>NC_083722.1:109452601-110084300 GCF_028564815.1 Eubalaena glacialis
AGAAATGCAGATCAAAAGTATGAGGCATCACCTCGCAGCAGGCAGTATGGCCAGCATCAAAAAGGCTACAAACAATCGATGGGGAATGAGTGTGGAGAAAAGGGAACCTTCCCAGTCGGGGAGTGCGAAAGTACGTTGGTAACCGCCACTAGAAAGCACTGTATCCCAGTTCCTAGAAAACTAAAGAGAGAGCGACCCTACCCTTCTGCAGTTCCACTCCTGGGGGTTACTCGGGAAAATCCTTAATTCAAAAAGACACATGCACCCCAACGTTCATTGCGGCACTATTTACAATCGCCAAGACACAAAAACAAAGAGTCCAGCGAGTGATGAATACATAAAGAGGAGGTGCTACGTGTATACAAGGGACTGTTACTCAGCCAGGAGAAAGAATGCAATAATGCCATTGGAAGCAACACGGATGGACCTGGGATGCCAAAATACTGAGTGAACTCAGTCAGGCAGAGGTGGACCAAGAGCATATGATATCACTTATAGGAGGAATGGAAACATACATACAACTGAACTAGTTTACAAAACAGAAACAGACCCACCGACTTTCAAAGTAAACCTAGGGTTACCAAAAAAGAAAGGTGGCGAGGAGATATAAGCTAGGCGGTTCACATGAACACATAGACAGTAAAATACCTATAAACGTACATATAAAACACGCACTCGACAAGGACTACTGTACAACACCAGGACCTCTACTCAACGTTCTGCAATAACCTATATGGGAAAGGAATCCGCAAAACAGTAGATATATTACATGTGTAACTGAATCAGCTTGCTGTACACCTACACCAAACACCACACTGTAAATCACCTCTACTGCAACATACCATAAGAATTAAAGTAACTATGAACGCAAAAGGAGAGAAATGGGTACGCTTTTCGCCTCCGGCCTCCGTGATATGCGCTGGTGTCACATCCCCGCAGCCTGAGCAGCCTAGGGTCCCAAGGGAGCACTGAGGTGGAGCGGAGAGAGGTGAGTAGGATGTGCCTGCAAATGCACCCCCTTAAAGCTGTAGCGTCTCTTCCTTTCTGGGTGGAACCAAAACTTCTGAATCCAGGTGGGCCTTCCTAGAGCTAAAAGAAAGCCAAGTGCACCGAAACCAAGGGGGACCATCTGGCTGTAGGAGATTCAAAAAGTGACCGAGCCTCCACGGCTACTGGTGGTGGGGTTCTCACATCCAGTCTCCTTGCCGGGAGTCACCCCACCTAAACCCCGCAGCACCCCCAGCAGGGTGGTATAGCCAGGGTTCAGATTTTTCGGGGGCGTGAGGCTTAACGGGGAAGAAGTAGTGACACACAAGCCCTTGGGTGTTGCGTCTGGCACCTTCCCCTCTAATTGACAGCCCAGTAAGATGAATGTTCCTAAAGCTTTTGGTAGCCAAGGAGCCAGAGTTGGGCACGAAGAAATGCTGCCGCCTTGTGGACGTTTCCCGTAACAACAACTTTACAACCGGTGCTACAGGGCACCTCATATTCAAAAAGTCTGTGGGGCTTTTAATGACACGTGCCCTCAAAAATCAGCTGGGTTAGGTAACCGAAAAAAAACTCGAAACACACAGACTTTCAAGAAACCAAATTTCAAGAGGGAAAGTTTACTCACTCTGTTTAAAGACAAAAAATACCCACCAGGACAGGATGCAGAACATCGCTCATTATCGGAGAAATAAAAATCCAAAGTGTAACGAGGCATCGCCTCACAGCAGCAGAATGGCCAGCATCAAAAAGTCTACAAACAGGGGCTTCCCTGGTGGCGCAGTGGTTGAGAATCCGCCTGCCAATGCAGGGGACACGGGTTCGAGCCCTGGCCTGGGAAGATCCCACATGCCGCGGAGCAACTCGGCCCGTGAGTCACAACTACTGAGCCTGCGCATCTGGAGCCTGTGCTCCGCAACAGGAGAGGTCGCGATAGTGAGAGGCCCGCGCACCGCGATGAAGAGTGGCCCCCGCACGCTGCAACTAGAGGAAGCCCTCGCACCGAAACGAAGACCCAACACAGCCAAAAATAAATAAACAAACAAACAAACAAACAAATAAATAAATTTTAAAAAGTGACCGAGCCTCCACGGCTGCTGCTGGTGGGGTTCCCACATCCTGCCTCCTTGCTAGGAGTCACCCCACCTACACACCGCAGCAACCCCAGCAGGGTGGATTAGCCAGGGTTTGGAATTTTCCGGGGCGTGAAGCTTAGCGGGGAAGAGAGAGTGACACACAAGCCCGTGGGTGTTGCCTCTAGCACCTTCCCCTCTAATTCACAGCCCAGTAAGATGACTCTTCCCAAAGCTTTTGGTTGCCGAGGAACCAGAGTCGGACACGAAGAAATGCTGCCGCCTTGTGGACGTTTCCCGTAACAACAACTTTACAACCGGTGCTACAGGGCACCTCATATTCACAAAGTCTGTGGGGCTTTTAATGACACGTGTCCTCAAAAATGACCTGGGTTAGGTAACCGATAAAAAACTCAAAACACACAGACTTTCAAGAAGCAAAATTTCAAGAGGGAAAGTTTACTCACACTGTTTAAAAAAAAAAAGCCCCGACCACTACAGGATGCGGAACATCGCTCAATATTCGAGAAATGCAGATCAAAAGTATGAGGCATCACCTCGCAGCAGGCAGTATGGCCAGCATCAAAAAGGCTACAAACAATCGATGGGGAATGAGTGTGGAGAAAAGGGAACCTTCCCAGTCGGGGAGTGCGAAAGTACGTTGGTAACCGCCACTAGAAAGCACTGTATCCCAGTTCCTAGAAAACTAAAGAGAGAGCGACCCTACCCTTCTGCAGTTCCACTCCTGGGGGTTACTCGGGAAAATCCTTAATTCAAAAAGACACATGCACCCCAACGTTCATTGCGGCACTATTTACAATCGCCAAGACACAAAAACAAAGAGTCCAGCGAGTGATGAATACATAAAGAGGAGGTGCTACGTGTATACAAGGGACTGTTACTCAGCCAGGAGAAAGAATGCAATAATGCCATTGGAAGCAACACGGATGGACCTGGGATGCCAAAATACTGAGTGAACTCAGTCAGGCAGAGGTGGACCAAGAGCATATGATATCACTTATAGGAGGAATGGAAACATACATACAACTGAACTAGTTTACAAAACAGAAACAGACCCACCGACTTTCAAAGTAAACCTAGGGTTACCAAAAAAGAAAGGTGGCGAGGAGATATAAGCTAGGCGGTTCACATGAACACATAGACAGTAAAATACCTATAAACGTACATATAAAACACGCACTCGACAAGGACTACTGTACAACACCAGGACCTCTACTCAACGTTCTGCAATAACCTATATGGGAAAGGAATCCGCAAAACAGTAGATATATTACATGTGTAACTGAATCAGCTTGCTGTACACCTACACCAAACACCACACTGTAAATCACCTCTACTGCAACATACCATAAGAATTAAAGTAACTATGAACGCAAAAGGAGAGAAATGGGTACGCTTTTCGCCTCCGGCCTCCGTGATATGCGCTGGTGTCACATCCCCGCAGCCTGAGCAGCCTAGGGTCCCAAGGGAGCACTGAGGTGGAGCGGAGAGAGGTGAGTAGGATGTGCCTGCAAATGCACCCCCTTAAAGCTGTAGCGTCTCTTCCTTTCTGGGTGGAACCAAAACTTCTGAATCCAGGTGGGCCTTCCTAGAGCTAAAAGAAAGCCAAGTGCACCGAAACCAAGGGGGACCATCTGGCTGTAGGAGATTCAAAAAGTGACCGAGCCTCCACGGCTACTGGTGGTGGGGTTCTCACATCCAGTCTCCTTGCCGGGAGTCACCCCACCTAAACCCCGCAGCACCCCCAGCAGGGTGGTATAGCCAGGGTTCAGATTTTTCGGGGGCGTGAGGCTTAACGGGGAAGAAGTAGTGACACACAAGCCCTTGGGTGTTGCGTCTGGCACCTTCCCCTCTAATTGACAGCCCAGTAAGATGAATGTTCCTAAAGCTTTTGGTAGCCAAGGAGCCAGAGTTGGGCACGAAGAAATGCTGCCGCCTTGTGGACGTTTCCCGTAACAACAACTTTACAACCGGTGCTACAGGGCACCTCATATTCAAAAAGTCTGTGGGGCTTTTAATGACACGTGCCCTCAAAAATCAGCTGGGTTAGGTAACCGAAAAAAAACTCGAAACACACAGACTTTCAAGAAACCAAATTTCAAGAGGGAAAGTTTACTCACTCTGTTTAAAGACAAAAAATACCCACCAGGACAGGATGCAGAACATCGCTCATTATCGGAGAAATAAAAATCCAAAGTGTAACGAGGCATCGCCTCACAGCAGCAGAATGGCCAGCATCAAAAAGTCTACAAACAGGGGCTTCCCTGGTGGCGCAGTGGTTGAGAATCCGCCTGCCAATGCAGGGGACACGGGTTCGAGCCCTGGCCTGGGAAGATCCCACATGCCGCGGAGCAACTCGGCCCGTGAGTCACAACTACTGAGCCTGCGCATCTGGAGCCTGTGCTCCGCAACAGGAGAGGTCGCGATAGTGAGAGGCCCGCGCACCGCGATGAAGAGTGGCCCCCGCACGCTGCAACTAGAGGAAGCCCTCGCACCGAAACGAAGACCCAACACAGCCAAAAATAAATAAACAAACAAACAAACAAACAAATAAATAAATTTTAAAAAGTGACCGAGCCTCCACGGCTGCTGCTGGTGGGGTTCCCACATCCTGCCTCCTTGCTAGGAGTCACCCCACCTACACACCGCAGCAACCCCAGCAGGGTGGATTAGCCAGGGTTTGGAATTTTCCGGGGCGTGAAGCTTAGCGGGGAAGAGAGAGTGACACACAAGCCCGTGGGTGTTGCCTCTAGCACCTTCCCCTCTAATTCACAGCCCAGTAAGATGACTCTTCCCAAAGCTTTTGGTTGCCGAGGAACCAGAGTCGGACACGAAGAAATGCTGCCGCCTTGTGGACGTTTCCCGTAACAACAACTTTACAACCGGTGCTACAGGGCACCTCATATTCACAAAGTCTGTGGGGCTTTTAATGACACGTGTCCTCAAAAATGACCTGGGTTAGGTAACCGATAAAAAACTCAAAACACACAGACTTTCAAGAAGCAAAATTTCAAGAGGGAAAGTTTACTCACACTGTTTAAAAAAAAAAAGCCCCGACCACTACAGGATGCGGAACATCGCTCAATATTCGAGAAATGCAGATCAAAAGTATGAGGCATCACCTCGCAGCAGGCAGTATGGCCAGCATCAAAAAGGCTACAAACAATCGATGGGGAATGAGTGTGGAGAAAAGGGAACCTTCCCAGTCGGGGAGTGCGAAAGTACGTTGGTAACCGCCACTAGAAAGCACTGTATCCCAGTTCCTAGAAAACTAAAGAGAGAGCGACCCTACCCTTCTGCAGTTCCACTCCTGGGGGTTACTCGGGAAAATCCTTAATTCAAAAAGACACATGCACCCCAACGTTCATTGCGGCACTATTTACAATCGCCAAGACACAAAAACAAAGAGTCCAGCGAGTGATGAATACATAAAGAGGAGGTGCTACGTGTATACAAGGGACTGTTACTCAGCCAGGAGAAAGAATGCAATAATGCCATTGGAAGCAACACGGATGGACCTGGGATGCCAAAATACTGAGTGAACTCAGTCAGGCAGAGGTGGACCAAGAGCATATGATATCACTTATAGGAGGAATGGAAACATACATACAACTGAACTAGTTTACAAAACAGAAACAGACCCACCGACTTTCAAAGTAAACCTAGGGTTACCAAAAAAGAAAGGTGGCGAGGAGATACAAGCTAGGCGGTTCACATGAACACATAGACAGTAAAATACCTATAAACGTACATATAAAACACGCACTCGACAAGGACTACTGTACAACACCAGGACCTCTACTCAACGTTCTGCAATAACCTATATGGGAAAGGAATCCGCAAAACAGTAGATATATTACATGTGTAACTGAATCAGCTTGCTGTACACCTACACCAAACACCACACTGTAAATCACCTCTACTGCAACATACCATAAGAATTAAAGTAACTATGAACGCAAAAGGAGAGAAATGGGTACGCTTTTCGCCTCCGGCCTCCGTGATATGCGCTGGTGTCACATCCCCGCAGCCTGAGCAGCCTAGGGTCCCAAGGGAGCACTGAGGTGGAGCGGAGAGAGGTGAGCAGGATGTGCCTGCAAATGCACCCCCTTAAAGCTGTAGCGTCTCTTCCTTTCTGGGTGGAAACCAAACTTCAGAATCCAGGTGGGCCATCCCAGAGCTAAAAGGAAGCCAAGTGCACCCAAACCATGGGGGACCATCTGGGCTGCAGGAGCTTCAAAAAGTGACCGAGCCTCCACGGATGCTGGTGGTGGGGTTCCGACATCCAGCCTCCTTGCCGGGAGTCACCCCACCTACACACCGCAGGAACCCCAGCAGAGTGGTTTAGCCAGGATTCGAAATTTTCGGGTGCGTGAGGCTTAACGGGGAAGAGGTAGTGGCACACAAGCCCTTGGGTGTTACCTCTGGCAGCTTTCCCTCTAATTGACAGCCCAGTTAGATGAATTTTCCTAAAGCTTTTGGTTGCCGAGGAACCAGAGTTCGGCACGAAGAAATGCTGCCGCCTTGTGGACATTTCCTGTAACAACAACTTTACAACCGGTGCTTCAGGGCACCTCATATTCACGAAGCCTGTGAGGCTTTTAATGACACGTGTCCTCAAAAATGACTTGGGTTAGGTAACCGAAAGAAAACTCGAAACACACAGACTTTCAAGAAACCAAATTTCAAGAGGGAAAGTTTACTCACTCTGTTTAAAGACAAAAAATACCCACCAGGACAGGATGCAGAACATCGCTCATTACCGGAGAAATAAAAATCCAAAGTGTAACGAGGCATCGCCTCACAGCAGCAGAATGGCCAGCATCAAAAAGTCTACAAACAGGGGCTTCCCTGGTGGCGCAGTGGTTGAGAATCCGCCTGCCAATGCAGGGGACACGGGTTCGAGCCCTGGCCTGGGAAGATCCCACATGCCGCGGAGCAACTCGGCCCGTGAGCCACAACTACTGAGCCTGCGCATCTGGAGCCTGTGCTCCGCAACAGGAGAGGTCGCGATAGTGAGAGGCCCGCGCACCGCGATGAAGAGTGGCCCCCGCACGCTGCAACTAGAGGAAGCCCTCGCACCGAAATGAAGACCCAACACAGCCAAAAATAAATAAACAAACAAACAAACAAACAAATAAATAAATTTTAAAAAGTGACCGAGCCTCCACGGCTGCTGCTGGTGGGGTTCCCACATCCTGCCTCCTTGCTAGGAGTCACCCCACCTACACACCGCAGCAACCCCAGCAGGGTGGATTAGCCAGGGTTTGGAATTTTCCGGGGCGTGAAGCTTAGCGGGGAAGAGAGAGTGACACACAAGCCCGTGGGTGTTGCCTCTAGCACCTTCCCCTCTAATTCACAGCCCAGTAAGATGACTCTTCCCAAAGCTTTTGGTTGCCGAGGAACCAGAGTCGGACACGAAGAAATGCTGCCGCCTTGTGGACGTTTCCCGTAACAACAACTTTACAACCGGTGCTACAGGGCACCTCATATTCACAAAGTCTGTGGGGCTTTTAATGACACGTGTCCTCAAAAATGACCTGGGTTAGGTAACCGATAAAAAACTCAAAACACACAGACTTTCAAGAAGCAAAATTTCAAGAGGGAAAGTTTACTCACACTGTTTAAAAAAAAAAAGCCCCGACCACTACAGGATGCGGAACATCGCTCAATATTCGAGAAATGCAGATCAAAAGTATGAGGCATCACCTCGCAGCAGGCAGTATGGCCAGCATCAAAAAGGCTACAAACAATCGATGGGGAATGAGTGTGGAGAAAAGGGAACCTTCCCAGTCGGGGAGTGCGAAAGTACGTTGGTAACCGCCACTAGAAAGCACTGTATCCCAGTTCCTAGAAAACTAAAGAGAGAGCGACCCTACCCTTCTGCAGTTCCACTCCTGGGGGTTACTCGGGAAAATCCTTAATTCAAAAAGACACATGCACCCCAACGTTCATTGCGGCACTATTTACAATCGCCAAGACACAAAAACAAATAGTCCAGCGAGTGATGAATACATAAAGAGGAGGTGCTACGTGTATACAAGGGACTGTTACTCAGCCAGGAGAAAGAATGCAATAATGCCATTGGAAGCAACACGGATGGACCTGGGATGCCAAAATACTGAGTGAACTCAGTCAGGCAGAGGTGGACCAAGAGCATATGATATCACTTATAGGAGGAATGGAAACATACATACAACTGAACTAGTTTACAAAACAGAAACAGACCCACCGACTTTCAAAGTAAACCTAGGGTTACCAAAAAAGAAAGGTGGCGAGGAGATACAAGCTAGGCGGTTCACATGAACACATAGACAGTAAAATACCTATAAACGTACATATAAAACACGCACTCGACAAGGACTACTGTACAACACCAGGACCTCTACTCAACGTTCTGCAATAACCTATATGGGAAAGGAATCCGCAAAACAGTAGATATATTACATGTGTAACTGAATCAGCTTGCTGTACACCTACACCAAACACCACACTGTAAATCACCTCTACTGCAACATACCATAAGAATTAAAGTAACTATGAACGCAAAAGGAGAGAAATGGGTACGCTTTTCGCCTCCGGCCTCCGTGATATGCGCTGGTGTCACATCCCCGCAGCCTGAGCAGCCTAGGGTCCCAAGGGAGCACTGAGGTGGAGCGGAGAGAGGTGAGCAGGATGTGCCTGCAAATGCACCCCCTTAAAGCTGTAGCGTCTCTTCCTTTCTGGGTGGAAACCAAACTTCAGAATCCAGGTGGGCCATCCCAGAGCTAAAAGGAAGCCAAGTGCACCCAAACCATGGGGGACCATCTGGGCTGCAGGAGCTTCAAAAAGTGACCGAGCCTCCACGGATGCTGGTGGTGGGGTTCCGACATCCAGCCTCCTTGCCGGGAGTCACCCCACCTACACACCGCAGGAACCCCAGCAGAGTGGTTTAGCCAGGATTCGAAATTTTCGGGTGCGTGAGGCTTAACGGGGAAGAGGTAGTGGCACACAAGCCCTTGGGTGTTACCTCTGGCAGCTTTCCCTCTAATTGACAGCCCAGTTAGATGAATTTTCCTAAAGCTTTTGGTTGCCGAGGAACCAGAGTTCGGCACGAAGAAATGCTGCCGCCTTGTGGACATTTCCTGTAACAACAACTTTACAACCGGTGCTTCAGGGCACCTCATATTCACGAAGCCTGTGAGGCTTTTAATGACACGTGTCCTCAAAAATGACTTGGGTTAGGTAACCGAAAGAAAACTCGAAACACACAGACTTTCAAGAAACCAAATTTCAAGAGGGAAAGTTTACTCACTCTGTTTAAAGACAAAAAATACCCACCAGGACAGGATGCAGAACATCGCTCATTATCGGAGAAATAAAAATCCAAAGTGTAACGAGGCATCGCCTCACAGCAGCAGAATGGCCAGCATCAAAAAGTCTACAAACAGGGGCTTCCCTGGTGGCGCAGTGGTTGAGAATCCGCCTGCCAATGCAGGGGACACGGGTTCGAGCCCTGGCCTGGGAAGATCCCACATGCCGCGGAGCAACTCGGCCCGTGAGCCACAACTACTGAGCCTGCGCATCTGGAGCCTGTGCTCCGCAACAGGAGAGGTCGCGATAGTGAGAGGCCCGCGCACCGCGATGAAGAGTGGCCCCCGCACGCTGCAACTAGAGGAAGCCCTCGCACCGAAATGAAGACCCAACACAGCCAAAAATAAATAAACAAACAAACAAACAAACAAATAAATAAATTTTAAAAAGTGACCGAGCCTCCACGGCTGCTGCTGGTGGGGTTCCCACATCCTGCCTCCTTGCTAGGAGTCACCCCACCTACACACCGCAGCAACCCCAGCAGGGTGGATTAGCCAGGGTTTGGAATTTTCCGGGGCGTGAAGCTTAGCGGGGAAGAGAGAGTGACACACAAGCCCGTGGGTGTTGCCTCTAGCACCTTCCCCTCTAATTCACAGCCCAGTAAGATGACTCTTCCCAAAGCTTTTGGTTGCCGAGGAACCAGAGTCGGACACGAAGAAATGCTGCCGCCTTGTGGACGTTTCCCGTAACAACAACTTTACAACCGGTGCTACAGGGCACCTCATATTCACAAAGTCTGTGGGGCTTTTAATGACACGTGTCCTCAAAAATGACCTGGGTTAGGTAACCGATAAAAAACTCAAAACACACAGACTTTCAAGAAGCAAAATTTCAAGAGGGAAAGTTTACTCACACTGTTTAAAAAAAAAAAGCCCCGACCACTACAGGATGCGGAACATCGCTCAATATTCGAGAAATGCAGATCAAAAGTATGAGGCATCACCTCGCAGCAGGCAGTATGGCCAGCATCAAAAAGGCTACAAACAATCGATGGGGAATGAGTGTGGAGAAAAGGGAACCTTCCCAGTCGGGGAGTGCGAAAGTACGTTGGTAACCGCCACTAGAAAGCACTGTATCCCAGTTCCTAGAAAACTAAAGAGAGAGCGACCCTACCCTTCTGCAGTTCCACTCCTGGGGGTTACTCGGGAAAATCCTTAATTCAAAAAGACACATGCACCCCAACGTTCATTGCGGCACTATTTACAATCGCCAAGACACAAAAACAAATAGTCCAGCGAGTGATGAATACATAAAGAGGAGGTGCTACGTGTATACAAGGGACTGTTACTCAGCCAGGAGAAAGAATGCAATAATGCCATTGGAAGCAACACGGATGGACCTGGGATGCCAAAATACTGAGTGAACTCAGTCAGGCAGAGGTGGACCAAGAGCATATGATATCACTTATAGGAGGAATGGAAACATACATACAACTGAACTAGTTTACAAAACAGAAACAGACCCACCGACTTTCAAAGTAAACCTAGGGTTACCAAAAAAGAAAGGTGGCGAGGAGATACAAGCTAGGCGGTTCACATGAACACATAGACAGTAAAATACCTATAAACGTACATATAAAACACGCACTCGACAAGGACTACTGTACAACACCAGGACCTCTACTCAACGTTCTGCAATAACCTATATGGGAAAGGAATCCGCAAAACAGTAGATATATTACATGTGTAACTGAATCAGCTTGCTGTACACCTACACCAAACACCACACTGTAAATCACCTCTACTGCAACATACCATAAGAATTAAAGTAACTATGAACGCAAAAGGAGAGAAATGGGTACGCTTTTCGCCTCCGGCCTCCGTGATATGCGCTGGTGTCACATCCCCGCAGCCTGAGCAGCCTAGGGTCCCAAGGGAGCACTGAGGTGGAGCGGAGAGAGGTGAGCAGGATGTGCCTGCAAATGCACCCCCTTAAAGCTGTAGCGTCTCTTCCTTTCTGGGTGGAAACCAAACTTCAGAATCCAGGTGGGCCATCCCAGAGCTAAAAGGAAGCCAAGTGCACCCAAACCATGGGGGACCATCTGGGCTGCAGGAGCTTCAAAAAGTGACCGAGCCTCCACGGATGCTGGTGGTGGGGTTCCGACATCCAGCCTCCTTGCCGGGAGTCACCCCACCTACACACCGCAGGAACCCCAGCAGAGTGGTTTAGCCAGGATTCGAAATTTTCGGGTGCGTGAGGCTTAACGGGGAAGAGGTAGTGGCACACAAGCCCTTGGATGTTACCTCTGGCAGCTTTCCCTCTAATTGACAGCCCAGTTAGATGAATTTTCCTAAAGCTTTTGGTTGCCGAGGAACCAGAGTTCGGCACGAAGAAATGCTGCCGCCTTGTGGACATTTCCTGTAACAACAACTTTACAACCGGTGCTTCAGGGCACCTCATATTCACGAAGCCTGTGAGGCTTTTAATGACACGTGTCCTCAAAAATGACTTGGGTTAGGTAACCGAAAGAAAACTCGAAACACACAGACTTTCAAGAAACCAAATTTCAAGAGGGAAAGTTTACTCACTCTGTTTAAAGACAAAAAATACCCACCAGGACAGGATGCAGAACATCGCTCATTACCGGAGAAATAAAAATCCAAAGTGTAACGAGGCATCGCCTCACAGCAGCAGAATGGCCAGCATCAAAAAGTCTACAAACAGGGGCTTCCCTGGTGGCGCAGTGGTTGAGAATCCGCCTGCCAATGCAGGGGACACGGGTTCGAGCCCTGGCCTGGGAAGATCCCACATGCCGCGGAGCAACTCGGCCCGTGAGCCACAACTACTGAGCCTGCGCATCTGGAGCCTGTGCTCCGCAACAGGAGAGGTCGCGATAGTGAGAGGCCCGCGCACCGCGATGAAGAGTGGCCCCCGCACGCTGCAACTAGAGGAAGCCCTCGCACCGAAACGAAGACCCAACACAGCCAAAAATAAATAAACAAACAAACAAACAAACAAATAAATAAATTTTAAAAAGTGACCGAGCCTCCACGGCTGCTGCTGGTGGGGTTCCCACATCCTGCCTCCTTGCTAGGAGTCACCCCACCTACACACCGCAGCAACCCCAGCAGGGTGGATTAGCCAGGGTTTGGAATTTTCCGGGGCGTGAAGCTTAGCGGGGAAGAGAGAGTGACACACAAGCCCGTGGGTGTTGCCTCTAGCACCTTCCCCTCTAATTCACAGCCCAGTAAGATGACTCTTCCCAAAGCTTTTGGTTGCCGAGGAACCAGAGTCGGACACGAAGAAATGCTGCCGCCTTGTGGACGTTTCCCGTAACAACAACTTTACAACCGGTGCTACAGGGCACCTCATATTCACAAAGTCTGTGGGGCTTTTAATGACACGTGTCCTCAAAAATGACCTGGGTTAGGTAACCGATAAAAAACTCAAAACACACAGACTTTCAAGAAGCAAAATTTCAAGAGGGAAAGTTTACTCACACTGTTTAAAAAAAAAAAGCCCCAACCACTACAGGATGCGGAACATCGCTCAATATTCGAGAAATGCAGATCAAAAGTATGAGGCATCACCTCGCAGCAGGCAGTATGGCCAGCATCAAAAAGGCTACAAACAATCGATGGGGAATGAGTGTGGAGAAAAGGGAACCTTCCCAGTCGGGGAGTGCGAAAGTACGTTGGTAACCGCCACTAGAAAGCACTGTATCCCAGTTCCTAGAAAACTAAAGAGAGAGCGACCCTACCCTTCTGCAGTTCCACTCCTGGGGGTTACTCGGGAAAATCCTTAATTCAAAAAGACACATGCACCCCAACGTTCATTGCGGCACTATTTACAATCGCCAAGACACAAAAACAAATAGTCCAGCGAGTGATGAATACATAAAGAGGAGGTGCTACGTGTATACAAGGGACTGTTACTCAGCCAGGAGAAAGAATGCAATAATGCCATTGGAAGCAACACGGATGGACCTGGGATGCCAAAATACTGAGTGAACTCAGTCAGGCAGAGGTGGACCAAGAGCATATGATATCACTTATAGGAGGAATGGAAACATACATACAACTGAACTAGTTTACAAAACAGAAACAGACCCACCGACTTTCAAAGTAAACCTAGGGTTACCAAAAAAGAAAGGTGGCGAGGAGATACAAGCTAGGCGGTTCACATGAACACATAGACAGTAAAATACCTATAAACGTACATATAAAACACGCACTCGACAAGGACTACTGTACAACACCAGGACCTCTACTCAACGTTCTGCAATAATCTATATGGGAAAGGAATCCGCAAAACAGTAGATATATTACATGTGTAACTGAATCAGCTTGCTGTACACCTACACCAAACACCACACTGTAAATCACCTCTACTGCAACATACCATAAGAATTAAAGTAACTATGAACGCAAAAGGAGAGAAATGGGTACGCTTTTCGCCTCCGGCCTCGGTGATATGCGCTGGTGTCACATCCCCGCAGCCTGAGCAGCCTAGGGTCCCAAGGGAGCACTGAGGTGGAGCGGAGAGAGGTGAGCAGGATGTGCCTGCAAATGCACCCCCTTAAAGCTGTAGCGTCTCTTCCTTTCTGGGTGGAAACCAAACTTCAGAATCCAGGTGGGCCATCCCAGAGCTAAAAGGAAGCCAAGTGCACCCAAACCATGGGGGACCATCTGGGCTGCAGGAGCTTCAAAAAGTGACCGAGCCTCCACGGATGCTGGTGGTGGGGTTCCGACATCCAGCCTCCTTGCCGGGAGTCACCCCACCTACACACCGCAGGAACCCCAGCAGAGTGTTTTAGCCAGGATTCGAAATTTTCGGGTGCGTGAGGCTTAACGGGGAAGAGGTAGTGGCACACAAGCCCTTGGGTGTTACCTCTGGCAGCTTTCCCTCTAATTGACAGCCCAGTTAGATGAATTTTCCTAAAGCTTTTGGTTGCCGAGGAACCAGAGTTCGGCACGAAGAAATGCTGCCGCCTTGTGGACATTTCCTGTAACAACAACTTTACAACCGGTGCTTCAGGGCACCTCATATTCACGAAGCCTGTGAGGCTTTTAATGACACGTGTCCTCAAAAATGACTTGGGTTAGGTAACCGAAAGAAAACTCGAAACACACAGACTTTCAAGAAACCAAATTTCAAGAGGGAAAGTTTACTCACTCTGTTTAAAGACAAAAAATACCCACCAGGACAGGATGCAGAACATCGCTCATTATCGGAGAAATAAAAATCCAAAGTGTAACGAGGCATCGCCTCACAGCAGCAGAATGGCCAGCATCAAAAAGTCTACAAACAGGGGCTTCCCTGGTGGCGCAGTGGTTGAGAATCCGCCTGCCAATGCAGGGGACACGGGTTCGAGCCCTGGCCTGGGAAGATCCCACATGCCGCGGAGCAACTCGGCCCGTGAGCCACAACTACTGAGCCTGCGCATCTGGAGCCTGTGCTCCGCAACAGGAGAGGTCGCGATAGTGAGAGGCCCGCGCACCGCGATGAAGAGTGGCCCCCGCACGCTGCAACTAGAGGAAGCCCTCGCACCGAAACGAAGACCCAACACAGCCAAAAATAAATAAACAAACAAACAAACAAACAAATAAATAAATTTTAAAAAGTGACCGAGCCTCCACGGCTGCTGCTGGTGGGGTTCCCACATCCTGCCTCCTTGCTAGGAGTCACCCCACCTACACACCGCAGCAACCCCAGCAGGGTGGATTAGCCAGGGTTTGGAATTTTCCGGGGCGTGAAGCTTAGCGGGGAAGAGAGAGTGACACACAAGCCCGTGGGTGTTGCCTCTAGCACCTTCCCCTCTAATTCACAGCCCAGTAAGATGACTCTTCCCAAAGCTTTTGGTTGCCGAGGAACCAGAGTCGGACACGAAGAAATGCTGCCGCCTTGTGGACGTTTCCCGTAACAACAACTTTACAACCGGTGCTACAGGGCACCTCATATTCACAAAGTCTGTGGGGCTTTTAATGACACGTGTCCTCAAAAATGACCTGGGTTAGGTAACCGATAAAAAACTCAAAACACACAGACTTTCAAGAAGCAAAATTTCAAGAGGGAAAGTTTACTCACACTGTTTAAAAAAAAAAAGCCCCGACCACTACAGGATGCGGAACATCGCTCAATATTCGAGAAATGCAGATCAAAAGTATGAGGCATCACCTCGCAGCAGGCAGTATGGCCAGCATCAAAAAGGCTACAAACAATCGATGGGGAATGAGTGTGGAGAAAAGGGAACCTTCCCAGTCGGGGAGTGCGAAAGTACGTTGGTAACCGCCACTAGAAAGCACTGTATCCCAGTTCCTAGAAAACTAAAGAGAGAGCGACCCTACCCTTCTGCAGTTCCACTCCTGGGGGTTACTCGGGAAAATCCTTAATTCAAAAAGACACATGCACCCCAACGTTCATTGCGGCACTATTTACAATCGCCAAGACACAAAAACAAAGAGTCCAGCGAGTGATGAATACATAAAGAGGAGGTGCTACGTGTATACAAGGGACTGTTACTCAGCCAGGAGAAAGAATGCAATAATGCCATTGGAAGCAACACGGATGGACCTGGGATGCCAAAATACTGAGTGAACTCAGTCAGGCAGAGGTGGACCAAGAGCATATGATATCACTTATAGGAGGAATGGAAACATACATACAACTGAACTAGTTTACAAAACAGAAACAGACCCACCGACTTTCAAAGTAAACCTAGGGTTACCAAAAAAGAAAGGTGGCGAGGAGATATAAGCTAGGCGGTTCACATGAACACATAGACAGTAAAATACCTATAAACGTACATATAAAACACGCACTCGACAAGGACTACTGTACAACACCAGGACCTCTACTCAACGTTCTGCAATAACCTATATGGGAAAGGAATCCGCAAAACAGTAGATATATTACATGTGTAACTGAATCAGCTTGCTGTACACCTACACCAAACACCACACTGTAAATCACCTCTACTGCAACATACCATAAGAATTAAAGTAACTATGAACGCAAAAGGAGAGAAATGGGTACGCTTTTCGCCTCCGGCCTCGGTGATATGCGCTGGTGTCACATCCCCGCAGCCTGAGCAGCCTAGGGTCCCAAGGGAGCACTGAGGTGGAGCGGAGAGAGGTGAGTAGGATGTGCCTGCAAATGCACCCCCTTAAAGCTGTAGCGTCTCTTCCTTTCTGGGTGGAACCAAAACTTCTGAATCCAGGTGGGCCTTCCTAGAGCTAAAAGAAAGCCAAGTGCACCGAAACCAAGGGGGACCATCTGGCTGTAGGAGATTCAAAAAGTGACCGAGCCTCCACGGCTACTGGTGGTGGGGTTCTCACATCCAGTCTCCTTGCCGGGAGTCACCCCACCTAAACCCCGCAGCACCCCCAGCAGGGTGGTATAGCCAGGGTTCAGATTTTTCGGGGGCGTGAGGCTTAACGGGGAAGAAGTAGTGACACACAAGCCCTTGGGTGTTGCGTCTGGCACCTTCCCCTCTAATTGACAGCCCAGTAAGATGAATGTTCCTAAAGCTTTTGGTAGCCAAGGAGCCAGAGTTGGGCACGAAGAAATGCTGCCGCCTTGTGGACGTTTCCCGTAACAACAACTTTACAACCGGTGCTACAGGGCACCTCATATTCACAAAGTCTGTGGGGCTTTTAATGACACGTGCCCTCAAAAATCAGCTGGGTTAGGTAACCGAAAAAAAACTCGAAACACACAGACTTTCAAGAAACCAAATTTCAAGAGGGAAAGTTTACTCACTCTGTTTAAAGACAAAAAATACCCACCAGGACAGGATGCAGAACATCGCTCATTATCGGAGAAATAAAAATCCAAAGTGTAACGAGGCATCGCCTCACAGCAGCAGAATGGCCATCATCAAAAACTCTACAAACAATCGATGGGGCAGTGAGGGTGGAGAAAAGGGAACCTTCCCACTCGGTGAGTGGACATGTACATTGGTAACCACCACTAGAAAGCACTGTATCCCAGTTCCCAGAAAACTAAGGAGAATGGAACGCTATATTTCTGCTGTCCCACTCCTGTGCGTTACCCGGGAAAATCCGCAATTCAACAAGACGCATGCACCCCAACGTTCATTGCGGCACTATTTACAATCGCCAAGACACAAAAACAAAGAGTCCAGCGAGTGATGAATACATAAAGAGGAGGTGCTACGTGTATACAAGGGACTGTTACTCAGCCAGGAGAAAGAATGCAATAATGCCATTGGAAGCAACATGGATGCACCTGGGATGCCAAAATACTGAGTGAACTCAGTCAGGCACAGGAGGACCAAGAGCATATAATATCACTTATAGGAGGAATGGAAACATACATACAACTGAACTAGTTTACAAAACAGAAACAGACCCACCACCTTTCAAAGTAAACCTAGGGTTACCAAAAAAGAATGGTGGTGAGGAGATATAAGCTAGGCGGTTCACATGAACACATAGACAGTAAAATACCTATAAACATATATAAAACACGCACTCGACAAGGACTACTGTACAACACCAGGACCTCTACTCAACGTTCTGCAATAACCTATATGGGAAAGGAATCCAAAAAACAGTAGCTATATTACATGTGTAACTGAATCAGCTTGCTGTACACCTACACCAAACACCACACTGTAAATCACCTCTACTGCAACATACCATAAGAATTAAACTAACAACGAACGCAAAAGGAGAGAAATGGGTACGCTTTTCGCCTCCGGCCTCCGTGATATGCGCTGGTGTCACATCCCCGCAGCCTGAGCAGCCTAGGGTCCCAAGGGAGCACTGAGGTGGAGCGGAGAGAGGTGAGTAGGATGTGCCTGCAAATGCACCCCCTTAAAGCTGTAGCGTCTCTTCCTTTCTGGGTGGAACCAAAACTTCTGAATCCAGGTGGGCCTTCCTAGAGCTAAAAGAAAGCCAAGTGCACCGAAACCAAGGGGGACCATCTGGCTGTAGGAGATTCAAAAAGTGACCGAGCCTCCACGGCTACTGGTGGTGGGGTTCTCACATCCAGTCTCCTTGCCGGGAGTCACCCCACCTAAACCCCGCAGCACCCCCAGCAGGGTGGTATAGCCAGGGTTCAGATTTTTCGGGGGCGTGAGGCTTAACGGGGAAGAAGTAGTGACACACAAGCCCTTGGGTGTTGCGTCTGGCACCTTCCCCTCTAATTGACAGCCCAGTAAGATGAATGTTCCTAAAGCTTTTGGTAGCCAAGGAGCCAGAGTTGGGCACGAAGAAATGCTGCCGCCTTGTGGACGTTTCCCGTAACAACAACTTTACAACCGGTGCTACAGGGCACCTCATATTCAAAAAGTCTGTGGGGCTTTTAATGACACGTGCCCTCAAAAATCAGCTGGGTTAGGTAACCGAAAAAAAACTCGAAACACACAGACTTTCAAGAAACCAAATTTCAAGAGGGAAAGTTTACTCACTCTGTTTAAAGACAAAAAATACCCACCAGGACAGGATGCAGAACATCGCTCATTATCGGAGAAATAAAAATCCAAAGTGTAACGAGGCATCGCCTCACAGCAGCAGAATGGCCAGCATCAAAAAGTCTACAAACAGGGGCTTCCCTGGTGGCGCAGTGGTTGAGAATCCGCCTGCCAATGCAGGGGACACGGGTTCGAGCCCTGGCCTGGGAAGATCCCACATGCCGCGGAGCAACTCGGCCCGTGAGCCACAACTACTGAGCCTGCGCATCTGGAGCCTGTGCTCCGCAACAGGAGAGGTCGCGATAGTGAGAGGCCCGCGCACCGCGATGAAGAGTGGCCCCCGCACGCTGCAACTAGAGGAAGCCCTCGCACCGAAACGAAGACCCAACACAGCCAAAAATAAATAAACAAACAAACAAACAAACAAATAAATAAATTTTAAAAAGTGACCGAGCCTCCACGGCTGCTGCTGGTGGGGTTCCCACATCCTGCCTCCTTGCTAGGAGTCACCCCACCTACACACCGCAGCAACCCCAGCAGGGTGGATTAGCCAGGGTTTGGAATTTTCCGGGGCGTGAAGCTTAGCGGGGAAGAGAGAGTGACACACAAGCCCGTGGGTGTTGCCTCTAGCACCTTCCCCTCTAATTCACAGCCCAGTAAGATGACTCTTCCCAAAGCTTTTGGTTGCCGAGGAACCAGAGTTGGACACGAAGAAATGCTGCCGCCTTGTGGACGTTTCCCGTAACAACAACTTTACAACCGGTGCTACAGGGCACCTCATATTCACAAAGTCTGTGGGGCTTTTAATGACACGTGTCCTCAAAAATGACCTGGGTTAGGTAACTGATAAAAAACTCAAAACACACAGACTTTCAAGAAGCAAAATTTCAAGAGGGAAAGTTTACTCACACTGTTTAAAAAAAAAAAGCCCCGACCACTACAGGATGCGGAACATCGCTCAATATTCGAGAAATGCAGATCAAAAGTATGAGGCATCACCTCGCAGCAGGCAGTATGGCCAGCATCAAAAAGGCTACAAACAATCGATGGGGAATGAGTGTGGAGAAAAGGGAACCTTCCCAGTCGGGGAGTGCGAAAGTACGTTGGTAACCGCCACTAGAAAGCACTGTATCCCAGTTCCTAGAAAACTAAAGAGAGAGCGACCCTACCCTTCTGCAGTTCCACTCCTGGGGGTTACTCGGGAAAATCCTTAATTCAAAAAGACACATGCACCCCAACGTTCATTGCGGCACTATTTACAATCGCCAAGACACAAAAACAAATAGTCCAGCGAGTGATGAATACATAAAGAGGAGGTGCTACGTGTATACAAGGGACTGTTACTCAGCCAGGAGAAAGAATGCAATAATGCCATTGGAAGCAACACGGATGGACCTGGGATGCCAAAATACTGAGTGAACTCAGTCAGGCAGAGGTGGACCAAGAGCATATGATATCACTTATAGGAGGAATGGAAACATACATACAACTGAACTAGTTTACAAAACAGAAACAGACCCACCGACTTTCAAAGTAAACCTAGGGTTACCAAAAAAGAAAGGTGGCGAGGAGATACAAGCTAGGCGGTTCACATGAACACATAGACAGTAAAATACCTATAAACGTACATATAAAACACGCACTCGACAAGGACTACTGTACAACACCAGGACCTCTACTCAACGTTCTGCAATAATCTATATGGGAAAGGAATCCGCAAAACAGTAGATATATTACATGTGTAACTGAATCAGCTTGCTGTACACCTACACCAAACACCACACTGTAAATCACCTCTACTGCAACATACCATAAGAATTAAAGTAACTATGAACGCAAAAGGAGAGAAATGGGTACGCTTTTCGCCTCCGGCCTCGGTGATATGCGCTGGTGTCACATCCCCGCAGCCTGAGCAGCCTAGGGTCCCAAGGGAGCACTGAGGTGGAGCGGAGAGAGGTGAGCAGGATGTGCCTGCAAATGCACCCCCTTAAAGCTGTAGCGTCTCTTCCTTTCTGGGTGGAAACCAAACTTCAGAATCCAGGTGGGCCATCCCAGAGCTAAAAGGAAGCCAAGTGCACCCAAACCATGGGGGACCATCTGGGCTGCAGGAGCTTCAAAAAGTGACCGAGCCTCCACGGATGCTGGTGGTGGGGTTCCGACATCCAGCCTCCTTGCCGGGAGTCACCCCACCTACACACCGCAGGAACCCCAGCAGAGTGTTTTAGCCAGGATTCGAAATTTTCGGGTGCGTGAGGCTTAACGGGGAAGAGGTAGTGGCACACAAGCCCTTGGGTGTTACCTCTGGCAGCTTTCCCTCTAATTGACAGCCCAGTTAGATGAATTTTCCTAAAGCTTTTGGTTGCCGAGGAACCAGAGTTCGGCACGAAGAAATGCTGCCGCCTTGTGGACATTTCCTGTAACAACAACTTTACAACCGGTGCTTCAGGGCACCTCATATTCACGAAGCCTGTGAGGCTTTTAATGACACGTGTCCTCAAAAATGACTTGGGTTAGGTAACCGAAAGAAAACTCGAAACACACAGACTTTCAAGAAACCAAATTTCAAGAGGGAAAGTTTACTCACTCTGTTTAAAGACAAAAAATACCCACCAGGACAGGATGCAGAACATCGCTCATTATCGGAGAAATAAAAATCCAAAGTGTAACGAGGCATCGCCTCACAGCAGCAGAATGGCCAGCATCAAAAAGTCTACAAACAGGGGCTTCCCTGGTGGCGCAGTGGTTGAGAATCCGCCTGCCAATGCAGGGGACACGGGTTCGAGCCCTGGCCTGGGAAGATCCCACATGCCGCGGAGCAACTCGGCCCGTGAGCCACAACTACTGAGCCTGCGCATCTGGAGCCTGTGCTCCGCAACAGGAGAGGTCGCGATAGTGAGAGGCCCGCGCACCGCGATGAAGAGTGGCCCCCGCACGCTGCAACTAGAGGAAGCCCTCGCACCGAAACGAAGACCCAACACAGCCAAAAATAAATAAACAAACAAACAAACAAACAAATAAATAAATTTTAAAAAGTGACCGAGCCTCCACGGCTGCTGCTGGTGGGGTTCCCACATCCTGCCTCCTTGCTAGGAGTCACCCCACCTACACACCGCAGCAACCCCAGCAGGGTGGATTAGCCAGGGTTTGGAATTTTCCGGGGCGTGAAGCTTAGCGGGGAAGAGAGAGTGACACACAAGCCCGTGGGTGTTGCCTCTAGCACCTTCCCCTCTAATTCACAGCCCAGTAAGATGACTCTTCCCAAAGCTTTTGGTTGCCGAGGAACCAGAGTCGGACACGAAGAAATGCTGCCGCCTTGTGGACGTTTCCCGTAACAACAACTTTACAACCGGTGCTACAGGGCACCTCATATTCACAAAGTCTGTGGGGCTTTTAATGACACGTGTCCTCAAAAATGACCTGGGTTAGGTAACCGATAAAAAACTCAAAACACACAGACTTTCAAGAAGCAAAATTTCAAGAGGGAAAGTTTACTCACACTGTTTAAAAAAAAAAAGCCCCGACCACTACAGGATGCGGAACATCGCTCAATATTCGAGAAATGCAGATCAAAAGTATGAGGCATCACCTCGCAGCAGGCAGTATGGCCAGCATCAAAAAGGCTACAAACAATCGATGGGGAATGAGTGTGGAGAAAAGGGAACCTTCCCAGTCGGGGAGTGCGAAAGTACGTTGGTAACCGCCACTAGAAAGCACTGTATCCCAGTTCCTAGAAAACTAAAGAGAGAGCGACCCTACCCTTCTGCAGTTCCACTCCTGGGGGTTACTCGGGAAAATCCTTAATTCAAAAAGACACATGCACCCCAACGTTCATTGCGGCACTATTTACAATCGCCAAGACACAAAAACAAAGAGTCCAGCGAGTGATGAATACATAAAGAGGAGGTGCTACGTGTATACAAGGGACTGTTACTCAGCCAGGAGAAAGAATGCAATAATGCCATTGGAAGCAACACGGATGGACCTGGGATGCCAAAATACTGAGTGAACTCAGTCAGGCAGAGGTGGACCAAGAGCATATGATATCACTTATAGGAGGAATGGAAACATACATACAACTGAACTAGTTTACAAAACAGAAACAGACCCACCGACTTTCAAAGTAAACCTAGGGTTACCAAAAAAGAAAGGTGGCGAGGAGATATAAGCTAGGCGGTTCACATGAACACATAGACAGTAAAATACCTATAAACGTACATATAAAACACGCACTCGACAAGGACTACTGTACAACACCAGGACCTCTACTCAACGTTCTGCAATAACCTATATGGGAAAGGAATCCGCAAAACAGTAGATATATTACATGTGTAACTGAATCAGCTTGCTGTACACCTACACCAAACACCACACTGTAAATCACCTCTACTGCAACATACCATAAGAATTAAAGTAACTATGAACGCAAAAGGAGAGAAATGGGTACGCTTTTCGCCTCCGGCCTCGGTGATATGCGCTGGTGTCACATCCCCGCAGCCTGAGCAGCCTAGGGTCCCAAGGGAGCACTGAGGTGGAGCGGAGAGAGGTGAGTAGGATGTGCCTGCAAATGCACCCCCTTAAAGCTGTAGCGTCTCTTCCTTTCTGGGTGGAACCAAAACTTCTGAATCCAGGTGGGCCTTCCTAGAGCTAAAAGAAAGCCAAGTGCACCGAAACCAAGGGGGACCATCTGGCTGTAGGAGATTCAAAAAGTGACCGAGCCTCCACGGCTACTGGTGGTGGGGTTCTCACATCCAGTCTCCTTGCCGGGAGTCACCCCACCTAAACCCCGCAGCACCCCCAGCAGGGTGGTATAGCCAGGGTTCAGATTTTTCGGGGGCGTGAGGCTTAACGGGGAAGAAGTAGTGACACACAAGCCCTTGGGTGTTGCGTCTGGCACCTTCCCCTCTAATTGACAGCCCAGTAAGATGAATGTTCCTAAAGCTTTTGGTAGCCAAGGAGCCAGAGTTGGGCACGAAGAAATGCTGCCGCCTTGTGGACGTTTCCCGTAACAACAACTTTACAACCGGTGCTACAGGGCACCTCATATTCACAAAGTCTGTGGGGCTTTTAATGACACGTGCCCTCAAAAATCAGCTGGGTTAGGTAACCGAAAAAAAACTCGAAACACACAGACTTTCAAGAAACCAAATTTCAAGAGGGAAAGTTTACTCACTCTGTTTAAAGACAAAAAATACCCACCAGGACAGGATGCAGAACATCGCTCATTATCGGAGAAATAAAAATCCAAAGTGTAACGAGGCATCGCCTCACAGCAGCAGAATGGCCATCATCAAAAACTCTACAAACAATCGATGGGGCAGTGAGGGTGGAGAAAAGGGAACCTTCCCACTCGGTGAGTGGACATGTACATTGGTAACCACCACTAGAAAGCACTGTATCCCAGTTCCCAGAAAACTAAGGAGAATGGAACGCTATATTTCTGCTGTCCCACTCCTGTGCGTTACCCGGGAAAATCCGCAATTCAACAAGACGCATGCACCCCAACGTTCATTGCGGCACTATTTACAATCGCCAAGACACAAAAACAAAGAGTCCAGCGAGTGATGAATACATAAAGAGGAGGTGCTACGTGTATACAAGGGACTGTTACTCAGCCAGGAGAAAGAATGCAATAATGCCATTGGAAGCAACATGGATGCACCTGGGATGCCAAAATACTGAGTGAACTCAGTCAGGCACAGGAGGACCAAGAGCATATAATATCACTTATAGGAGGAATGGAAACATACATACAACTGAACTAGTTTACAAAACAGAAACAGACCCACCACCTTTCAAAGTAAACCTAGGGTTACCAAAAAAGAATGGTGGTGAGGAGATATAAGCTAGGCGGTTCACATGAACACATAGACAGTAAAATACCTATAAACATATATAAAACACGCACTCGACAAGGACTACTGTACAACACCAGGACCTCTACTCAACGTTCTGCAATAACCTATATGGGAAAGGAATCCAAAAAACAGTAGCTATATTACATGTGTAACTGAATCAGCTTGCTGTACACCTACACCAAACACCACACTGTAAATCACCTCTACTGCAACATACCATAAGAATTAAACTAACAACGAACGCAAAAGGAGAGAAATGGGTACGCTTTTCGCCTCCGGCCTCCGTGATATGCGCTGGTGTCACATCCCCGCAGCCTGAGCAGCCTAGGGTCCCAAGGGAGCACTGAGGTGGAGCGGAGAGAGGTGAGTAGGATGTGCCTGCAAATGCACCCCCTTAAAGCTGTAGCGTCTCTTCCTTTCTGGGTGGAACCAAAACTTCTGAATCCAGGTGGGCCTTCCTAGAGCTAAAAGAAAGCCAAGTGCACCGAAACCAAGGGGGACCATCTGGCTGTAGGAGATTCAAAAAGTGACCGAGCCTCCACGGCTACTGGTGGTGGGGTTCTCACATCCAGTCTCCTTGCCGGGAGTCACCCCACCTAAACCCCGCAGCACCCCCAGCAGGGTGGTATAGCCAGGGTTCAGATTTTTCGGGGGCGTGAGGCTTAACGGGGAAGAAGTAGTGACACACAAGCCCTTGGGTGTTGCGTCTGGCACCTTCCCCTCTAATTGACAGCCCAGTAAGATGAATGTTCCTAAAGCTTTTGGTAGCCAAGGAGCCAGAGTTGGGCACGAAGAAATGCTGCCGCCTTGTGGACGTTTCCCGTAACAACAACTTTACAACCGGTGCTACAGGGCACCTCATATTCAAAAAGTCTGTGGGGCTTTTAATGACACGTGCCCTCAAAAATCAGCTGGGTTAGGTAACCGAAAAAAAACTCGAAACACACAGACTTTCAAGAAACCAAATTTCAAGAGGGAAAGTTTACTCACTCTGTTTAAAGACAAAAAATACCCACCAGGACAGGATGCAGAACATCGCTCATTATCGGAGAAATAAAAATCCAAAGTGTAACGAGGCATCGCCTCACAGCAGCAGAATGGCCAGCATCAAAAAGTCTACAAACAGGGGCTTCCCTGGTGGCGCAGTGGTTGAGAATCCGCCTGCCAATGCAGGGGACACGGGTTCGAGCCCTGGCCTGGGAAGATCCCACATGCCGCGGAGCAACTCGGCCCGTGAGCCACAACTACTGAGCCTGCGCATCTGGAGCCTGTGCTCCGCAACAGGAGAGGTCGCGATAGTGAGAGGCCCGCGCACCGCGATGAAGAGTGGCCCCCGCACGCTGCAACTAGAGGAAGCCCTCGCACCGAAACGAAGACCCAACACAGCCAAAAATAAATAAACAAACAAACAAACAAACAAATAAATAAATTTTAAAAAGTGACCGAGCCTCCACGGCTGCTGCTGGTGGGGTTCCCACATCCTGCCTCCTTGCTAGGAGTCACCCCACCTACACACCGCAGCAACCCCAGCAGGGTGGATTAGCCAGGGTTTGGAATTTTCCGGGGCGTGAAGCTTAGCGGGGAAGAGAGAGTGACACACAAGCCCGTGGGTGTTGCCTCTAGCACCTTCCCCTCTAATTCACAGCCCAGTAAGATGACTCTTCCCAAAGCTTTTGGTTGCCGAGGAACCAGAGTTGGACACGAAGAAATGCTGCCGCCTTGTGGACGTTTCCCGTAACAACAACTTTACAACCGGTGCTACAGGGCACCTCATATTCACAAAGTCTGTGGGGCTTTTAATGACACGTGTCCTCAAAAATGACCTGGGTTAGGTAACTGATAAAAAACTCAAAACACACAGACTTTCAAGAAGCAAAATTTCAAGAGGGAAAGTTTACTCACACTGTTTAAAAAAAAAAAGCCCCGACCACTACAGGATGCGGAACATCGCTCAATATTCGAGAAATGCAGATCAAAAGTATGAGGCATCACCTCGCAGCAGGCAGTATGGCCAGCATCAAAAAGGCTACAAACAATCGATGGGGAATGAGTGTGGAGAAAAGGGAACCTTCCCAGTCGGGGAGTGCGAAAGTACGTTGGTAACCGCCACTAGAAAGCACTGTATCCCAGTTCCTAGAAAACTAAAGAGAGAGCGACCCTACCCTTCTGCAGTTCCACTCCTGGGGGTTACTCGGGAAAATCCTTAATTCAAAAAGACACATGCACCCCAACGTTCATTGCGGCACTATTTACAATCGCCAAGACACAAAAACAAAGAGTCCAGCGAGTGATGAATACATAAAGAGGAGGTGCTACGTGTATACAAGGGACTGTTACTCAGCCAGGAGAAAGAATGCAATAATGCCATTGGAAGCAACACGGATGGACCTGGGATGCCAAAATACTGAGTGAACTCAGTCAGGCAGAGGTGGACCAAGAGCATATGATATCACTTATAGGAGGAATGGAAACATACATACAACTGAACTAGTTTACAAAACAGAAACAGACCCACCGACTTTCAAAGTAAACCTAGGGTTACCAAAAAAGAAAGGTGGCGAGGAGATATAAGCTAGGCGGTTCACATGAACACATAGACAGTAAAATACCTATAAACGTACATATAAAACACGCACTCGACAAGGACTACTGTACAACACCAGGACCTCTACTCAACGTTCTGCAATAACCTATATGGGAAAGGAATCCGCAAAACAGTAGATATATTACATGTGTAACTGAATCAGCTTGCTGTACACCTACACCAAACACCACACTGTAAATCACCTCTACTGCAACATACCATAAGAATTAAAGTAACTATGAACGCAAAAGGAGAGAAATGGGTACGCTTTTCGCCTCCGGCCTCCGTGATATGCGCTGGTGTCACATCCCCGCAGCCTGAGCAGCCTAGGGTCCCAAGGGAGCACTGAGGTGGAGCGGAGAGAGGTGAGTAGGATGTGCCTGCAAATGCACCCCCTTAAAGCTGTAGCGTCTCTTCCTTTCTGGGTGGAACCAAAACTTCTGAATCCAGGTGGGCCTTCCTAGAGCTAAAAGAAAGCCAAGTGCACCGAAACCAAGGGGGACCATCTGGCTGTAGGAGATTCAAAAAGTGACCGAGCCTCCACGGCTACTGGTGGTGGGGTTCTCACATCCAGTCTCCTTGCCGGGAGTCACCCCACCTAAACCCCGCAGCACCCCCAGCAGGGTGGTATAGCCAGGGTTCAGATTTTTCGGGGGCGTGAGGCTTAACGGGGAAGAAGTAGTGACACACAAGCCCTTGGGTGTTGCGTCTGGCACCTTCCCCTCTAATTGACAGCCCAGTAAGATGAATGTTCCTAAAGCTTTTGGTAGCCAAGGAGCCAGAGTTGGGCACGAAGAAATGCTGCCGCCTTGTGGACGTTTCCCGTAACAACAACTTTACAACCGGTGCTACAGGGCACCTCATATTCAAAAAGTCTGTGGGGCTTTTAATGACACGTGCCCTCAAAAATCAGCTGGGTTAGGTAACCGAAAAAAAACTCGAAACACACAGACTTTCAAGAAACCAAATTTCAAGAGGGAAAGTTTACTCACTCTGTTTAAAGACAAAAAATACCCACCAGGACAGGATGCAGAACATCGCTCATTATCGGAGAAATAAAAATCCAAAGTGTAACGAGGCATCGCCTCACAGCAGCAGAATGGCCAGCATCAAAAAGTCTACAAACAGGGGCTTCCCTGGTGGCGCAGTGGTTGAGAATCCGCCTGCCAATGCAGGGGACACGGGTTCGAGCCCTGGCCTGGGAAGATCCCACATGCCGCGGAGCAACTCGGCCCGTGAGCCACAACTACTGAGCCTGCGCATCTGGAGCCTGTGCTCCGCAACAGGAGAGGTCGCGATAGTGAGAGGCCCGCGCACCGCGATGAAGAGTGGCCCCCGCACGCTGCAACTAGAGGAAGCCCTCGCACCGAAACGAAGACCCAACACAGCCAAAAATAAATAAACAAACAAACAAACAAACAAATAAATAAATTTTAAAAAGTGACCGAGCCTCCACGGCTGCTGCTGGTGGGGTTCCCACATCCTGCCTCCTTGCTAGGAGTCACCCCACCTACACACCGCAGCAACCCCAGCAGGGTGGATTAGCCAGGGTTTGGAATTTTCCGGGGCGTGAAGCTTAGCGGGGAAGAGAGAGTGACACACAAGCCCGTGGGTGTTGCCTCTAGCACCTTCCCCTCTAATTCACAGCCCAGTAAGATGACTCTTCCCAAAGCTTTTGGTTGCCGAGGAACCAGAGTCGGACACGAAGAAATGCTGCCGCCTTGTGGACGTTTCCCGTAACAACAACTTTACAACCGGTGCTACAGGGCACCTCATATTCACAAAGTCTGTGGGGCTTTTAATGACACGTGCCCTCAAAAATCAGCTGGGTTAGGTAACCGAAAAAAAACTCGAAACACACAGACTTTCAAGAAACCAAATTTCAAGAGGGAAAGTTTACTCACTCTGTTTAAAGACAAAAAATACCCACCAGGACAGGATGCAGAACATCGCTCATTATCGGAGAAATAAAAATCCAAAGTGTAACGAGGCATCGCCTCACAGCAGCAGAATGGCCAGCATCAAAAAGTCTACAAACAGGGGCTTCCCTGGTGGCGCAGTGGTTGAGAATCCGCCTGCCAATGCAGGGGACACGGGTTCGAGCCCTGGCCTGGGAAGATCCCACATGCCGCGGAGCAACTCGGCCCGTGAGCCACAACTACTGAGCCTGCGCATCTGGAGCCTGTGCTCCGCAACAGGAGAGGTCGCGATAGTGAGAGGCCCGCGCACCGCGATGAAGAGTGGCCCCCGCACGCTGCAACTAGAGGAAGCCCTCGCACCGAAACGAAGACCCAACACAGCCAAAAATAAATAAACAAACAAACAAACAAACAAATAAATAAATTTTAAAAAGTGACCGAGCCTCCACGGCTGCTGCTGGTGGGGTTCCCACATCCTGCCTCCTTGCTAGGAGTCACCCCACCTACACACCGCAGCAACCCCAGCAGGGTGGATTAGCCAGGGTTTGGAATTTTCCGGGGCGTGAAGCTTAGCGGGGAAGAGAGAGTGACACACAAGCCCGTGGGTGTTGCCTCTAGCACCTTCCCCTCTAATTCACAGCCCAGTAAGATGACTCTTCCCAAAGCTTTTGGTTGCCGAGGAACCAGAGTCGGACACGAAGAAATGCTGCCGCCTTGTGGACGTTTCCCGTAACAACAACTTTACAACCGGTGCTACAGGGCACCTCATATTCACAAAGTCTGTGGGGCTTTTAATGACACGTGTCCTCAAAAATGACCTGGGTTAGGTAACCGATAAAAAACTCAAAACACACAGACTTTCAAGAAGCAAAATTTCAAGAGGGAAAGTTTACTCACACTGTTTAAAAAAAAAAAGCCCCGACCACTACAGGATGCGGAACATCGCTCAATATTCGAGAAATGCAGATCAAAAGTATGAGGCATCACCTCGCAGCAGGCAGTATGGCCAGCATCAAAAAGGCTACAAACAATCGATGGGGAATGAGTGTGGAGAAAAGGGAACCTTCCCAGTCGGGGAGTGCGAAAGTACGTTGGTAACCGCCACTAGAAAGCACTGTATCCCAGTTCCTAGAAAACTAAAGAGAGAGCGACCCTACCCTTCTGCAGTTCCACTCCTGGGGGTTACTCGGGAAAATCCTTAATTCAAAAAGACACATGCACCCCAACGTTCATTGCGGCACTATTTACAATCGCCAAGACACAAAAACAAAGAGTCCAGCGAGTGATGAATACATAAAGAGGAGGTGCTACGTGTATACAAGGGACTGTTACTCAGCCAGGAGAAAGAATGCAATAATGCCATTGGAAGCAACACGGATGGACCTGGGATGCCAAAATACTGAGTGAACTCAGTCAGGCAGAGGTGGACCAAGAGCATATGATATCACTTATAGGAGGAATGGAAACATACATACAACTGAACTAGTTTACAAAACAGAAACAGACCCACCGACTTTCAAAGTAAACCTAGGGTTACCAAAAAAGAAAGGTGGCGAGGAGATATAAGCTAGGCGGTTCACATGAACACATAGACAGTAAAATACCTATAAACGTACATATAAAACACGCACTCGACAAGGACTACTGTACAACACCAGGACCTCTACTCAACGTTCTGCAATAACCTATATGGGAAAGGAATCCGCAAAACAGTAGATATATTACATGTGTAACTGAATCAGCTTGCTGTACACCTACACCAAACACCACACTGTAAATCACCTCTACTGCAACATACCATAAGAATTAAAGTAACTATGAACGCAAAAGGAGAGAAATGGGTACGCTTTTCGCCTCCGGCCTCCGTGATATGCGCTGGTGTCACATCCCCGCAGCCTGAGCAGCCTAGGGTCCCAAGGGAGCACTGAGGTGGAGCGGAGAGAGGTGAGTAGGATGTGCCTGCAAATGCACCCCCTTAAAGCTGTAGCGTCTCTTCCTTTCTGGGTGGAACCAAAACTTCTGAATCCAGGTGGGCCTTCCTAGAGCTAAAAGAAAGCCAAGTGCACCGAAACCAAGGGGGACCATCTGGCTGTAGGAGATTCAAAAAGTGACCGAGCCTCCACGGCTACTGGTGGTGGGGTTCTCACATCCAGTCTCCTTGCCGGGAGTCACCCCACCTAAACCCCGCAGCACCCCCAGCAGGGTGGTATAGCCAGGGTTCAGATTTTTCGGGGGCGTGAGGCTTAACGGGGAAGAAGTAGTGACACACAAGCCCTTGGGTGTTGCGTCTGGCACCTTCCCCTCTAATTGACAGCCCAGTAAGATGAATGTTCCTAAAGCTTTTGGTAGCCAAGGAGCCAGAGTTGGGCACGAAGAAATGCTGCCGCCTTGTGGACGTTTCCCGTAACAACAACTTTACAACCGGTGCTACAGGGCACCTCATATTCAAAAAGTCTGTGGGGCTTTTAATGACACGTGCCCTCAAAAATCAGCTGGGTTAGGTAACCGAAAAAAAACTCGAAACACACAGACTTTCAAGAAACCAAATTTCAAGAGGGAAAGTTTACTCACTCTGTTTAAAGACAAAAAATACCCACCAGGACAGGATGCAGAACATCGCTCATTATCGGAGAAATAAAAATCCAAAGTGTAACGAGGCATCGCCTCACAGCAGCAGAATGGCCAGCATCAAAAAGTCTACAAACAGGGGCTTCCCTGGTGGCGCAGTGGTTGAGAATCCGCCTGCCAATGCAGGGGACACGGGTTCGAGCCCTGGCCTGGGAAGATCCCACATGCCGCGGAGCAACTCGGCCCGTGAGCCACAACTACTGAGCCTGCGCATCTGGAGCCTGTGCTCCGCAACAGGAGAGGTCGCGATAGTGAGAGGCCCGCGCACCGCGATGAAGAGTGGCCCCCGCACGCTGCAACTAGAGGAAGCCCTCGCACCGAAACGAAGACCCAACACAGCCAAAAATAAATAAACAAACAAACAAACAAACAAATAAATAAATTTTAAAGAGTGACCGAGCCTCCACGGCTGCTGCTGGTGGGGTTCCCACATCCTGCCTCCTTGCTAGGAGTCACCCCACCTACACACCGCAGCAACCCCAGCAGGGTGGATTAGCCAGGGTTTGGAATTTTCCGGGGCGTGAAGCTTAGCGGGGAAGAGAGAGTGACACACAAGCCCGTGGGTGTTGCCTCTAGCACCTTCCCCTCTAATTCACAGCCCAGTAAGATGACTCTTCCCAAAGCTTTTGGTTGCCGAGGAACCAGAGTCGGACACGAAGAAATGCTGCCGCCTTGTGGACGTTTCCCGTAACAACAACTTTACAACCGGTGCTACAGGGCACCTCATATTCACAAAGTCTGTGGGGCTTTTAATGACACGTGCCCTCAAAAATCAGCTGGGTTAGGTAACCGAAAAAAAACTCGAAACACACAGACTTTCAAGAAACCAAATTTCAAGAGGGAAAGTTTACTCACTCTGTTTAAAGACAAAAAATACCCACCAGGACAGGATGCAGAACATCGCTCATTATCGGAGAAATAAAAATCCAAAGTGTAACGAGGCATCGCCTCACAGCAGCAGAATGGCCAGCATCAAAAAGTCTACAAACAGGGGCTTCCCTGGTGGCGCAGTGGTTGAGAATCCGCCTGCCAATGCAGGGGACACGGGTTCGAGCCCTGGCCTGGGAAGATCCCACATGCCGCGGAGCAACTCGGCCCGTGAGCCACAACTACTGAGCCTGCGCATCTGGAGCCTGTGCTCCGCAACAGGAGAGGTCGCGATAGTGAGAGGCCCGCGCACCGCGATGAAGAGTGGCCCCCGCACGCTGCAACTAGAGGAAGCCCTCGCACCGAAACGAAGACCCAACACAGCCAAAAATAAATAAACAAACAAACAAACAAACAAATAAATAAATTTTAAAAAGTGACCGAGCCTCCACGGCTGCTGCTGGTGGGGTTCCCACATCCTGCCTCCTTGCTAGGAGTCACCCCACCTACACACCGCAGCAACCCCAGCAGGGTGGATTAGCCAGGGTTTGGAATTTTCCGGGGCGTGAAGCTTAGCGGGGAAGAGAGAGTGACACACAAGCCCGTGGGTGTTGCCTCTAGCACCTTCCCCTCTAATTCACAGCCCAGTAAGATGACTCTTCCCAAAGCTTTTGGTTGCCGAGGAACCAGAGTCGGACACGAAGAAATGCTGCCGCCTTGTGGACGTTTCCCGTAACAACAACTTTACAACCGGTGCTACAGGGCACCTCATATTCACAAAGTCTGTGGGGCTTTTAATGACACGTGTCCTCAAAAATGACCTGGGTTAGGTAACCGATAAAAAACTCAAAACACACAGACTTTCAAGAAGCAAAATTTCAAGAGGGAAAGTTTACTCACACTGTTTAAAAAAAAAAAGCCCCGACCACTACAGGATGCGGAACATCGCTCAATATTCGAGAAATGCAGATCAAAAGTATGAGGCATCACCTCGCAGCAGGCAGTATGGCCAGCATCAAAAAGGCTACAAACAATCGATGGGGAATGAGTGTGGAGAAAAGGGAACCTTCCCAGTCGGGGAGTGCGAAAGTACGTTGGTAACCGCCACTAGAAAGCACTGTATCCCAGTTCCTAGAAAACTAAAGAGAGAGCGACCCTACCCTTCTGCAGTTCCACTCCTGGGGGTTACTCGGGAAAATCCTTAATTCAAAAAGACACATGCACCCCAACGTTCATTGCGGCACTATTTACAATCGCCAAGACACAAAAACAAAGAGTCCAGCGAGTGATGAATACATAAAGAGGAGGTGCTACGTGTATACAAGGGACTGTTACTCAGCCAGGAGAAAGAATGCAATAATGCCATTGGAAGCAACACGGATGGACCTGGGATGCCAAAATACTGAGTGAACTCAGTCAGGCAGAGGTGGACCAAGAGCATATGATATCACTTATAGGAGGAATGGAAACATACATACAACTGAACTAGTTTACAAAACAGAAACAGACCCACCGACTTTCAAAGTAAACCTAGGGTTACCAAAAAAGAAAGGTGGCGAGGAGATATAAGCTAGGCGGTTCACATGAACACATAGACAGTAAAATACCTATAAACGTACATATAAAACACGCACTCGACAAGGACTACTGTACAACACCAGGACCTCTACTCAACGTTCTGCAATAACCTATATGGGAAAGGAATCCGCAAAACAGTAGATATATTACATGTGTAACTGAATCAGCTTGCTGTACACCTACACCAAACACCACACTGTAAATCACCTCTACTGCAACATACCATAAGAATTAAACTAACAACGAACGCAAAAGGAGAGAAATGGGTACGCTTTTCGCCTCCGGCCTCCGTGATATGCGCTGGTGTCACATCCCCGCAGCCTGAGCAGCCTAGGGTCCCAAGGGAGCACTGAGGTGGAGCGGAGAGAGGTGAGTAGGATGTGCCTGCAAATGCACCCCCTTAAAGCTGTAGCGTCTCTTCCTTTCTGGGTGGAACCAAAACTTCTGAATCCAGGTGGGCCTTCCTAGAGCTAAAAGAAAGCCAAGTGCACCGAAACCAAGGGGGACCATCTGGCTGTAGGAGATTCAAAAAGTGACCGAGCCTCCACGGCTACTGGTGGTGGGGTTCTCACATCCAGTCTCCTTGCCGGGAGTCACCCCACCTAAACCCCGCAGCACCCCCAGCAGGGTGGTATAGCCAGGGTTCAGATTCTTCGGGGGCGTGAGGCTTAACGGGGAAGAAGTAGTGACACACAAGCCCTTGGGTGTTGCGTCTGGCACCTTCCCCTCTAATTGACAGCCCAGTAAGATGAATGTTCCTAAAGCTTTTGGTAGCCAAGGAGCCAGAGTTGGGCACGAAGAAATGCTGCCGCCTTGTGGACGTTTCCCGTAACAACAACTTTACAACCGGTGCTACAGGGCACCTCATATTCAAAAAGTCTGTGGGGCTTTTAATGACACGTGCCCTCAAAAATCAGCTGGGTTAGGTAACCGAAAAAAAACTCGAAACACACAGACTTTCAAGAAACCAAATTTCAAGAGGGAAAGTTTACTCACTCTGTTTAAAGACAAAAAATACCCACCAGGACAGGATGCAGAACATCGCTCATTACCGGAGAAATAAAAATCCAAAGTGTAACGAGGCATCGCCTCACAGCAGCAGAATGGCCAGCATCAAAAAGTCTACAAACAGGGGCTTCCCTGGTGGCGCAGTGGTTGAGAATCCGCCTGCCAATGCAGGGGACACGGGTTCGAGCCCTGGCCTGGGAAGATCCCACATGCCGCGGAGCAACTCGGCCCGTGAGCCACAACTACTGAGCCTGCGCATCTGGAGCCTGTGCTCCGCAACAGGAGAGGTCGCGATAGTGAGAGGCCCGCGCACCGCGATGAAGAGTGGCCCCCGCACGCTGCAACTAGAGGAAGCCCTCGCACCGAAACGAAGACCCAACACAGCCAAAAATAAATAAACAAACAAACAAACAAACAAATAAATAAATTTTAAAAAGTGACCGAGCCTCCACGGCTGCTGCTGGTGGGGTTCCCACATCCTGCCTCCTTGCTAGGAGTCACCCCACCTACACACCGCAGCAACCCCAGCAGGGTGGATTAGCCAGGGTTTGGAATTTTCCGGGGCGTGAAGCTTAGCGGGGAAGAGAGAGTGACACACAAGCCCGTGGGTGTTGCCTCTAGCACCTTCCCCTCTAATTCACAGCCCAGTAAGATGACTCTTCCCAAAGCTTTTGGTTGCCGAGGAACCAGAGTCGGACACGAAGAAATGCTGCCGCCTTGTGGACGTTTCCCGTAACAACAACTTTACAACCGGTGCTACAGGGCACCTCATATTCACAAAGTCTGTGGGGCTTTTAATGACACGTGTCCTCAAAAATGACCTGGGTTAGGTAACCGATAAAAAACTCAAAACACACAGACTTTCAAGAAGCAAAATTTCAAGAGGGAAAGTTTACTCACACTGTTTAAAAAAAAAAAGCCCCGACCACTACAGGATGCGGAACATCGCTCAATATTCGAGAAATGCAGATCAAAAGTATGAGGCATCACCTCGCAGCAGGCAGTATGGCCAGCATCAAAAAGGCTACAAACAATCGATGGGGAATGAGTGTGGAGAAAAGGGAACCTTCCCAGTCGGGGAGTGCGAAAGTACGTTGGTAACCGCCACTAGAAAGCACTGTATCCCAGTTCCTAGAAAACTAAAGAGAGAGCGACCCTACCCTTCTGCAGTTCCACTCCTGGGGGTTACTCGGGAAAATCCTTAATTCAAAAAGACACATGCACCCCAACGTTCATTGCGGCACTATTTACAATCGCCAAGACACAAAAACAAAGAGTCCAGCGAGTGATGAATACATAAAGAGGAGGTGCTACGTGTATACAAGGGACTGTTACTCAGCCAGGAGAAAGAATGCAATAATGCCATTGGAAGCAACACGGATGGACCTGGGATGCCAAAATACTGAGTGAACTCAGTCAGGCAGAGGTGGACCAAGAGCATATGATATCACTTATAGGAGGAATGGAAACATACATACAACTGAACTAGTTTACAAAACAGAAACAGACCCACCGACTTTCAAAGTAAACCTAGGGTTACCAAAAAAGAAAGGTGGCGAGGAGATACAAGCTAGGCGGTTCACATGAACACATAGACAGTAAAATACCTATAAACGTACATATAAAACACGCACTCGACAAGGACTACTGTACAACACCAGGACCTCTACTCAACGTTCTGCAATAACCTATATGGGAAAGGAATCCGCAAAACAGTAGATATATTACATGTGTAACTGAATCAGCTTGCTGTACACCTACACCAAACACCACACTGTAAATCACCTCTACTGCAACATACCATAAGAATTAAAGTAACTATGAACGCAAAAGGAGAGAAATGGGTACGCTTTTCGCCTCCGGCCTCGGTGATATGCGCTGGTGTCACATCCCCGCAGCCTGAGCAGCCTAGGGTCCCAAGGGAGCACTGAGGTGGAGCGGAGAGAGGTGAGCAGGATGTGCCTGCAAATGCACCCCCTTAAAGCTGTAGCGTCTCTTCCTTTCTGGGTGGAAACCAAACTTCAGAATCCAGGTGGGCCATCCCAGAGCTAAAAGGAAGCCAAGTGCACCCAAACCATGGGGGACCATCTGGGCTGCAGGAGCTTCAAAAAGTGACCGAGCCTCCACGGATGCTGGTGGTGGGGTTCCCACATCCAGCCTCCTTGCCGGGAGTCACCCCACCTACACACCGCAGGAACCCCAGCAGAGTGGTTTAGCCAGAATTCGAAATTTTCGGGTGCGTGAGGCTTAACGGGGAAGAGGTAGTGGCACACAAGCCCTTGGGTGTTACCTCTGGCAGCTTTCCCTCTAATTGACAGCCCAGTTAGATGAATTTTCCTAAAGCTTTTGGTTGCCGAGGAACCAGAGTTCGGCACGAAGAAATGCTGCCGCCTTGTGGACATTTCCTGTAACAACAACTTTACAACCGGTGCTTCAGGGCACCTCATATTCACGAAGCCTGTGAGGCTTTTAATGACACGTGTCCTCAAAAATGACTTGGGTTAGGTAACCGAAAGAAAACTCGAAACACACAGACTTTCAAGAAACCAAATTTCAAGAGGGAAAGTTTACTCACTCTGTTTAAAGACAAAAAATACCCACCAGGACAGGATGCAGAACATCGCTCATTATCGGAGAAATAAAAATCCAAAGTGTAACGAGGCATCGCCTCACAGCAGCAGAATGGCCAGCATCAAAAACTCTACAAACAATCGATGGGGCAGTGAGGGTGGAGAAAAGGGAACCTTCCCACTCGGTGAGTGGACATGTACATTGGTAACCACCACTAGAAAGCACTGTATCCCAGTTCCCAGAAAACTAAGGAGAATGGAACGCTATATTTCTGCTGTCCCACTCCTGTGCGTTACCCGGGAAAATCTGCAATTCAACAAGACGCATGCACCCCAACGTTCATTGCGGCACTATTTACAATCGCCAAGACACAAAAACAAAGAGTCCAGCGAGTGATGAATACATAAAGAGGAGGTGCTACGTGTATACAAGGGACTGTTACTCAGCCAGGAGAAAGAATGCAATAATGCCATTGGAAGCAACATGGATGCACCTGGGATGCCAAAATACTGAGTGAACTCAGTCAGGCACAGGAGGACCAAGAGCATATAATATCACTTATAGGAGGAATGGAAACATACATACAACTGAACTAGTTTACAAAACAGAAACAGACCCACCACCTTTCAAAGTAAACCTAGGGTTACCAAAAAAGAATGGTGGTGAGGAGATATAAGCTAGGCGGTTCACATGAACACATAGACAGTAAAATACCTATAAACGTACATATAAAACACGCACTCGACAAGGACTACTGTACAACACCAGGACCTCTACTCAACGTTCTGCAATAACCTATATGGGAAAGGAATCCAAAAAACAGTAGCTATATTACATGTGTAACTGAATCAGCTTGCTGTACACCTACACCAAACACCACACTGTAAATCACCTCTACTGCAACATACCATAAGAATTAAACTAACAACGAACGCAAAAGGAGAGAAATGGGTACGCTTTTCGCCTCCGGCCTCCGTGATATGCGCTGGTGTCACATCCCCGCAGCCTGAGCAGCCTAGGGTCCCAAGGGAGCACTGAGGTGGAGCGGAGAGAGGTGAGTAGGATGTGCCTGCAAATGCACCCCCTTAAAGCTGTAGCGTCTCTTCCTTTCTGGGTGGAACCAAAACTTCTGAATCCAGGTGGGCCTTCCTAGAGCTAAAAGAAAGCCAAGTGCACCGAAACCAAGGGGGACCATCTGGCTGTAGGAGATTCAAAAAGTGACCGAGCCTCCACGGCTACTGGTGGTGGGGTTCTCACATCCAGTCTCCTTGCCGGGAGTCACCCCACCTAAACCCCGCAGCACCCCCAGCAGGGTGGTATAGCCAGGGTTCAGATTTTTCGGGGGCGTGAGGCTTAACGGGGAAGAAGTAGTGACACACAAGCCCTTGGGTGTTGCGTCTGGCACCTTCCCCTCTAATTGACAGCCCAGTAAGATGAATGTTCCTAAAGCTTTTGGTAGCCAAGGAGCCAGAGTTGGGCACGAAGAAATGCTGCCGCCTTGTGGACGTTTCCCGTAACAACAACTTTACAACCGGTGCTACAGGGCACCTCATATTCAAAAAGTCTGTGGGGCTTTTAATGACACGTGCCCTCAAAAATCAGCTGGGTTAGGTAACCGAAAAAAAACTCGAAACACACAGACTTTCAAGAAACCAAATTTCAAGAGGGAAAGTTTACTCACTCTGTTTAAAGACAAAAAATACCCACCAGGACAGGATGCAGAACATCGCTCATTACCGGAGAAATAAAAATCCAAAGTGTAACGAGGCATCGCCTCACAGCAGCAGAATGGCCAGCATCAAAAAGTCTACAAACAGGGGCTTCCCTGGTGGCGCAGTGGTTGAGAATCCGCCTGCCAATGCAGGGGACACGGGTTCGAGCCCTGGCCTGGGAAGATCCCACATGCCGCGGAGCAACTCGGCCCGTGAGCCACAACTACTGAGCCTGCGCATCTGGAGCCTGTGCTCCGCAACAGGAGAGGTCGCGATAGTGAGAGGCCCGCGCACCGCGATGAAGAGTGGCCCCCGCACGCTGCAACTAGAGGAAGCCCTCGCACCGAAACGAAGACCCAACACAGCCAAAAATAAATAAACAAACAAACAAACAAACAAATAAATAAATTTTAAAAAGTGACCGAGCCTCCACGGCTGCTGCTGGTGGGGTTCCCACATCCTGCCTCCTTGCTAGGAGTCACCCCACCTACACACCGCAGCAACCCCAGCAGGGTGGATTAGCCAGGGTTTGGAATTTTCCGGGGCGTGAAGCTTAGCGGGGAAGAGAGAGTGACACACAAGCCCGTGGGTGTTGCCTCTAGCACCTTCCCCTCTAATTCACAGCCCAGTAAGATGACTCTTCCCAAAGCTTTTGGTTGCCGAGGAACCAGAGTCGGACACGAAGAAATGCTGCCGCCTTGTGGACGTTTCCCGTAACAACAACTTTACAACCGGTGCTACAGGGCACCTCATATTCACAAAGTCTGTGGGGCTTTTAATGACACGTGTCCTCAAAAATGACCTGGGTTAGGTAACCGATAAAAAACTCAAAACACACAGACTTTCAAGAAGCAAAATTTCAAGAGGGAAAGTTTACTCACACTGTTTAAAAAAAAAAAGCCCCGACCACTACAGGATGCGGAACATCGCTCAATATTCGAGAAATGCAGATCAAAAGTATGAGGCATCACCTCGCAGCAGGCAGTATGGCCAGCATCAAAAAGGCTACAAACAATCGATGGGGAATGAGTGTGGAGAAAAGGGAACCTTCCCAGTCGGGGAGTGCGAAAGTACGTTGGTAACCGCCACTAGAAAGCACTGTATCCCAGTTCCTAGAAAACTAAAGAGAGAGCGACCCTACCCTTCTGCAGTTCCACTCCTGGGGGTTACTCGGGAAAATCCTTAATTCAAAAAGACACATGCACCCCAACGTTCATTGCGGCACTATTTACAATCGCCAAGACACAAAAACAAAGAGTCCAGCGAGTGATGAATACATAAAGAGGAGGTGCTACGTGTATACAAGGGACTGTTACTCAGCCAGGAGAAAGAATGCAATAATGCCATTGGAAGCAACACGGATGGACCTGGGATGCCAAAATACTGAGTGAACTCAGTCAGGCAGAGGTGGACCAAGAGCATATGATATCACTTATAGGAGGAATGGAAACATACATACAACTGAACTAGTTTACAAAACAGAAACAGACCCACCGACTTTCAAAGTAAACCTAGGGTTACCAAAAAAGAAAGGTGGCGAGGAGATATAAGCTAGGCGGTTCACATGAACACATAGACAGTAAAATACCTATAAACGTACATATAAAACACGCACTCGACAAGGACTACTGTACAACACCAGGACCTCTACTCAACGTTCTGCAATAACCTATATGGGAAAGGAATCCGCAAAACAGTAGATATATTACATGTGTAACTGAATCAGCTTGCTGTACACCTACACCAAACACCACACTGTAAATCACCTCTACTGCAACATACCATAAGAATTAAAGTAACTATGAACGCAAAAGGAGAGAAATGGGTACGCTTTTCGCCTCCGGCCTCCGTGATATGCGCTGGTGTCACATCCCCGCAGCCTGAGCAGCCTAGGGTCCCAAGGGAGCACTGAGGTGGAGCGGAGAGAGGTGAGTAGGATGTGCCTGCAAATGCACCCCCTTAAAGCTGTAGCGTCTCTTCCTTTCTGGGTGGAAACCAAACTTCAGAATCCAGGTGGGCCATCCCAGAGCTAAAAGGAAGCCAAGTGCACCCAAACCATGGGGGACCATCTGGGCTGCAGGAGCTTCAAAAAGTGACCGAGCCTCCACGGATGCTGGTGGTGGGGTTCCCACATCCAGCCTCCTTGCCGGGAGTCACCCCACCTACACACCGCAGGAACCCCAGCAGAGTGGTTTAGCCAGAATTCGAAATTTTCGGGTGCGTGAGGCTTAACGGGGAAGAGGTAGTGGCACACAAGCCCTTGGGTGTTACCTCTGGCAGCTTTCCCTCTAATTGACAGCCCAGTTAGATGAATTTTCCTAAAGCTTTTGGTTGCCGAGGAACCAGAGTTCGGCACGAAGAAATGCTGCCGCCTTGTGGACATTTCCTGTAACAACAACTTTACAACCGGTGCTTCAGGGCACCTCATATTCACGAAGCCTGTGAGGCTTTTAATGACACGTGTCCTCAAAAATGACTTGGGTTAGGTAACCGAAAGAAAACTCGAAACACACAGACTTTCAAGAAACCAAATTTCAAGAGGGAAAGTTTACTCACTCTGTTTAAAGACAAAAAATACCCACCAGGACAGGATGCAGAACATCGCTCATTATCGGAGAAATAAAAATCCAAAGTGTAACGAGGCATCGCCTCACAGCAGCAGAATGGCCAGCATCAAAAACTCTACAAACAATCGATGGGGCAGTGAGGGTGGAGAAAAGGGAACCTTCCCACTCGGTGAGTGGACATGTACATTGGTAACCACCACTAGAAAGCACTGTATCCCAGTTCCCAGAAAACTAAGGAGAATGGAACGCTATATTTCTGCTGTCCCACTCCTGTGCGTTACCCGGGAAAATCCGCAATTCAACAAGACGCATGCACCCCAACGTTCATTGCGGCACTATTTACAATCGCCAAGACACAAAAACAAAGAGTCCAGCGAGTGATGAATACATAAAGAGGAGGTGCTACGTGTATACAAGGGACTGTTACTCAGCCAGGAGAAAGAATGCAATAATGCCATTGGAAGCAACATGGATGCACCTGGGATGCCAAAATACTGAGTGAACTCAGTCAGGCACAGGAGGACCAAGAGCATATAATATCACTTATAGGAGGAATGGAAACATACATACAACTGAACTAGTTTACAAAACAGAAACAGACCCACCACCTTTCAAAGTAAACCTAGGGTTACCAAAAAAGAATGGTGGTGAGGAGATATAAGCTAGGCGGTTCACATGAACACATAGACAGTAAAATACCTATAAACATATATATAAAACACGCACTCGACAAGGACTACTGTACAACACCAGGACCTCTACTCAACGTTCTGCAATAACCTATATGGGAAAGGAATCCAAAAAACAGTAGCTATATTACATGTGTAACTGAATCAGCTTGCTGTACACCTACACCAAACACCACACTGTAAATCACCTCTACTGCAACATACCATAAGAATTAAACTAACAACGAACGCAAAAGGAGAGAAATGGGTACGCTTTTCGCCTCCGGCCTCCGTGATATGCGCTGGTGTCACATCCCCGCAGCCTGAGCAGCCTAGGGTCCCAAGGGAGCACTGAGGTGGAGCGGAGAGAGGTGAGTAGGATGTGCCTGCAAATGCACCCCCTTAAAGCTGTAGCGTCTCTTCCTTTCTGGGTGGAACCAAAACTTCTGAATCCAGGTGGGCCTTCCTAGAGCTAAAAGAAAGCCAAGTGCACCGAAACCAAGGGGGACCATCTGGCTGTAGGAGATTCAAAAAGTGACCGAGCCTCCACGGCTACTGGTGGTGGGGTTCTCACATCCAGTCTCCTTGCCGGGAGTCACCCCACCTAAACCCCGCAGCACCCCCAGCAGGGTGGTATAGCCAGGGTTCAGATTTTTCGGGGGCGTGAGGCTTAACGGGGAAGAAGTAGTGACACACAAGCCCTTGGGTGTTGCGTCTGGCACCTTCCCCTCTAATTGACAGCCCAGTAAGATGAATGTTCCTAAAGCTTTTGGTAGCCAAGGAGCCAGAGTTGGGCACGAAGAAATGCTGCCGCCTTGTGGACGTTTCCCGTAACAACAACTTTACAACCGGTGCTACAGGGCACCTCATATTCAAAAAGTCTGTGGGGCTTTTAATGACACGTGCCCTCAAAAATCAGCTGGGTTAGGTAACCGAAAAAAAACTCGAAACACACAGACTTTCAAGAAACCAAATTTCAAGAGGGAAAGTTTACTCACTCTGTTTAAAGACAAAAAATACCCACCAGGACAGGATGCAGAACATCGCTCATTACCGGAGAAATAAAAATCCAAAGTGTAACGAGGCATCGCCTCACAGCAGCAGAATGGCCAGCATCAAAAAGTCTACAAACAGGGGCTTCCCTGGTGGCGCAGTGGTTGAGAATCCGCCTGCCAATGCAGGGGACACGGGTTCGAGCCCTGGCCTGGGAAGATCCCACATGCCGCGGAGCAACTCGGCCCGTGAGCCACAACTACTGAGCCTGCGCATCTGGAGCCTGTGCTCCGCAACAGGAGAGGTCGCGATAGTGAGAGGCCCGCGCACCGCGATGAAGAGTGGCCCCCGCACGCTGCAACTAGAGGAAGCCCTCGCACCGAAACGAAGACCCAACACAGCCAAAAATAAATAAACAAACAAACAAACAAACAAATAAATAAATTTTAAAAAGTGACCGAGCCTCCACGGCTGCTGCTGGTGGGGTTCCCACATCCTGCCTCCTTGCTAGGAGTCACCCCACCTACACACCGCAGCAACCCCAGCAGGGTGGATTAGCCAGGGTTTGGAATTTTCCGGGGCGTGAAGCTTAGCGGGGAAGAGAGAGTGACACACAAGCCCGTGGGTGTTGCCTCTAGCACCTTCCCCTCTAATTCACAGCCCAGTAAGATGACTCTTCCCAAAGCTTTTGGTTGCCGAGGAACCAGAGTCGGACACGAAGAAATGCTGCCGCCTTGTGGACGTTTCCCGTAACAACAACTTTACAACCGGTGCTACAGGGCACCTCATATTCACAAAGTCTGTGGGGCTTTTAATGACACGTGTCCTCAAAAATGACCTGGGTTAGGTAACCGATAAAAAACTCAAAACACACAGACTTTCAAGAAGCAAAATTTCAAGAGGGAAAGTTTACTCACACTGTTTAAAAAAAAAAAGCCCCGACCACTACAGGATGCGGAACATCGCTCAATATTCGAGAAATGCAGATCAAAAGTATGAGGCATCACCTCGCAGCAGGCAGTATGGCCAGCATCAAAAAGGCTACAAACAATCGATGGGGAATGAGTGTGGAGAAAAGGGAACCTTCCCAGTCGGGGAGTGCGAAAGTACGTTGGTAACCGCCACTAGAAAGCACTGTATCCCAGTTCCTAGAAAACTAAAGAGAGAGCGACCCTACCCTTCTGCAGTTCCACTCCTGGGGGTTACTCGGGAAAATCCTTAATTCAAAAAGACACATGCACCCCAACGTTCATTGCGGCACTATTTACAATCGCCAAGACACAAAAACAAAGAGTCCAGCGAGTGATGAATACATAAAGAGGAGGTGCTACGTGTATACAAGGGACTGTTACTCAGCCAGGAGAAAGAATGCAATAATGCCATTGGAAGCAACACGGATGGACCTGGGATGCCAAAATACTGAGTGAACTCAGTCAGGCAGAGGTGGACCAAGAGCATATGATATCACTTATAGGAGGAATGGAAACATACATACAACTGAACTAGTTTACAAAACAGAAACAGACCCACCGACTTTCAAAGTAAACCTAGGGTTACCAAAAAAGAAAGGTGGCGAGGAGATATAAGCTAGGCGGTTCACATGAACACATAGACAGTAAAATACCTATAAACGTACATATAAAACACGCACTCGACAAGGACTACTGTACAACACCAGGACCTCTACTCAACGTTCTGCAATAACCTATATGGGAAAGGAATCCGCAAAACAGTAGATATATTACATGTGTAACTGAATCAGCTTGCTGTACACCTACACCAAACACCACACTGTAAATCACCTCTACTGCAACATACCATAAGAATTAAAGTAACTATGAACGCAAAAGGAGAGAAATGGGTACGCTTTTCGCCTCCGGCCTCCGTGATATGCGCTGGTGTCACATCCCCGCAGCCTGAGCAGCCTAGGGTCCCAAGGGAGCACTGAGGTGGAGCGGAGAGAGGTGAGTAGGATGTGCCTGCAAATGCACCCCCTTAAAGCTGTAGCGTCTCTTCCTTTCTGGGTGGAAACCAAACTTCAGAATCCAGGTGGGCCATCCCAGAGCTAAAAGGAAGCCAAGTGCACCCAAACCATGGGGGACCATCTGGGCTGCAGGAGCTTCAAAAAGTGACCGAGCCTCCACGGATGCTGGTGGTGGGGTTCCCACATCCAGCCTCCTTGCCGGGAGTCACCCCACCTACACACCGCAGGAACCCCAGCAGAGTGGTTTAGCCAGAATTCGAAATTTTCGGGTGCGTGAGGCTTAACGGGGAAGAGGTAGTGGCACACAAGCCCTTGGGTGTTACCTCTGGCAGCTTTCCCTCTAATTGACAGCCCAGTTAGATGAATTTTCCTAAAGCTTTTGGTTGCCGAGGAACCAGAGTTCGGCACGAAGAAATGCTGCCGCCTTGTGGACATTTCCTGTAACAACAACTTTACAACCGGTGCTTCAGGGCACCTCATATTCACGAAGCCTGTGAGGCTTTTAATGACACGTGTCCTCAAAAATGACTTGGGTTAGGTAACCGAAAGAAAACTCGAAACACACAGACTTTCAAGAAACCAAATTTCAAGAGGGAAAGTTTACTCACTCTGTTTAAAGACAAAAAATACCCACCAGGACAGGATGCAGAACATCGCTCATTATCGGAGAAATAAAAATCCAAAGTGTAACGAGGCATCGCCTCACAGCAGCAGAATGGCCAGCATCAAAAACTCTACAAACAATCGATGGGGCAGTGAGGGTGGAGAAAAGGGAACCTTCCCACTCGGTGAGTGGACATGTACATTGGTAACCACCACTAGAAAGCACTGTATCCCAGTTCCCAGAAAACTAAGGAGAATGGAACGCTATATTTCTGCTGTCCCACTCCTGTGCGTTACCCGGGAAAATCCGCAATTCAACAAGACGCATGCACCCCAACGTTCATTGCGGCACTATTTACAATCGCCAAGACACAAAAACAAAGAGTCCAGCGAGTGATGAATACATAAAGAGGAGGTGCTACGTGTATACAAGGGACTGTTACTCAGCCAGGAGAAAGAATGCAATAATGCCATTGGAAGCAACATGGATGCACCTGGGATGCCAAAATACTGAGTGAACTCAGTCAGGCACAGGAGGACCAAGAGCATATAATATCACTTATAGGAGGAATGGAAACATACATACAACTGAACTAGTTTACAAAACAGAAACAGACCCACCACCTTTCAAAGTAAACCTAGGGTTACCAAAAAAGAATGGTGGTGAGGAGATATAAGCTAGGCGGTTCACATGAACACATAGACAGTAAAATACCTATAAACATATATATAAAACATGCACTCGACAAGGACTACTGTACAACACCAGGACCTCTACTCAACGTTCTGCAATAACCTATATGGGAAAGGAATCCAAAAAACAGTAGCTATATTACATGTGTAACTGAATCAGCTTGCTGTACACCTACACCAAACACCACACTGTAAATCACCTCTACTGCAACATACCATAAGAATTAAACTAACAACGAACGCAAAAGGAGAGAAATGGGTACGCTTTTCGCCTCCGGCCTCCGTGATATGCGCTGGTGTCACATCCCCGCAGCCTGAGCAGCCTAGGGTCCCAAGGGAGCACTGAGGTGGAGCGGAGAGAGGTGAGTAGGATGTGCCTGCAAATGCACCCCCTTAAAGCTGTAGCGTCTCTTCCTTTCTGGGTGGAACCAAAACTTCTGAATCCAGGTGGGCCTTCCTAGAGCTAAAAGAAAGCCAAGTGCACCGAAACCAAGGGGGACCATCTGGCTGTAGGAGATTCAAAAAGTGACCGAGCCTCCACGGCTACTGGTGGTGGGGTTCTCACATCCAGTCTCCTTGCCGGGAGTCACCCCACCTAAACCCCGCAGCACCCCCAGCAGGGTGGTATAGCCAGGGTTCAGATTTTTCGGGGGCGTGAGGCTTAACGGGGAAGAAGTAGTGACACACAAGCCCTTGGGTGTTGCGTCTGGCACCTTCCCCTCTAATTGACAGCCCAGTAAGATGAATGTTCCTAAAGCTTTTGGTAGCCAAGGAGCCAGAGTTGGGCACGAAGAAATGCTGCCGCCTTGTGGACGTTTCCCGTAACAACAACTTTACAACCGGTGCTACAGGGCACCTCATATTCAAAAAGTCTGTGGGGCTTTTAATGACACGTGCCCTCAAAAATCAGCTGGGTTAGGTAACCGAAAAAAAACTCGAAACACACAGACTTTCAAGAAACCAAATTTCAAGAGGGAAAGTTTACTCACTCTGTTTAAAGACAAAAAATACCCACCAGGACAGGATGCAGAACATCGCTCATTACCGGAGAAATAAAAATCCAAAGTGTAACGAGGCATCGCCTCACAGCAGCAGAATGGCCAGCATCAAAAAGTCTACAAACAGGGGCTTCCCTGGTGGCGCAGTGGTTGAGAATCCGCCTGCCAATGCAGGGGACACGGGTTCGAGCCCTGGCCTGGGAAGATCCCACATGCCGCGGAGCAACTCGGCCCGTGAGCCACAACTACTGAGCCTGCGCATCTGGAGCCTGTGCTCCGCAACAGGAGAGGTCGCGATAGTGAGAGGCCCGCGCACCGCGATGAAGAGTGGCCCCCGCACGCTGCAACTAGAGGAAGCCCTCGCACCGAAACGAAGACCCAACACAGCCAAAAATAAATAAACAAACAAACAAACAAATAAATAAATTTTAAAAAGTGACCGAGCCTCCACGGCTGCTGCTGGTGGGGTTCCCACATCCTGCCTCCTTGCTAGGAGTCACCCCACCTACACACCGCAGCAACCCCAGCAGGGTGGATTAGCCAGGGTTTGGAATTTTCCGGGGCGTGAAGCTTAGCGGGGAAGAGAGAGTGACACACAAGCCCGTGGGTGTTGCCTCTAGCACCTTCCCCTCTAATTCACAGCCCAGTAAGATGACTCTTCCCAAAGCTTTTGGTTGCCGAGGAACCAGAGTCGGACACGAAGAAATGCTGCCGCCTTGTGGACGTTTCCCGTAACAACAACTTTACAACCGGTGCTACAGGGCACCTCATATTCACAAAGTCTGTGGGGCTTTTAATGACACGTGCCCTCAAAAATCAGCTGGGTTAGGTAACCGATAAAAAACTCAAAACACACAGACTTTCAAGAAGCAAAATTTCAAGAGGGAAAGTTTACTCACACTGTTTAAAAAAAAAAAGCCCCGACCACTACAGGATGCGGAACATCGCTCAATATTCGAGAAATGCAGATCAAAAGTATGAGGCATCACCTCGCAGCAGGCAGTATGGCCAGCATCAAAAAGGCTACAAACAATCGATGGGGAATGAGTGTGGAGAAAAGGGAACCTTCCCAGTCGGGGAGTGCGAAAGTACGTTGGTAACCGCCACTAGAAAGCACTGTATCCCAGTTCCTAGAAAACTAAAGAGAGAGCGACCCTACCCTTCTGCAGTTCCACTCCTGGGGGTTACTCGGGAAAATCCTTAATTCAAAAAGACACATGCACCCCAACGTTCATTGCGGCACTATTTACAATCGCTAAGACACAAAAACAAAGAGTCCAGCGAGTGATGAATACATAAAGAGGAGGTGCTACGTGTATACAAGGGACTGTTACTCAGCCAGGAGAAAGAATGCAATAATGCCATTGGAAGCAACACGGATGGACCTGGGATGCCAAAATACTGAGTGAACTCAGTCAGGCAGAGGTGGACCAAGAGCATATGATATCACTTATAGGAGGAATGGAAACATACATACAACTGAACTAGTTTACAAAACAGAAACAGACCCACCGACTTTCAAAGTAAACCTAGGGTTACCAAAAAAGAAAGGTGGCGAGGAGATATAAGCTAGGCGGTTCACATGAACACATAGACAGTAAAATACCTATAAACGTACATATAAAACACGCACTCGACAAGGACTACTGTACAACACCAGGACCTCTACTCAACGTTCTGCAATAACCTATATGGGAAAGGAATCCGCAAAACAGTAGATATATTACATGTGTAACTGAATCAGCTTGCTGTACACCTACACCAAACACCACACTGTAAATCACCTCTACTGCAACATACCATAAGAATTAAAGTAACTATGAACGCAAAAGGAGAGAAATGGGTACGCTTTTCGCCTCCGGCCTCCGTGATATGCGCTGGTGTCACATCCCCGCAGCCTGAGCAGCCTAGGGTCCCAAGGGAGCACTGAGGTGGAGCGGAGAGAGGTGAGTAGGATGTGCCTGCAAATGCACCCCCTTAAAGCTGTAGCGTCTCTTCCTTTCTGGGTGGAAACCAAACTTCAGAATCCAGGTGGGCCATCCCAGAGCTAAAAGGAAGCCAAGTGCACCCAAACCATGGGGGACCATCTGGGCTGCAGGAGCTTCAAAAAGTGACCGAGCCTCCACGGATGCTGGTGGTGGGGTTCCCACATCCAGCCTCCTTGCCAGGAGTCACCCCACCTACACACCGCAGGAACCCCAGCAGAGTGGTTTAGCCAGAATTCGAAATTTTCGGGTGCGTGAGGCTTAACGGGGAAGAGGTAGTGGCACACAAGCCCTTGGGTGTTACCTCTGGCAGCTTTCCCTCTAATTGACAGCCCAGTTAGATGAATTTTCCTAAAGCTTTTGGTTGCCGAGGAACCAGAGTTCGGCATGAAGAAATGCTGCCGCCTTGTGGACATTTCCTGTAACAACAACTTTACAACCGGTGCTTCAGGGCACCTCATATTCACGAAGCCTGTGAGGCTTTTAATGACACGTGTCCTCAAAAATGACTTGGGTTAGGTAACCGAAAGAAAACTCGAAACACAGACTTTCAAGAAACCAAATTTCAAGAGGGAAAGTTTACTCACTCTGTTTAAAGACAAAAAATACCCACCAGGACAGGATGCAGAACATCGCTCATTATCGGAGAAATAAAAATCCAAAGTGTAACGAGGCATCGCCTCACAGCAGCAGAATGGCCAGCATCAAAAACTCTACAAACAATCGATGGGGCAGTGAGGGTGGAGAAAAGGGAACCTTCCCACTCGGTGAGTGGACATGTACATTGGTAACCACCACTAGAAAGCACTGTATCCCAGTTCCCAGAAAACTAAGGAGAATGGAACGCTATATTTCTGCTGTCCCACTCCTGTGCGTTACCCGGGAAAATCCGCAATTCAACAAGACGCATGCACCCCAACGTTCATTGCGGCACTATTTACAATCGCCAAGACACAAAAACAAAGAGTCCAGCGAGTGATGAATACATAAAGAGGAGGTGCTACGTGTATACAAGGGACTGTTACTCAGCCAGGAGAAAGAATGCAATAATGCCATTGGAAGCAACATGGATGCACCTGGGATGCCAAAATACTGAGTGAACTCAGTCAGGCACAGGAGGACCAAGAGCATATAATATCACTTATAGGAGGAATGGAAACATACATACAACTGAACTAGTTTACAAAACAGAAACAGACCCACCACCTTTCAAAGTAAACCTAGGGTTACCAAAAAAGAATGGTGGTGAGGAGATATAAGCTAGGCGGTTCACATGAACACATAGACAGTAAAATACCTATAAACATATATATAAAACATGCACTCGACAAGGACTACTGTACAACACCAGGACCTCTACTCAACGTTCTGCAATAACCTATATGGGAAAGGAATCCAAAAAACAGTAGCTATATTACATGTGTAACTGAATCAGCTTGCTGTACACCTACACCAAACACCACACTGTAAATCACCTCTACTGCAACATACCATAAGAATTAAACTAACAACGAACGCAAAAGGAGAGAAATGGGTACGCTTTTCGCCTCCAGCCTCGGTGATATGCGCTGGTGTCACATCCCCGCAGCCTGAGCAGCCTAGGGTCCCAAGGGAGCACTGAGGTGGAGCGGAGAGAGGTGAGCAGGATGTGCCTGCAAATGCACCCCCTTAAAGCTGTAGCGTCTCTTCCTTTCTGGGTGGAACCAAAACTTCTGAATCCAGGTGGGCCTTCCTAGAGCTAAAAGAAAGCCAAGTGCACCCAAACCATGGGGGACCATCTGGGCTGCAGGAGCTTCAAAAAGTGACCGAGCCTCCACGGCTACTGGTGGTGGGGTTCTCACATCCAGTCTCCTTGCCGGGAGTCACCCCACCTAAACCCCGCAGCACCCCCAGCAGGGTGGTATAGCCAGGGTTCAGATTTTTCGGGGGCGTGAGGCTTAACGGGGAAGAAGTAGTGACACACAAGCCCTTGGGTGTTGCGTCTGGCACCTTCCCCTCTAATTGACAGCCCAGTAAGATGAATGTTCCTAAAGCTTTTGGTAGCCAAGGAGCCAGAGTTGGGCACGAAGAAATGCTGCCGCCTTGTGGACGTTTCCCGTAACAACAACTTTACAACCGGTGCTACAGGGCACCTCATATTCAAAAAGTCTGTGGGGCTTTTAATGACACGTGCCCTCAAAAATCAGCTGGGTTAGGTAACCGAAAAAAAACTCGAAACACACAGACTTTCAAGAAACCAAATTTCAAGAGGGAAAGTTTACTCACTCTGTTTAAAGACAAAAAATACCCACCAGGACAGGATGCAGAACATCGCTCATTATCGGAGAAATAAAAATCCAAAGTGTAACGAGGCATCGCCTCACAGCAGCAGAATGGCCAGCATCAAAAAGTCTACAAACAGGGGCTTCCCTGGTGGCGCAGTGGTTGAGAGTCTGCCTGCCAATGCAGGGGACACGGGTTCGAGCCCTGGCCTGGGAAGATCCCACATGCCGCGGAGCAACTCGGCCCGTGAGCCACAACTACTGAGCCTGCGCGTGTGGAGCCTGTGCTCCGCAACAAGAGAGGCCGCGACGGTGAGAGGCCCGCGCACCGCGATGAAGAGTGTCCCCCGCTCGCCGCAGCTGGAGGAAGCCCTCGCAAAGAAACGAAGACCCAACACAGCCATAAATAAATAAATTAATTTTAAAAAAATTAAAAAAAAAAAAAAAAGACCTGGGGTAGGTAATCGGAAAAAAATTCGAAATAGAGTAGACTTTTACGTAGCCAATTTCAAGAGGGAAATTTTAGTCACCCTGTTTGTAATAATACAAACGCATATGACATGTTGGTCAATATTGGTAATTATTACAGAAATGCAAATGAAAACTACATTGAGGTAACTTCACACTAGTCAGAATGTGTATCATCAAAACGAGTACAAATTATAAATTTGGGAGAGGCTATGGATAAAGTGGGAACCTCCTCCGCTGCTGGTCGTGATGTACATTGGGAACAGCCACTATGGAGAAAAGTGTGTAGGATTTTTAAAAATCCAAAACGTGAGCTACCTAGTGATCCAGAAATCTTAGTCCTGGGCATATATCTGGAGAAAACCATAGTTCGAAAGGACACATGCACCCCAGCATTCATAGGAGCTATTTTAAAATAGCCAGGACATGGAAGCAACCTAAGTGTCTAGTGAGAGATAAATTGCACAGAAGATGTGGCATGTGTTATGTATAGATATATATACATACACACAAAATAGAATACTCAACCGTCAAAAAGAATAAAGTAATGCCATTTCTGGCAAGATGGATAGACCTAGTGATTATCATACTAAGTGAAAGACGTCAGACAGAGAAAAGAAATATTTTGTAATATCACCTACATGTGGAATTTAGAAGAATGATACTCGTGAACTTATTTACAAAACAGAAATAGACAGGAAACTTACGGTTACCAAAGGAGAAATGTGTGGGGGAAGGATAAATAGGAGGTTGGGTTTGACGGATACAGACTACTATACACATAATGCATAATCAACAGTGTCCTAGTATACACACTGAGAATTATATTCAATATCTTCTAATTACCTATAATGGAAACGAATCTGAAAAAGAATATATATATATATTTAAATTTATTTTATTTTTTAATTTTTTAAAAATTTATTTATCTATTTATTTTTGGCTACGTTGGGTCTTCGTTGCTGCGTGCGGCTTTCTCTAGTTGCGGCAAGTGGGGGCTACTCTTCGTTGTGGTGCACGGGCTTCTCATTGCAGTGGCTTCTCTTGTTGCAGAGCACGGGCTGTAGTCGCGTGGGCTCAGTAGTTGTGGCACGCGGGCTCTAGAGCGCAGGCTCAGTAGTTGTGGCGCACAGGCTTAGTTGCTCCGCGGCACGTGGGATCTTCTGGGACCAGGGCTCGAACCCGTGTCCCATGCACTGGCAGGCGGATTCTTAACCACTGCGCCACCAGGGAAGCCCTATATTTAAATTTATATATACGTATATATCTGAATCACTCCGGTGTATTTCAGAACCTAACAGTATTTTAAATGAACTATTCGTCCATTTAAAATAAAGAAGAAAGAAAGTCAGAGGTTGGCAAGATCTTTTGGATCTTGTCACATCTCACCTGCTTTTGATTAATGCATTAATTCAAAAAGCACTAACATAGTATGCATCATTCTACCCCCTTGGCAAACTTCATGAACAAAACAGATGAGGACCTGTCTGCGTGCAGCAGGGTTATATTCTCGTGCAAGACAGTGAACCAGTGAGTGAGTCCTAAGGAATTATTCTAAGAGGTAGATAGTGCAGTGGAGAGAACCAGAGAGTCCTGGGATAGAGTGACCGGGGGCTTTAGTTCAGGGGCCGGGAAGGTGACATTTGTGCTGATATCTAGAGGTAGAGTGTCCCAGGCAGAGGGCACAGCAAGTGCAAGGGCCCTGAGGTGGAATGAGGTTGGTGGACTCAGGAAGAGAAAGGAGGCCAGGAAGGGGCGTGGGGCTCGAGGTTGCGGGGCCCAGGTGTGGGGCGTGAGTGGGGACTACGGATTTTGTTCCGTGTGCAGGGAAGCCGCTGAGTCAGGTGAGTGTTCGTCTGCTGTATGGAGCCCCTTTAGCCTGGGTGGGGGCCCAGCGATGCCCCTGAGTCTCCAAATGGGCTCCAGGGCAGGATGAGCCCAGAGCGCAGGGCTGGGCCTGGCTGGAAGAACCACAGCTCTGTGTGAGCAGAGGAAGAGTCTCTCGCCATCAGCTATGCAGGAGGAAGTGAGCACCTTGTCTTGGAGGGTGTGCAAGCAGGCTCCGGGTCACACCGGGTGCATTTATGTGGCTGGGCCAGAGTCGCTGGGGGCCAGAGCTGTGCACAGGGCACTGCTGCTCTCCCTAGCGCTGGGAGGGGGACAGGCTTGGGGCTCTTCTGAAACAGGACGGAGGTGTGGGCCAGGCCAGGCAAGAGAGAGAGGCAGCACTGGTCCTACAGCCTGGCTGCAAGCCAAGCACTGTTCTGAGTGCTTTGCCAGAATTCCCTGTAACAAATAGAAGGATATACTGTGTTCTTGGATTGGAAGACTCAATATTGTTAAGATGACCATACTGTTCAATGCAACCTACAGATTCAATGCAATCCCTCTCAAATTACCAATGGCATTTTTCACAGCACTAGAACAAAATTTTTAAAAATTTGTATGGAAACACAAAAGACTCCAAATAGCCAAAACAATCTTGAGAAAGAACAGTGCTGGAGGAATCAAGCTCCCTGACTTCAGACTATACTACAAAGCTACATAGTGGGCTTCCCTGGTGGCACAGTGGTTAAGAATCCACCTGCCGGGGCTTCCCTGGTGGCGCAGTGGTTGAGAGTCTGCCTGCCAATGCAGGGGACACGGGTTCGAGCCCTGGTCTGGGAAGATCCCACATGCCGCGGAGCAACTAGGCCCGTGAGCCACAACTACTGAGCCTGCGCGTCTGGAGCCTGTGCTCCGCAACAAGAGAGGCCGCGATAATGAGAGGCCCGCGCACCGCGATGAAGAGTGGACCCCACTTGCCACAACTAGAGAAAGCCCTTGCACAGAAACGAAGACCCAACACAGCCAAAAATAAATAAATTAATTAATTTAAAAAAAAAAAAAAAAAAAAGAATCCACCTGCCAATGCAGGGGACATGGGTTCGATCACTGGTCCAGGAAGATCCCACATGCCGCAGAGCAACTAAGCCTGTGCGCCACAACTACTGAGTCTGTGCTCTAGAGCCCGCGAGCCACAACTACTGAGCCTGCGTGTCACAACTTCTGAAGCCCACGCTCCGCAACAAGAGAAGCCACCGCGATGAGAAGCCCGTGCACCGCAACGAAGAGGAGTCTCTGCTCGTCGCAACTAGAGAAAGCCCGCACGCTGCAACGAAGACCCAATGCAGTCAAAAATAAATAAATAAATAAATTTATTAAAAACAAAAAAACAATATGGTACTGGCACAGAAAACAGACATAATGATCAATGGAACAGGATAGAAAGCCCAGAAATAAACCCACACACTTATGATCAATTAATCTATGACAAAGGAGGCAAGGATATACAATGGAGAAAAGACAGTCTCTTCAATAAGTGGTGCTGGGAAAACTGGACAGCTATACGTAAAAGAATGAAATTAGAACACTCTTTAACACCATATACTAAAATAAACTCAAAATGGATTAAAGACCTAAATGTAAGACCAGATACTACAAAACTCCTAGAGGAAAACATAGGCAGAACACTCTTTGACATAAATCGCAGCAATATTTTTTTGGATCTGTCTCCTAGAGTAGTGGAAATAAAAAGAAAAATAAACAAATGGTACCTAACTAGACTTAAAAGCTTTTGCACAGCAAAGGAAACAATAAACAAGCAAACAAAATGACAACTTACGGACTGGGAGAAAATATTTGCAAACGATGTGACTGACAAAGAATTAATTTCCAAAATATACAAACAGCTCACACAGCTTAATACTGAAAAACAAATAACCCAATCACAAAATGGGCAGAAGACCTAAATAGTCATTTCTCCAAAGAAGACATACAGATGGCCAACAGGCACATGAAAAGATGCTCAACATCGCTAATTATTAGAGAAATGCAAATCAAAACTACAATGAGGTATCACCTCACACTAGTCAGAATGGCCATCATCAAAAAAATCTACAAATAATAAATACTGGAGAGGGTGTGGAGAAAAGGGAACCCTCCTACATTGTTGGTGGGAATGTAAATTGATGCAACCACTTTGGAGAACAGTATGGAGGTTCCTTAAAAAACTAAAAACAGAGTTACCATATGATCCAGCAATCCCACTCCTGGGCATATATCCAGAGAAAACCATAATTCGAAAAGACACATGCACCCCAATGTTCACAGCATTACCATTTACAATAGCCAAGACATGGAAGCAACCTAAGTGTCCACTGACAGATGAATGGATAAAGAAGATGTGGTACATATATTTAATGGGATATTACTCAGCTTTAGAAAGAATAAAATAAAGCAGTTGGCAGCAACATGGATGGACCTAGAGATTATCATACTAAGCGAAGTAAATCAGAGAACGACAAATACCATATGATACCACTTATTTGTGGAGTATAGAAAAATGATACAAATGAACTTATTTACAAAACAGAAATCAACCCACAGACATAGAAAACAAACTTATAATTACAAAAAGGTATGGAGGGGATAAATTAGCAGTTTGGGATTAACATACACACTACGTAAAATAGATAAACAACAAGGACCTACTGTATAGCAGAGGGAACTCTACTCAGTATCTTATAATAACCGATAATGGAAAATAATCTGAAAAAGTATATATGTATGTACAACTGAATCACATTGCTGTATGCTTGAAACTAACACAACTTTGCAAATTAACTATACTTCAATAAAAAACGAAATCCCCTTATAGATCCTCCCCAACAGCCTCGGAGGGAGCTGTATTATGATCTCAACATCAGAGAGGAGTGAAGGAGGCAAGAGGTTAAGTACTTTACACAGGTAGTCAGGGATGGAACCAGGATGTGAACACAGGCCAGGAGACCAAGACACTCAGGGAAGAAGGGAGGGAGGGAGACAGACAGAAAGAGTGGGGAGGGAGATTTTACTCTAGCATTGTCTATGTAGAACGAGTTACTGAGGAAGGTTTTTTGGTCTGGGGATTTGGGGAAAAGACCCTGCAAGCCCCCTGACCTAGCACACTCACAAAGGTGGCTGGGCCAGTGGGCCCGAAGACTGCCTCACACATGGACCTGCTCTGTGACCCCAGGGAAGCCAGGCCCCTCCCCCAGCCTCCGTTTCCCCATTTGTAACAGCGGGCTGGGCTCACGATTCCCAAGGCCAACCACGTCTGTGCCAACCACTGACCTCTGGGGTCCTGACCGCCCTCGCTTCTGAGGTCCCAGTGTCCGCGGCACCATCCCTCCAGGGCTGGTCACTTACCAGCCTCCCAGCAGCCTGCGCTCTCTTGGCCGGAAGGTCAGAGCCCTGGTTTGGGTGTAAGTGATACCACCTGGTGCTGGTGCGTGGCGAGCACCACCTCCAATCAGCATGAAGGGGGTGGTGCTTCACTCCAGATGACAACGCGGGCTCAGGTGATGAGACCTCCCAGTCGCAGGAAATCAGTAGAAGCAGCTGGAGCAGACCCGGAATCTGGGGAGAGTCCCCACTCTTTCAGGGACTCATGCGCCCTGAGGCAAACTGTCCCCTCCTGAACCTCTACCTCAGTGTCTCCAACCTCAGAGAATAACACCCCGCTCTGAGGAGTGTCCTGGGGCAGAAATGAAAGCCCTTTGTAAACTGTAAAGTGCTTGCCAAACGTAAAGAGAAACAGCTGCATCAGAACAGAACCCACACGTTTTGGATTTTAAAAAGGAAATGTTTATTTTCATGTTATAAGGTGATTACAAACTCCTCTAAAAAAAAAAAAAAAGCAAAGATGAATTTAAAATATAGGTATACATATTTATCTAAAAAGCCAAAGAGGAAGAGAAAACCCCTGCAAAATACAGGGATTCATATCAGAAAACATTTATACATAAAAGCTTGTATACTGCAAGACTGAATTACACACCAAGGATTTTATTCAAATACAAATGCTCCTCCTCAGAAGAGTCTCTTGTTGGTTGATTTTTTTTTTTTTTTTACAAAAGTTTAAAATATCTTAAAAATATTTTGAAGTTTCAAAAAAAGTTCTGGTGAGCCAGACATATTTCTGGAAGGAAGCAAGACCCACATTCTCAGCATTCTCTTGTGCTAAATACAGTCACAGTTGCTAGGGATTCGAAAATTAATTGGGTTTAAAAAAAAAAAATTAAGCCAACATCTCAATTTGAAGCCAAGTATATAACAAGATGCTCCAATCCCTCAGGGAACACGGCAGAATAGTCTGTAGTGACACCCATAAGAGAACAAAGAAACCCAGCTTCCGAGCTGCAGTCTGAAAGCCTGGCACTGAGAGGGAGCACGGAGGAGGGGGGGATGCTATTTCCTGGCTTCTGGGTACCTACACCCCTCTCCAAGTTTTGATGTCTGAGCTTTGTTGTTTTGTGGGTTTGTGCTTGCTGGATTTTTGCACAGTGATATTCATAGCATCCACGTGGACAGCCCTGCCTGGCCCACCTGACCTTGGGTTTGAGGGCTGGATGGGACCTCTAGCCGCCTTGAGGGGGTTTCTCTGGGGTCCTTTCCCAGACTGTGTCTGAGGCTTGGTGCGGAAGGGAGGCGCGCCTGCCGGAGCACTGGCTGCCCAAAGCATTGCCCCAGCTGGAGGGGTAGTGCGGGAGACGTTGGCTGGGGCCCTGACCACAGTGCAGTGGCACATGGGGACACAAGAACACTCTGGGCTAGGCTGAGGGGGGCTCCCTCTCCCCTCTGTCTCCCCACCGTCTTGGGGTGTGCTGGGGATCTGGGGTGAGAATGTGGGACCGGAGCTACAGAGAGGGAGCTGTGTATGGCCCAGAAATCATCCAAGGCCACTTCCGGCCACCTGGGAATTTCCCACGTGGCCTCAGACTAAATCCTGTCTGAGGGGCTCTGCCTGGACCCCTCAGTTTCCTGTGGTGCAACAGACGTCTCAGTGCCTCGCTTCCAGACGGCTGCTGAGGGGAGGGGGCTGGGTGGACCGCTGCTCCCGTCCCACTAAGCCATAGCTTGGGCTCCAGCTGGCCCATGAGCATGGTCACAGGGTGGGTTGCAGCTCACCGCGTCCCTGAACTCTGGGGACGGAGCATGTCCCTTTTCATAAAGGCTGGTCTTTGGTCTTCAAGGAGAACACGCCCCTTTGACAACGAGGGTGCTGACCGGGGGGCCCAGGAAGCCTCTCTATCAGTGACCGTGCGGTTCCACCATAGGGACTAACAGGGCCCAGGCCCAGCTGGACAGAGCATCTCCCCAGGTGAGATTATCCTGGGGCCATTACCCATTTCTGCATGCTAAAAACATCCTTTAAACCTCTCTCTTGCATCCCTTCCAGATCTGGCTGCGAGCATCAGAATTTCCAACCCATCCCAGGCAGAGCATGGATGGGGGACTGCCCAGAGACAGGCGGACCAGAGTCGTGAGCTCCAATGACAAGTTTCCTTTATGTGGAGACATAGAAGTCACACACCATTACACGTTGTACTCATAGAGCAGAGTTCTGCTGATACACAAGAGCTAGGGTATCAGACAGGAGGGTCACAAGTGGAGACAGGTGCTCCGGGAGAAGGGCGAGGAGCAGGCTTGGGAAAGTGGCTGACCGTCCTTCCAGGCGGGGCCTGGGGACTTGGTCTGCATATGTCTTTGGTCTAGAATTTGGTCTGGGAATCTTAGAAGAAGGGGCCTTTTTTGGGCCATTTCCAGAATGTTGCAATTTGCCTACCAACCCGAAACACTGTGGCCCTCCTCGCCCCCGCACGTAAGTAACCTGTCCCCAGTCATCGACAGTGGTTAGTTTACTAAAGTTCCGTAAGACAAAGGAGAACAGGTCACATTGCTACTTGATAAAATTAGGAAAAAAACCAAAAACAATACAATCAAATCAGACACAGTAGCAACCATAAATGCATCGTAAAACAGGCACACAGACTTGCTGACGGTTTGGAATAGGATTGGGTGCTGTTTGGCAGGGTATATGTTTTGGAGACAGCGGACTGTGAATGCTTGCTAAAGACGAGAGGTTCAGAATCGTCTCTGCCCCTTGGGAGGGGGACACCCGAGACTCCCCCCGGCCCGGATTTGGGGAGGGGGTCCCAGGATTCAGAGAGCCCCTGCTCTGAACGCCAGAGCCGGATCCCGCTCTCCACACCCCCGAGGCAGTAACTGCCGTTTGTGCGTGACCACGTTTCAGTTTACTTTAGACCCTGAACTTGGAAGTTTCTGTTTAAATGGCACAGTTTAGATCCAAATGCGGGCTGGGTGGAGGCGTGTCCGTACTTGGGATTTTAAAGGTGGAGTGCCTTCCGTCCTGGTTCAGGGAGGAACGCCGGTTCTGGGGTGCCTGCCCCCGAACAACCCTGACTCACCTCCTGACCTCGATCCCCACAGAGTGCGTACCCGACCCCAGCTTTTGCGGGGAAGGGGGAATAAAGAGTTTCCTTATCTCCCAGGTTACCAGCGTGGGTTGTACTTGTGCCTGAATTTGCAGGAGAGTTTGGGTAGCACCTCGCCCCAATGAAAGTTCACTCCTGGCACCCCCTGCTAGGCGCCAGGGCGGCCCCGGGCTGGGGTCTTCAACAAGAGCCTCTGAGAGATGAATACAGAGCTGAGGGTGGAGAGATGAGAAAAGAAGAGCACCGCCCCCTCCCCCAAATCAGGTCCCGGGCGCCTGGGGCCACATCCTTTGGTCCATTTGCTCACCCCTCGCCCCTCACCAGATACGCCACGCTTCCCCTACAGGCAGCTGCGAGAGACGTCGGCTGGGGGAACAACCAGGACCTGATCGGAATCCCCACCCAGGCAACAGCCCCATCTGTGTGAGGTCTGCAGCCCTGAGACCCCCAGCTCCTGCTGGGCGGCCTCCACTCGCTCCCTGGGACGCCCCAGGAAGGACGCCGCTCCCTCACAGACGGATGCTTCTGACAGTCCTTCTGACTATCCCCCGCTCAATCTCGAAGTAAAAGGGACTCTGCTCTTGATGCAATGCTTCCCAGTGCTCTTAGCATCAGACTTTTCCTGTTGGGCCTCATCTGTGGGCTTTGAGTCCCTTTATATTTGAGGGGTTGGTTCATTATTTTGGCATCTCTCTTGTTGGCTAAGACAAGTGTCGTGAGGCGTCTCCCGACAGCCTTCCTTTCTCCAGCCCCTCGGGGTCTGGCCAGATAGCTGTTTGCTTCACTTGAACCAGGTTGGTAAGGTACTACACCTCTAAAATGGGTCTGCTGTCCCAGGAAAATTCCACCCTGCATTTTGGGGGCAGAACTTTCTGCCAGCTACACAGCACCGAAGAATTGCTTTTGAAAACAAGATCTATTGCTGGCAAGATCAGTTCAAGTGGTAAAAGTGTAGGACAATCTCTACGTGTATACATAGTTATATGTTAAAAAAAAATACAAAGAAAAATTGACCAAGTTCCCATAAAATACATCTAATTCCATATGAAAGCTCTGCCTCACCCAGGACAGCTGCCCGTGGGTTTTCTTTTTGTACAAAATATCCCCAAATCAAAACAAAATACACATACACACGACACCACACACACACACACACACACACACACACACACATACGCACACACACACACATTTTCTGTGACAATTAAAAAAAAATCCTAGTGCAAATATAAAGCTCTGTAAACCTGGTCCTATAAGAATCTAATGTTAGTAAACAGCAGGAAAGCAGCCCGTCGACTGGGAGAGAGCTCACATCATGGTCTCCACTATGATGTGGGTTGGTTTCCTGAGCGCGCTGTTAACGGATATGCGAGAGCTGTAGGGCGTCGCCCCCTCTCGCTCCACGGCCCAACGGTTGGGTTCCCTCGGGGTCAGCAGGTACTTGAGTCTCTGGAGAAAGAAGAGGACAGGCACGGGGAGGCAAGTCAGCGGGCCTGGTTTCCCTCTTCACCTCGGGTCCTGCCAGTGTGCTGTGTGGCCTTTGCCAAACTAGTACCCTCTCTGGACCACCCATTTCATCCACTGACAAATAGAGGACTTGAACTAAGGTCCCTCCAGGCCCTGAATGAGGGCAGAGTGCCCGCCGGTAGTTTCCTTGGCCAAGTCCTGCTTACACACCTCAGGGACAGGGGGACTCACGCCTCCAAACTCTTTCCCCATTCTTTCTTCCATGGAACTGAAATACACCTCCTTGTGATTCTTGTTCCCCTATTTCTCTGACTTGCAAAGCAGCTGAGTTTCTGCAATTTGTATACCCAAGGTTGGGTAACTGTCTTGAGCCTCCCATGGCTCCCACTTTCCCGGAGGAGAACCTCCGTCTCCCACAGGCGGCATGTCCTGCCTTCTCCATTTCCCCACTGAGGGCCTGGAGACCACTGCCTGGGTCTGCACTGCCCCTCCCAACAGAGGGGCCAGAGGCTGGACCACTGCCAGGCACGCGGCAGTTTGTCTTCCCCAGGTTGCCAGATAATAGGATCAGTGAGGGAAAGAGCCCTCCCCAGGGCACCCAGAAAAGCAACAGCAGAGCTGGGACTTGAACTCAGAGCTCCCGCCTCCCAGCCCACCTCCCGCCAAGCGTCCACTCAGAGGCTTAAGAAGGAAGCAGGTGCTAACAAGAAACCCTCTATCTCGGCATTTACGTTCAATTTAGGTATATAACAATTTTTAAAAGCTGCCTGTTAAAAGCTACGATATTTCATTTGAAAATCCAGACTTCCATCTGCTCTTTAAAAACCACAGTTCTGGCAACCCCAGGCCCACATCTCCTTGAAAACGGGGGCCAGAGCTGAGAGCCGCACTGCATCCTGCGATGGTGCTCGCCTCCCCCGAGCCCCAGCTCCCCAGTCCCCCTCCCCACCTGGGTTGGCTGCCTGGGCCCTAGAGGAACCAGACCGGAGGCCCCAGGTACAGGGCGAGGGTGGAAGCCAGCAGGAGGGGAGGGCCCTGCTCCCCCTTCATCGCTTTGCCTCTCCCGACATCTGTACAATGGGTGTGTGCCCCGAACGGGGGACACGAGGCAAACACCCCCGGGCAGCTACCTGGGGCCCCGTTTCTGCAGGAGGTGCAGACATAATTGGAATCCTCCCAGGATGGAGCTCAGAGATAAGTTCACGGCTGGGAGGACCCCTGGGCAACCTGTGCAGGTAGGTGGTCGAGGGGCATGTGGTGAAGACAGGTGGATGGCGGCCAGCTGCCTTCAGAGGAGGGGGCTTTGGTTAATAGTCAGGTTTGGGGGTGAGGACCAGTTGTGAATTTGGGGTGGACTCGAATCCTTCCCCCACACCAACCCCACTCTGCCCAAACCTCTAAACTTGGGATGGAACAATATTTTAAAATTAGGCTTCGAAGAGACACAAGTCAGTGACCTGTTGGGTATAGCTGTGGGCACTGAGCAATCAGGACAGATATCCAACACCCCCTGTTGTGCCCTCAATTAACCCTTTGGTTTCTGGGTGGTAGGGACATTCTGGAAATTCCTGGGGGAGGGCCTGGGTCTGTCCCAGGCCCAGTATTTCAGCATTTTGACAAACGATAGGGCCAATCAGCATTCTGGCTGAATACTGGGGTCCTTCCCTGTGTCCTCTGAGAAAATACAATGGGTCCAGTGCTGCAGGAACACCCCAAGGGTCCTCCTGGCTCAGACAGACCCCAGCCTCATGGTTTCCTCCTGGCATACCCCTGCCTACTTCCTCTGTCTCGGGAAGGCTGGTCTGGTCTCCTTCTGCCCGGCCTGGCATCTTTCCCCACCAACAACACCTCCAGGCCAATCCCCTGCCCACAAGGAAACCGGCCCAGCCCAAGAGGGAGCCAGGGCCCCAGGACATCCTGGCTCCAGATTTTTAAGAGAATAACAATAAAAACAGCCCAGAACAAAACAGTGCCGTCTTGGAGCCAGCCCAAGCCCAAAGGTTAAGGGAGATTCTAAGAAAAGGATTTCTTGGAAAGAGCCCCGACTTTTGCCAGGGCCTGGAATCTCCAGGATTGTTGGAGGAATTTCTGAGAGGATGGTGGCGGGAGGGAGGCGCAGGGAGGAGACTGGCGGGCACAGGGGCCTGGGAGCTGGAGGGTCTGCTCGGTGCACAGGTGGCTTCTGAGGGTCGGGCAGCAGATGGGGCCATAGGTCCGGCGAGGGGAACACCAGCACGGGCTGGGCTCATCTGAAACCTGGCTCCAGGGCCAGGGAAGGCCTCTGGCTGGAGCTCAGACTTGCTCATGAGCTCCTGTCTCCTGTCTCACCGCTTGGGAAACCTGGCCCCCACTGCTCCCAGGTGAAGCCCTGGCTCTTATCTTGGCATCCAAAGCCGCCACCACCTCTCCGGCCCCCAGCCCGCCCCCTGAATGTGTCACTGCTGCCCATTTTCCCACTACACACTCTCCTGCCCACAATCTCAACCACTCCACAGGGCAGGTGAGGAGTCTGGGGCTCAGAGAGGGCCAGTGACCTGCCCAAGGTCACACAGCAAACTGACAGCTGGCTGGCCTTCAGCATCCTGCCCCCACCACAAATCCAGACTCGGGGCCCTGAGTGCTTACCACGAGGAATGGCCCTTCCGTCTGGCAGAGGCGGATGACCATGACCAAGGGGACGCACACAATGGAGGACAGGGCCAGGCTCCAGCCCAGCCCGATGGCCCAGTTGGGGTACACGTAGACTTTGTTGTAGGTCAGGGGTATGTACTTGACGAGAGAGAAGATAAAACATCCCTGTGGAGAGACGGGGGCGGTCAGGGGGCTTCTGGGACCAGGGCAGGCTCCACCCAAGGGGCTCACACCCTTCTCCCTCTGGTGCAGGAGGGCCGCCCCCAGGGTAAACCTGATCAAGCCGCCTCCTTGCTCAAAACCCTTCTGCGGTTCCCTAGGACCTTCGTGATGCAAACTCCTTGTCTGGCCGGCAATTCCCTGTCACCTAGCCACTGCCTCTTCCTCTGCGACTATACGACTATACTCCAGCTACCTGGAATTCCTTTCAGCTTCTCAGCCGCTTGCCCTGGGGCCTCTGGGCAGGCTGTTCCCACTCACTGGGAACCTCTCTCGAGCTCACCTTCTCCTCATCCTAAATTTGCACTAATGGTCCTGCCCAGGCCCCGCCCAGGCTCAGTCAGGTGCCCACACTTCCCTTCCCAGAAAGCGCGATTCTTCGTGGTCACAATTACTCGTTCCCCACCCAGCCTGAGTCAATGAGAGCGGGAGGTGTGTCTGTCTCATTCCCCCGTTTCCCTGACATGTTGTGTAGCTCCAGGGGCACACAGCTTCCCTTCCCCCACTGCCATCCCTCCACCTCCCTCTGAGCCCCAGGCCCAGCCCCCAAGGCAGGGTGTGGACCTGGGCCTTGCTGCCCTGTTGGGGGTCCAGCCTAAGCCATGCCCAAGCCATTTGTCCATCCAGGAACATAGGGGTGGGGTGGGGTCAGCTCTGGCCCCAAAGCCTGCACTCTAGGCTGGCTAGAGGGCTGCTTCTGGTCAGAGCTACAGCCTCTCCGTGTAGAACCCAGTGAAAATGACTTAAACCTTCATTATCTAATAAGGGGGGTTTGAAGGGAAGACAAACCTATCTAAACCAGAATTGGTGAGGGGGTGGGGGGAACGCTCTTCATTAGGCACCTACTGTATGCCTGGCCCTGTTGTTGCTGTCCTACGTGTGGGGTGAAGCTTAGTGGGGGAGGGTCCCAAGGGAGGGCAGCTCTGCTCTCTCAACCCAACCCGGGAAGCAGCGTGTCTGCCTGTGTCACGTTCCTCTTCCGCCACCTCGGAATGCAGCCTCTCACCTATCCAGTCCCCGAGGGAGGGAGGGAGGAGGAATCCGATGGTCAGACTGGTGAGGGGAGTTGCCCACAAATAAATCATTAAGTGAGGATGAGAACACCGGCTTTGCACCCACCTAAATTCACCTCCAACAATGCACTCCCCGATCGTGGTTATTGGCCGCCACAGTTTCCTTAATTTTGTGGGGGAAATCTGCATCTCAGATGAAAAGGCCGAGACCGCGCTCAGTAATAAAGTAACAACCTAAGACGGTCGGGTCGCTGCTACTCAGCCCCGCATCAGTCAGTCTCCTTGTTTTACAAATGCAGGAACTGGGGCCCTGAGAGGAAAGGCCTGGAAACAGAGGTCACTGAGGGGAGGGCCCATTTATCTCCCGGCACCTGGTTCCTAAACACAAGGAACATTTCTGCCATCTGTGCTCCCCACGGTCTGAGTTGAGAGCAGCATTGCAGACATCTTTCCTTGCAATTAGCTCCAAGCTCACGATAGGTTTCAAACACCGGCAGGGAAGCAGCTTTTGCTGCAGAGGACCTCCCTTGGGCCAGAGCCTCCTAGCGGAGCCTAACGGGTGCCTGGGCCCCAAGACCACATCCCGAGAAGGCAGGCGCGGGAACCCCGGTGCGAAGGGCGACATGCACATCACTGCCCTTGGGTCCTGGCGGCTACTAAGCTTCCTTGTTCCTGGGAGAGCCCAGGGCTCCTCTCTGCTGGGACCTCCCCTCTCCAGGCACGAGCCCTGCCCTCCATGGGAAACACCACATTTCCAGGGTCTATGACGTCTCCATTCAACATTCCCCAAGGTCCCTCAACTTAATCAGGGACCCTGACTGTGCCCATGGACTCTGGAAGGGTTTGGGGAAAGGTCACGTACTCAGTGATGGAGCCCCTGAAATTTCTTGACGTGCCCAACTCACGCTCCTCTGCCAGCAGTGCCCTTCCTGCTCCCTCCTCCTGACAAGCTCCTACTCATGCTTCACAGGGAACCCTCCAGAGTAGCCTGGCCCCCTCCCCGAGCAGAGCTGTCACTAGGCTTGTCAGAGGCCAGCACTAAGCAGATGCTGAGTGAACGATGGGTCAGCAGGTGAAACTGTCAAGCCCCGGGGAGGAATGGCTACTGACCACGGCCGCGCGGAAGGACACTCACAAGACAGAGAAGCGGAGTGACCACGGCCCAGCTGTACTTCATCCAGGGCCCAGGCCGATAGCCGATCATGTCCTCAATACCGTCATAAAAGTTATCACTGCCTGCAAGAGACAGAGGCAGACAGATGTTGACCTGGTGTCTGATGCAGCATCCGCCCCGGGAACAGCACAGCAGGGGCTCAAGGGCCCTGGGGGTGGTGGCGGGGAGGGGGTGTCTCCAGGGCCTCATCCAGGTCCCTGCATCTCCACACCACATAGACCCAAGTGTTGGCAGACGTTTATCTGAAATGATCTAAAATTCACGTCTCTGGGCACCCGGTATTTTTCTGGCAACTTTACGCAGACCCCCAAATCCCGGTGTGGCCATTCCAAGGTCTCGAGGAAGTCAGAATGGACCACTCCTGGACCCTAGAGTGGTTCACCAAAGACAGACCCCTGCATGGCCAAATTCTGTGTTTGTCAAAGCATCCACTCACACCTCGCACCTTCAGCATGGGGAGGATCTTCGGTGTGGCTACGGTCAGATTATTTGTGCTGGAAGGGGCGGCCTTGAGAGGAAAAGTCCAGGCAGGGAGCGCCTCTATGTCTGACTCAAAATGAAATTCCCACTAGAATTCTGTTTCTGAAGCTTCTAGATAGAGAAGCCCAAAGGAGAGACTTGAGTAAGATATGCAAACATCTCTACTCACCATATATCCAGGCAATAGCAAAACATTCAAAGAATGCAACCCACAAAAGGCATACACCGCTAGCTGCATAGTAGTCAAAGAGCTGAAACACATACATGCCACCCTGTGAAGAAAAAACCAGAGAAGGTGGATTTGTTATTTGGCATCTCATTCCCTCAATATATAAAGAGATCTGGCCTGTCAATAAGAAATAGAAAACCCAAGGGAAAAAAAAAGTGCAGAGGGTGTGAGGACCAGATGCATGTCTAAAAAGATGCTTAACTTCATGTTTGACAAATTTAATTAAAAAGACACACACACACACAGAGAAAAGAAAGCAAAACATGTCTTTCTTAGCAAAAAATGATGGGTTCTCTGAAGCCTGTTTCCAAAGGAGGGGCTTAACACTCACTGTGGCCAACACAGAAGACTTCAGTGAGACCCCGTTGCTCTGTGTATGAACCTGTGGTCTGCCTTTCAGGGGGTGTTTCTTACAGACACTTCGAGAAAAGCATTTATGTTTACTTCTGGTAAGGACAATCGGTGATGTGAAACCCCAAATTTGGGGGCAATTGCAACCCTGTGCTGGAGAGATGGGTGAGGGGCATAGGGCGGATCCGCCCGGGCCCGGGCTTAGGCTCACATGCTCACACGCCTCCCCTGCAGGCCTGAGAAGGGCCACTGCACACAGTGGGCGGGGGCGGGGGGGACAGAGCTGTGGTTAAAATGGATTTCGGCTGAAGCACCCCTTCCCCAGGCCTCTGGGGATGAGGAGGGACAGAGGGCAGAGGGTGGCCACTGTGTTGCCAGGGTAACAGGGAAGTGGGGCAGGGAGTCTGGCTCAAGTGCTGGGTCCTGAGCTGCCTCCTGCTGCCCCTGGGTGGGGCAGGACCCCTGAAGTAGGGTGGCCGGGAGCTCAGCAGGCCTGGACCTCTCACCCAGCTGCCTCCACAGGGGGGAGCGGGGAGGTGGCGTGGCCTTGAACTGACCTTTGAAACATATTTAGAGCACCAAGGGCCCTGCCAGGGGAGGCCCCTCATGCCAGGTGAGAGAGCCACCTACCTCCGTCACCATGGTCAGTCCCAGCAGGTAGCTGACACAACATATGGAGGCGATGAAGATTTCCCGGCGGAAACCCTTCCTTAGGAAGGATGGGTGAAGATCAACCAAAGACGTGATCTGTCCTTCCACTTCCACAAACTGGGGAGGAAAGGAGAGGGGTGAGTGGCAGAGGTCCAGCAGCCCCTCAGCTCAGAGACAAGGCCCCGGCGAGGTAGGCTGTGGGGTAGAGTCCACACCGTTGGGCTCCGTGTGGTGACTAGTCCTGCCCGCTGAGCCAGGCCTGGCGGGCCACGTGCAGCTGTCCAAATACTCCACACCTCTGCGGCCCTGAGCGCTTCTCTGAGGCCTGTGCTGACCCTCCACCGGGCACGCGTGCTGGCACGTGTGCGTCGACGCGGCAACCTCCCACTTTGGTCTGGGTCATCTTTGAAGCCAAGGGCGGTGCCCCATCATTTCTGGGCCTTGAGCGCCCGGCCGGGCCTGGCACAAAGGGCCGCGCGGCAGCACGTGACCAATGGGTGGTAACCCAGGCGAGTCTGGGCCTTAGTTCCCCATCCAATTCACATGGTGGTTTTTAACCCTGTGGGGATCGTGGGCCCATGGGGGGATTTTGCACACGTGCGTGCACGCCCACAGGCCCATGTGTGTGAGCCAAACGCTGCCCGTGACCCCAAGAACCCATCCCTGGGCTCCCAAAGGTAAAACAGCTGATCAAAAAGGCCAGTCCATGGGTAACTTTCTAGGGTGACCCTCAATCTTTCTAAATCTTCTCATCTTTGCACCTAATGATTTATCCCGGAGGTCATCCCACATCGGTCCATGCAGCTGCCTCGGTTCTTAAATGATGGCAAAGAACTCCATCCTGTGGGCGCTTATCATCATGGATCTAACCAGTGCCCTGCAGACGGTGTCCAGCCTCCGCGGCTGCTGACCTGGGCAGGACTCTTCCCCCAAGTCTGTCTTTAGGCATGTGTGCACAAGTATCTGTAGCACAGTCTAGAAGTACACTTCAGAGTTAAAGGGCACGCAGACGCACTTATAATTGGGGTGGCTACAGCCAAACTGCTCTGCCAACCAACACACCCTCTGAGGCCATCTGATTCCTTTAAATGTTAAAAAGCTAAAACCTCGACCTGTCTGCTCTTTCATCTGGGAGAGGCTTTTGGGAAGGAGGTTTCCCCAGCCTTCCTACAAGACATGGCGAACCGCTGACTCCTTTGGGAAGCATCACAGGAGGATCGAGGAACATACACAAGGAGCAAGTCCCTTTCATGTGCCCAAAGGGGCTGGAAATTCAGGGAAAAGATGATCAAGAGGCTCTTAAAAGGGGTCCAAAGAGAACAGGGGGCTGATGATTTGACCTCTGATTGATGTGTCAGCCAAAGGGGTTCTGAGCCTAAATTGCCACTGGATTATAGCAGACCCGCAGCTCAAACATTAAGCTTGAAAAGCAGTTAAAAACAAAGGTTCTGGGACTCCCCTGGTGGTGCAGTGGTTAAGAATACGCCTGCCAACGCAGGGGACACTGGTTCGATCCTTGGGCCGGGAAGATCCCACATGCCGCGGAGCAATGAAGTCTGTGCACCACAACTACTGAGCCTGTGCTCTAGAGCCCACGAGCCACAACTACTGAGCCTGCGTGCCACAACTACGGAAGCCCTCGTGCCTAGAGCCCATGCTCCGCAACAGAAGAAGCCACCGCAATGAGAAGCCCATGCACCGCAACGAAGAGTAGCCCCCGCTCGCCGCAACTAGAGAAAGCCCGCACGCAGCAATAAAGACCCAACGCAGCCAAAGGTAAAAAATAAATTAATTAATTAAAAACAGAACAAAACAAAAAAAACAAAGGTTCTTTCCTTTTTTGAGATTGGAAAATTAAAGACAGGAAGATCCAGTGTCACTGAGAGTCAGGGCCAACACCAGCACAAGCTCCTTGTTTCCAAGTTCACTGCACCTGTGGGGGACACCAACCCCAGCCCTCACCCCCTCCACCAGCCTCTTGAGACCTCCCTCACTTAATAGTGGTGTGACCCTGACTTCTCTGAGCCTCAGCTTCCTTCTCTGTAAAATGGGAGCATCTTGCCTCCTCAACAGGCGTGATGAGAAAGATGGGAAATCATTAGAGTAGACTGGCAATGGGGTGATTCCTGCTAACGCACGTCAGGGGCTGGATGGGTGAGCTCCTGGGGGAGAGGGAAGCCAGCTCTCTTCTCCTCGTGCTGTTTGTTCCAGACTGTGTCCCCCTCGGGCAGGCCAGCTAGCGACAGGCATCTGCCTCCGTGTGGGTGACGGTCCTACTCCCTCTCCCTGGGAAACACATAGCGGTACGATGGCCCCTCAGCCAAACAGAGCGCTCCCCCCAAATGCTAGGAACCCTCCCTCCTCTAATGAGCGAGGCTCACGCTCCCCCCGCGTGAAACTGGCTGTGGATCCCTGCATGTCCAAAGAACGGAGTTCTTTGGGGGGAACTCAAAGGAAAGGCCAACTAGCAGGGACGAACTGGCAGGTCTGGGGACAGGCAGCCGTGACTCCAGTCCTTAACCCACTGGGTGCGGCCTCAGCCCAGGTCCAGTTCTCTCTGAGCCTCAGTTTGCTCGGCTCTGGGGAACAGCTGTACCCAGGCATCGTGACACTGTGTGCGTTAAGGAGCTGATGCATAAAAGCTAGGTTAGGGGGGAGGGTTCCTGTTTAGTGGGGACAGAGTGTCAGTTTGGGAAGATGAGAAAGCTCTGGAGCTGGATGGTGGGGATGGTTGCACAACAACGTGAGTGTACTTAATGCTCTGAGCTGGGCACTTAAAAATGGTTACAATGGTTGATTTTGTGTTATGTGTATTTTGCCACACATGACACATGAAGCCTGGTCCGAGTGGACAGCTCGCAGGGCAGGGCCCCTGTCACTGCTGGTGCTGTACGAGGTGGTCGCTGGCATCTGCAAAACCTTCCCCCACACCCCTGACTTCACAGAGCACATAGATGCAGGGGAGAGATCCCAGGGTTCGAATCCCACCGTGCCCTTTCCCGGCACATCAATTAGGCAGGTCGTTCAGTGCCATGAGTTCCATGCCCTGAAGCAGAAGAGCACCGGCTCCCTGCGAGGCTGGCCTTGAGAGCTTTGAGATTCCCTAAACAGCCGCACAGGGCCTGGCTCAGAGGTGCACACCCTCAACCAGGGGGAATCTAATGAATAACCACCTCCGCCCGTTCACGAAGCAGTTCCGCAGCCCAAGAGGCCAATTTTGGGCCCATGGAGATGTCATGCTTTGTCATTTATTAACCTCTTTCTGTTTTTGTCTTTGGCTTTCACTGAGAGCTCTGGAAGAAGTTATAAAAGCCATTTGCCTGGGGCCTCTGAAGGCCAAATTCATTAACTAGGAATGATGGATGGAGTCCTCTTGCTGTTTACACAGCTCAAGCCCATCAACAACCGCACAAGTATTTTGTTTACAGTCTCCCAAATGTTTTCCTTCCATCTTCTCTGATAATCCTGGTCCTCTTTCCGACAAATCCTCCACTCTGCTCTTGACCTTGCTGGCGGACCACCTCCTCTCCGCTGCCTGACCTTCTAAGACTTTCCTCCTAGCCGGTTCTGAGTCCCTGGGGACCATCTGGGCACGGGCTTTGAGGCTGCTGCCCAGGGGGCAGTGGCAAAGCTCTCTCCTGAACAGGAGCAGGCCCCCACCTCTCACAGGGTGAGACCAGACCTCTGTGAGGCAGCCGGACCCCAGCCTGCAGACGAGGCTGCCTTTCAGTGACTGACCTCAGATGAAGGCCCGTGTGGCCATGCGCACAGGGCCAGCCCACCCTGCACACCTTAACTGCCCACCCCTGGAGCCACACCTGTGCTCTCGAGAAGGCCTCAGAGAAAACACACCTATCTCCAGGGAAGGTGTCCCAGGGGCTCACTCTAAGGTCCTCCGAGCACCACTGACTGCTCCCTACCAGGCACTGTGCCCGGCATTTCCCACAAGGCAATGTAGGTATAATCATACCCATTTACCAGATGAGGAAACTGAGGCTCAGAGAGGGGGAGGAAACGTGTTCCATGACACAGAGCAGTGTGGGGGCTGGGAACAGTGTTACTCCAAAGCCAGATGCAGCCCCCGGCTGGCTCTCATTGACATCCCCAGGGGGTCGGGGGGAGGCCTGAGCCCTGGAGGGATGGGACGCGGGGGTTAAGAAGCACAGGAAATGACCATGGTGTACGTGGAGTCCTGCCTGTTGTGGGGAGGGGGCAGAAAGCCGGGAAGGCCAGAGGGCAGGATGGGTGTTGGCAAGGCTCCGGAGGATCAGTTTCCCCGTGGGGGCCAAGCTCGCCGACCCATGTCCCCCAGGAAGCAGAGAACACAGCCCCGGTTCCAGCTTCTGCGGCCACACTTAGGACTGCCAGTGACGGCCTGGCCAGTGACCACCTTGTGCCCTAGACAGAGGTGTTGGCCCCTTGCCCGAACGGCCTGTGTGCCATGTCCCTCCTTGGCCTGCCCGGGTACCCCAGGCTCCACGGCACACGCCACTACTTTTCGGGCTTGCCCTTCTAGTCATACCCATGGCTCCCTGTGGACCACACCCTGTGGTTGTCCGCTTTCCCTTGCCGAGGTCAAAGACTCGAGCTTTGGGGCAGACAACATCCTGCTGCTGCCCTGGGGCTGTTTCCACTCCTGGGGTCCCAGAGGAACCCTCGCTGGCCGAAGCTGCTGCAGGTCTGCAGAGGGGTGTGAAGGGGTGTGACCAGCTCACTCACAGCACAAAGAGGGAGGCTCTTCCAGAACAAGGTTCGGGGCGGGTGGAGGGGGGCGGAGGTGGTCCCACCCAGGGGCCATCCTCTCGCTCTGTACATACCTGGCTATCCAGTCCAAGCAAGAGAAGCATAATAAAAAAAAGGATGGACCAAAACGTGGGCAGCGGCATCATCGTCACAGCTTTCGGGTAGGCAATGAAGGCCAGGCCAGGACCTAACGGAAGAGAAGATGGGGAGGGGCAGAGGGGAGACATCAGCGCCCAAGCCGCCCCGAGCCCCGGAGCCACACAAGACACTCGGGTCTGAGGCGGGTCTCCCAAGCCCCAGATGCAGGGTCCCGCCTGGGGGAAGAGGCCAGGCCTGTCTCACTGTGGGGTGGGACGCACCGGGGCTCAGGCGGGGCCCCGTTTTAGCATCTGTCTCCTATGCAGCAGCACAGGTGGCCTCCTCACACGCCAGGTTCCGAGCGGACACCGGTTATGGGGTGGGAAATAGCACCAAGTCTGGGACTCAGTCTGCCGGCTCGGAAAAGGAGGACCTCCCCCCAAACCAGAGAACCACACCAACGCTTGCTGGAAGGAAGCAAAAACAGGGAGCATCCTGACTACTAGAGTTATCTGACTACTAACGCCCTGTTTGCAAAGAAAAGCTTTCTACTGAAACACTAAATGAGTGGCCAGAAAAAAGAACACAGAACCACGCCCCGCGGGGCCGATGTCTCTTGGGGGTGCATCTGTGCACCCACTGGAGCACCGTCACAGCCAAGGCCCAAAGCCGGAGGGAGGCGAGTGCAGGGCAAGACCCCAGGCGGAGAGCCCCCCAGGCTGCAGTCCAGTCCTCGGCCCACCACCTCCGTGTCACATCACCACACGCCCTCTCGGGGCCTCAGGCTCCCCCCAGAAGTGAGGGGCAGGTTCCCGTACATGAACCCCAACGAGGCTTCTCCTGCTCAGATTCTTGGGTGCTGGTGCCATTTCCCTGGTAAAGGGCTCTGGTCTCTAGGGAGGGCCAGATTATTTGGAGGCAGAAGCCCCACCAGCTCTGGGGGTGCCTCCAACTGGAAACGTCCCCTCTCGCCTCCAGTCGGCCTGAGAGAAGACGCCGGGGGAAAGACGGAGTTGTAACCGAGACCTGTGGGTCCACCAGACGGTCGGGAGCCGCCAAAGAAAGGAGACAGGGAGGGCTTGGGCTGAAAAAAAATAGAGCAAAATCCACAACTCAAAAACAATTAAAAAAAGGCAAGAAACGTGAAATAAGAAGGGCTGGAGGGCAGGATATTTGAAACAGGTTATCAGGAACCAAATGAATGGTCTGAGAATGAAAAAAAAAACTTTGAAATAAATTGGAGCCAGAAACCACATCGTACGGCGTTGACCACACGCGTGGCGGCGAGGGCGAGACCCTGTACAGCCAGAGTCCCCCGACGTGAGGAAAGCCCAACGGTGACTGTGACCATGTCCTCGGAGGCGATGGTGGAAAACCCCCGGAAGAGGTGGAAGGGTGCTCGTCCCAACCCCAAGGCCCCAGCTGGAGTAGGACCCGCATCTCCACCTGGCTGGGGCCCCCTGGGCCCCCCAGGGCAGCTCCGGCCTCACTGGTAGGCGGCACTGGGAGAAATCAATCCAGCCGCTGCGAGACAGATGTAAAATGGGGCCCTCACCCACCTCTCCCCCGCCCGCCCGCTGGGCCCTGAAGCTTCTCAACGGCTGTTTCTGTATTTCAGTTTTGCCTTTTTCAAGCCAGCCTCCGGGGGAGGGTCTGAGCATCCTTCTCTGAAAGCACGGGAACTAGAGAGAGAAGTCGGGGAGACACGGCAGCCGCTGGAGCCCCTGGGGCAGCAGAGATGCCCCGCTCTACGCTTCATTTGCAATTTGCACTCCGTTCGGCTAAATAATTATCTTGTTCCAACGCACTTCGCTCGATATGGTGCTTGTTAAAAGCTTATTAGCGAAATAATCACCCTTGATGTGTCGGCTGTTCAGACATCACCGTGGGGAATAAATGACAAGGTCTTTGAAGTGGACGGGAATAAGAAACAACTTATCTTGACGATGAATACGTATATAAAAGTATCTAGCTGTCCACAGAGAAAGATCTATTTCATATATTGACAGATCTATTGAAAGATCTATTTCACGTATTTCATAATCTCCCACTGCCAAATTCCCTCCATGCTCCTGGCGATTCCCCATCAGTCAGAATTGGTTTGCAAGCCCTCAACCGAAAAAAAAAGCTGTTTGCAAAGGAGATGTCAACTGTCTCCCCTTCGTCACTCTGCCAAACTCCCACATGGTTGTGGCTATTTCACTTCTGGAACTACTTTCTGTGTCCTCAGTCTCTGGCCTGCCTCTGGGGGCTCTCAGGGAAGGAAAACTATGTCTGAAGGTCTGATCTGGGAGCGGGGGCAGTGGAGACAGCTGTGGGGCTGAGGCGTGGGCTTGTCAGGCCTGGCCTGCAGCACTGGGCATGGGAGGAGGGGGCAGGGCAGTGAGCATCTTCACCAAGTAAGGGGGTAAGCGGGGCCTGGGGATCTGAGAGGCCAAAGGAACCCAGAGGTCGCACGTGTGCACGGTGGGATGGGGAGGCTGCAGGGGGATATCCTCGTGTCAGAGGGGCCTGTCCAGGAGACCCCAGCTCTGACCCTGACCAGCCCAAGCAAGGCCCTAGGTCTCAAGCCGTTGGCCTCATCTGCGGTGGTGACATCTGAATGCATGATGCTGAGGCACCCAACCCCCCAACACTAGGGTCCCTGGCTGGGGAACCAGGACACCAGCCCGTTTCCAACAAGGGCAAGGGCAGCTCCATACGGGGACTCCAGCTGTGCCTGACCCTGGTCTGTGATCCCTGGAATTAGGACCTCACGCTCTCCTCTGGGCCTGAGAGGGGCCTCAGCCCAGGGCCCTCACCTGCCTCCAAGTGGCCCCTGAGAGGTCGTGGGAAGTCAGGTGGTCAGGCTGTGAAACAGCAACAACTACCCTCCAAGTGACCTGGGCAGGATGGGAGGAGGGCGCAGAGGCCGGAAAGGCGGACCTTGGGGACCCTGGGAATAAGGTTCGCACTCCCACATTAAAGCCCCTGCAGCTGTAGAGCTGGGGTCCAGGACCGGGAGCACCCGCGGGCACGTCTTAGAACTGGGACACCTGTGCTTCTGAGGCTCTAGGATTCTGGCAGCTGAAGCCCTCACAATTCTCGGCTTCCAGAACCATCTTGCTGGAACCCCAGGATCCCAGCCTAAGACCCCAGGCTTTGCAGACTCTGATTCTAAGACTCTCTCTCCACTGGCAGGTGTCTTGCAGGAAGTGCCCCACCAATGGGGCCCACACCCCCGGGGGGTGATGGTGTCCCCAACAACCTTCCCCCAAACTGGACCTGTCACCGTCCCAGAGGGTGGCCTGCCACACCCCCTGTCCCTCCCCCACCCGGGCCTACGGTGGTGCCTGACACAGGGCAGAGACTCAGCAAATCAAGAAACAGCGGTGGAATGAATGAATGGGTTCGCTTAGAGGGGGCGTGCTGGGAGCAAAGTGCAAAATACAGAAACCAAAGCTGAGAAGGTGGTGATGGAATGCCGATTGGTGGCTGCCTTGGGCCTGAGTTAGGAAGTGGTTTCTGTTGCTGAAACCAGGAGTTTGCTGGGGAAGGACAGGGAGGGGGAAAGACCACATGAGAAGAGCTGAATATTCCCCAACTTAACCAACCCCCATGTTTCTGCCGCCCCTTGGGCAAAATTGCAATTAGAAGTGTTTAAAATTTAGCTTTTATACTCTTTGATACTTGGGGGACGTCTTGGTGGGGGGGGTCCATTTCAGAAACCAGGCTCATCCCCCCCACAAAGCCCCCTGGGGGGTCTGGCTTCATGCCTGCAGTACTCGGCTTACACACTAGGTGGCAGTGCCCACCACCACTGCCACCGATACCACCATACCTGACTCAGCCACATCAGCAATGTCCACCCCTTGCTCTTGTGCCATGAAGCCCAGGATGGAAAAAATTGCGAAGCCAGACACAAAACTGGTACCACTGTTCAGGCATCCCAGCAGCATACAGTCCCTATGTTACACATATGTCAGGGAGCAAGTTAATTCACAACACAAGGAAGCCACGCTCCCTACTTCTTCTCTTTTTTCTTTAAACATCATCATCATTTCTAAGGCCCACCAGGCCCGCTGGTGCAACACTTGCCTGTACGAGTTGTACTTGTACTTGTTGTAGCTCCCCAGCGAGGTCATGGCCCCCAGGCAGATGGCGTAGGAGAAGAATATTTGGGTCCCAGCATCGATCCATACCTGGGAAGGGTGCGGGGGGAGGGTGGCAAGGAGAGAGAAAAGGAGACATTAGAGCCGGCTGCCTGGAGGAGGCGGCGCGGGTCCCTGGCCACCGGGCCCCGAGGACTGCGCCTCGAAGTATGCAGGTTCTCGATGCAATTGGAGCGTTTGTGCTGGAATCCAAGCTGCAAGGAACCCCAGAAGTCTAAGAAGCCTCCCAGTCACTCAGCATCAGGGTTAAGAGGCTGGCTTTTGAAGCAGAGGGACCTGGATTCCAACTGTGGAATGATGTAAATATGACTCCTAGAGCCTCAGTTTTCACATCTGTAAAATGGGCTCCACTGCCCTGCCCCACAGCACTATTTTGCAGGTTCAAAGAGTTAAGATCTAGCCCAGTGCCAGACACATGGTAAGCCTGTAAGTCAAGGCTGCTACCATTATTGTACTTGTTATTGTCTGGGGACCCCCGAGTTGGAAGGGGGAGGAATTCCCGAATGGATTATGCAGGCAAAGCTGTTCTCCAGAACCTTCATCAAATGGCTCCTGACGGCCAGGAGAGCTGCCTCCCCAGCTGTCCTCTGATGATGGCCAAGCCCCTCCCACCTACCTCCTGCCCAGGGTGAGAGGACAGCGGGGAAGAGACCCGAAGCAGCACAGGCCCTTGGAGGCAACCTAAAGGCTGAGGACCCTGGGGACAGAAGGTCCCCAGATCCCCAGATGGGCCAATAAACTCTTCAACTGCCTGCGGTCATGCGGCTGAGTGCCTGGAGGTGGACGTTTAGTATTTGCCCCCCCCGACCTTCTAAGTGGTCACCAACTCTGAATTCCGTCCTCAGACAAGGAAGCCCAACTCTCCCACCCCCACGATGCAGCCCTCAAGGCCGCTGTGGCAGAGGAGGAGAACAGCTCATAGCGACTTCTCTCCCTTACCTGGCGCAATACCTAAAGAAGCTTTATAATTGGCCCGCCTCCGGTGTCCTCGATGTGGAAAGATACACGCAGGCGGAATGGCCCACGAGCACCGTGAACAACCCGCCACAGCCCAGTGGAAAAGTACCAGGGCTGACGGCCCGGCTAGATCTGTGTGCCCAGAACCACGGACACTGCTTCAGCTTCCTTTCCCCACACCGGCCCTGGGTGGGAGGGAGGCCAGGCTGCCCTGCAGTACCTGTGGGTCCTCCAGGCGGCTGATGTCGGGGTACAGATAGAACTTGATGCCTGCACCTGCACCGGGCAGCGTCAGTCCCCGGACCAGCAGCACCAGGAGCATAGCGAACGGGAAAGTGGCGGTGAAGTAGACGACCTGCAAGGGACGAGAGCGATTTAGGGGGCCCGCTACTGTGAAACTCGAGCATCCTCTCCGAGGCAGGCATTCTGGAGCTGAGTTTGATGTTTCCCTTGCTGGGTGACTTTGGGCATGCTGCTTACCTTCTCTGGGCCTCAGGTGCCTCACCTGTAACCTGGGTATAACACAAGTACCTACCTCATAGATTTACTGAGATTCAATGAAAAAAATCCATAAATATTTACTAGGCCCGGGAACTACAGAGAACCAATCTCTGCCCTCATGGAACTGACATTCTAGCAGGTGAAGAAGGAAAATGCACAATAAGAGAGTAAACTATTAAGTGTGTATGCCCAGTGGTTGGCCCACAGGACGTAGCACAGATCAGCTAACATTACAACCGTTAGTATGACTCATGGTTCAGAACCAGGTTAAGTGTAGGTTCAAATCCCCGTTCTGTCCCCTCACATGCTGCATGAACTTGGGCATGATGCTTAACCTCTCTGGGCCTGTGGCCTCATGTGTAAAACGGAGATAAGAGTAATAGAAGGCCCTCATTAAGGGATCAGGCAAGGATTCAATGGAATGATGCTCGTAACATGGTCAAAACAGTGCGTGGCACTTAGGTGGCCGCTTAGGTGCTTGAGCAAGAAATGCGGCCTGTCGTTGGCCATGCGATTGTGCAGGAAGCACACAGGAACTTCTGGAGAGGGGAAACGAGGATGGGGAAGGCCTCCACTTCCTTGGGGGTGCAGGAGGCCTCAGCCTTCCCTGGGTCACGCAGCACGTCCCAGGCAGGCCTAGGTCAATCAAGGTGGGGACCAGAGATGACCCGGGCCAGGCCTTTCCATCCCCAAGGGCCCTGCCCTACTTTCTCTACTCCTCCTGTCCCGAAAGCACCAGCCTTCATACCTCCTGTAGCCTCAGTTCATGGATGGAGTTTCCCAACTTTTTCTTCAACACAAGAAGTTCCCAGGCAGGGTTTACACCTGAGAGGAGCTCGAAGATGCCTGGCTGAATGGACAGTGAAATCCTGATATTTCAGCAGGGCACCGGCTGAGCCAGGCCTCCTCAGCACCAGCCCACTTCATGCTCACCACACCCCCAAATCAGTATGTTGGCTAACCTGCCGCTGGAGAAGGAACTGAGGCTGGGCAGGGCTCCCAGACTTCTCCAAGTCACCACCGTGCTCAAGGCCTGCACCCAGCGGGCGGAAGGTCAGCCCCGAGCCAAGGCATGAGGCATCTTACTGTGCGGTGCAGGACATGCAAAAGTCCGTGGTGACCTGTGGAAATGCTAAGACTAGCTCACAGAGCCCCTGACCCCTTCTGAGGGCCTTGGGGCCAGGGGGCCAGGGAGGGACCACTGCATGGCCAACGTACCCATTTCACAGGTGAGGAAACTGAGACCGAGAACAGGATGAAAGGCCTGTGGCGTTGTGGGAGGGGGCAGTGCCAGAACACTGCCAGGCACTTCTGGGACTCAGGCAGGTAACAGACACCGACGAGGGGGTGACAGAGCCCTGAACCTTGCCCAGCTGCCATAATGAAGCCCAGTTCTCGGACAGCCGCCATCCCTTTGAGTAGAAACAACTAGCAGGGGGCTTTGGAAAAAGGCAAGAAGGAAGATTTCAGGGCCTGTCGGGCTCAGCTGCCTTCAGTCAATACCACCAGCCAGCATTTATTGAGCGCTTACTGTGTGCCTAGTGCTAATCCAAGTGCAGTGACTTCTACACTCACCTGGTCCTGCCCTAACCCCATCTTGAAAGCAAGGAAACTGAGGCCCAGAGAGTCTGTCCCTTGCCCACAGGTCACACAGCATTTAAGCAGCAGAGTGGGGGCGGCCTAGAACCTCCTCCAGTGACAACAGCACAGCAGTAAAAAGCCCTTCAACGTCTGGCAGTTCATTCAATCCTCCCAAAGACCAGAGGGAAGCTGGACTCCCCAAGGGCTCTAGGGTTCAGGTCAGAATTCAGGCTCAGTGACAAGCTTGCTGTGAGACCTTGGGCAAGTTACTGCCCCTCTCTGGGCTCCATTTCCCCACCTGCCAAGTGGGGGGGCTCAAACCAGCTGGGCTCTAAGGTTCCCTCCAGCTCTGCCAGCGGGAGGGGTGGAGTGGCCGAGAGAGTCAGCTGGGGTTGCACAGACTGGGGTCCGTATCCACCTCTGCACCCTCCCAGCGGGCGGCTTCCCCACTCACCCTAGCAGTGGGTCCTCCTGAGGATCCCAGGCTAAAAGGGTCACCCTCCTTCCGCCTCTGCCACACCCTCCCTGGACGCCCTCTCCCCCGGGCCTCAGTTTCCCCAGCCACCTTACTGTCTTCTCCCGAGGCAGAGAGCCCTCCATTTCCCAGGGACCAGAAGGCAGACGCGGAGGGTGGAGGCAGGTCAGGAAGCCACAGAAGGGGTGAGAGAAGAAAGAAGACCAGCCCGCAGGCCGCTCCTCCCTTCCTGCCGACAGGCTCGGTGGCCCCTAGCTCAGGGCCTGGAGAACAATGGCTGCTGACAGCGGGCCGGGTGGAGGGCAGAGGGCGGAGGGCGGAGGGCAGCTGCTTCAAAGCCTGAGGGCCCCCTGGGCTGGGCTGGCGTGCGGGCTGTGGCCAGAGGGCTTTGTGTCAGGGACACAGGACACCTCCCGGGGTGGGGGTGGCTTCCCTTGTTTCCATGTATTTAATTCGTTTCACAAGCACTTATATAGTGCTTGCTGTGTGCCGGGCGCTATGCCAGAGCTTTATGCGTGTTAACTCACAACTGGAAGAAGTAGGACTATTATCACCTGCATTTTCTAGATGAGGACACGGAGGCCCAGTGAGGTCACGTCAGCTGCCCGGGGACCCAGGGCCAGTAGGTGGCAGAGGTGGGATGTGGTCCAGGCCAGCTGGCTTGTGTGTGTCTGTGTGTGTGTGTCCGCTGTCTTCCCCAAACCCAGAACAGGACAGCCCACCTGGTCATGCCACCTCAGCCACCTCTTTGGAAAGACACCCTTGTTTTGCAGAATTTGTCGCTGAGGACAAGCCCCTGAGAGCCATTCTCTCAACTTCTCGGTGACTCTCCGGGGATGCTCGTGGGCGACGCTGGTGCCAGCCGCCACCAGCGGGCCTCTGGCGGGGGCCCAGCAGGCCTTGCCACGGGCTGTGGTATTTTTCCACTCTTGCTGGCAAAGCTCTGTAGCTCCTCTGAGCCCTCGACCCAAAAGTCCTGTGGCCCAACTGCCCTGGAAACTTACAAGGACAACGCTTCCTCATTCCCTAGGGACGGTCGGGAGAGGGTGGCTGGCCAGGCAGGTGGGAGATGGGCTTGTTTCCTGCTGCCCTGAGCTTCCTTTGAGGAGAAGGCCTGGGCAGCATGGGTCACTCATCCCAGAGACCTGGGGCCGAGGGTCTGGGACCAGCGCCTGGGCAGGTCCTGAGGGTCCTCACAGCACTCCTGTTGGGGGGTGGGTACCGCTACTCTTTTCACACAAGGGGAAACCGAGACTCAGAGGGGGAAAAGGACTGGCATCCAGTCATGTAGGCTATGGGGGCAGAGCTGAAATCCCAAACCAGGTCTGGCTCTGCCGGCCACCCCTGCCTGTTTCTCAGCACTTGACAGAAGAGCTGCCTTGGAGGCTGGTGATGGAGAGGCCAGCGCCTGTGCTCACGTCCGGGACCAAACTGCCATTTGGGTCCACAGAGCTGCACTTCCTGTGTGAGGATCTGGGCCTCTGTGTCACCTCCCTGGACCTTACGTGCTGGGATTTGCATCGGACACGACCGTCAGGCCAGCACAGGGCTGAGGGCGGAGAGCGGGCGATGGGCACCGAGGCTAGGAGCTGGGCTGCCCGAGTTCAAATCCCACCTCGGCCACGACAACCTGTGTGGCCTTGGGCAAGTTCATTAACCTCTCTGCACCTCTGTTTCCGCATCTGTAAAATGGTAGTAAGAGCCACACATACCTCAGGCATCAGGAGATTAAATGAACTAATAACTAATAATCAGCACTGAGAACAGCGCCTGGCACACACGTGCCACAGAGCATTTGCCGCCATTATCCCAATTTCCTGAATGAATGAAGCGGCAGCAAATTCGGGGCCAAGCGTCAGACCCTCAGAAGGCTGAATAGTACAAAAAAGGGAACTGAGACCCAGAGAGGCAAAGTGATTGAACTCAGGTCCTGAGCCTCCCAGGACCCGACGCTCCCTCCTTCCACCCCCTGCCGCACCAGGGTCAGCCACTGGAGCGAGGCCATGGCCAGGATGAAGCCGTCCTGCTGCCCGTGGGCCCAGCCCCCATGGCGGCTGCGAGCCTGGTCTGCGGCCAGGGCTGGAAGTCCCGGCTGGCGGTGGGCGGGTAGGCAGGCGGAGGGGCTTGAGGAAGTCCACTGAGCCTCACTGTGTTTGTCTTGGCTCCTCCGGGCTGGCCCAGGCCCTGCTATTGTTCTGGGAACCACACCCGCCCCTGGGGGCCTGGAGCCTCGTCTCTGGGGGTGGGCAGGGGGACCTCTAGCAAGTCACGTCCTTCAGCCCGCCACCGATGCAGCCCTACACCCTCTCCTGTTCGCTCTGACTCTACTCTCAAGTGTCCCAAGCGCTGCTCACTGATCCTAGTGGACATCAGCTCCTCCATCAGACTGGGGGCTCCCCGAGGGTCTGGTCATTCACACCTCCGGGCCTCTGCACGGCTCACCCTCACTTCCTTCAGATCCTTGCCTCCAAGTGCCCTTCTCGGAGAGCCTTGCCTGGCTAACCCCCCTTGAAACTGCACCCAACACTCCTGTTTTCCTCCATAGCTCTTGTGGCCAACTGACTCCTGTATGGTTTACACCTTCCCCTTGTTGCAGCCAACAAGTCTGTCAGTTCCTGGACAGCAGGGATTTCTGTCTGTTCTGTGCACCCTGGGGCCCATGCCCACGGCAGCGCCCGGCAGACGGCAGAGGCTCAAAGCACGCATGCGCAAGTGTGTCTGCGGCACTGCTCGGGACCAGGGTCCACAGAGCTTCCTGATGGGCTCGCCTCCACGTGGGAAGCAGGGACAGAGGGAAGCAGGGACTGGCGCTCACTGCACAGCCTGTGCCGAGCACTGTGCCGGGCGCTGACACAGCTTGCTTTAACCCTCACCCATCTCTGCATGAGGAAACTGAGGCTCAGAGGGAGGGGCGACCTTGGACAAGTCATTAACGTCTCCCAGCTGAGTTCCCTCACTGTTTAAAGAGAGGTGGTAAGGAAACAGCTCGCACACAAGACGGTGGAGGACATGGGACAAGACAGGAGGACGCGCGTCCCAAGGAGAGGCGGGAATACGCCACGTTCCCTCTTCCTGCCTGTCGGGGTGGGTGACGTCAGCGGGGCGTGTGCCCGTGCAGATTTCTGAAGCCTGGCCTGCTTCCTTTCCAGATTGGGTTTTAGGGTTGCAGGTGGCTCTATTCCGAGAAACAGGCGGAGGGCGTGGGCGCGCAGGCCTCCGTGTTCATTCTGCCTCCACCACCGGGGACCCGCCTCTTGCCCGGCGTGTCCCTGAGTACTGTTGGGGTCTCTTCAGATCCATGACTTTGCCTAAGGGCCTCTTTGTCTGGGGTTAATGTGTACAGCAAAGGCCCCTTCTCCAAATGACTTCACCCACTGCCCATCGATGTCCCTCAAATGCCACCTTAACTTACTCTTTTGACCTTTGAGGGCTTTTTGATCTTAAAGAGATTTTCCCCCTATCGAGATGCAAATGACGGGGGTCGGGGCATGATAGACGGGGGCACGTAGGGCAGATCAGCCAACACCTTTGCTGTGGCTTAGTTAGTGCCCTGGGTTCACACCTGTGATCCCAACAGAACCCTCTGCACGGATTTTTGTCATCAGAAAAACTATGATATCATATCAGCCAGTGTCTTGGTTATCAGGTAATTGCTGTGCTCTGCTAACAGGTAACATTTTTGTTACAGGCTAACATTTTCATATTGACGATATACCAGCTACACCTAAAACCTGAATTATAAGGTAATATTTTAATTATCAGCTACCACCTTTGCTAATAGCTAACATCTCGGTCATCATGTAACATATTAAACAGCAGCAGATACTTTAGTTACAACTAACACTTTGGTTATGAGCGAACGACTTAATCATCAGTGAAAGCTTTCCTTAATAACTAACATCTTAGTTACCAGCTGAAATGCAAATCGTAAGATAATTCAGTTAATCTGATTTAGCAGCAAAAATCCCAGTTGGTGCTTCTCAAACCTCAGTGTGCATTTGGATTATCTGGGGAAAGTGTTCAAATGCAGCTTCTGATTCTGTTGGTCTGGGGTCAGCCCACAGGTCTGCATTTCTAACGAGCCCCCAGGGGATGTTGAGGCTACAAGGGTGCATGTGGTTGGAGAGCAGCTGGTAATTAACAATGCAATTACCAGCTAACTTATCAGTGGCATCTCCAAGGTTTGTTATCTGCTAACATTCACACTGCTGCCCACTGCCTGATGGGGAACCAGTGGTGTGTGGGCGCTTGTGCAGGCTCAGGAGAGCTGACAGCTCAATTTCAGAAATTTTTTGAGCTGGTCGTTGAACCATCAATAACTTGGAATTGGAGCTGGTGGGAATATTTACATCATGAGGTGGGCACATGCCACAAACTAGGGCTCTGTATTTGCTGGGAGGACTGGTTTCGAGCAGGACGGCCTGGGGGCGCGGGAGCCGGTCTCTGCAGAGGGCCAGTCTCCATGAGGCAGGGGAGGGACAGGAGCACAACTTACTTTGCCCGTGGACTTGACGCCCTTCCAGATGCAGAAGAAACAGACCAGCCAGACGAGGAGAAGGCAGAGAGCAAGGTCCCACTTCAGAGCGCCCAGTTCATCAATTCCAGAAGACAAGCTCAGCACATTACGCCTTCAAGCAAACAGAGCCACAAGTCAGACGGGGCCCGGTCAGGGGCCGAGAGAGCTGATGCCTGGATTCCAACAGGTTGGGGCTCAAATCCTGGCTCCAAGCTGTGGAATCCCATTGGTCTTGGGAAATAGTTAACACCTGTGTCACAGAGTCGTGGGGGAGGCCAACAAGGGGATAGCTTTGGACTCCTGAGTCAGGCGAACCTGGGTTCTACCCAGCCAGGCCTCGGGCAAGTTAAGTTAAACCCCTAAGCCTCAGTTTCCTCATCTGTGAATTGAGTGCTGTTCCTGTGTGATTGATTCTCGGCAGACCCTTCCTCAGTGCCCACTGTGGGCCAAACACTGCGTTCCAACTGGGCTCCACCACGCAACCACTGACTTGGGGCTAGTTACCCAACTGCACGACCTCAGTCTCCTCATCTCTAAAATGGGAACAACTACCCTCCCCTAACATTCTCTGTCCTGTCCCTCTTTTATTGTACTCGCCCCTGTTTCTTACCTGGATCTCTCACTAAAAGGTAAGCCTCAAGGGGGCAGAGTGTTTGTTCTATCTGTGGCTGTAGGACACTCACACACCTTTTTACAGGGTTAGGAGAAAGCCCACTCGAAGTATTAGCTACTGGCCTGGGATGCAGCCAGCAGTCGGTAAACCTCAGCGGTTGTTACTGTCGTGGCGCAGAGACCCCAGAGCAGCTCCGGACACCTAAGCAGTGCCGTTTCCTCCCCTGCTCCCTGCCAGGGTTGTGAAGGGCTCAGGAGGAGGTGAGTGGACGGTTTGAAGGATAATCAGCACAAGGCAGCCACCAACCCTGACCAGCATCACATGGCAGAGCCTGGCTCTTTGGAGTCCAAGAAATTTGCTGACCGAGGCAGACGCACGCAACACCTACTCAGACACACCCCCGAGGGGCAGGAGCCTTCTGAAGGTGGGTTGGGATGACGCAGGACGCTGGCAGCCAAGAGACCACGAGACCTAATGCCCAGAAAGTGTCCCCATGGTCCCAGAGCTCCGACTGCTGTGGCAGTGACCAAGGGCAGCCACGCCGAGCACAGGGACATCGGTCCACAGGGGTCACTGCCACCGAGGTCACAGGAGTCACAGGAGATGGGGGCTCGTGCTCCCTGGGGAGAAGCTGGGTTCCCTCTAATGAGTCAGCTCCCCGTTTGAGGGCCACAGTCTCAGGCAGGAGAGGCAGGAGGGGCGTGCGACCTTGCCCTCAGTTTCCTCTTTTGTAAAACACGAATACTAGCTCCTGCCCCCCAGACCATCCCCAGCTCTCAGTTAGTCTGTGGGATGATCCCCACGGTCAGGGCTCGGAAGGCCCACTGGCCCAGGACACTTTCTCATTGCTTTTTCCTTTTTTCCCAAAGAAGCTTCAACACGAGGACCTTGAATAAATCCAAGATTCCCACCTCAACTGGCATTCAAGTGAGGCCTTTCTTCTGGTCACACCGACATCAGGGGGCTCCATCAACGAGCTTTTCTAATTTATCTCATCTGGTCCAAGGACTAGAAGTCACTTGCCCCATTTTACAGATGGGGAAAACTGAGGTTTGGAGAACCAATCATCCACGGACACACAGCCACCAGGTGGCAGAGCTGCCACCCTACACCCGGGCTGTCTTGATCCCCAATGCCAGTGCTCTCTGGACTCCACTACCTTGTCCCTCCGGTTAATAGAGAAAACAGAGCCTAAACTTTAAAAAGACTCTCTCCAGGCCTTGCTTCAACAGGGGTCACTGGAGCCTCAGGGCAGGGGGCATCCTCACAAGGCAGGCTGTGGGCCAACCATGTCCCGGCTGGGGCCCTGCCAAGCACGTGGGTTTGGTGGCTACGGCAGCTTTAGAACAAAAAGCCCTTCCCTGTGCAGCCTCCAGAGCTCGGCGCCTTCAATGAAAGCCCAGGGCCTGCTGGGCAGCAGCCAAGGCCTCCTTGTGAATGGGCTGCGTCGGGTAGGCACCTCTCCACCGCCAGGCACACCATCCCCGTGCTTCCAGGGAGGCCTCCCATGATGCTCCGGACGACCAGCGTCCTTCTGTCTCCCAGGCCGTCCTCTCACACCGGACGTTGCCCTCAGGTGAGAGTCTGTCTTGCCTACCAGACTCTAGACACACCACGGCAGGCACACAGCAGGCGCTCAGCCAATGCCGAGGGGGTGCCCAGTCACAAGACGGCCTTTCCTTTTCTCCTTTAGGGCAAGTTGGCCAAGAGCTTGAAACCCCAGAGTCCCAATTCTGACCACACCCAGCCCGCGCTCAGGTCACTGGTGCCCTTCTGCATTCTCCCAGCACCGTGCTAGGCAAACCTGTGGTGCCCACTATGGACGGGAGGCTGCCATGTGGCCTTGCTCTGGGCAGCTGACCAGCCACGGAGGCCACAAGAGGGAAACTGAGTCATGCACTTGCTTCTCCACTGCTGGTGGCACTCCCCTTTGCGGTGCCCTCCTGCGACAGTTTAAGGCACGTTTTCTGTGACCCAGCGGTTCTATCCTAAGACTCTCCTACAGTTACATCTGCAGGTGTGGCCAACGACAGGGTCCACCCCCAGCTATTCATCTCCACTCTGTCGGCAGGAGCAAATGATTGGAAACCATCCAGATGGCCATGGGTCGGGGCCCAGCAGGCACGGAGCAGGCTCCTGGCGGAATGTCGCGCAGCCCTTAAGACCTCGGGACTCTCCCTGTGTGCTGATAAGGGGTGACATCCCAGGGGCGAGATAAGTGAACAGAGAACAGTGCTGAGGCTGCCTCACTGTGCGGAAGGCGGGCACACGTGCTCAGATTCGCAGACTCTGGCAGGACACACAAGACAATGGTGCAGTCGCTGCCCCGGGGGATGCAGGGGCGGGGGGTGGCGTGGGGACTCACTTGGCAGTGAATATGTTTTTTAAACTATTTGAATGTTTTCAACATGCTCATATCACCTTTATAAAAATTACTTTAAATTCTTAAAAATGCTTGCATGGGGCCATGCAGACATTCTAGGAATGGAGTGAACTTGTCTCATCAAACAGCGGTTGTCATAACAGAGCCCGATGTAGGCTCGGGGCCAAAGTAACCGACATCCTTTCCAAAGTCATCTCAGGGATACCCGAGGAGGCCGGAGACTGTGTGAGTCCATCTGAACCGTTTCTTGAAGGGACCCAGTTTGAAGGACCCTTCCCTGTCGGGCCCGCACAGTCTCGGCCACAAGGCACAGACCAGGATCTGTTGCCCCTTCTCCCTCTGGTGCATGGGAGTGCTCAGTACACTGTAGAGTACTGTGCCCCAGAGGGACTGCCATGGTGCACTGCCCCTCACCAGTGCCTCCTAACCTCGCCTGGAGGCTGCGCAAGTTACCCCAAATCTGGCCACATAGCCCCAACATTGCCACCACCCCTGTCCAGGCCCCATTGCTCCCCAGGGCTGTTTCAGCAGCCTCCTCACTGGTCTTCCTGCCTCCACTCTCACCCCCAGTCTGTTCTTATCAAGACAGAACCTGGCAATACCCAAGTCAGGTGACACCCCACTTCTGCTCCACAACCCCCATGGCTCCCACCTACCTGCCCCATTCCTTTTTGCCTCCCTGAATAAGGTGACCAAATACTCTATCATTCAGACCCAGACATCTTAAAGAGAGAGGGTGGTGCCTATTAATAAGAGGCTGGGACCACAGGCATAAACGGGACCTGTCCGGGACAAGCTCCGTGTGTAGCGGTCCCATTTCAAACCTCATCCTCGTGGCCCCTTCCCCTCCTCCTTTAGCCACAGTGGCTTCTGGAATGTTCCCTGAACAGGTCCAGCGTGCTCCTGCCTCAGGATCTTTGAACTGGCTGTTCCCTTGGCCACTCATTACATGACATGCCACCCCACCACCTTCAGGTCTCTGTTCAAATGCCACTTCACCAGGGCAGCCTTTCTTGGCCACCCAACGTAAAAAGCATCCCTGGTCACTCTCCTTCCCCTGCCCTGGCTTTATTTTACATCACTTATCATCACTTGTATATTACAATTTTACTTGTATCGTCTGTTTAATGTCTGTCTGTCCTACTAGAATGTCATCTCCATGGAGGCAGGACCTGTGTCTGTCTTGACCACTGCTGGATTCAGAACAGTGCCTGGCACATAGTGAATGCTCAATAGACATTAGTTGAGTAAATTAATTATACCCATTTGGTTGATGGGGAAACTGAGGCTCAGAGAGGTTCAGGAATTCACCTGAAATTACCCAGATAAAAAAAAAATCAACCCTAGGCCTGGTTCCTTTTTCTGGTCCCACCCTGGGGAGCAGCCACCCATGCGCTGGGTACCATGCTACCCTTCGAGAGGGGCCCCAGCTTCCCAGGCTTCCCTGCATCTCTCATACAGAGAGGAGGAGACCTAGAGGTGAGCTGCATTCTTGTCCAAGAATAGTAATGATTCATTCCAGGGTGGGATCCAAAAAAGAATCGCCTGGACGTCTGTTTTGAGTCGGCCGCCCCGCTGCCGTCCAGCCGGCACTCAGAGATGTAAATACGTCCTCCGAGTGGGCCAAATCGTTTCCTTTTGACTGCCGGCCAGCCATTTATTGGCGATGGCTCTTCCCTAGAGACTGGCGGAGGCAACAATTATAAAAGAGCCCATCCGCCCCAAGCATGGGGCCGCACAGGGCTCTCTCCGCCGTCTCTCCCTTCCGATAGCTGCAGGGGAAGATTGGCTGAGCAGGGCTTGTTTGCAAATATGACTCATTTCTTTGATTCTAATAAAGTCTAATGATATGTGCTGAGCTCCCAGGGGGCTCTGGAGGAACCGGGGAGGAAGGCATGGCTCCAGGATGATGGAGGGCATTTAGCCAGATCTGGCCCCGCCCGTCTTCCAGGGCTGGGGGCGAAGCAGGACCCTCGGGACTGAGGTGACCTCAGAGCAGCGGCGAGCAGGATGAGGTTGACTGGGGGCAGAAGCTCTGCTTCCCCATCACAGAGCGATTCAGAGTTAAATTATAAAGCCAGCGTGAAATGACTGTCTCAGGGGCCTGGGCGGCTTTCAAGGGAGGGGGGCATCTCACCAACTCCCGCTGAGGATGGTGCTTTAGCGTTGCAGACGGGGTAGGCGTGGGGATCCAGGCCAAGAGAAGACCCCATGCATAACCTGCCAGTGGGGTCACACACACACGGCACAATGTTACCTGTGACCGTGGACTTGTCCTGGACTTACGGCTGGTGGGGACGTAGACCCTGGAGGTGGCGTCCAGTACTGGAGATCAGGGCTGAGCTCTCTGCTATGTCTAGCTGCCTATGTAACCTTGGGTAAGTCACTTAACCATTCTGGTCCTCAGCATTCCACCTAATAAGCCACGCCCAGAGGCTCCATCCTCAGCATATCGCTTGTTTTAGCTCTTTAACACTCAGCCAGGCTGTGAGGTGTTAGGACCACGCTACCTCTGAGCTCTGGAGAGGTGGTGACTGCACTGAGGCCATGCAGCTGGGACGCCGGGCCAGAGTCAGTGTCCCTGCTCTAGGAGACAGGAGCATGGCCCGTGGCTCTCCACTAGCTCCTCTTGTAAAACCAGAGGGGGCAGAGGGGCTGGCAGGGATGATCAACCAGGTCCTTTCCTGTCCAGAGCCAGGAGGAAGGCTTAGCTCCGTGGTGTCTTGTTATCTGGAACCCCAGCTGGCTCCCGAGCACTGTCAGGCCTCTTTTGCAGAAAGAAGGGCCAGCTCAGGGACCCACGTGTCTGGTGCAGATGAGAGAGGTGAAGGAAGTGATGGCCGGGGCTGGGCTTTGGCTCGAGGGGCCCGGAGACCAGCCTTGAGAGGATGCTTACTGCTCGGCAGCCCAGTGGGTACCAGCCAGCGACACCTCAGTCACTTCCCAGCAATTCTCTCTCAGTGGAAATCCCAGAGTTAGTCACTGCCGGGCTGGTGGCTATTTTCAGGGGAAATCATATAAGCTAAGTTTCACCTTAAAGGGAACCCACATACTGATGGCTGAGCCCTCTGAGGCCCTGTATACAGTAGGCGCTTAATATATGTCCCAGCCTCTCTCTCACCAGTGTGTTCCTTGAGCAAGTCTAGAAAACACAAATTCAATCACATGACTCCCCTTCCCTTCTCCTTAGCTTCCGTGGCTCCCTCTCTTAGAGAACAAAGCCCAAATTTATCTGTCTAACATCCAAGGCCTCCATCCTTCTCCCTGGCCCCATGTGTCCTATCCTCCGGCCAAACCAATGACTCATTGCTACTCATGTGCTTTACGAACGCTGAGCCTCAGCATGGCTGTTCATTCTGTCCAGGATGTCTTTTCCTCTCTCTTTTCCAGCCTAGTGAACTCCTACTCATCCCCCAAAGCCCAGCTCACATGGCCCCTCCATTTGCAGATGGGGAAATGAGGCCAGAGGGGTAGTGACTTGCTGCTCTAAGCTACACAGCCAGGTGGATGCAAACATGGAATGAATAAGAATCAGCACTCAGTGAGCACTTACTCAGTGTTGAAACACTCTCACTTAATCCTCCCTGGCTGGGCAAGATTATGATCATGGAAAAAGCCATGAGAGGGTTCTAAGCTGAGAAATGACGTGTTTGGATTCACAGCTGACTGCAGAGATGCAAAGGTAAGGTGGAGAGAGCAATTAAGAGGCCATGCTGGGTCCGGGAGAGGGATGAGGGGGTCCTGTGGGGGAAGGGCAGCAGTGCAAGTGGGGAGGGTGGCCAGGCTCTGGATATACTTTAAACGGAGAGCCAAGAGGACCGGCGAATTGGATGTGGGGTTTGAGGCAGAAAGGAGTTTGGGATGATTCTTAGATATGTTCCCTACTTAAAGGGCCTCTGCAAAGATGGGAAGAAATGACAGGGGCAAGTCCCTGGGATGATGCTCAAGGGAGTCAGTTATTCCACACGAGTTCTCTTTCCTTCCCCCTCTTTCATGCCCAAGAGAAGGGAAGGCCCTTGAAGGCAGGTGGCCTCAGCCTCTCCGCTCTCACAGGTGGCAGGCAGGTCCTCTCCTCTCCTCTGTGGACCCCAGTTCTCCCTAGGGTTCTAAAAAGAGGGAAGGTTATGCGTGAATGTTCAGGTGGGCTCACAGAGCCCTGCCGGGGCCCAGGGGAGGGTGTGAAGGCTAGAGCGGGAGGGGAGGCCAGGCAGGCGGCCGACATTCTCTGGACTGAGCAAGTCTATGTGGACCATGCGAGGCTTGGGAAGGTGCCTGCAGGACCAGGATGTTTCCAAAGATAAATCCTGTCAATGTCTTCTGGCCCAGGAAAGGGAGCTCGGGCACTTAGAACGGGGGTTCTGGAAGGCAGGAGGCCTAGAACCCCCCAGGAGGGCCCAGGCTGGGGGACAGGCAGGAGAGGAGGCACGGGTAAGGACCTCACGGCTCACGTGAGCTCCTTCCCAAGAGCCCTCGGGCCTGATAGAGGGCACAGCCCCTTTGTAATAGCGGGACCATACGGGCACCTGAGAATGGGCCATTCTTAGTCCCTCTGAAGTTGAGTTTCAAATGTCCCCAGGGGGCAGTTTTATCCACAATGAGGCCACTAAATTAATAGTAATGGCCCACATTTATCAAGCAGGCTCTCAGGGCTGGCCATACACAATCTTGTTCCATTACGGCGGCCCTACAACCCTAGGAGGGCAGAGTTATGGTCTCCCCAAGTATAGCTGAGGACCCTGAGGCCCAGAGAGGAAAAGGCACCTGCCTGAGTTAGAAGTGGCAGAACAAGGGTTTCAACCCAGGTAGCCAAACCATGCCTGAGGCAACGAGGCCCCGGTGGACACCTGAGTAGCTGGGTGAGTGCCAGCGCCCTGGGTGGTCAGGCTGTGCCAGGCACGGCAGAGAACGGACAGGGCTGTGGTCTCGGGCCCCATTCAAGCGAGAAGAATGAAGTGCCTGCATTTCTTTGTCTGTAAATTCAGCTGTCCAGAGGGTGGGGAGCAAGGGTGGGGGGTGAATGTGTCTGTAACGGTTATTGTCTGCAAGTGGGAAATATGTCCATGGAAAAGAGCCCCAGTTCCAGGAGCCCGGGTACTTGTGAGCACATACTGAAGGCCCGCGTGTCAGGAGACGGACGTGGACCACCTGGGTGAGGCCGACTGACCCTTTCTGGCCTAAGATTCCCCAGCCCTGGTCCTAACGCTAACGCTAGCAGTTAACGCTAGCAGTTAACTCCCTCTTCTGTGGGCCTGCTCCTGGGCCAGGTTCTAAGAGGTGGAGAGACACCTTGAAGCAGCAAATCCACACACAAAAGAGAGGGAGTCTCATCTTGTGATCATGAGGGGCCACCCCCTTCCTTAACACCGTCCCCTGCCCCTGGCTCTCAACCCCATGCAAGGCCTCATCTGTTATTTCCAGGATCGAAGGGACTACTGAGCACCCAATTTAATGGCTCATGGAGAGCAGGAAAAGCAATGCACTAATACATTTTTGATGCATCTCTAAGCACTGTGTTAGAAGGACTTCCCGGTATGTCAGCTAAGAGCTACCCAAACTTCAGGCCTCCATGTTCTGCCTTTCTGATGTTTGGCCTATGTGTATACTTTTGCAGTTATTGACTATATTGTGGAAAACTGCAAAAATGCCCATAATTCTCCATTCCTCTCATAAAGAGACAGAGCCTATTTCCCCACCTCTTGAGTCTGAGTTAGTCTTGTGGTTCTTTTTGGCCAATGGGACATTAACAAAAATGCTGCAAACAGAGGCTTGAAAAGTGCTCCTGCACTGGGGCTTCCCCATCTGTTGTTTTTGGAATGCTGAGCCACCTAGGAACCAGCCCAGGCTAGCCTGCAGGGTAATGAGACCACAGGGACCAGTTGCCTGTGGCACCCCAGCCAATAGCTAGCCAATTTCCAGAAGAGCTACCCTGACGCCCTACAGCTGACCTACTAGTGAGGGAGCCCAGCAAAGACCAGAAGAACTGCCCAGCCAAGCTCAGCCCAAACTGCCAAACAGCAGAACCATGAGCCAAATAAAATAAATGGCTGTTTGAATTTGGGGATGGGTGTTACCCGGCAAATGCTAACTGATACATATTTTTCACTCTAGCTACTCACCTCTTGACTTGAGTAACTACTTCAGCTTCATATATGCATTTTTCTCTGTGCAATAACAGGTTTGATGTGCTAACTATATTTTTTCTAAAATACATTAAGAAAACTATATCATTTTCAGACAACATAAGAACATATACCTGCCTTTGGGAAACAATCCTCACAGAGATCCCATGGGTGTAGGAACGATTCACTCCCCTCATTTGACAGTTAAAGAAACTGAGGCTCAGAAAGGGGCAGTGACTTGCTGGAGGTCAAACAGCCAGTAAAATGGCAGAACTGAGGTTCGATTCCAGGCCTGTCTGAGACCAAAGGCATGGATTTATCTCCAGATCTGTACCCCTCCTTCCACCCACCCCACCCCAAGAGAGTGGCTCCCCTATCCCTGGGGAGAAGACGAGGGAGCGGGCTGCCCACTGCCTCCTCCCCTTCCCCCTCCGTCCTCCGCGAGGCCAGCCTTACTCCCAGAACTCGGTGACGGGGGAGGTGAAGTTGGCGGTGCTGAGGGAGATCCACAGGCTCTTGTTCCTGCGCAAGGTGTCTTCCAAGCACTGGGGCGTGTTCCAGCTGTGGTTGCAGTTCGCCCAGGGCAGCTCCGACTGGAAGGACTGGAACAGGTAGTATGTGGCCCAGGCCAGGATGATGATGTAGTATATGTTCAGGAGGGACACAATCACAATGGAGGCATAGCCGATGCCTGCAAGTGCGGGTAAGCGAGACGAGCATCAGAGGGAGGCCAGACCCACCATGGCCGCACCCTCCACCAGAAAACCCTGGAATCTGCAGGCCCGGGGCCAGAAGAGGCCCTTCAACAGTGCCCAGCAAATGTCTGTAGGATGAATGGATGACTGGATGGATGGATAGGTGAAGGAATGGGTGCTTAGATAAATCAGATAGTTGGATGAATCGAAGGATGTATGAAAGAGGGATAGATGGATGGATGGATGGATGGATGGGTGGACGGATGGATGGTTAGATGGACTCATAGATGAATGGATGGATGTTGGAATGATGGATATTCACTTTGTTGGATGGATGTACGGATGGTGGTTGAAGAGAAGGTTAGGGAGATGAACGGACGGATGAACGAGTGGATGGGTAGATGGAGGATGGTTGGATGGATAGATGGATTGCCTAACTATTGACTAGTTTAATGAAAGAAAGGTTTAATGGATAGATGGATGGGTAGATTTACATGGATGACTGAGTGAACAGACTCACACATTCTCCCGCCCCTGCCAATTATAATCGTGACAGTATTATCTTATGAGGGCATACTAGGAACTAGGCACAGGACTAAATGTTACAATAATAATAAAGCTACCACTGGTTTGGGGCTTACTATGTGCACAAAGCACTTTTACATGGCTATGTCGTTTTGTCTTCATAGCAATCCTTGAAGTAAGCATATTATTTCCATGTTACAGATGTGGAAACTGAGGCACAAAGAGATTAAGTGACTTTCCCAAAGTCACAAGAATTAGCAAAACGAGGAATTGGGACTTGAAGCCAGAAAGAACGGTTCCTGAAAGGCTTCTCTTCTGCACTCTACTGCTTAGCAGCTACCGGCTCCCTTATCCTTTAACAACCCAGAGAGGCGGGAACAGCTATGTGGAATGAGTAGCAGCGTCACGTGTACAACGTGCTGGCCGTGACCTGCGTCAGGCACGGTGCCAAGCGGCCTGCATGAGGCTCCATTGTACCTGGCAAACAGTAGGTGCTCAATAAAAATTTGCTGAACCGATGAACACCAGGCCCCAGGTGACCTTTGTCCCACACTCACCAGCAAACAAGGGGCAGATCTTCTCCCAGCAGGTGATGCCCCCTTCAGAGGTGTACTGGCCTATGATTACCTCCAGGAAAAACACAGGCAGGCCGCCCCCAAACAGGAAAATGAAATACGGTATGAGAAATGCACCTGCAGAGAAAGAAGAGCGGGGTGAGGCTCAGGCGGCGGCTGTCACGGGGCCGAGGCTGCAGGTCTCCTTCCCAAGCCCTCCCGGCCAATGGAATCAGAGGGCATGGGTGAGGGACATGAGGGTAAAGGCCAAACTCCTGGACCTGGCTGAAACTTCTCCAGGCCCTGCCCACCTGTCGGGCATCACCCTTCCCGGGTGCCCTCTTGCCTTCCGCAAATCTACCAGGTGCTTGAAGTCCCTGAGCCTTTGTTTAAGCTGCGTGCCTGCCCACCTGCCTGCCTTCCCCACGCCCGTCCACCCGAAGAAGGAATGCTCAGCCTTTAACACCCGTCTCAAACGGGCCTCCTCGTTAAAGCCTTCAGCTAGCCTTCCCTGGCCCGCCCGGGGCAGGAAGCTGAGAAGAACTAGTTAGGAAGGGTGATGGGAAGCGAGAGGTGGGCCGCTCCAGCCGGGGGTGGGAGCCAGGGGACGAGGGAGCGGCAAAGAATCGGGCAAGGGTTCCTACCTGGTGTCCACTAATGGCTTCAGCGGGTCCATAAACCCTTTGAAACTGTGGGCAACTTGGGTCTATGTGTATGTACTTTGTTCGGGGGAGCGTCTAGGGTACTCATCAGAGTCCCAGAGGCACCTGAGACCTACAAAAGGTTAAGAAACCAGGCTCGAAGGCAGAATTTCCCGAAAGGTGGTTCTCCTGACGGGAGCAACACGCGCATGCCCGGCTCTGCCGGCGCGCCAGCCCTCGGTCATGGGCCGCCACGAGGAGCTGGGAGTGAGTTCTCACTACCAGTTCTCACTGCGTCAGCCAGAAAGTCTCCATCGTGTCTGACCAACTTGAACTTCTCCAACAGGAGAGGATTCTAGCTCAGAGCCTTCAACAGGTAAAAAAACAAAACCCAAAAAACTCAGACCAACCAACTAACCAACTGACCGAACAGAGAATGTACACTTAACAAACACCTTCATCTAAGTGAAGGGGTCTAAAGGGACAAACTTCCGGTTATAAGATAAATTGGCCCTGGGCGTGTCATGTATAGCATCGTGACGCCAGTAACAACATACTGGACTGTGCATTTGAAAGTTGCTAAGGGACTTCCCTGGCGGTCCAGTGGTTGAGACTCCGTACTCCCAACGCAGGGGGCACGGGTCTGATCCCTGGTCAGGGAACTAAGATCCCGCATGCCGCACGGCGCGGCCAGAAAAAAACAACAAAAAAAATGGAAGCTGCTAAGAGAGCAAAATCTTAACAGTTCTCATCACAAGAAAAAAAAATCTGTAACTATGTGAGGTGATGGATGTTAACTAGACTTACTGTGGTGATCATTTATCAATATAGACATAAATCATATTGTATCCCTTAAATTAAAACAGGGTTTTATGTCAATTCTATCTCAATAAAACTGGAAAAAAGTAAAAATTAAAAATTAAAAAAATCTTCACTGTATTTTTTTTTTTCCTGGATACCACCTTTCCATTATGGCAAATGATACTGGCTTTTTACATTTAAGGTGGGAAACCAAGCTTGCTTTTGAACTACATTTGGTTTAAGTTAGAAAAGCAAAGGTTAAAAAAGTTATAAAGTAAGGAAGAGTGGGGAGGTACAGAGCTGTGAGGGAATTTACAAAGGGGGCGTGTGAATATCTGAGGCTCGGGGGACTCCGGCCTGGCCTCATGGCACTCTTCAGAGATGGTAAACTGGAGGATCAGAGAGGGTAAGGGATCTGCTCAAGGTAACACAGTAAGACCCTGACACAGCACCACGTGATTCCCAGTCATGCTCATCTCCTGCTTCTGAGGAGTGGGCTGGGGGCTAAGCAGGCTGACCCGGGGGAGGTCAAGGTGGGAGCCTGGAAAGCCAGGCATGGGGAGGCCACCCACGCTCTGGCCCGACCCTTCTCCTCCAATGCCACTCTCTGCCCAGCCCAGGCTCACCTCCACCATTTTTGTAGCAGAGGTACGGGAACCGCCAGACGTTGCCCAAGCCGACGAAGCCGCCAGCCACGGAGAGCACAAAGTCAATCTTGCTGGCCCACTTCTCCCTCTGCGGGGGCTTCCCCTCAGCCTCATCCTCAGGCCGTGTGCCTGGGCTCTTCCCTGGGGATGGCTTCAGGATATCCTTGTGGAAGTCTTTGAGACACTGCAGCTTCTCCTTGGTGGCCATGTCCTTCTCGCTTTCTGTGGGGGACAGAACAGAGCGCAACGTGCGTCAGTAAGGGACACCCTGTGTGTCTTAACACAACCCGGCTGGCCGGCTCTGGCCTGCTGCCGCCTCGTCTGTCCACTCCTCTGACCCCCTAGGTGATCGGGGACCTAGTGATCCAGGGACTGACAGGTGCCATTCCCAACAGAAGCAGCGGGGCCCACGCCCGGCGTACCCGAATGTCACCCCCCACCCTCCACATGCAGGGAGATAAGCATGAAGCCACCCAGCCCTGGCAGCATCTCTGCAGAATACCGCACCCTCCAGGCAGGTCTAGGGCAGCTTCCGAATAACAGCCTGCCTGTATTTTCTAGAAATGATCTCCAAATTTCAGATTTGCACAGAAAGCAATGCCTCCCGTTTCACTCACACCTCAGCACAGGGCCTGGCCCACAGGAGGTGCTCGTTCCTCACTGTTTAAAGAATGGATAAACACAAACACACTTGTGGTTTCAGGCTGGAATGGAAGCGATATTTGAAAACAGGGTTTCCATCACATACAGAAAATGGATGCTTATAAAATACATTTGCAACTTATTAACCAGTCACATCTCTGCGGCATAAGAAATAAGGGATTTGCACTGGTCAGGATTATGGAAGAATGCCGGTTAATCCCCACATGTCCAGCCCTCTCTCTCCATGCTCTGGCCTGCTCTGACCCCTGTATCATCCAGGGCCCTGGCCCTCTGACTACCCTGTGGGTTTCGCAAGGGGAGGCCCCAGGGGATACCAAATCTCTAAGCCCCCAGGAGCCGTTCACAGTCACCTTCAGCCCACCCCTGCTGGGACCCCATTCTAGAGGAAGTCGGCCACCGGCCAGCGCAGCGCCCCTGCTCTCTGTACTTCCTCAGGTCCCCGAGCCCTCGCTGTCCCTGGCAGCTCGACCTTGAGGGCAAGAGCATCCCAAGTCCCAGCCCAGTGGGAGAGGGTGCCTTCTACCCCCACATGGCAGAGGACCATGAAGACAGATGAGCCTTAGTTTCCCCACGTGCAGAATGAAAAGGATGATGGCAGAGGTGACCGACTCATAGCCAAGCAGCTCTGAACACAACCTGCTTGTTTTCGTGATCCAAATCGGTGGCCAACACTGAAATATCAGATTCCAGAGAAAAGTCGAGATTCCTAGGTTTTCTTACAAAATCGGAAGGGGGGCCACGTTGGGTTCACACTCCCCACAGTGACCATCAGCTGGACCAGAGGCGGCCATCACCCCGGCACACCGGGGCCAGAGCACCATCCGGCTCACGGGACCTGTCCAGGGGCGTCTGAGTCCGCCTGTCACAGTGGCACTAGCTGAAAATGCCTTCCTTGCTTCCTTGTTAATGGTCTCCTCCACAACTAGAACAGAGGCTCCGTGGAACCGGGACCTGCCTTGTCCACTGCTGGGTGCCCCGAGCTGGCGCACAGTAGGTCGTCAGGCAAGGACTGTTGGGTAGATGGTTCCCAGAGTGCGTCTGCAAGCAGCTGGGGCCAAGTACCAACCCCAGCTCTGCCGCTTCCCAACCCCATGACACTGGCAGGTCCTCGGCGTGTGGCCCAGAGGCATCGGGGCAGGGCCAGGTGAGGGCTGCCGAGGACCCGGGGGGTGGCGAGGGGACGCGCTGGCCTGGCCCCAGCAGTGGGCCCTCCAGGGCCGTGCTCTGAGGAGCAGAGGCACGCAGCACAACAGAACCCCCGTTCCCCCACGCCTCCTTCCTCTCCTGGCTGGGGGTGGGGGACCCCGATTGTTTCGCTATCTGGCGGTGAGCAGACCAAGAAAAGGCTTCCTGGAGCCGCCGGGCGGCTCACTGGGCCTTCCTCTGTCTCCCGGCGACGGCATCCGCAGGCCTTTCTTTGCCCGCTCCCTCGGGGCGACGCGGGGTTCTGCCGAGCGCACGGCTGCTGTAAAAATAGCCCGGGCGGCCAGCATTGTTCCAGCGCTGATCCGTGCAGCCCCTGATGGTTATCTGAGCGGCCCATTGTGGGCCGGCTGGATGGGAGCATAATTGGAGGATGTGGGACTCCACTCCCTCTTAGTGGGGATGTTTTCCAGGGAATGACCCCTGAGCCTCCTCACCAAGAAGGGCCGGTGCCGCCCTTTCGGGCCCTCCTTGGATCTCGGGGCCGGAAGGCACTTCACCAGGTCAGCCAGACGGAGGAGGGGGGAGGTGGCCGGCTTCTGCTCACATAGGCTGGGGGCACTGGCGAAAGCCACCCTGAGCCCTGGCTCTGCCCTCTGGGCCCCAGGCCCACTTGTGACTCTGGCCCTCAGAGAACCCTCTAGAAACATGAGGCAGGGAGCAGCCACAAGCTCCCTGAGACCCTCGGCTCCAGGCTCTGGTTCCATATAAGATGAGACCTCCAGCCCCCTTTTCCGCACTCAGGACCCCATCTTCCCGACGCCTGTACCTGAACCAGGATTGGGGGTGAGGCCTGTCATGTCCTGGTGTTGTAGTGGTCTCCTCACTCCTCATTGCCAAGGTGTACCTGCAGATGTGTTCCTGCATCACTGACACCTGTCCCACCTGTGGCTGCTGTCATCACAGGCTCGCCTGGCCACTGAGAACACATAGCCCAGTGATGTCCATGGCCTCGCTCAAGACTCACGCCTGGATGAGGTCTGAGCCACTGAGAACACATAGCCCAGTGATGTCCATGGCCTCGCTCAAGACTCACGCCTGGATGAGGTCTGAGCCACGTGCAGACACCCCAACTCCCTCTCAGGGGGGCTCCTTCCAAGCTCCTCTGGGGTGTCCGAGGAAGCCCCAGAAGCAAGATCCGCGGATTCTGCCTCCTGTACATTCCTGGCATCCACCCACTTCTCCATCACCATGGCAACTGCCTGGCTCCAGGCTCGACAGCCCTCCATGGGCATCCCCTGCAGCCTCCTCCTGGGTCTCCCTGCTGCTACTCTGCCCACCCCACCCCTACAATCTGTTCTCAAAACAGCAGCTGAAGGCAACTTACAAAGCAGACTCAGATCATAATGCCCTCCCACCGCAACCCTCCGTCACTCCCGGAAGAAAACACAAGCTCCTCACCACAGCTACTGGGTCTCAGCACAGGCCCCTTTTCCTTGGGACACTGGTCCCACATAACTGCTTTAGTTCAGCCCACCCCTCAGGCTCGGGCTCCCTGCATGGCCGCTCCAGGCCCTCTGGTGGCAGCCTGGCCCCTGCAGGAATCAAAGGGGGAGCCCCGGCCTAGAAGTTGAGAGCCACGTCCTGGATGAGTGACCTCAGGCAAGTTATTCCACCCTCTGGCCCTCCATGTTCTCCTGTGTAAAGAGGGATAACTGTGGCCACCTCACAGGGATGTTATGAGGACTGAAAGAGGGGGTGCCCATGGCAAGTGCTCCTGAACTAGTATCTGCCAGTACTACTCTGCTGTTATTGCCCTAATTATTACGGGGTCCACGCTGACCATGCGGTACGGAAGGCCTCAGTCCTACTCAGGGGGAGATCAGCAAGACCCAGAGAGGCCAAGTGACACTCCTGAGGTCGCGAAGCTGGGAGTGACAGCGACCATGATGTTCTGGAACCCCCAGCTCCGCCTCCACTGTCCCTTGGCCAGTCCAGCCCGTCCAACTCTGCAGATCCCCGAGAGACTCACTAACTCTCTCTCGCCCGTCACTCACCAACATCGCGCCCCCTGGTGCAGCCAGCACTTGGGAACGAGCTCCCTCCGAGCTCCCTCCGAGGTGTCCCAGACGCCCGCTGCCTTGCAGGCCGCCGCTGAGCGCTGTTTTCCTTGGCGCCAGGCCCAGGGCTATTTTGTAGCGACCGTGATACATTATTCCCCATTTTAAGAGCTTCCTATTTGCTTATTACAGCTACAAGTGATTAGAATCGGCTCCAATACAGAGGCTCCACGACGAAGGCTCCCTTCTTGCCCAGCTGAAACTCCTACTCTGTTCCTGGGGTGGAGGTCACGGCCAGGGCCTGGTTCTGGTGCCTGAAGGCCAACGCGCAGATCACCTGGTCGGCTTGTGACACGTACTCAGACAGAGCCAACCTAGTGCCAGCGATGCCGTGGGTTGACAAGATGTTCCTTTGCTTCCTCCCAATGTAAAACTACCAAATTTTTGAGTACTTTAATTCTCTGCTGAGCTGTCTGTACACAGTTTTCTATGCACTCTTCAAACACCCTCAACACTGCACAAGGGATTTTTAGGACCGTTTTACGGATGGGGGGAGTTGAGGCTGAAGCAGGGAAGAGGGTGGCCTGGCTGAGGATACACAGGTGGGAAGGAGACTAGAGGCAGAATTCCCAGCTGGTCTGCCCAACGCTGAAAGCACTGGAGCGAAGGTTAGAGAGCAGCCTCTGCAGGGTTTGCAGATGCGGACACTGAGGCCAGAGGGAAAGGACTGCAGAGGTACAGAGCCAGCAGCAGGGCAGGGCTGGGGACCCCAGGTGCCCACGCACCAGCCAGCTGGGTCTTGAAATTGAGATGCTACTGAGGGTCCTCCCCCACACCTGCCACCTCAGCCCAAGGCTTTGGGGGAACCAAGCCCAGAAGCTGGGGGGCTCTCTGCCTTGCCCTCCCCTGCAGAACTTGAACTTTCTCAAGTAAACGGTTTCCCATGTGGCTCTCTCCTGTCGAGAACAATGACTCAAGTCCCCTGTTGTCACTCAGGAGTCCCTACAAGGTTTTTAAATAAGAGGGCAGGTACTTCTTCTGTTTCCTTTTTGGAATACTGTCCCCACCCCAAAAGGGCGTAGCCCACATCTGGGCTATACGATCAATCTCTGGGCCTGACATCTGGGGTTTGGCAAGCGACTCCCAGAATCCCCGAACTGGGGCAGGAGGACAGCTGGACGACAGATCCATTCATTTCACAGGTAGGGAGCCTGCAACCTGCACGGCCCCCAGCCCGCTGGGTCTGCTATGGAAACAAGCAAGCGGCTGGACCCCTTGTCTGCCCTTTCCAGAGCAGGGGTCCCTCCTCCTCTCTCCTTTCCTTATCCCCCGTCTCGACTCCAGAGCCAGTGTTCTGGGCTCACAGAGGCCACAACTAAGCTGAGTGACCTGGTCCAAGCGACAACCCTCTCTGTGCCTCAGTTTCCTCACTGGTTAAAAAATGGAGGTAAAAATAAAACTCGCCTTATAGGGATCAAATAGGATGAAGCCTGTAAAATATTGAGCACAGTGCCTGGTACATACAAGTGATTAATAAATATTAGCTATTATTGAAGAAAACATCTGATCACATTGGGATTTTACTACACTATGTGGCAGGCATCGTATCCTGAGCGTTTAAAAAAAAGAAAAAGAAAGCAAGCTGCATTTATTGGGCACTGGCTGCATGCACACTTATTTAGCACTGTGCTAAGCGCTTTGCAAGCATTTTCTGAATTAACCCTGTCCATGGGTGGCCATTACCATCTGCCTTTTGCTGACAAGGCACAGAGTGGTGAAGTTACTTGCCCAGGGTCACATAGCAAGCAAAAGGCCGCTGAAGCTTCGAATGGCTCCCAGGTCTATTTTGGCCTCTCAATTCCATGTTCTCAACCACTCGGCTGTTTTGGATCACTTGCTCTAGATATGCCATAAAGTGAAATCAGGTCTGGCGCCTTTATGCCAGCTTCAAGATACTGGGCTGTGCTGACAAATTAGGGAAGTAGGTGAAGGCAAACAGGGAAGTGAGGGGCCACATGACAGAGACAGACAGGGCAGGGCCTGGGGACCCGTGCAGCAGTCAGTGCCCAGGGCCACAGGGGTGGGCTGAGCAGGCCGATGGAACGCACTGACTGGGGCAGGACGGATGGAGCCATGGACTTGAGGCTTCCTCTAGCAAACAGGAAGAGTTTCTCCCAAACTTCTCTGATAGCCCTGGAGGGGCTCCTTCGAGCACTGTCCCCACAGACTGCAGGTGAGGGACGGGCTCAGTAAGGAGGAGGGCCAGGACCAATTAGTAATGTCTACCCCAGGCACGCTGCTTACATACAATCCTGGCCCTAGAGAGCATTTAACAGTTAAGCACCAAAGGAAAAAAAAAACGTGCGTTAAGAGCACTATTTCACTATCTAGGGCAGCTGATTTTGAAAAGAAAGCAGGAATTAATTTTAAAAAAGGGTTTTTTATTCTTTTTCATGAAAAGGTACACCTTTAAAAGATCTGATCATTTGATTGAATCATTTGATCATTTGATTGACCTTCAATCAAAAGGTCTGTATCCTTCTGTCTTGGTTATCTATTCCTAACTCAGGCTAACTCAAGCATGACAAGCTCAAAGGCCTCCAGGGACCTGGCAGGCAAAGAATGGACGCCAGTGGGGAAGGGCCTGCAGAATATGCCACGGGCAGCTCTCCTCAGCTCCAGCTACTGTGGTTGCCTTTGGGATCGAGGCCACTGAGGCCAGGTCCTCCAATTTCTGGAGAGGTATTGAAATCTGAGACGTATGTGCACATACAACTTCCAATTTCTACAACATCGTGTGGGCCAAATACCCAGTTTGTCCTCTTTGGTCAGACCATTGTCTCAGGTCACCCAAGGCAGTCGCAGCAAATGGCAGGACAGGCTCGGCTGGAGATGCTGACCAGCCCAGCCTCCAAGGTCCGATGGCTCGCCCCAGTGAGGTCATCCAGGAAGCCCGGCATTGTTTTGCCAGGAACAAAGTCGAAACAATGAGCGACAATTCTGTGGTCCTAGTGAAAGTGAGTTCTGTTTGGGGAATTGTTTTCAGCACGGCAGCTCTGGGGACAGGGTTTGTTATCTCCTGGGCTCAGCGTCCGTGGGAAAGGCCTTCCCCTCCCCCCACGAAGGCTCATGTCTACCTCCATTCTGCTGAGAGCACCCTGCCTGGCTCAGGCTCGGCCTTCAACCTACACGAGCGCTGACTTCGCCCCAAGCCTCACGGAGCCTTCCTTTTCACAGATCAGGAAGCTGAGGCTCAAAGAAGGGGAGGGTCTGGCCCAGGTCACACAGCCACCAGGCGAGGCCAAGATTTACACCTAGATCCTGCCTCCATGTAGTTGGTGCCACCCCAGGGTAAGGTGGCCTCTGTACAGGGACCTAACAGAGCAGGTCGTACTTCTTGATCTATGGTTCGCAGAGGAAAAAGTGGGTGAAGGTGAGCAGGTTTTGCAAAGAACTGGCCTCTAGGACAACGCCGGGATGGGGGGCAGGATGTGGGCCCAATGTACAGCCTTCTCCTCTCCCCGGCACCAAACCTGCAGGCGGGCGGGGGGAGAAAGGCGCGAGCAGGCTGCTCTGTGGCCAGGTGGCCCGGGGATGGGCGGGCAGCAGGTGCAGGAAGGCCGGCGCTGCCCTCGAGGGGAACGCGAGCTGGGCACACAACACGCCCAAAACAGAGGTGCCCCAGGCTCTGGCCCAGTAGGCCACCGAGTCAGGGGACAGGGCAGTAGGTGAAGAGGCAGAAAGCTGGGTCTGCTTCCAGTTCCAGTTCTGTAGGCCAAGCACTTCCCCTGTGCCTCTTGGATATTTGGGGATAAGACGGAGAGAGGGCAGCTCCGGCGAGCAGTGAGTACCGAATAAATATTTACTGAGAGCATCCTCTACTAGGTGCCAGGCCCTGCTGTAGGGACCGGGGACTCGGAGGTGAGCCCTGGAGCTGACATTCCAGAAGGGGAGACAGACACTAAGTACATACATGAATAAATATTTACGACTGGGACCGGTGAGAAGACAACCAAGCAAGATGAGGGCACAGGGAGTCAGAGGACCCTCTGAGGTGACGTTTCATAGCGGCAGACGCTCACTAAAGACTGGTTCTGGGGGCTTCCCTGGTGGCGCAGTGGTTGAGAATCTGCCTGCCAATGCAGGGGACATGGGTTCGAGCCCTGGTCTGGGAAGATCCCACGTGCCGCGGAGCAACTGGGCCTGTGAGCCACAACTACTGAGCCTGCGCGTCTGGAGCCTGTGCTCCGCAACAAGAGAGGCCGCGATAGTGAGAGGCCCGCGCACCGCGATGAAGAGTGGCCCCCGCTTGCCACAACTAGAGAAAGCCCTCGCACAGAAACGAAGACCCAACACAGCCATAAATAAATAAATAAACAAATACTTTAAAAAAAAAAAAAAAAAAAAAGACTGGTTCTGGGCAGGCCCTGTGCTAAGCCCTTGCAGGTACCAATTCATCTATTCCTCTCACCAGCCTGGATGAAGGAATGAGGCCCAGAGAGGTGAAGTCGCTTGCCCAAAGTCACACAGCAATGGGCTTCAGGGTCTGTGCTTTCAACCACCTTGAAGCTGGGATCTGCATGGCAAACATCTGGGGGAACGGTGTTCTCAGAGCAGGGACAGCGTGTGTGAAGAAGGCCACACTGGGCACGGCAAAGGAACAGAGGGAAGGCCAGTGTGGGACAGAGCAAGGGGGACAGGGCATGGGGCGACCCGGAGAGGAAGCCAGGCCTGGAGGCCAGGTCAGAACCTGGATTTATCTAGCGGGTGGTGAGGGCCCCTGGAGAGCTTTGTGCTGCCCCAAGGAGTGCTCAACTCAGGCTGTCCCTGACCACCTGGCTCCCTCCCACCCTGAAGGGATTCGAGGGCCCATGTTGGGCTTTCCTCTGTAAGCTGTTGCCAGTAGGGACTTTCTAGTGGGGCCTGCAGAGCCCAAGTCCTGAACCTCGACACCTCAGAGCCGCCGGCCCCCTCACTGTGAGCCGAGCACCTGTGGGACAGGCTGAAGTGACCGTCATCTTTTGCAAAGAGGTACCAGCCAAGGATGGGCGGCCAGAACGGCTGTCCCTTGGCCAAGGACCATAACATGGGTGACCGAGAGAAGAAAATGTCCTTGTGAGTCTAGACCCCTGGCCCCTCCGTGGATAAAACCCATGGGTTTTGGAAAGAACAGGGTGAGTCTTTGACGCTATACAATCTGGGACACGTCACTGCCCTCGGACTGGTTCCAGGAAAAACCCCACCTGCCCTACCTGGACCGAGCACCTACCGCCTTCCTGCCCTCAGGGTACTAATATCTGGGGGTGGGGGGCTCATTTCGTCACAATATCACAAAAATGGTTCTCAGTTCAGGAGGAGGACAGGAGTCACGCGTCTGGTTGGAGTGAGGCTTCAAGGAGCAGGTCCCGTGACACCCCCTGGGCTGGGCCCGCGGCCAGGCTGGACCTGGTCCCTGGGGGAAGGCGGAGGTCCAGGAACAGTCAGGCCGCACGAATCTGTTTGAGGGGGCTTGGACCCCAAATGCCACTGAGATTGCCAGCACGCGCCGTAACCACCAATCAGGTGAAAGAGAGGAAGCAGGGAGCCGGGAGGGCGCCGTGGCTGCGGGGGACTCAGGGGGCCTGTTTTCACATACAGGGCGGTGAGTCAGCAGGCAACGGCCTCCTGCCACTGACTCACCAGCCGCAAGCCTGTCACTCTTCTCCCCGCCTGCTTCCCCACCGCCCCGGCCCCAGCCGGGCTCTGCCGGAAGTGTGGGTAGAGTAGGTCAACCATGATCCTGAGACAGGCTCTGCAGAACCCAGGATTATTTCTGGAGGCCACAAAAAAAAGAGACATGAGAAAAAAGAAAGGCTCGGTTTCTGTTTCCTCAAACTTCCCCTTTCAAGCTGTACGAACCCAAACGCTCCTCACTCCTCTAGCTGGCTGTGAAAAGCAAACAGAGGGCAGCCCCTCCCTCCCTCTACAGAAACTGGAGAGAGACAGGCCCTTGGGGCAAGGCCAGCTAAGGCCAGGCGTGTGGCCCAGCGCTCGCTCAGAGCCGGCCATCCCCAACTCTGTCACCAGGGCTCTGCTGGAAGTTACAGCTCCAGGGAAACCAGCCAGGGCAGCCTTTGCAGTAGGGCCTTGAGCAAGTCACTGCTCTCAGCCTCGGTGTCACCTTCCGTAAGATGGGCATCACATCCTGTCTACATTGTGACAACTCCTAGCTCATTAGTGTTTGTAAACAAGCTCCCTGTTCTCACCGTTCCTCTTTTAATCATGTTTCTTCTCAAAGAGGAAGGACTTTCTTTTTCCTGCCCAGCTCCACGCTTACCTCGCCCTCACTTAGAAATTTAGCTCAAGGAGAGTTTGGTGCCTGTGGAGTGAAAACAGCCTGGGATTCAGCAAGGAAGAGGGGGTGATCCGCTGGCACGGGCTGCCGCTGCGCCCACCGCGGAGCAAAGGGGCTTGTTGCCTGGGCTTTTACTCCATTTGTCTGGAAGTCAAGTTTCAAGCATCCTCCACCATCCAGAGCCCACCCAAGATGCCCAGGGGCCTCTGAACCACACAGCCCGTGCTTTCCCATGCCTCCCTCCACACCTCAGCTCCTGCTGTTCCCTTAGCCCAGCACGCTGCTCCCCGAGTAACTCACAGGCAATCCCCCAGGATGGTGGCCCCGAGGACCCCCCAGTGCCTTCCCTGGGCTCCGCAGGCCACACCACCTCCACCTCTGCCCCATACTCCCCGGGCCTGCTTCCCGACACCCAGTACAAGACCTGGCACTATGAGTATTTGTCAGAGGGAACATGTAGGGCTCAGGACTCTGGGGACACTCAGTGCCGGAGCAAGTCTCTTCCACTTCGCAGCTGTGAGGCCCCTCGATGAGGGTGATGGAGCAAAGAGCAAAAGATGTAACTCTGTTACATGTATCCCTGGCATCTGAGCACAGTTCCCCGCAAAGGGTCAAAACTCCACAAAGGTTTGCCTTTTATTGAGAGAGGAGCCCCAAATCTTTAGGAAATCAATTTTCATTAAATGTGTTCCCCGAGCATCTTCCAAAAATGAGTTTGAAGTGAATTCTCTCTGGTTCCCTAAAGGTTTGCCCAGTGCTGGAGATCCCAGTGGATCCTGCACAGAAGTTGAAGGCTCCAGCTGGGGTCTTAGAGGTCTTGGCACGTGTGAATGCAAGCCCACTTTCTAGATGGAAAAACCGAGGCCCTGGACCCACGGCGGATCAACAAAGAGGATCAGCCTCTTTCAGAGACAGACCATCAGAGCTGGAGGGGAAACTGAGGCTGGAAGGAGCTGATGGAGGGCGGGGATGCTCCCGACACCCCCAACCCAGTGGAGCACAGTGGGTGCCAGAGGCGGAAAGTAAAGGTCTTATTCCAAACCTGAGTGGACCGGATTCATATCTAACTCCGTCAGGTTGGTGAATGTTGGTGCAGCAGCAGCGGCGACTTCCAGGGCTACAAGATGGTGCCTAACAGCAGCTACTGCTTGGCTAGAAGAAAAACTCAGCATTAAAATCCACCCTGGGGGTGCGGGGCGGGCTCCAGGGATGGCTGACATTCCTCAACTGTGGTCTTCCTACACGTGCAGACCACCTCCCAGGCAGCCCCACACAGCCTCCATGACCCCTAACCTTTCACTGTGATCCACTTATGCCTCCGTGGTGCCTGCCAAGAGCACGGTGTTGGGGATTTGGCACGGCCTGCCACTCACGCAGCGCCACAAGACGAGGACGACCCAGCCACTGGAAACTCCCCAGAGGCGCGCCCTGAACTCTGCTCCCACCAGCTTAGCCAAGCTTGTTTCTGGCAGACCCCACTGCCTGCCATGTCGCCCTTAGCTCAAGACCTATCAGTGGAACTATCCCAGCTGCTTGGAGACTAATCATCTCAATTTCCCCACCTGGAAACCAAGGCTCATTCTACATGTCTGGCCCTGTCCGCAGTCCCTGCCGCCTTATTTCTCCTCTTGTCCTGCATGAATCCTGGGGCCTCCTTGTTCTCCCCAGCATTATCCCCTTCCACCCTGTGCTTTGCTTGTGGGCTCCCTTATATTTAGGTGGATCCCACCACCCACCTTGAAGACCTGGCCCAAGTGTCACCTCCGCCAGGAAGCCCTTCATGCCCACCCCACTCTTTCCCACACCTCCTCTGTCCAGTGTCACCCCCCCCACCCCCATCTCCCAGGTGCTGGGCTCTTGTTCAGAACTGTGCAACTTTGGACAAAGTTCAAAGTTCTTTTTGGGAAACCTCAGTTTCTCCTCCTGTAAAATGGGCCTCCTGATCTATAAAGCCATCCCTGGCTGAAGTCTCTGGGCTCTCGGGCAGAGCTAGTAGATGCCCAAGACCCTCACATGGGCCTCAACACCAGCATCACCTGGGGCTCTGGCTGAACATGCAGACGCCTCCCCCCAACACCCACATCTCCTGACTGAATCTTCAAAGCTGTTGAACGAGCCCCCAAGCGAACCTCAGCATCAGGTGAGGCCAGTGACAGTGGTGCTAATGCACTGGGAGACTCTTGGTAAAATGCAAAAGAAAACCAACCAGTGAAAAGGACTCTTGTTGGTGATGGCAATGCACGTGAGCATGTGAGTGTGTGTGTATGAGTGCACGTGCGTGGTCTCCTCCGCCAGACTGTGAGTAGCTGGAGGCTGGGCCGGCTGGGTTTCATCTCCGCCAGCCCTGGTGAGCCCAGGGCCACCCCAGACTTGATCTTCCCCATTGCCACTGCTCCTTGCAGTACCCCGGGGCATGGGCGCTTTTGCTCTGTTCTATAGATAAGGAAACTGAGGCTCTGAGAGGAGACAGGACCTGGCCCAAGGTTACCCAGTGAGTGAGTGACAGAGCCAGGACTGAACCCAGGACAAGGCCAGCGCTCCTTGTTATCCGCTTACTAAAGTGAAAAGGGGGCTGAGAACTGAAGGTGAGGGCTCCAGGTGCATTACCTGGGGCCTCTGGGGCAGGGAGTTGAGTGGGTATATGTGATCCTGGAGGGACAAGCATCAGAGAGAGCCCCCTACCCTGGGAGGGGGACACACAAAGGAAGCCAGGACCTGGTTTTGAAGCCTGGTAAAGGGCAGAGTCCAGCTGAGCAGACCTCAGGCAGCTTCTCCAAGGACAGGGACGAGGTGCACGGCACACCGCCTGGGACTCGGGGACCCCCTGGTTGTCACCCTGGCAGTCACTTTTTTCTAAGGTGGAGGCAGCAGGTGGGGCCTTCCCAAAAGAAACCCCTGTCCCTTAAATGCCAGCCGCCCAAGCACAAGGCCCTGGTGGGGTCAGCTCTGCCAGTGACAGCTGCTTGACCAAGGCAAGGCCTGCCCTCTCTGGGCTATGGCTTAGACCCTCCGACCAGGAGACCCCAAGCTTGGAGATGCAGTGTCCTGTCCCTCCCCACACACGTGTACACACAGCCCTCTCTCCCTCAGCGAAGGCAGTCTCCCCAGCAGAAGAAAATGTACGTCAGCAATAAACCCTGTGTGCCTCAGTTTCCTCAAATGTAGAATGGGGACAGTAATAGTGAATGGGGACCTGACTCTTAGGGCTGCTGGGATTAAATAAGCGAGTATGTACAGACCGCTTAGAACAGCACCTGGACGACGTGTGTGCTATCAGCATCAGGATGGTGAGCAAACTCACGCACGTTCTCCCTGAGACCAGCGGCAGCCTGGACTCACAGCCAAGGCCCTACTGGGCATCTCCTGTGTGCCAGGCCTACTGGGAATCTGACAGATACCCCACAGAGCCAGGACCAGGGTCAACCAGCTATGAGACTTGGGGCGTCACCCTAACACCCCTGCACCCTCTTATTCCAACTTCCTGTCCTCTTCCACAGTGGGTGGGACTGGTGGACCCTGGGGTCCCCTGGGTTGGTACTCCCTGGGGATCTGAGTTTGGATATGGAAACCTTCCTCACCTCCCTGGCCTAGTCTTGGGGTGGGATTGGAGAGCACTTCAGGCGGCTCCCCATACAAGGTGCTGGTACTCTTCGGGCCCCTGGGTGGTGGCACCTGTCAAGCAGGGGAGGCTGAAGTTATAGGGGCTGGACCTGAACTTGAGAGCAGACAAAAGCTTTGCCGCTGGGAAATGGGGCTACAGAGTGGCCGTGACAACCCATGGCGTGAACTACAGACCAGCTAATCGAAGAGCAACCAAGCAGCCTCCCTCCATCCCCCTGGTCACAGCCAGAGACCCTGGGCAGCAGTGAAGAAAACCTTCATGAGGGGAAGGTGGTCTCGCTGGTGTCCCCCAGGATGGCTGAAGCTGCAGAAATCAGATTCTGTGACCCCTCAACTCCTGGCAGCCTCGAAAGCCCAAGGATCCTAGCTGGAGGTCCCTGGGTATCTGAGACCCCTCTCTCCTGGCCACCACTGAGTGACAGATCAACCCAGGAGCCCAATGCCCAGAGTTTACAGCTAAGGAGACTGAGGCCTGAAAGGGAAGCGGGCTTGCCAGGAGGCTTAGTGTGACCCTGCTTCCTGAGCTGTAAGTCACGGCCAAGAGCAGCGCCGACCTCCCAGGGTGGAAGGGCCCCCGCGTGAGCTGATGCAGGCGGGCCGCTCTGCACGGGGCAGGCGCACAGACAGGTGATATCACCATGTCCTGCGTGAGGACGAGCGTCTGTTCACACTGAGGCTGGTCTTGGGGAAGGGCCGAGCAGCAGGAAGGCGAGTCACAGCGAGGGCTGGGGTGGTTCTCAGAGCTTCTGCTCCGAGCTGCCCAACACCAGGCGGGGCCAACTGGGATGAAACCTCCTCCAGCCCACGGTGCAGTGAGAGGCTAAGCCTGGAGGCTGCCAGGGCTCTTTCTTAGACACATGTGCCCCACCTACTGAAACTGCAGCCTTCCTATTTGGAGGGGAGGATAAAATTGTCTTTCTTTCGCAACATTGGAGTGAGACCAGATGGTCACTTTTACAGAACTGCTGTGAAGAGGTAAAATGACAGGTGTACGGCCCGACGGTGGGCCACTCTGCTCCTCAACCCCAATTTGATTTTTGAACACGTACTAGTTCATGAAATTCAGCACCATCATCTGGCCTAATGTGCCCATTTTACAGGTGGGGAAACTGAGGCCCAGGTACACAAGCTTCCATCTCCAAGGTTTCAGCTCTGAGCTCTGCACAGCCAGTGCCCCTTCCCACTAGCTCCTGCTGTTTGGATGCCTTGGACCAGATCAACTCCTTACTTATTTGAGGACCCTTTCCCAGGCTCAGGAAATCCAGAGCCTCAAGTTCCATGGAGGCCCCTGACCCCAAGGGAATGCCGTGTCTCTTCACCTGGCGACCTACCTGCAGTCAGCTCAGAGGCTGAGAGGCTCCATCAAGCAAGGATTTGGGCTGAGGAGGTGGGTAAACAGAGGGTCCCACTGGTGGTCTGGGGTGGGTGACCTGGTAGAGCAGTTCCAGCCAGGGGAGCCATGGCCTGCTCCAAGCTGGATGTCTCTGAGGAATACCCTCCTCCCACCAGGCCCCCAGCGGGACCACTGGGTCAGAACTTGTAAGCACTGAAGGGCTCCCACATTTGTCTCCTGCTCCCCCTCGGGGGCAGTCTCCCTGAACACCATCTCCTAGGCGACTGCAGCTGTTGGAGACCTCACAAGCTTGAATCATAGAAGACAGCCCAGGGTGGTTCTCTAAGGGGACAGAGGCTCTGTGAGCAAACAGAGACACGGGTGGACAAGCAAATGTGACTTACCCCAGGCACTGGGAAATGGGACGCCATCGGAGGCCAGAGAGAGTACAGAAGATGCCCAGCACCTCGGCTCTGGGCCTCAGAATATTTGCTCATGAGGTCACAATGCCCCTTCCAACACAGCCCAGGTGCCCAGAGACTTCGTTCTCCAGAAAAATGCCACCAATTAGGAACATCCCTTAGCAGAACTAAAGCCAGAGAGAGGGTTCCTTGATCACAGAGCTTACCGTCTCTACACACCATTGCCTGCAAGACCCTAGGCTGTCACAGCTTGGTGCATTTTTACAGGCCATTCCAGGCCCTGGAATGCACATCTCCACTCTTCTCCATCCTCAAATGCCACCTCCTCCAGGAAGACTTCCCTGACCATCCCCTCCCTGCCCATCTCCCAGCAGAACGAGGTGCTCATTCCTCAGCTGTAATCCTCGTGTCTTCTTCGTCCCCTGGTCTGGGTGCTCTAGGGCAGGGGTCCCGGCTTCCTCCCAGGCGGCAGCAAATGAGGAGCCTGGTCTACCACTGTCATAGCAACCCTTTGTTCTAATTCCAGCTGTTCTTACATCCTGGAAACAATAATAATTGCGGCTGACATTATGTACCTGGCACTGTGTTGGCCACTTGATATGATTCTAGCTAATAGTAACTTTTTAAAAACATGCTAAACATTTTTATTTCCCTAAATCACTTTTCACTGATTATGGCTGCTCACTTTTTTCCTATAACCAGTCCAAAGGTAATGAGACTTTATAGAATTTTCAGAGAGTCTGACAGGAGAAAAAGCACACTTGAAATGCCTTAAATGTATGGAAAAATCCTCCAGCTGCACAGTCAGTTCCAGAGAGGAATACCAGCTCCCTGGGCTGAGCGCCCAAGTGTGCCTGGGGCACCACCTGGCACCTGGGTTCCCTATTTTACCCAGTCCTTACCAACCACCCTATGAGATGACGGATCTTACCCATCTGTGGCTCAGAGAGATCAATCGACTTAACCAGGGTTGCACAGCCAGGAAGAGGCAAGACTTGAGGGTCCTGGGTCCTCGACCACAGGGCTCTGGGGCATCTCCTGGCCATGACCTTGGATACCAGGAGGTCCCCCTCTTCACCTGACACAGGAGGAAACTGAGGCCAGCAGGAGGTAGGGGTGTCATTTGGCAAATTCACCAGCTAGGATTAGAATCTCCTGAGTGGGCCCACATCACACACATCTTCATGGACTAGGACCCAGCGGCCTCAACCACAGAACAGCAGCAACCAAAAGAATCCACCTCACTGAGGCTGTGTGCTCTACAGGACCTTCCCATTTAATTATGTACACCTGTTGGGATGGCTAAATACTGGCCCCTTAGGCCAGCAAGAGCTTTTAACCCTTTAAATTCAGCCTGCCCAGAGCTAATGTCCAGGGATGTGGCTAATCTCAGTGAACTGATGAAAGGAAGGGAGGGGTGTGGGGTCTGCTAGCCTGCACCGCTTTTGGAAATGGTGTACCCGCCTGTCTGCACCCTCTCAGCCCCAGAAGCATCCCCCCGCCCCTACCTCCTCTGACCTTTCTCACCCTGACCCCCCTCAAAGTGTCCCATCCACTGCAGCCTGGGACTTAATCAGCTTATTCACCCTGTGCAGAGCCTGGGCCATCTGAAAAAGTCTCCTTTTACTCCTTGGGGGCAACGATACCTGAGATCTAGGCCACAACTATAAATAGTCGAGAAATCCGTTGTCCTTTTTAACTGACTCATCAATTTATTTGGTCAGTCAGTTACGGCTGACCCCCAGATGGCCAAGTTGTACAAAATTCCCTCCTCCCCATAATGTCAGTGGAGAGGAAAGACCCTCCTGGCCTCTCCAGCTTCGTTCTCTGAATTCCCCAAGAGTGAGCCTCCTGCCCCCAAACCCGCCAGTGAGACTCTGTTCCCCAAATACCCTTTGCCTGGTTCCGCTTTTGCCTGTTCTGCGTCATCATCAGAGATTTTAGTTGGAACCTAACTCTGCCACTTGTCAGCGGCAAATAGTAACCTCAGGCATGTCTCTTCCCCTCGGGGCCTCAGTTGCACCATCTGTAAAATGGGCCACCTCACATTACACAAGGGAAGGTACAAGGAAGTGCCCCAATACAAGCCTGGCTTTGCTCTCAGGAGAAACAGTTTGCCCCTGAACCAGAGAGATCAGCCACCTTGCATTTCATGCAGTTAAATCAACAAACACGGACTCCACCCGTTGTTAGCATCATCCAGCTAAGTGCTGGGAGAGGCAGAAGCAAACACCCAGGGCTGATCTGTCATGCAGGGAAAATACCAAATAAACAGTTTCTCCATCCGGCGTTCTGTGTCAAACCAGCAGCCGAGTCCGCTGGCACCGCCATCCCCTCCCAAGGCACTTCGTGTGCTCCCAAAACCACGTGAATCAGCAAAACTAGGTCAGACATCTCATTAGAGTGGGTTTCCTCTTGGGACCTCTGGCCGCGCCTGTGATTCTCCTACAAGCGGGTCTGGGTGGTGAGGGCTGGGCTTGTTTGTTTTTCTTCCTGAGCAGAAGCCAGTTGTCAAAACAACTAAACAGTTACTACCTTTAAGGGACACCTGGAAGCATTAAATAAGGACTCTGATTCCAGGCTGGTTCCCCAAAGTGAATCAAGACGAAGCACTCAGCAGGGCACTTGGGGGCACCAGGCTACACCAACACCCATCCAGCTCCTCCTCCCGCCCCAGAACACAGCACCCCAGCCACCCAGGCTCCTTCGGCCCCGGGGTCCTCGCTCCACGCTTTCACGCTCTGCCGGCCCTTCCACGGGCTGCTTCCTCACCAGTAATGCCCTTCCCCTTTTGTGCCCAGCTGGCATGCTTTGCCCTTCAAGGCCTCTGGGAAAGTTCTTTGAACTTTGGGTGCCCAAGCATCTTCAAGAGACCCCGCCAATGGACGCCCGATTTGCAGCATCCCGATTTGCTGGCCAGGCAGTTCCCAGGCTGGACAGAGCGAGGCTCATCTCTGGGTCCCCAGGGCCCAGCGGGGGCCTGAGCCACAGGACAAGTCCATAACTCCCTGATGATTGAATGAGCAGACTTTCAATTCTCGGTTTTCAGATGCTTACAGGTTTTCCCCAAACTTCCCCTGACATCTAATGTTCTTGCCTGGGCCTTTCCCCCACTCAGCAGAGCTGGAAAGGGTTTGAAAACATGCGAATTTCTCAATGGACTGGAAAGGCCCAAGGGAAGACAAAGGTCTGCCCCCCATGACCTTAAGTTGGGGGCTGTTGTATCTACACAAGGTGATGGACGTTAACAGAACCTATTGTGGTAATCGTTTTCACAATATATGCAAATCAAGCCATCATGCCGTACATCTGAAATTCATACAGTGATGTATGTCATTTATTCTCAATAAAACTGGAAAAAAAACCACCAAAATTTAATGTAATTTACACGTTCACACAGTCTCACCTACTAGACTGTAAAATTCTAAAAAACTGACACTATCTTGCTTATATTTGTATCACCAGCACCTATCATAATGTTTATGAATATGAAATAAAATTAATTTAATAAAGTTAGGGGGGACCCTTCTCCCCAGAAGCACTTCAGGCCAGGTGCCCAGCCGTGGCGCTCTCAGGCCTGGCCACATGAGGATCAGCTAGCCCAGGGGTCCGAGGAGTCGGGAATCAGTGCCCAGAAGCAGCCACCCGGCACCTTCCAAGCTTTTCTAGTTTTGTCTCTTTTAGGGCGAGAGACTTCACTCAATGTCTGGTATGTTTAGTGTGACTAACCCTTCCCTGAAAGCACTTTATTACAGCTATTATTCATAAGCCACATTAATAAGAAATCAGCTCATCAACTTTTCAGTACACCAAGCTGCTTTCTCCTACGTGCGCCAGTTCACCCGCTGGGCATCTTGATCTCGGTCCCCATTTAACAGATGCGGCAACTGAGGCCCAGGCAGCGGATGGGACTCACCTGAGGTCACACAGCCAGGAAGCAGCAGAGGAGAGATGCCCAACGTCAAGGTGCTGTGTGACCTTGGGCAGGTCGCTGCACCTCTCAGGTGCACCTGCATTTTATCTGGCAACCTCATCCGGAGGGCCCTGATGTGTTATCACCCCGCCATCCCATATCTAGCAAAAATATGAGACCCAGAAAATAAGAGGAATCAAATACTCTGGGTGCCTAGTCTGAAAACCTCCACCTAAATATGAATTAAATAATTTGGGACTTGAGGGTCACCCTCTCCCATAGTCGTGTTCCTTTCTTTCTTCCCACCCAGAAGAAGCCTCTTGCCTGGTGGCTGCACAGAACTTTCACGGTCCTCTCAGCTCCTCCTTTTTTCCAAAGCAGGTGTCTGCTACCAAGGGGGTCGTGTACCAACCACATGCCACCTTTTCCTATCCCGTGCCCCCAACAGACATTGCTAATCGATCATGGCATCCTTCCCACCGATCATCAGGACTCAGCCTTAGATTCCTCATCAGAACCCCGTCTCTCTGGACCTCAGGAACTTAACAGACAAGAGAATGCGCTCACATGAGGGAGATGGTCAGGGGCAGGCAGGATGCCCAGAAAAGACTAGGGGGGCAGCAAGACAAGTAGAAGCTCACGGCACTGGACCCCAAAAACAGAAATAAGAGCCACGTCCCCCCTCACGGCGGCAGGAGGGAGGGAGGGAGGCGTGGGCCTTCGCGGACCCACAGAGCAGGAGCTCGGGGAGGAGGAGAGGAGTGAGGAGGGGGCCTCGGGGGTGAGGAGGGTGGGAATGAGGGGCAGGAGGGCAGGCCGATCCCAAATTCCCTCTGGGGGAGGAGCAATGAGGGGATGCCAGGCGCCCCCGTGTAAGGCCCCATGGAGGGTGTGCCAGCAGCGGCCAGACTGCGGTGGGGACGGCCCCTTTCCTAAGCCTGCAGACCCCGGGGGGCATGTGCACTTTCGCCCCTTTTACAGAGAACACCCAGCTCAGGGAGGGAGACCCTTTACACTAGGGCACCTGACTCTGAAATGGCAGAGCTGACATTCGTAGCCAAAGCTCGGCACTGCCACGCCAGCAGCCACCCCAGGGAGATGATTCCAGACCCTTGTTTTACACGTGAGGAAGCCCTAGGGCCCAGAGAAGGGAAGTGACTTGTCCAAGGTCCCCCAGCAAATGGGTAAATAAAGGAGGTGCTAGAGGGAACTGCCCCAGGGAGCCAGGCCCTCCGAGGCCAGAGGCCAGCTACAGCCCCAGGGGTTGGGAGGTGCCTGCTTTGCTTTAGGAGCCCAGGTTTCTGGATTTGCTGTCTGGTGGCTGAGCACAGGCTAACAGTTAGCAGTATCTTTCAGACACCTCTCAGGTTTCACCACTGTGGGAAGCTCTGGTTTTTGAAAGCCCCTGTCAGTTTCAAAAACTGGGCCGGGGGGTGGGGGGGAGGCGGGGGGAACTGTGATACTGTGATTTATGATAAAAAAGATAAAGTTGGTCTTCATCCGTGTTTCCAGCACAGACTTCCTAAAACCCTTGGAATTTCCTAAGTGGTGAGAGGGATCTAGGTGTCTTTTGTTATGTTAATGAGGCGACTTAGGAGGGAGCTAAGGAAGGGGACTGGTTGCCAGGAGAACCCACCAGTGATTTGAGGGCTGGAACTTTCAGTCCCACTACCCCCCAGCCCTGGGGAGGGGAGAGGGGCTGGAGGTTGAATCGATCACGCCTAGGTAATGAAGCCTCCGTAAAATCCCAAAAGGACAGGGTTTGGGGAGGTTCCAGTTGGTGAACACGCGGAGATTCAGGGACAGGGGCGCCTGAAGAGGGCATGAAAGCTCCTCGCTTTCCCCACACCTCGCCTTGTGTGTCTCTGCCATCTGGTTCCTGAGTTGTATCGTTCTGTCATAAACCGGTGATCTAGTAAGTAAAATGTTTCTCTGAATTCTGTGAGCTGCTCTAGCAAATTAATCCAACCCGAGGAGGGGGTCGTGGGACCCTCCGATTCATAGCCATTCGGGCTGAAGTCGGGGGTGGGGGCAGTCTTGTGGGACTGAGCCCTTCACCTGGGGAACCTGAGACTACCTCCACACCAACAGCGTCAGTACTGACTTAAGTCGTAGGATGCCCAGCTGGTGCTGGAGGATTGCTTGGTGGTGTGGGGAAAGAACCACACACATTAGAATAATAATCTCTCTCCTTGAAGAAATCCCTGTGTGACCCCCGTTGGGATAAGAGCCAAGACAGGAAGATACACCCAAGGAATCTTCTCTCCACCTGAGGCCCAAGCTTTCCCGCCACAGGTTAGGCCAGAAGAGGAGGCTCCTGCTTGGCCTGGTGGTCCAGAGGCCCCGTCTCCCAGCACCTTTGACTTCAAGGCTAGAAGCCAAAGATATGGCTCACCCCAGGTCCCGTCCTGAAACACGGCTGACCTCAAGCTGGCCACTGCCTTCTTGAGCCTCACATCTCTCACCTGTTACGTGGCGACAGTAATAACTACGCTATACGATAATGCAAGTATGAAAGATGGGAGACCTTTCTGAGACTTGCAAAGAGTTGCGCACGCTATTATTGTCCATATGTTCAGCCTACCCTGATAGAGGTATCAAAAGTATTAACAGTAATAGTAGCAATAGGAAGACCAATTACAGTGACAAGTACCACTTTCAGTAATTGCTATGGGCTAGTCACTGTACTGAGAAGGTTCATAGTTTTTCTTCCCTGATCCTCACAACAACCACAGAAGGGAGATTCTACAACATGTCTATTTTGACAGAAGACCCTGGGGCCCAGAGAGGTTAAAACACACCTCTCCTCTCTCTAAAGGGTGTATTTATCAGCCTCGGAGGAGGCCTAGAATTCATAGCATTTTATATTTCCTGAGCTTTTATGTTCTTCCCAAAAAAGGAAGGCTGGCAGACTGGGAGCACCTCCTCTGGGATGGATTGTTTTAAATCTCCTGCTCCCTAAGACCCTGAAAGCACATTCACCAGGAACGTGCCACCTCTCTCTCAAGGACTGAGGGCTGTCACTGATGACATTAGGGCAATTTCTGGAGGGTCAATAATTTGGCAACAAGTGCCAGCATCTTAAAAGTGCACACTCCCTTCATGCTAGCGATTCCAGTTTCCTGACCAGAACAATATGTAATTTACTGCATACAGTTTTGCAAGATGAAAAAGTTCCGGAGATTGACTGCACAACAATGTGAATACACTTAACACGACTAAACTGTAGACTTAAAAATGGTCAGGACAGCAAATTTTATGTTATGTGTATTTTACCATAATTAAAAATAGAAAAAAAAAAATGTTCACAGCAGAGTGGTTTTCAAGAAAGAGAAACTACACACAGCCAATCTCTCCTCACTAGGGGATTACTTAAATAAATGATGGTTTACCCAAACAAATCAAAACAAATTAGAACAGGGGGTCAGCAAACTGTGGCCCCTGGGCTAGGTTCAGCACTGTTTTTGTAAATAAAGTTTTATTGGCCCATAGCTCCATCCATCATTTGCCTATTGTCTTGGACTGGGTTCTAGCTGCAATAGCAGAGGTGAGAGCCCATGGCCCACAAGCCCAAAATACATACTATCCAATCCTTTAAGAAGTTTGCCAACCCTGGACTTGGAAGACCCAAGACCCCAAAACGCTATCAGAAATAGGTTGGAGGGTATGCTGGGAGAAATTGGCTCCTAAAGAGCCATGCTACAAGTTCAATTTGGAAAGGAAAATTTTAAATAAAGTATATTACCCACACGTGTATAAATGTACCATTAGGTGCTTATCTCTGGATGGTAGGAATAGAGATGAATTTTATTTTCTTGTTTTGACTTTTCTGTGCTCTCCAAATTTTCTGTATGAAAAACATATTACTTCTCAACACTAGAAGAAATCATTAAGTGACTGGATGGCGGTGTTAACTAATGCTACGGTGACACTCATACCGCAATAGCAATGGACCAAATCAACACACTGTACACCTTAAATTTACACCAACGTTGTATGCCAACCCTATCTCAATTTTTGAAAAATTGTATGACTTTTATAATCAGGGTAAACAAACAATAAATACCATTTTCTCACTGTCTTGGCCCTTCTAGGCAGCGAGTGCTTTGGTGGATGGTCAGAGGTCGTACTGACACCCCCTCCCTTGCCAGAGTTTACAAGCTGGGGAGGGAGGGCGGTGAGGTCGGGGGAGGCACAGGTGGAGAAGGCCGCACGGGAATTCTCACGACAAGCCCAGAGAGGTTCCCCCTCCCTAAAATTCCTGGGCACCCAAGAGGGTGGACCTGATTTCCAGGTGGGGGGGAGTTGCTCAGGGGATCCCACCTAGGAGATGAGATAAGAAATGCTATTGGGGGGGCTTCCCTGGTGGCGCAGTGGTTAAGAATGCGCCTGCCAGTGCAGGGGATACGGGTTCGAGCCCTGGTCTGGGAAGATCCCACATGCCGCGGAGGGACTAAGCCGGTGCGCCACAACTACTGAGCCTGCACGCCACAACTACTGAGCCCGCGAGCCACAACTACTGAAGCTCGTGCGCCTAGAGCCCGTGCTCCGCAAGAAGAGAAGCCACTGCAATGAGAAGCCCACGCACAGCAACAAAGAGTAGCCCCTGCTCACAATTAGAAAAAGCCCGCGCGCAGCGAAGACCCAATGCAGCCAAAAATAAAGAAATAAAATAAATAAATTTATAAAAAATAAATAAATAAAAGAAATGCTATTGGGTGCGGGGCACTGACTTTGTTAGGCCCCTTGCGCGCTTCCAAACCCCACTGTGATGACTGGTCGTTACCCCTGATCCCATACTCACTTTCTGCTCCTCCCGGGGCTGTTATTGTTCCATTTCACAGGTGGGGAAGAGGAGGCTGCGAGAGGCTCTGACTGCCCTCTCAAGGTCATACAGCTGGCCAGGGATGGAGCCAGGATTTGAACCTGGGCTGTCTGACTCTCCAGCTCCAAGGACTTTCTACTACCCGGGTTGCCCCCAGCTCAGGAATACTATTTTTGCCTGGTTCATTAATACCCCAGGGTCTGCTGAACACCCGACAGACATGCACACATCTGTCATCTCTGCGGGGGCTCCTGAGTGATCACCGTCCCCTTTCGCAGGTGGGAACTGAAGGCCGCACACCCAGCAGGGCTCAGACTTCAGAGATGACAACTGTTCTCTAAAGACACCTCCCTCCAAATCCCACTGCCTGCCATGTCAGGGGGCAGTGAGCACTTTTGGCAAGACTAAACCAAAAGGGCTGCTTGGAGGAGGCGTCAGACAGGCCTCTCAGCCTCAGCGGCCTCTCTAGTAAAATGGGCTCCCACCAAGTATGGACGGATCAGCAAGCCTTGGGGAGAGGAACCGTGGCCGGCCTCTGTTTATTGCCTCTAAAGGCCAAGCCCCTTGCACAAGATTCTCTTTATCTGGAAGCAGAACTCACATTCCAGCTTCACAGCGGCAGGCACCTGGCTTCCTGGCTGCCCTGGGCTACTCATTAACCAGTGAGAGGCCTCAGGAAGGGGCTGGACCAGAGTCTGCTCCAGCCTGGGGGAGGGGGAGGGGAGGGCTATGCTGGATGGTGTGGGCACCAGGGTCAGATCAACCACGTTCAAATCCTGTGTGACCCGGGGGTGAGGGGGCAGGCAGTTCACCACCTTTGAGCCTCAGTATCCCCATCTGTACAATGGGGACCACCATGTCTCTGCCTGAGACAGAGCAAGCGCTCAATAAATGGTGGAACCACAGCGCCCATCACAGGACAGGTGCAGGATAAAATCTGCTGCTATCATTAAACCCTCGGCAGCATCGTGAGCGTTGTTAAAGAGTTCCGTAAACGTTCGCGATTATTCCTTTTGCTATTTATGACAGTGGTGACTCTGGAGGCTGACCCGGAGCGGGGCATCTCCTGACCACCAGGGATATGCCAGCCTGATTCTCCGCAACTGATGTCACAGCATGAAGAACAGGTCTTGGGTGGTGCCGGAGGCCTGTGGCTGCCGGTGACAGAGACCCAGGGCTGGGAGCTTGATGACTGGGGTGGAATTGGGTCCACCACCGGCAGCAAGAGGCCAAGGGTCTTCAGGCTTTTCTCCCAGTCCTGGCTTCCTAGGGGACCCCAATCAACCAAACCCGGCCCTGGACCTGTGGGAGCTTGATCCCGAGAAGTTTCTGCCCAGGAAGCCAGGTTTTTCAAATTCCAGAGCAGGGTGTACTAGTGGGTCATGCAATCAACTTAGAGGGTCAGGGTTATCGTTTTTATAAAAGAGAACAGAACAGAACAGAGGCCTGCAGACGGCGAGGCTACGAGTTTTATTTGGTGAAACGTTCGTTTCAGTTTCACGCGTGTTAAGTGCGCGCAGCGTCCTGTTCTAAAGTATACTTCTTACTGAATGTCACGAGTCCAAGACTTCTTTGAAAGCCCCTACAGTGAGGATGTTTAAATCAAGGTGTAGAAGGCAGCTGCAGAAAAGTGACTGAGTCAGGTTCCTGCCCCATTAAACCCCTTTTAAAAACGCTACTGTGATCCTGAACTGGAGTGGAGGCGGGGGAGGTTCTATAAATACTAGACAATCAGCAAAACGTCATTAAGTTCTTAGATTAGATAACAGAATTGTGTCAATGTTAAATGTTCCAGGGCTGATCACTGTGTACTTATATAAGAGAATGAATGGCATTGCTCTTACAAAATGCATGCTGAAGGATTAGAGGTAAAGGGGCATCATGCCTGAAACTCCCCAGTGATTCAGAATATCAATGTGACTGTTTTTATAGCATATATTAACGCGAGGAAGCAAAGGAGGCAAATGTTAACAATGGGAAAATCTAAGTGAAGGACTTACAGGAGTTCATTGTAACATTCGTGCAACTTTCTTGAAGGTTTTCAATTTTTTAAAAATAAAACGTTCAATAAAGAGATAGTTGGGGCAGCAGCCCGATTCCTAGAGCATCCTGTCTGCTGGGAGCCAAGGAGCTCACCCTTTCACACGCTTCTGACCCCAAACCTTAGAATCAACTCCACGAAGGCCCCCTCACCGCCTGGTGCAGAGCCAGGCTGGGGTACAGGCAAGGACTTCGAAATCAGTGCTCAGCCCATTTGCAGGGCTACCTCCCTGCCACCGATGTGCACAGGTGGCCAAGCCGGGCCGTGGACCCGCCACCCAGAGGTGACCTGTGGACAAGGTCCTGGGGCCTCGGGGGTTCTGTCTCTTCCTCTGAGATCCTGAGCGCCCACCGTGGGTCACTGCCACCCATGGTGAGATACTGAGACCATGGGGAGGTCAAATGCCACTTACGTTTTGGAGGCTCCTCACAAAGCGCTGTTGCTCTGGACCTATTTCAAGGAAAGGAAGCAGAGAAGGAAAGAAGAGATCTGGTCAGGGTGTGATGTACTCAGGACCCAGAGTCTATTCCGTGTGACCACCCAGCACACACAACCGGGAGGGGCCCCGTCCACACCCAATGGGGCCAGGCGCCCGGGTGCTCCTGCACACACTCGCACATGCATGCACACACACACACCACATGTTCACACACAGGCACACGTTCACACACCCCTCGCCTGGGTGCAGCATCCCTGAAATTGTCAGTGGCAAGAACCAGAGCTGGGAGGGGTGGGTGGCCCAGCCTGGACTCAGGAGGGGAAAGGCTCTTCTTGCTGGCTGAGAACAGGTAAGCAGCTCCCCAGCCCTAACCCCAAAGTCTGCGCTCCCCCAAGCCCCCCACGAGCTCAGCCACTTGCCCGGGTCTGTGAGTGACCGTCCCCTGTGAGCACAGGGGTGCGCCAAAGCCAGATGGAGAAGCTGATACGCATCACCTGGTTAGAGGTTGAGCGTCACTGTGCCAAGGAAGTCTGCTGACCTGTGCTGAGCCAAGCACTCCCCAGGTGTGACTGACCCCTGAAGCCTTTTTTTTTTTCTAAATAGACCACCTCTGTTCTTTTGGACTCGGTTTGGGAAACAATGCAAGTGGGGGCAGATCACCTCTGCCTCATTCCACCAGCAGAGCTGTGCTGGAAGGCTCTCCTGGTTTCCTGGAATAAAAAATGCAGAAACCCGGGAAATGCTTCCTTATCAAGGAAGATCTTACACTTCAATGAACAGTTAAACAGATTAGCAGGGAAGGAAGGGGGTTGTGGTGGAAGAGCAGAGAGGCCTCCAGAGCTGCTCACTCCTTTCCTCTTTGTACCTGCAGCCCTGCCCTTGGAGCCTCTTCCCCAGACTCAGAACTGGGTTCCAGCAGTCTACAGAGCCCCCTGTCCCCCAGATTAGACCACCTCATTGCCGTGTTTGGACTTCCACGTTCACCAGGCTCACATGGGCACCCACTGTGTCTGAGGCACTGCGTGTAGGAATGCTGAGCCAATTATTTATTGAGCATCTACTATATGCCAGGCACTGTTCTAGGCACTGGAACCCGGCAGTGAACAAGACAGCTGAGGTCGCCACTCTCCTGGAGCCTGGAATCACATAGGAGGGGCTGACATGGATGCCATCGAGGCTTTATTCTCTGGGTGCACGCACGGCTCTGTGAAGTCTGGGTGGATTAGTAATGTCTGCAGCAGGTGTGGGTGGTGGAAGTGGCAATGTGTTATCCAGGACCATACCAAGGGAAGAGGGACAAAGGGGAAATGGAGGTAGCATGTTCAATGCACAATTACAGGCACAATGTTAAAGGAACCAGAGGAACGATAGTACAATTTTATCTGAGGTGAGGCATTAGCAGTTGCATGAGTCCAACTCAGAGGAGAATAAAAATGGCACCAAATCCCTGTATGTCTAGCTACTGTGCTGGCACCTGGACCCTTTTTTCTGGGCACAGCCTGCATCTATTCCCCCTGGAGACCCCCACATGCCACTCCCAGCCCATGGGGTTCTGGGTGGGCTGAGCCCACCTCCTATTTCCAGGGTTGGGTGTTTGAGCCAGGCTGAGCCAATCAGGGTTGTCATGATTGGCTCCAGGACAGGCACATGACCAAGACTGGACACTGAGAGTGACAACAGGGACTTGTGCTGAAAATATTGGGAAAAAAGAAAGCTCTTTCTAGGCTGGGATGGCTTTGCTGGGGGTGGGGGTGGGCAACACCCTATGCAGCTGGGGGTACCCCAAGGAGAATGGGGCCAACAGAGGAGGGACATGGAGTCAGAAAGGCAGAGAAAGGAACTGAGCCCCAGTGACATCTCTCAGCATCTGGATCCAGCCATACCTGAAGTACGACTCTGGGCTTTTCCGTTAAAGGAGTCAGTAAATGTTTGAACTGATTATTGCCACTTGCAACCCTAAGAACCCAGACCCAAATCTGCCTTGAATCTGCGGTGTAAGTTCATGCATGTCTCTTTATCTCTCTGACACTCAGGCCATCAGAAAAGGGAGGCACAGATGAAATGACATCTGCGGTCCTCCTGCTGCCCTGGCACTCTAGCCAACTGCAAAGGTTAGGATTGATCCTCCCCTACCCCGGGCATATGGCTGGAGATGGGGAAATCAGCCCTTCTCAGAGTTAATCCTGGAGGGTTTGTTAAAACACAGAGGACTGGTTACTACCCCCAGGGTCTGAGTCAGCAGGGCTGGGGTAGGGACCGAGAGTCTGCATTCTAACGAACTCCCAATGATGCTGAGACTGCTCGCCCAGTGACCACATTTTGAGGACCCAGACTCTAAATCTATTCTACTCTTCCCAGTTGCTTGGGGCAGGTGCCTAGTGTAGAAATGAAGGCCCAGCCAAGCAGGAGACCACAGCCTCTCAGTCCCCATAGCAGACCCCCAATTAAGGGAAAGTGCCCATGTGATTGCAAGGATGAGCCAGTCTTTAAACAACTAAAGCACCAGGTCCCAGCTTCCGCCTGTCCCGTTACTGACCATTCCAGCCAGCCCTGCATCCTGGGAGTTATCTAAATAACGGGGAGGCAGTAAGTGTGACTTGGTGCCTCTGGGCTCCAGGCAGGCCCCACACCGGTCGTACAGGAGCTGTGGGCATCCCCCAGCTGCTCCCCCAACCAGGCCGCACGCCAGCACCAAATCCCGCAGCGGGCCTGGTCCTGACACACTGCCTTGGGCCACCCTGCTGTCAACGCGCGGCCTCGCTGGCCCCTGGCTCTCCTTGATTTACATCTGACTTGGCTGCCTTGAAAAGCCTCCTGTGGCTTTTGGACCACGGACACCATTCAGCAGAAAAGGGCTTCCCCACCAGCAGCCTTTCCAAGGTGGCACTGGCCCAGAGAGCTTGGCCTGGCTCAGCCGCCTCCCGGCTGTGTGACCTCGGGCAAGTTACCTGCTCTCTCTGGGGCCTCAGCTTTTCACATGCAAAATGGGAACGATGGTACCTTTTGTGATGATTAGGAAGATGATGCTTATAAGGCACAGGGCCTGGCTTACAGAGTGTGGCAAAAGCTAAGATTAACCTCCTTTACTCAGAGTGTGCCCCACCCACACAGACCAGCAGCATTGGCAGCTCCTGAGAGCTGGTGAGAAATGCAGAATCTCAGCCCCACCTTAGCCCTCCTGCCGGGGAAGGGGCATTTTAACAAGATCGCGAGTGAGGCCTACATCTTCCAAGTCTGAGGAGTGCTGGTATATGTCATAATTACTACTGTCATTCTTGCAACGCCCCAGGGCAGAGCCAAGATGCACCCACAACCCCCAGGCCTGGGGGAATGGCAGGCAGGGGTCAAAGGTAATGAAATGTTGAGAGAGGGAAGAAAAATTCTCCAGCTTCCCCAGCCTCCCAACTAACGACAAGCCCCCAGACAGCTCAGGAGAGGGGAGGGGACACAGGGCTTAGCGAGTAGGTGCGGACCATCGGACTTAACTCACGGCTCAGCCAAGGCGACAAAATACACCGAAAAAATTACAGATCTCAGATGTACAGGTTTTGGCAGGGACCGGCTGCCTGGTCCGCTCTCCAGAAGGCTGAGCGCTTTACATTCAAGGAGGCAAATCACCCTCTCTGCCTGCAGCGCCAGCCGGAACTCCCAGCAGAGGTTGGCAGAGGGGGCTGCCCTGGGAGGTGCGTGCTGCAGCCAGGCCACCCCCCCAGCCCCCCACAGAGCAGTGCGCAGGCAGGGGTGGCTGGATTTCTCCTGCTGCAGCCCTGAAATGCCCCGTGAAAGCACTACGGGTCCCCTGAAAGGGGGAGGAATCCCTCTTCCCTACGCTGCATCATCAGTCCTGCTGAAGGAACACAGCAGGAAGGCTCCCACCTGCCCAGGATCCACCGGCAGCATGTCCCTGCCTCGAGGCAGCCGGGTCCCAACCAACGGAGGGTCGTTCAGAGAAACCAAGCGGCCAGAAGAAGATGCAAAAAACAAACAAAACCCACACTGAAAAAATACTGGCTCGATTTTATAAAACTCTGAGTGGGCAACACAAACCATACGGGAGGCCCGGAGCTGCCCGTGGGGGACGATTTTGCAGTGACTAGTACTGTTTTCTCAGGCCTGGGATGCAATCCTTTGCAATCAACCCACACCTTGCATTGGCGAGAAGTGGAAGCAGAAACAGATTCTGCTCAGTCCCGGCGACAGAGGCTGGCAGGTTGGGTCTTTTTTTTTTTTTTTTTTTTTAAAGGTCTATTCTGATCTATACTCTTCTACCAATGATGGAATAAAAACCCACTTTCTGGGACTTCCCTGGTGGCGCAGTGGTTAAGACTCCACGCTCCCAATGCAGGGGACACGGGTTCCATCCCTGGTCCGGGAACTAGATCCCACATGCACGCCACAACTAAGAGTTCACCTGCTGCAGCTAAGGAGCCCACGTGCCGCAACTAAGGGGCCTGCCTGCCGCAACTAAGACCCAGCACAACCAAATAAATAAATATTTTTAAAAGAAACCCCACTTTCTTCTCCAAGGAAGTGTTTTCCACTAAAATCCTGTTGCTACAGCTCTGCTCAGAGCATCTCTGAACTCCAGTCCCCAAATCGGGTGCCCCCTTTCAGAGCGAGGGCTAAAACATCCTGAAAACCAATGGGACTACAATCAAATCCCACAGGACCATCACCCATGTAGTGACGTGTGCTCCCCAACAGAGAGAAACAAGGGTCTTTCCCCCCTTCACTCAGCAGGTATTTCCCTCAAACATGAAGCTTCCTTACAGGTTAGGACAGAGCAGGGAAAGGACTTGCCTAGGTCACACAGCAAGCCAGTGGCCAAGGGCATCCAGTGCTCCTGTAACAATTCACTTAACTCTTGTGGTCAGCTCCCTGAGGGCATGAGTTGGTCCATCCCGTTCACCTGCCACATCCCCAGGGCCTACGACAGGCTCTAGAACAAACATTTGTTGGAAGGATGGATAGTGATGGGTGGATATAATTTCCAAGCTTGGACCCACTCAGGTGTTCAAATCATAGGCTCTCATTTCAGGACAGAGGGAATCAGACAGCCTCTATTTCTGTGCCAAGCACCTACTGTGCGCCAGGCCCCGTGCTGGCTGGCTGCTGGGGCATCTGTCACTCCCCTGATGTGCCTCTGGTCAGGTGGCTGGAAAAAAGGTAAGACCACACAGGTCTGGGTTCCAGCCAGAGAATAGGTCCACAGGGGCTCAGAGCAGGGCGAGGTTAAGTCCACTTTGACTCAGAGAATCTTTGTTGGGTGCTTACGATGTGTTACACACCTTTAAGGGGTTCCAGGAAGACTTCATGAAGTAGGTGGCCTCAAGCTGGCCCTCGAAGAGTGGGAAGGAATTAGGAGGGAAGGGAGGAAGAGCCTTTGGGCTGAGGTCTGGGCAGGGCTGAGAGCCTGAGGCTCGGGCTGAGAGCAGAAAGCAGCCAGATCACAGGGAGCAGAGAGAAGTGGTGGCAGATGAGAATAAACACTGGCCAGTAGCCAGATCATGAAGGGCGCCGAATGCCAGGCTAAGGAGTTTGGACTTGATTTCACAAAGCACTAGGGAGCCACAGAAGGCTTGGGAACAGGAGAGTGACATGCTGAGAGCTGGCCCCCAACGCTATAGAGGCCAGGAGGCATGGAGGTTGGTGAGGAGTTTGCTGTCTTGAGCTGTGGTGGCATCCACCCAGAGAGGAGACACTAGGTGCCATGTGGTGATAGAATGAATGTTCTTAAAATCACAGCCTGAGTCCACCATCAGGGCTGAGCAGCCCTCTCTGTCTCCAGGTGCCGAATGGCCATGGGGCAAAAGGGCAGAGCCTTCAGGACCGCCCCCTTCCGAAGCCCTTCCCCCAGGAAGCATGACTCTGCTGAAACCCAAGGCCAACCACACCCCTCCACCGCCACCAGGTGACGGCAACCTGGCTGTGTTAAGGACTTTCTGCAGGAAAGTGGATGGTAGAATTCTTTCATCGTGTGCAAAGGAGAGTGGTGGGAAGGAAAAAACTCTCAGAACGTCCACACTAGGGACCCCACAGAGATGCGGTCCCAGCCTCCGCTCAGTGGAGGAGGGCGGGGCCAAAGCTGGGGGCCGGTGTCTGTCCAGTGAGGACCCAAGGTGAGCAGACGAGAAGGCAGCTGCCCCGCCCTCCAGCAGGGACACTCGCCAGCCCTCTCACAACTGCCTCCATTCCGTCCCACACAGTGGCCAGAGCTGCCCACCAGAGCCAGGCTCCCCGCTCCTCCCTGAGCAGGTGGTCCCGCTGCCCAGGAAGCCCTGTTCCAGATGCTGCAGGTGTCTCCTGCATGGCCAAGCCCAAGGAATCGTTCGGATCAGTATGGCTTGGCCCTTCCATCCCCCTTCCCACCACTGTGACACAATCAGGATCGGAGAGCTGTGAAGAGAGTCATCGAAAGTTTGAGACAGAGGTAAAAACACTGTCCTTAACTTCATCAGCACTGAATGGCAGGTGGGCCGGGGTGGGGAGGGGGAGAACCTTAAGTCTGTGAATAATGGCCCTCTTGTTGATCTAGGCCTCATTCGGACCTCAGTCTCCTCATCCATTAAGTGGGTGGGCAGGGAGGCTTAACTCCATGACCCCAAAGTCCCCACACTCCCAGCCAGTGGACCGCGCACCCTCCCTGACACCTTCCCTGGGTTCCCTGCCCTTGGCATAATCTGCTGGGATTGTTCATTAACCTCTTCCTGATACAGATCTTCTCCCCTCCTGTGAGACTGTGAGCTACTTGAGCCCAGGGGCTGTTTCATCTGTTTATCCCTCCCTCTGGCGTTGGCCCTATGCCAGACACCTTGTAGGTGCTCAGTAAAAAGCATGCGCCGTGGAACGAGGATGGGCAGTGGCTCTGGTTCTCTTTCCCAGGTCCCAGCTGTGTGAGGGGCGGTAAGTCACTTTTCTGAGACTGGATGAACTCTTCTAGAAGATGGAGGTAAGAACCCCCAAGTCAGGCACAGGGCTTAAATGCAGGAAGGGAGATAGGACCTAGTGGTGCTGAAAAAGTATTGGTTCCTTCCCATCTCAGAATACTGAGCTGCCTTGGGCTGCTTCTCTGCCCACCTTCAGAGTAAGTTCAAAGCCATTGGGTGGAAGCGTTTCATTCACTAAGGTGGCAGTACTCGGGGTGATTAAGACAGGCCAGACTCGGTCAGTGATTCCCACATGCAGCCTAGCTGTTCAGAATGGCCTGGAGATCTGTATGTTCTGACAAGCGACCGTTCCACAATGGTCTGTTGTTTGAATAGTGTTAAGTGGCAGAACCAAGAACAGTATGATGTCATTTTCGTTAACAACAAAACAGAACTACAGCTAGCTTGCTGAACAGATGATCCTAAATAACCCTGGGTCAAAGAGGAAATCAAAACTGAAATGAAAACTGATCTAAAAAGAATAAAAAGGAATATATGTACATCTAGATATCTGAGGGGTACAGTCAAAGCTGTACGCAGAGGAAAATGTATAATCTTAAAGGCTTTTATTGTTATTATAGGAAGATAGAGATGATGGACAGACGACTGAAGACTAGATTGTACTTTTTAAAAGAACGATCTTTAAGAATCACCTTTTGTTTGTACGGTGCTGTATTGCTTGAGGTCTATCGTTTTCGTAATTAAAAGAGACTCTTTTGGCAGTTTCTCATAAAGTTAACAAATATCTACCTTATGCCTCAGCAGTTCCACTCCTAGAGAAATGAAAATATACACCCACAAAGAGACGTGTACACGAAGGCTCATAGAAGCTTCATTCATAATCACCCCAAACTGTAAACAAGCCAAATGTCCATCCACAGGAGAGTGGATAAACAAACTGTGAGGCATCCATATGATGGTTTACTCCTCAGCAATAAAAGGACTGAACTATTGATATACTCAACAGCATGAATGGATCTTAAAATCATCAAGCAGAAAGAAGCCAGACACAAAAGAGTATATACCATACAAATCCATCCAGTTCTAGGCTTGGCAAAACTAATGGTGATAGAAATCAGAAAGTGGTTGCCTCTGGGAGGGGAAGGGCACAAGTCAACTTTCCAGGGGAGCTGGAAATTTTCTATATCTTGATCTGGATGGTGGTTACATGGGTGTATCAAGACTCAACAAACTGTAACAGAATCTTTGCATTTCACTGAATGCAAATTATATCTCAATTTTCATATACATATTTCTAACAGTCACAGTTGAAAACTTTTAAACATACAGATTCCTAGGCTCCACCCACTGGGGATTCAGATTCCATATGTCCAGGCCTGGGAACCTGAATTTGTACAAAGTCACTCAGGTAATTCTGATGCCTGACTAGAGTTAAGGCGACCTGCCCCCTCCCCCCACACCCCCCTCCCCCTTTGATTGTGTTGGGTGATTTGTTGTTTCTATGTTGGTTTTTAGAAACAGAAGAGCAATTTCCATTCTCTCTGCCCTCTCCCCACCACCCCTAATCCCTGCCCCTCAGCTTAGGTTTCCAAAGGGAGCCTCTGAGCAGGTGAGGTGGGCAGGGAAACCCCGAAAGAAGCCTTGTCCAGGACAGACGTAATTCACCCAAAGCGCCAGGGCTGTGTGCTCCGGGGAGGTCAGAGGCGCAGTTAATGGCCTGTGTACTTGTTAGACAGCATGTCCGGGCCTTCACCCCATGTTTACAAAAAGAGCTCAGGGCAAGATTCGCTGGCATGGAAAATGCTTTGTGCCCTGACTAGCAGTGGCCCGGCCACCTTCGGTCCTGAACCTCAGCCTAGTTCCTCACTCACCATGAGGGTCTCCCGGACTCCCGGGTTTAACTGGCTTCGACACTGCTGTCCCCAAACCCAGCCTGATGCTATTTCTATCTCTGCTGCCTTCAGAATAAAGCCTAACCCCATTTACCCAGCGCTCAAGGCCCGCCACACCTGGCTCTTATTCCTCTCTCCAGCTGGGTCCCTGTGAGGCTTGTTCTACAAACACGCTTGTCTATTTCATGCCCTGTCCCTTTGCACCTGTTATGCCCCCTGCCCGGAATGCCAGCGCACCCAGTTCCTCTGCCCACAGAAGCTGCCAGCTCCGGCATCACCTCCTCTAAGAAGCTGAAATGCCTCCTGCCTGCGACCCTGCCACCTAGGCACGCTCAGCGCCGGCACCCACGCGCAGCATGGTCACAGCGGCTGCTGCGCTGCCCATCTCCCTCTGGGCTATGAGCTCCTCGAAAGCCAATATTCTACCCCAAATCCAGTGCCTGGCCAGAACTGACAACAGCAAAGAAACAAGGCATGTTATAAAAGAGCTCCCATTCACACTTGAAGGCCACCCGGGGCATTTCCACACCCAGGGCTCCTCCCCAGAACCCGTAAATTCAAACAAACACTTTGGCCAAGATAAGTTAGCCAACATGGAGATTGGAGACGGGATTGCAACATGGAATTGCATTCTTCGGAGATGCAGCCCCAAAGAATCCGACCCTCACTTATGACCTTCAGCAGAACTTGGGGGGGGTGGTCAGCCCACACCTGGCGGGTGGCCCTGGGGTTCCAAGGCCAGCCCGAATTCCCACCCAGACTCCTTCCAGCTGTGACCAGGCTGCATCCCAGGTGTTCCTTGTAATTTATTTTTCACCTCTTTCCTATATACAGGAATGTGTTGAATGACTCACAAGTGTCTTATCATTTCGGGACCTTTGGAAAGACTTCCAGATAAAGTCTCACAGGCTCCCAAATCCTTTGACAAGCTGATAGGCGGTGAGTTAGAAAACACCATCCCCAGAGCCCACACTGCCTCGTGGGGGGCTGACACTTGAGTAGGAAGAGTGGCAGGGCTCCCTGAGAGGCACAGAGAAGGGAGAATGAGTAAACCAGGGGTGGAATCCGGGTGCCAATGGGGCCCACGCACTCACCCTCCAACCCTGAAGACCCGGAGCCTTTGTCCCTTGTTCTCCCCAGGTCCTGGTCCAATTTCAACTCCCCAGGACATCAGTGACTAAAGCCCCACAGAGCCCAAACTCGCGGCTGGCCCAGGGAAGGCCTTTGAAGCCCAATTCTGCCGCTGTCCAATCAAGGCAAAGTCCTCTGGGCGGCTCTCAGTTTGCCCATCTGTAAAAGGGGCACTACCCGCTCGCTAGGGCCTCCCGACTCCCCAAAGCAGATGGGACCGGATCTCCGCAGGATGAGATGGGAGGGAAGGGGCAGGGGAGGTGACTGTGGCTGCGCCACAGGTCAGTACAAGGGCATCCCCGAAGGACAAGAGCTCGAGAGTGAGCCTTGGCCCTTGCCACATACCACAGTGACCTAGGACCTCGTGACACCCTCTAATCGGCAGCTCCAAAGCCGAGCCCGGCTTTACAGCTTACCACAGGCTTATTCAGCCTCATCTCCCTCAATCCCCTCAAGGACGCAGTGAGGCCGGCTTTGGCGTCCTTGCTGCCCAGACAGCGAAGCTGAGGTTCAAAGCGGCTGAGGGAATCACCCAAGGTCGCCTGCCGACTAAGACAGAGGCACAGTACTTGGACTCAGCTCCCTGGGGAAGAGCTCCTGCCTTTTGTCTCAGCTTACCCCATAATCACTTTACTCCACCCATTTTACAGATGAGGAAACAGAGGACAAAAAAGTTTGCCCAAGGTCAACAGGGGGCTGAGCCAGGCCCACGACCCCTAGCCAGTCCCCCACTACTACGCTATGGTGGGTTCTCAGCCAGTGCCCTCGGGCCCCCTCCAAACGCCCCCAAAACCATCCTGATGAAATTCCTCCCCCAACTCCGCCCCCACACCACACCTCCCTTGTGCCCACCCCACACTCTCCGGATGACTCCCTGGTCGAGAGGGAGGCAGGCGGTTGCTAAGCACTCACCCGCTCTTTCTCATAAAAATAAACTCCTTCTGGCTGGGAGACTCTGGATGAGATCCCCTCCTTTCCAGCCAAGAAAAAATTAAAAAGAAATTTAAAAAAGATCTCCCCCATGACATTTATTTGAACATCAGCGGTGCCAAAGCATGGGCCAATTCACCCAAGTCCAAATGGAGCCACGTGCCTCTTAACCTCAGCCCCAAGACCCTCTGTTCAAGTGTCCGGGCGGTTACTGAGCTGATTTATTTCTCCAGGCAGGAAATGGGGGTCCAGGCTGCCTCCCAAGCTTTTGGGGCTGGTCTTGGGGGAGGCCAGGATCTGGCAGAGGCTGGGCAGTGACCAAAATAGCCAGGCCGGTGGCCCTGCCCAGCACACACCTCCCTCTGAGTGCCAGGGAGGGTAGCCCAGAGGTCCCCCTCCGGTCCAGGACAAAACCTCAGCGGTTGGAGGATGAAATCCCTGAGATCCTCTCTCTGGCTTTCCTAGTGGGAGGGGGACCAGAACCTCCAGCTCAAAAGAGGAACCCCCAGAAAGAAGGGAAAGGTCTCGAGATGGATGCGTCCTGCCCTCCCTGCCCGCTGTCCACTTGGCTCCCAGCTGTCCCTCGGGGCCTGGATCCTGCCACTGAAGGCTGCTGGACGTTGGCACTGCCACCTGCACGCTGCACACAGGCAGCACCCTTGGAGCCATGTCGCCCTATCACCTCTACCCACTCAGCGCCTGCCCTGGAGAACCAGCTCTGGCTTTGTGGCCCTCTAGGCACCGGGGACACTCCCTCGGGTACAGTCGAGGGCACATGAGTGTCCGAAACCAGGGACCCAGAGACAGAGCCACACTCTGGGACACACACGTGCACAGCCAGGTACTCGGAGATAGTCACACACACACAGGTTCACACAGACACACTCCAGGACACACAAGAGCAAACATCTGAAGACACAGCCACACAGGTATCACAGACACACACCAGAACACAAACACGCACAGCCCAGGTCACAGAACAGCAGGCACACATTGGGACACACAAGTGCATGCTGCTGGGAACATGGAGAAACAGCCACCCTCAGAAACACACAGACACACACGGAGATACATGTAGACCCCCAGTGAGATCGAGACACCAGAACAGACACACAGAAACACACACACCTGGCTCCTGCACGAGAAGCCCGAGCCCCTTCGCCCGGGAAACAATAACAGCCCCGCGGGGGGACTGAGCGGGCGACCCTCCGTCCCTCCCTGGGTGGTGAAAGGGGCGCCGGAACGGGGTCCCTGGGCGGGGAGGAGGTCGGGGCTAGCTGGGGCGCGGGGATGGGGAGGGGGCTCCGCGCGCCCGGCTCCCTCTCCCTCGGTACCTGGGGCGGCCGCGGCGCTGCACTCGGCTGCGCTCGGTTCCGCTCACCGAGGGCTGCCAGCCGGCTCGATCTCTGGCCCGCGGGGTCCGCGCTCGGCGCTCCCTCTAGGCTGGGCTCGGCCTCTGAGCTCGCGGTCCTCGGGACTCGGCGCCGGCCAGCGAGCGGTGCTGCAGCCAGGACCCGAAGCTCGGCGCTGGCGGCGGCGCGGAGGAAGCGGTAATTTATAAGCGGCTTCTTCCTGACCTCGCGTGTCTGTTGTCTGAGCAGGCAGCTCTCAGCATCACCCATCCTGCTGGGTGGAAAAATACCAGCTTGGCCGGGGCGGGGGCGGGGCGGGGGCGGGGCCGGGGCGCGAGCCCCGCCCCACACGCGGACACACATACACACACACACGCACGCACACACACCGCACACGCACGCGCGCTCGGGCTCGGACACAAAGAGCCCGGGCTCGCCGAGCGCGCGTGCACACACCCTCATGCGGCGGGCGAGCACTCGGTCCCCTGCCTACCCCCTTAGAGCGCTCTTTTCGAGGAAGCCCTTTACTTCCAAACCCTGGAGCCAAGGAGTGCAGCGGGTCCTCAGCCCCCTCCTGTCTTCCGATTAGGAATGAGAGAGCTCACGACGCCTACTCGCTCCCTCCCAACACGAGCCACCAAGCTCACCACTCGGCACCCCCACCTGGCTCATGGGGTGGGGCCAGGGCTCCTTGAGTGGTGAGGTCTGAAGCACTCCACTGCATCTTCCTGGGCGGCATCCAGGTTCTCTGAGCCTCTGTATGCAGCCCCCAACCCCCCCCACCAAAACCAGGCACAGCCACGCCACCCTCCCGCCTCCCCCAGGCCAGAGGGTGACCTGAGAAAGTGATGTGAAACCACCCTGGCTTCTTGGCTTTGCCCTGGCTGGGTGACCTTGGGGGACTACTCAGGCTCTCTTCCTTACCTCAGTTTCCTCATCTGTAAAATGGAAATATGAATAATGGACTTTATCTTCTCTGGCTGCTATGAAGACCCAAGGTTAACAGTGCAAAGAGCTCAGAAGAGCTCCCGGCACATAAGTGCCAAGTGAGTGTCTATTTTTAAATGAAAATGGGGAATGTGGGACTTCCCTGGTGGCACAGTGGTTAAGAATCCGCCTGCCAATGCAGGTGACATGGGTTCGAGCCCTGGTCCGGGAAGATCCCACATGCAGAGGAGCAACTAAGCCCGTGCGCCACAACTACTGAGCCTATGCTCTGGAGCCCACAAGCCACAGCTACCGAGCCCAAGTGCCACAACTACTGAAGCCCGTGCGCCTAGAGCCAGTGCTCTGCAACAAGAGAAGCCACCACAGTGAGAAGCCCGTGCACCGCAATGAAGTGTAGCCCCCGCTTGTCGCAACTAGAGAAAGCCCGCGCGCAGCAAGGAAGACCCAACAGAGCCAAAAATAAATAAAATTTTTTAAAAATGGGGAATGTGCCATTATTCTTGTCCTTATTTGCATGAGCAGGTCCTCAGAGACCACGTTCCACATCCACACCCTGGCCAGGCCTGAGGGAAGTGCTGTGTGACTTCCAGCGTGCCCTTCCCCTCTCTGAGCCCAGTGCTGGTCTCTCACTTTCTCTCACTCTGTCTCTGCACCTGGGAGGCTGTGTGCAGAGAACCTTTTAGATTGAGGTTGAAGAAGAAATACCAAACAGGCCCCATAGAGAGCCATCCCCGTTGCCAGACCTGGCCCAGCCTGTATCCACCTCCTGAAAGCGCTGGGTAACACCCTCTTTGGAGCGGCCCCAGAAGGCATACAGGGATGCGAGGGGCAGGATTCCGTGGGTGACCCTTCATCTCTCCCCGGTTTCCTCACTGAGGCTCCTGCTCTCTGGCGCCATCTTGACTTTCTAGAGGCTCTGCCCCCACGGCAGCTCCAGCCAAGCCAGACACTGGCACATACCCTCCTGCACCTTCCTCCAGAGCCTTCCCTGCCCTTCTCTGCTGGCCCAGGCGCCCCTTCCTCCAGGAAGCACCGAGGGACCAGCAGTGCCTCTAGCACCCCAGCCACCCCGGGTGGCATCTACTCTGGGCACCTCAGCTCTCTCCTTTGAGTTCAGAGTACCTGCCGCCCTTTTACAGGTGAGGAAACCAAAGCTGGAGATCGAGCGACTGCGTCCCCACCCCTGTCCCCTTCTCCTGACGTGCGTGAGGCCCCCCCTGAGCTGAAGGAGCAGATGGCAAGCAAAAACTCCCCAGACCCCCTGTGTGTCACTGCACACAGCGCCAAGTGGCGGGTCACAGTGCAGGGAAGTGACCCTGGAGTTGAGGTTTGAACCACCAGGAGGCTGTGACTAAGCCCGAGGGTTGAGGGGAGGGGAGAGGGAGCGTGTTCCAGTCAGAGGAATCTGCTGTGCGTAGGCCTGCTGGCAGGAGTGGGGGGCCCTAAGCGAAGGTAACGTGGGCCTGAGCGCCGCAGGGAGTGAGCAAGGGCAGTGGAGGCCACTGGACCTGTGATGGGGAGTGGCATGTCCAGGGCTGCCATTTGGAAAGGCCTGTTGGATCGGCTGACCTCCAGGTGGGCCAGTGCAGTGCAGACGCTATCGGTGCAGCACCACGGATGAGGCCCCTTCAACCATCTGCTTTCTTCCTCTAGACCATCAACTCCACGAGAGACAGGACCTTGTCCTTTGTGCCTCCATCGAGACCTGGGCCTGGCACACAGCAGGTACTCAACAAATGTTCGTTGCATTTATTTTAACGAATACTTGTATGGCACTTAGCTACATGCTGGGCGCTGTACAATGCATTTAAATATCTTAACCTGCCGAATCCTTGCAACTACCCTGTGAGGTTGGTACTATTAATCTCCCCCATTTTACAGAAAGGAAAACTGAGCCACAGAGAAATTAAGTAACTTGCCCAAGGTCACTCAGCAGGCGATTTAGTTCCAGAGGCCACACTCTTAACTGAAGGGATTCTGGGGCCTTTAGTGGTTGCCAGACCACAACCCAACCCCAGAGGGCAGGAGAGGGAGAGGGAGAGGAGGAGGAGGAGGAAAGGCACCAGGAAATGCTCCAACCTCCACCCCAAGGCGAAGCAGCAAGAGGCAGAGAAGGGCCGGGTGAGGTGGGGAGAGCCAGCATGGAGGCCAGAGACCCCCAGGTTCCAACCCCCTTCTGCTGGGACTTGGGCCTGCATGCCGGCTCTCTGGGCCTCAGTTTCCTCATCCATAATAGGAGATCATAGTCCGGCCTCATTGAGTCATTGTGACAAGAGGTCTCAAACTTGCGGGGGCTGGTGCTTCTGCACTGAATCCGGCTCCCAGATGTACTTCTTTGGCCTCCACTGCGCTTTAAAATATTTCGAGTTAATTGCCGCGAATGAAAGTTTGGAAGAGTTGACATTTTACAGACTTGAATGTCTGCTTTCTCTGGAAAAGGTGGCAAGATGGAGCCACCTCAGGGCACTTACCTACTGTCACTTGGAGCCGAGAGGCATCAACCAGCCCCTCACATGGGGATGCGGCTCCCCAGGGGCAAGTCCCCACCCGGCCAGTTCCCTGCGGAGGGCTGAGTGTGAGACCCGGGTGTCCTTTGTGCACGTCCCTGTCTCCCTGCCACGGTGGGGTGTCTGAAGCTCCAGGACAAGGCTGTGAGCACCAAGGAAGTGAACATGTTGGCAGGAGGAGGGACCTTCAAGGAAACCCAGGCAGAGGTTTCCTTCAGAAGCCGCATCCTGGCCTGAAATTCCGTGGGGACTAACTCCTCCCATTCCAAGAACAGATATCGATTGCGGGGAGAGCTCACGGAAGGCCCTGGACTCAAAGGCAGTGAATGAGATTTTGAAAAGGCTGCTCGATGATGCTTTTCTCAGCAGCTGGCAATAATAACGTAAAATCGATCCAGGGCTTTGAACAAAACCCCTCGTCCCTTGCCAGGGAATAGTTCGTCTCAACCATCTATCAGGCGACCAATAAGAGTTGCTGAAATACTGCTAGGGTCCAGCCATGCTGGGCCATCTGGCCAGTGCAGGGAGGCCCTGGCACCAGCCCTCCCGAGGGTCGTCTGGCCGGCCTCCATGCCTCTCAGAACCTCATTCCCTGAAGAGAGGAAGGGATGGTGATGGAGTGGCCGAGTGGCCCCATCCTGGTCACTTTCTCCTGGGCACGGCCGTGTCCACATCTCTGGACGTGGACGGACAGATGGTGGCACCACAGAGGCTTTATCGGCACATCTAGCCTCAGGAATCTGCTTCCCGCCCACCCACCCTCCTCTGGTCTGTTGCCAAATCCCACCTTCATCTCTCAGGGGCTGTGTGACCCAGAGGGAATCGTGTAACCTCTCTGTGCCTCAATTTCCCCATTTGTAAAACCAGACTGGTCAGCCCCCCTATGCCATGTTGTTGTGAGGAGTAAGTGGAGACTCACACAGAGCGCTGCACACAGTCTAGCCTTTGGTTAACCGGACGCTCGCCCACCCTCCCGCCTGCGTGTCTTGGGCTTTTCTACATCCTGGCCTTCACCCACGCCTTTCCCTCCCCCATGCTGTTCCTTCCCACAAAGCACTTTGCCCATTGCCCTCCAGCAGCCTGGATCTCAGCCCGACTGGGAGCACCCAGTAGGCAGGGGTCCCTGGCAGTGCCCAGCACAAGGCCGGAGCACAGAGGAGCCCAGGAAGCCCTTGCCTTGAGGTGGTGGTCTGTGGGTGGCAGGCCGTCAGGGTGCCCTTCCCCCTCTCCCTTGGTGGGAACAGCAAATCTGCCCCAGGGAAGGGGACAGTGTCAGTGCAGGAGACAAACCTGTGGGGAGGGAACACGTGCGCCTGTGTATTCACTCACCACGCAGCTCAGCTGTCCAGGTCCTCAGCTCCCCAGGCCAGGCCACCCTCATCTCCCTCTGGTGACTGCAGGTCTCCTCCCTGTGTCCCCTCCTGCCCGGCCCATCTCCACTCGGCAGCTGGAGGGATCCAGGACTCTCCTCCATGGCTGGTGAGGCAGGAATGGCACAGAGGCTGCAGAAAACAGTTCAGCAATTTCTCATAAGGTTAAAAATCCACTTAAACGATCTGCCAGCAATTCTATGCCTCGGCATTGACCGAAGAGAAATGAAAACAGACGCCCACGCAGGACTGTACAAGCATGTGAACGGCAGCACTATTCCCAAGAACCAAAAGACGGAACATCCACAGGAGGACTGCAAAATAGACAAACAGATGGAGGACTCCTGAGATGCCCCAAGCCAGGGGCGATCGCCGAAACACCAGGCACCACAGACCACCGTTTAAATGGCCATCTATATGGACTCTAAATCAGGAGTGCGAATCTATGGTCTTGGAAATAGGAGCAGTGGTTGCCCCTGGGGCGGCGGAGGGGCTGGCTGGAAGGACCACCTTCTGGGTTGGAATGGTGCCATCTCCTGATCTGGTGAAGCCCCCTCAGGTGTGTACATCTGCAAACACCCATACACGTTAGATCTGAACGTATCACTCAATGCGATGAATACCTCAGTAAAAATCAAATGGAAGAGCCCCAGAGCCCCTGAGCTCTTCCTGCTTTGAACCAGCCCACGCACTGCCCGCTGGCCCCATGCCCACACTCCTCACAGCCTCTGAGACCCCCCCCCGCACCCCGCTCTGTTACTCACCTCTTCCTCCCCTCCAGCCACACACACAGCCCTTCAGGCTTCCCTCAAACCCCAGACTCCTTCGCTCAGGGTCTTCGCTGGCTGCTCCCCGTCCCGGAATACTTTCCCCCCAGCCCTTCCCGGACTGGCTCCTTCACATCATTTAGGCCAATGTCTCCTCCCTGGTTATATTTTCACCCTGACTCAGAGAACCATGTCAGTGTACCTTGATCGCTTTTATGTCCACCTGTTCATATCTGCTTCCACATCTGGGCTGCCCGCTTCGCACGGCAGGGCTGAGTTAGCTGGGTCCCAGGGCCTAGAGCAGTGCCTGGCCCTTGGTAGGTGCCCCCAGACCTCTGCTGAACGAATGAATGGGACCGCAGCCGCCTACAGATGCCTCGCCACCCCTGTGCTGGGTACCCCCTCCTACACACTCAGGTCCACAAACTGTAAAACTAACCGTTTGTGTAGCTAGAGTTAAAGCCCCTCCCTCCCCCATCTTCAAGACTGTGCATTCAACCCCACATGGAAGCCCCTCCCCGGAGAGAACTGGATCCAAGCACCGAGGGGTCTTTAATGGCTCTGTAGCCCTGAGGGTCTCTGCTTCTCAGTGCCTCGGTCTCCCCATCTGTGGCATGAATGGCTAGCCAAGGTGACCTAAGTCGGATCCCCAACTGCGAAGTGCATACAGTCTCCTGGGAACGGGCTCACAGGCAGATTCGACGGCACCGTCCGGCATGGGGCCTGACGCTCTGAATTTCTGATGTGCTCAGATGCCCCTGCTCCCCAGACCATGCTTGGAGTCATAAGAGTACAGAGGGGAGGCTCTCAAAGTGTGGCCCCCAGACCAGCAGCAGTGCCTGGGAACCTGTGAGGAATGCCCGGTCCCAGGCCCCGCCCAGCCCTCCCGAATCTGGAATTCTGGGTCAGGGCCAGCAATCATGTCTCCCCAGCCCTCCGACGGGCACTGCCGTGAGCAGATCCCCATCACCCGGGAAGCTTAAACAATCTTTCTATCTGGGTCCCACCCTCCCTCCAAAATCCTCATTTAATAGGAAATGAGGCTTTTTTTTTTTTTTTTAAATGACGTTCTCCAGGCAATCTGAATGTCTCGTCAGAGTGGAGGATCCTTGACCCAGAGGGTGCTGGGTCTCTGGGAGCATCACCATCTCTCAGACATACCCAGGCAGGCCTAATTCCTCTGCATTCCTGCCTAGGCCTCTCGCTGGCTGCCTTCTTATATTTGGTTATTTTTCCCTCCCTCCCCAAACACAACAATTCAAAATATTCCCAGCTCCCAGACAATAAACAAAGCTGAGGAGGCAAGCTCCCTGACTGTTTTGTTCCCGCTTATGGCCTGATCCAAGACTGGCCTGATTGGGCCCTCAGGACTGGTCATCTGAGCCAGACGGGGTGGGCCCCTGGCATGCCAGCCGCCCCAGCTCCACTCCTGGAATCCCAGAATCCGTCAGCTCTAGGTGACCCCAGGCGCCCTCCGTGGCCACTTCTCCGGGGAAATGGAGGCTCAGAAAGGACAAGTGATTTGTCCCAGGACACACAGCAGTGCCGAGAAGGCCCCTCTTCTCTGTGATTTCTGGATGTAGGGCAGATGTGTGGGCTCTGGGGGTCAGAGAGACGTGTGTTCAGTTCTAGGCTCTGCCCCTTACCAGCTGTGACCTTAGGCAAGGGACCAGTCCCTGACTGAACCTCGGTTTGTCCATCTGTAAAATGAGGATGGCACTAGAGCCCCTTCCAGGGTTACTGTGAAGGTCAGGGCTTGTACAAGGTGAGTCCTTATAATGATTCCATCATTCTGATTATTTTTGCCATGTTGACAAAGCCAGCTGGCATGAGCAAGTGAGAAGACCATGTGGAGGACAGTGGGAAAGGGGTATATAGGAGGTTATCTGTCAGATCTCAGATGCCTGACCTGGGGTAAGAGGCTCGTTTTAGAGGATGGGAAGGGAAGAGACAGGTCTAGGTCTAGGTTACCAAGGGGGATCCTAGTCAGGCCCTGGGGTAGGAGAGAAGCCAATGCCCTTCTTGTGCAAGTGGGGAAACCGAGGCAGTGAGGGCGGAGGTGGCTGCCACATGGGCCCTGAACCTGGTCTCCAGGGGTGTTATCGCTTGTGCTTAGACGCTATTTGCTGTTTTTAAGCCTGGTCTTCTCCACTTGTGTATAGAAAGCCTTGGGCCCAGCACATTCCTTAATTTGACAAATTCATTGTCCTCTATGGGTCGGGAGTTGAGAAAACAGAGATGACACCAGGCCATTCCTCACACTGGTGGGGCTTCCCCCAGGCTTCAAAGAGACCCACATGTATCTGTCTTGATATTGACAAATTACACATCAAGCTACTGCGCTGTTAACTAGAAGCTATCCTGCTCTCTCACCTTGGCAGGTGTATTTTCATGGCGAGCCAGGGGCCAGGTTTGAATGAAAATTTCTCAGTCTCCTTCGAGTTCTATACCTCAAGTGGGGGCAGGGGAGAACCCGTCCTCCGCCTGTGGCCATGGCTGGTGGCCCCCCTCACCCCTCTCCTGCCACCCCTGGCTCCGCCCTCGCCCTTGAGCAGCTTTGCACACTCACCTATATGGACAACCCGGCCTCCCATTCCAGCTCAGCCACACCCGCACTCCCTCGCGGAGCCACGCTTGTCCACCCTTGGGCTTGGTGCACACCGTGGACCTCTCCACCCTCAGGTGGATGGATGGGGGAGGGGCTGACAGTGGAGCACTCGGGGCTGGGGTACTGTAGCGTGCCGGCTCTGTATGTACACCTCCCTTTGACCCTGCAGAACCCTCATTCTGGGGGAAGGTGTGCAGCAGGGGAGGGTCCCAGAGAGGTCCTCTGAGGTGTATGCCCCTCTGTCTGGGGCAGGAACAGTATGGCCTGCACACAGTTGATGGGAAGATGAAATGGGTTAATGCAGGAACAGGACTCGGCTCATAAAAAGGCACAATTAGCGTTATGGCTGGTGATGTTGATAACTCCCATGGCAGTTGAGGTTTGGCAGAGAAAGCAGGAGCTTGCAGCCTGGCAGGTGGAGAAAATCAGTGTTTACTGAGCTTCTGCCATGTGCCAGGCGCTGAGTCAAACGCTCATAGACATGACCTCAGAGGAAGGGACCCATTTCACAGATGAGGAAACTGAGGCTCAGAGATGATGAGCCACCCACCCAAGGCCACACAGTGGAGCTGGGATTTGAACTCAAGTGTATCAGATTCTATGTTCTAAGCCTTGCTCCTTCACAGGAGCCATAGCAGGCAATGGAAGCTAAGAGATGAAGAGAGAGAAGCAGAGGGAGAGGGAAGAGGGTGGCCACCTGGTCAGATGAGGGGGAAGGAGATGCCTGGTTTGGGGATGGGCCCCATGACCTCCATTGTTTAGCATGTGACTATATGTAACAGGACAAGGACAGCTGCCTGCATCGACCCTGATTTTCGATACGGACAGTCTAATGAAGCAAGAAGTAAAAAAATCTTGTGATCATCACTTGAATTATAACCCTCGGTGTGAGCCAAGTTTTGCTCAGGTCCAATTGCCTTGAAGCATAGTAATAATTCTGCATGGCCTTCACTTGGCTACAACTGCTATGGGATTAGGACACACAGGCTGAGTCTGCTTGCTTGGCCTTCAGAGCTTATTGCCCCTACTCTGTGTCCCTGTGCTTGGTCCATGGCCACCTGAGCATGACCCGGGGCTGCTGGATGGGACCAAGAAGTCTCTCACATGTAATTTCCTGGAAAGCACATAGGAGTTCGGTTCAAATCCAACCTTGGCCACCAACACTGTGTGACCTTGGGCAAATCACTGAAGCTTTCTGGGCCTCAGTTTCCTCAAACATAAGAGGAGGATGGGCTTGGTGGGGGATGGCCACTCCTGAAATCCTAATCATTGGACACATCTCAGGATGAGACATTTTCGGGTAATAAGGGGGTTTTCTCTCTTCAATTCTCATTTTCTCCCTCTGATACATGGAGAGGTCTCTGCTGGGGGCTTGTGTGTCTTCAATGCCCTCTGTCACCTGTTCATCTTCTTTTCCAACAAAGATATCCCCAGATCAGAGCCGTCAGGCAACTTCCTCCCGCTAGATTAGCCAGTTTTCATTGTCTTTACTTTTAAGGCACCTACTATTTATGGAAAGGATCGTGGTCTTCCATTTCTAGCAGCGATGGGAGATTTACTTTTTAGCAAAATGTGTGCTTTTTAGCAAAATGTGTTGTTTAAAAACGAGTCTGTTTGAAGGAAAAAAATTAAATGAGTAATGATTTAGGAGGTATATTAGTTTCCTGAGGTTGCTGTAACAAAGTACCACAAACTGGATGGCTTAAAAACCACTAAAATGTTTTCTTTCACATTTCTGGAGGCCAGAAGTCTGAGATCAAGGTGTCAGCAGGGCTGTGCTCCCTCTGAGGCTCTGGGCAGAAACCTTTCTTGCCACTTCCTAGCTTCTGGTTGTTCCCATCAATCTCTGCCGTTTCTTGGTTTGCCGCTGTATTGCTCCCATCTCTGCTTCGGGGGTCACCTGGCCTTCTTTCCATGTGTCTCTGAGCTCACATGGCCACCCTCATCTGCAGCCAAATATCCCTCTTCTTCTTCCTCTTTTTTTTTTTTTTAATGTATTTATTTATTTATTTAGCCTGCACCGGGTCTTAGTTGCAGCATGCAGGCTTCTTAGTTGTGGCGTGCGGGACCTTTAGTTGCGGCATGCATGTGGGACCTAGTTCCTTGACCAGGTATGGAACCGGGCTCCCTGCATTGGGAGCGTGGAGTCTTACCCACTGGACCACCAGGGAAGTCCCCAAATTTCCCTCTTCTTATAAGGACCCTGGTCACATTGGATAAAGGCCACCCTAATGTCCTCATCTTAAACTTGATGACATCTGCACAGACTCTATTTCTGAATAAGGTACTGGGGGTTAGGATTTCAACGTATCTGTTTTGGGGACATAGTTCAACCCATAAGTGAGTTGTAGCAAAAGAAAAACTTGTACAGGGAGACCTACTTGACAAAGATTTGGGGAACTCTGCCCAGGACAAAGGAGCACAGGAAAGGGAGCCAGGGGGCCAGGGTCCTGCCCCAGCCCTGCCCTCGTGACTGGGGGCACCTTGGGCAATCCCATCATCCCTCTCTGAGCCTCGGTTCCCTGGGGTTTTCAAACTGGGTTCCTCAGAGTCCCAAGGGGACCTGGGGAGGGTTGGTGGCGAAGGTCAAAGGGGGCAGGACCCCAGATCCCCTACATCACCGTCACTTTGCTCCAACCATTACAAGGACGTGGCAAAATATTTTGTTTGACAAAAAGCCAGCAAAATAACTTAAAAACACTTAAAACCCATTGGGTTATCGGATTGTGGGACGCCTCCCAGCCCGACACATGCTGATTTGATTTGATTTGATTTTTTATAAATTTATTTATTTATTTATTTATGGCTGCGTTGGGTCTTCGTTGCTTCTCACGGGCTTTCTCTAGTTGTGGCGAGTGGGGGCTACTCTTTGTTGCGGTGCGCGGGCTTCTCATTGTGGTGGCTTCTCTTGTTGCGGAGCACGGGCTCTAGGCACATGGGCTTCAGTAGTTGTGGCACGTGGGCTCAGTAGTTGTGGCTCGCGGGCTCTAGGACGCAGGCTCAGTAGTTGTGGCGCACGGGCTTAGTTGCTCTGCGGCATGTGGGATCTTCCTGGACCAGGGCTCGAACCCGTGTGCCCTGCATTGGCAGGCGGATTCTTAACCACTGTACCACCAGGGAAGTCCCCACGTGCTGATTTTAATTTATTCCCCTCCTCTGGCCTTGCTGCTCCCTCTTCTCTGGGGAGAAAGAGCCTCTTTGCACAGATTTCGCCCTCAGGAAGGTCCCGGTCTCAAATCTCCCCCCCTTATCCCCACCAAAGAAGAACCCAAGGAGGCAGCTCGCCCTTGCTCCAGCCCACCCGGGACCTTTCAGTTCCCTTAACTTGCTGTTGAGTGTCTTCCTGCCTTGAGGAGTTGGTGCCCACTGTCCCCTCTGCTGGGAACCTTCTTCCTCCCCTTTCTTACCCAGTCAGTTTGCTCAAGCTTGGTCCCGCCCTCGGAGAAGTCTTCCCTGACCCTCCTAAACCAGCGAAGCCCCTTCCCTGTTTTATAATCTCTAGAATACGGTTCATCCCTGCCTATGCATCAGACTCACCTTGGAAGCGTTTTTTAAATGCTGTTCCCCAGGACCCACTTCCTGAAACTTGATTCCTTTGGTCTGGTGTCAGGCCCAAGAATCTGCATTTTAACCTGCTCCCCACCTCATTCTAATGCGCAGCCAAGACTGAGAGCTGCTGAGTAATAATTACGATGATCCAAAGAATCCCTTATCTGTGCTTCTCATAGCCAACAATTTGTTGAAAAATGAAATTGAAAAAAAAAAAAAAACTGATTTAGTGGGAAAACTTGAAATTCTATGAAGCTGTCTGGAAACTTGAGCCCAGGTGCCTTTTGTTTTTTTTTTTTTTTTTAAATTTTATTTATTTAGTTGTTTATTTATTTATGGCTGTGTTGGGTCTTCGTTTCCGTGCGAGGGCTTTCTCTAGTTGTGGCAGGCGGGGGCCACTCTTCATCGCGGTGCACGGGCCTCTCACTATCACGGCCTCTCTTGTTGCGGAGCACAGGCTCCAGACGTGCAGGCTCAGTAATTGTGGCTCACGGGCCCAGTCGCTCCGCGGCATGTGGGATCTTCCCAGACCGGGGCTCAAACCCGTGTCCCCTGCATTGGCAGGCAGATTCTCAACCACTGCGCCACCAGGGAAGCCCCCAGGTGCCTTGAATAGTCAAGCTCCACCATAGAAAAATCAGTCTGATGGATGGGGGCTGCTCTAGCCCCGAGGGGTGACGTGTACTATGTGGTATATGCATCACATCGCTTTTCTAATCCCCAGTCACATTGGGACTCGGGCCTTGGAGAGAGGACTGAGGGCCCTTAGGCTAGAGTTGGTGATGGCTACCATTTCTGGACAACGTTGCATCTGCCCAGCCCAGACAGAAGCACTTTATGTGCTTGTCTTCCTGAATCTCTGTCACCTTCTTGTGAGGAAAGCATCATCTTCAATCCCATTTTACAGAGGAGGAAACCGAGGCCCAGAGAGAGCAGCAGCTTGCCCAAAGCCTGACCCTTACTGGGAAGCAGGAAGGCTGGGCTCTACACAGGCAGGCTCCAAAGCCTCATTTTTCTCAGCCTTGGCCCTTAGGACACCCCCAGGGGAAACACCGAGGGCTCTTGTCAGTGGCACCTGTGTGCCCTGCTAGTCTGGGCAGGAACCATTGCCGGTCATCGGATGCCTGGGCCTGGCACATGCTGGCTACTCAGATTCCCAGTGGGCTGGGCCAGCAAGGCTGGAGCCAGGCAGTCGGGTGGGGAGGCCACTGTGCTCCCCTCCCTTGGAGGGAGGCCTGCACTTGGAGCGGCGCCCTGCTGCTTTGGCCACCCTTCAAACCTCAGGGACGGATTTAGTGTCCTTAATCCTCCTCTTGAGTCAAGCGCCTGCTTGTCACCGGCCTGCCTGGGACCCCTCTGAACAGCTTCTTCGGTGAGGCCTGCCTTTCCGAGCTCGAAGGCCCACAGGTCTGGGTCTGTGGGAGGGTCAGTGGGCTGGAGTCCACCCGGCTGTTTTGTCACTACCAGCCTCCTTTGTAAAATGAAGACTGTCTCCGCAGCAGATTGGAAGATGACCTTGATGCTTTGCAGTCCTCCCCATTAAGAGGTGGGGTCTGCTGCTACCGCCGTGATGCGGGGCTGCCCTGTGACTTGCTCAGGCTAACAGAATGCAGTGGGAGTGACGAAGTGCCGGTTTCAAGTCTGGGCCACGAGAGGCCTTGCAGCTTCTGCTCTTGCTGTCTCAGAACCTTTCCCCTGCCACGTGAAAAAGCCCAGCTAGCCCACTGGTGGATGAGAGACCATGTGGAGAAGCCCACCAGCTGACCATAGACTCAGGCCAGCAGAGAACCACCCAGCTGAGCCAAGCCCAAATTGCTAACCCATGGGATTGTGAGCCAAATAAGTCGCTACTATTTTAAGCCACTTAGTTTCCAGATGTTTGTTACGCAGCTAGAGCTAACTAATACCTCCTCTTCCAATCCTCTTTGGCTGGGGAGGAGTAAGGAACACTTTGGACAGTGCCTGCCACAGAGAGGAGGCCCACTAAGTGCTGGTCTTCTCCTGCTCCTGTGTCAAAGGTGAAAGAAAGAAGGTGAGGCCTCTTGTGGGGTTGGTGATTTTTACCACCAATTTTATCTCACCTGAGATTGGTTCCCTTCTCCATGTCTTAGTTATAGAGGGTCTCCTGTTGGTGGCTTGGGCTTAGGTACCCTTCAGGCCCTTCTTGACTAGTGTTTTAGATCCCAGGGAATCCATGGGAACACCCAGGAGAGAGCATGTTGAGAGAGAAGGGAACTCCAGCCTTGAAGGAGTGGACCTCAGAAGAGGAGCTCATAAAGGGGCCTGAAGACGAGTGGGGGGATTGAGGGAAGAGGGCATGTCCTGGAAGCCCAGGGAAGAGCATGGGAATCATGAAGGAGGAGGAGGGGTTAACTGAGTCAGTGGAAGAGGACTGACAGTGACAACTGGATGTGTCCACCTGGAGGCCAGCCATCAATGGCCCTGAAGATGGGATTCCGTGGAGTGCAGGGGATGGAAGTCTGGGCACAGTGGCTCAGGGAGTGAGCTGGTGAGCAAGGGAAGGCATGCAGTGTGGACATATTATGTTCCCAAATATTCTCTTACGTATGCATTTCTTCAGTTCCACTAGGAGTACCTCCTATGCCCCGAGGGTCTGGGGGATACGGAAGTAAACAATCAGTACAGTCTACATCTTCAAGAAACATGAGATCCATGAGAAGACACAGAGACCATGGACGAATGAATAAATGAACCAATGAATGAGTGAAATCTTCTTGGGTAAATGCCCCCAAGGCCTAGCCTTTCACCCCAGCATAGCACTGGGGCCCAGCACACAGGCTCTGGGGTAGGACAGCCCCAGCTCTCATACGTCCAAGCTGTGTGACCTTGGGCAAATGACCTCACCTCTCTGGGCTATGGCCTCTTCACCTGTGCAGTGGAGCTGTGGTAGCTTCAGGCTCTTTGGTGAGAAGGAGCAGGGGGGCCTCGAGGAGGGAGGGCTCAGTGATCAGCACGTGGGTGGGAGAGGCTCCCCTTGGCTGGCGGATCCCCCAGGGAGCTGTGAGTTTGATCTTTTTGTTTTTGTGAAACACACCTGACCAGCTGAATGCCTGTTTTTTTTTGTTTGTTTTTTTTAAGAAGGGGAAAAGAAAATGGGGGAAGGGTTGTGTGTGGAGCGGAGGAAGGACGGTGAGGGGCAGGAGGGACACGGGACAGGGTAACGGTGGCGGGAAGGCTCCTGAGCCCTGCCCTAGTGCAGCTCCTATTCTCAGCTCTCCGACCGCGTTAGTTCATTTAATCCTCACGGAAGCCCAGTGAGGCAGGTGCTGTGATCATCTGCACTTTGCCAACAGGGAAATGAAGCAATCCACCCCATGTGACAGAACCTGGGAGGAGAGCAGGACTGGAATCCTGGCGGCCTGATTCCAGAGCGGTTGGGGAAGGGGGTGGCTGTCTGAGCAGACAGAGCCTGGGATCAGGAGCCCGCAGCCTTGGGTTGGGGCCCGGAACTGCCACAGACTTGCTGTGGGACCCTGGCCCTCTTCGGACCTTGGTTACCCTATCTGTGCCAGAAAGGGGCTAAGCCCAGCCATCTTGAATTCCTAGAGGGTCCCCTCTCTTGGCCTCTTCCTGATCTTCACTGGGGCTTAAATGCCCCACCCAGTCAGCCCCCTGCCGCGTCAGTCCCTGTCCCCAGGCCATGGGGATGTAATGCCAAGGCCCGTTCCTGACTCAGGCCCTGCCTCCTGCCCGGCCTCTGCCAGAACCCTCCTCACTGGCTCACTTCCACTTGAGCCCCCAGGGAAAAGCCAACTCACATGTCACTCTCTTGCTAAAGAACCTTCAGGGGCTCCTTATTGCCCTTCGAATGATCAAATCCCTCAGCCCAGCCCTCAAGTTCTCACAAGCCTACCTCTCCACCAGGACTGCCAGCTGCCTCCCCTAAACTCTTCTGACCAGCCACATGAAAGGATTCTCTTTCCTTTAGGCTTTTCCCACTGTTATGCCTTTGCTTGAGCAGCCCCTCTGTGGGTCCATCCCCCCATTCCCCAGGCCAAGCAGAGGGCTCCTTCTGAATTAGGGGACAGAGCTTGGTAATTTGTCTCACCATTGTGCATTTTGCGCAATTACTCCTGAGCTCCTTGAGGCTGGGGGCAGAGTCTGGCCCTCTTTGTACCCCCTGCACCCCTGCACCACCTCCCCAGGCTCACGGGGAGGATGGAACAGTGGTGGGCTCTCAGCCCAAGAAGCCACAGGAGATAAGCCTCAGTGGAATCCCAGTGTCCTAACAGGGGACTATCAGGCAGCAGAGACTTAGCATCTAGGCCTCCAAACCTGAGCGAACCTGAGAAGCCGGCAAGCCCCCCCATCCTGCACCCAAAGCATCTCAGAAGATGCCAGCCAGAGGCTTACCTGAGGCCGTTGTTGCCAACGGTGGTTCTGCTGCGAAGAGCTGTACGCTGTGCCAACTTCCATGATGGATAGAACTGCACCGGTCAGCAGTGGAAGGGAATCCTCAGCTCCCTGCCGGCTCCAGGTACTTCTTCCAAGTGGGAGGTTTCCTTGAGACCAAAATTGCTGTGTCCCGGGGTTGGCAGGAGGCGCCTGGCACCGAGCCTGTCTTCTTGGCCTCCAGGAGGCTCAGATCCCTCTGCCTGGCCCGAGGGCAGAGGCACTTTCAGGAGGGAGCCCGGGCTGGGAGATGAGGCTGGGACAGAGGCAGGGATGGGGACCCGAGAGGTGGCCCAGAGGTGGGCTGGAGGTGGGTGAGGTCATCAGAGGCCACTGCAGGTCCCGGGACCCCTTGAACTGGGCTCGCCTGACTCAGTGGGGCTTCAGGCAGGCGGTCACAGGGCAGCTGGGGCAAAGGCCCCGATTTCCAGGACACCGCGGCCAGGCCCCTTCCCTAGCTGTGTGTGGTGGATGAGGCTTTTCAAATAACGCGACCCTCGCAGGGGGCTGCAGGAATTCAGCGCGACGAGAAGCAAGTGCAGTTCTCAGTACAGGGCCCAGGGCAGGGGAGGCCCCCATGAGCAGGCGCTGTTAGAACTTCAGTCCTCGTGAGAGCCCCACAAGGCGGGGGCACTGCAGATGCCACTTCACAGATGAGGCCCAACCCCCCGGAAGTCGAGACTTTCTCCCCAAAGCAGTGGCCCCCGATTGTCCTCTCCAGGTGCGCAGCTCTGCGCCAGCCTCCTCCACAGTCTCCTGGCCTCCATCTCGCCCCTCCAGTCCTCCTCTCTCAGCTCGCTCTGCAAGGCTCGGCCCCCAGAACCTTCGGTGGCTCCCCGCTACCTGCAGAACAAAGAACAGCCCCTCCTTTGGTGCTCCAGGAGGCCTTGACATCTGGCCACACCCTCCTCCCAGCTCTCCCCCTCCATCCTTGGTGCCCAGATGTGCCCTGTGCTCTGCCCCTCCTTGCCCTGGTCACTCTGTTCCCTCCATCTGACACTTTGCCCAGTCCCTGCTGAACCCCCTCCATTCTCCAGGCACCATCGAGGGCCACCCCCTCCGGGAAGCCTGCTGCATTTCCCAGTCCCATGGAACCCCCAGCCCCTGGACGTCCGTGACATTTTTCCCACCCTGCCCTTGCAGCCTCTGTACTTACAGGGGATTTGGAGTTGGACCAGCCAAGACTAAGTAAGTCATTCTGCCTCTCTGATCCTCCATTTGCCCGTCTGTAAAATGGGACTTGAGACTACCAGCTGCTCCCTTGGCCTGTTGGAAGAATGAAAGGAAGGCACAGATGCAAAATGAGCTTTGTCATCTCCAAGTTCCAGACATGTGGGAGAACCACCCTGGCGTGGTCTCCCCGGTAGCCACCCCCTGCGGCCAAGAGGACTCTGCTTTAGGGGGAGGGAGCACCAGCCTTCCCATTGCCCATGGCCAGTGACAGGTCTGGGGTGGGTGTGCCACCAGTTTCTGGCCAATAAAACGTAAGAGAGAGTCTGCTGAGGGGCTTTCGGGAAAGGTTTTCCTCATGGAGAGAAGAGAAGGACACCTCACTGTTCAGGGGAGGAAGTTGTTGCCCCGTCTCTCGCAGCTGAGGGCACTTGGTAACTGGAGCTGGAGCCGTCTTCCGTGTCCATGAGGGAAGGTGTCTCTGACATGCTGAGGAAGGTGTCATCGCCGAGGGTGGGAAGTCAGAAAGTGCTGGGGTTCCTGGGACAGCACTGAGCTACTGAGTCCCCCTGGGATCAGAGCTGAGACCTGAGTGACAAGAGCCAGACGTGTGGCAATTGAGGGGAAGGGTGTTGCAGGCACAGGGAACAGCCAGTGCAAAGGCCCAGGCAGGAAGGAGCTTGGTGTATTCTGGACCAATGTGTGTGCGTGTGTGCGTGTGCGTGTGTGCATGTGTGTGCGTGTGTGCGTGTGTGCATGTGCATGTGTGTGCTTGTGCGTGTGCGCGTGTGCTTGTGCGTGTGTGTGTGCGTGTGTGTGCGTGTGTGCGTGTGCATGTGCATGTGTGTGCTTGTGCGTGTGCGCATGTGCTTGTGCGTGTGTGCGTGTGTGCGTGTGTGCATGTGCATGTGTGTGCTTGTGCGTGTGCACGTGTGCTTGTGCGTGTGTGTGCGTGTGTGCGTGTGTGCATGTGCATGTGTGTGCTTGTGCGTGTGCGCGTGTGCTTGTGCGTGTGTGTGCGCGTGTGTGTGCGTGTGTGCGTGTGTGCATGTGTGTGCTTGTGCGGGTGCGCGTGTGCTTGTGCGTGTGTGTGTGTGCGTGTGTGCGTGTGTGCATGTGCATGTGTGTGCTTGTGCGTGTGCGCGTGTGCTTGTGCGTGTGTGTGTGCGTGTGTGGCTGGAGCAGGGAGAGTGAGGGGGAGAGTGACAGGGGATGAGATCAGGGATGGCAGGGGCAGGATGACACAGGACCACACAGGCCACAGCCAGACCTTTAGATTTTATTCATTGTACCCCAACTTTTATTATAAAAATGTCCTAAAATTTGAAACATTTGAAAGAATATAGAATAAACACTCATATATTCCACCTAGGTTCAACCACTAGGTTGTTTTTTTTTTTTAATATTTATTTATTTCTTTTGGCTGCACTGGGTCTTAGTCGCAGCATGCAAACGCTTAGTTGAGGCTTACATGCGGGATCTAGTTCCCCGACCAGGGATAGAAACCTGGGCCCCCTGCACTGGGAGCACAGAGCCTTACCCACTGGACCACCAGGGAAGTCCCACAACCACTGTTAATATCTTGGCATATTTGCCTTATCTTCACATAGGTGTGCTTTTTTCTTTTTCTTTCTTTCTTTTTTTTTTTTGGCTTGCAGGATCTTAGTTGTCCAAGCAGGGACTGAACCCGGGCCACAGCAGTGAATGCCGGGAATTCTAACCACTAGGCCACCGGGGAACTCGCCCCCCTGCCGCCCGCCACACACACGCACTTTCATTTTCCTCTTAGCATTTGAAGAAAACTTGAGAACTCTATGCCTTCTGACTCCTGAATACTTGATCATATGTCTCCTGAGAGCGAGGACGCTCCTCTGCATAAGTACGTTACCATTATTACTAGAGAAAATTAAAATGATTCCCTAATTCTCAATCCATACTCAAGTTGACCCCGAATGTCTCATGTGGCTGGGTCTTCCCTCCTTCCTTCTTTTCTTTCCTGGACCCAGGATCTAATGAAGGATTACATGTCGCACTTGACGACTATGTCAAATTCTTTTAAGCTAGAACAGTCTCCCACCTGCTTCCCCTGACACTGACTTTGTAAAAAGTTTATTCATTCGATTGCCTTATTAAATTGAGGTTTGTCGCACATTCAGTGAACAGATCTTCAGGATGCAGCTTGGTGAATCTGTACACATACAATCACCACCCAGATCAAGATAGAGAACATTCCCACTCTCCCAGAAGGTTCCCTTCACTCTTCCAGGCGATCCCCACCCCGCCCAAGGCAGCCAAGGATCCATCCATCGCTGCAGGCCGGTTCGGGTGTCCTGGAGCTCTGTGGACATGGGGCCAGACAGCGTTCTTGGGCAGGGCTGCTTCTACTCAGCCTGACACCCGCGGGAAGTGCCAGGATGCAGGCACCTCAGCTCTGGGCGGAACACACTTTACACACTTTCCTGTTGTCCTGTCGGGGGGCGTTTGGGGTGTGTCTGGCGACACTGAGTATGGGGTCCAGGACAGCTGTGGTGTCTGCCGGTTTCCTCGTGGTGTCACCTAATGTGTCCTCATGTCGTATGAACCAAAACGCCTCGAATTCACCAAGTCAAGATTTTGCAGGTAGGGCTGTGCCTCGCATATCACATCCCACCCAGAGATGCCCAGGATGGCAGGTGGTCCCACCGTCTGTGATCTCAGGTGGGTCAGGTAGTGGCCCCAGAGCTTTCCACCGTTAAGGTAAGTTTTCGTTTTTCTGTCAGGGTCAGTGGAGGGTTTTGAGCAAGAGAGTGACGTGGTCTGATTTACGTTTGTAAAGACCACTTTGAGTTCCATTTGGAGGAGAAGAGACTGCAGGGGGCAAGGACAGAGCACGGAGACCAGTGAGGGGGCTACTGCAACAGTCCAGGCGAGTGAGCAGTGCTACAGCGGTGGGAGTGGAGGGGATGGTTGTGTCTGCAGCCCCTGCACGGACTGGGCCCTCCTTCAATGTCGGCTGGTCGGGGCTGAGCTCCCAGAGGGCAGAGGCTCACGCATCTCTGCGTGACCAGCACCCATTGCCCAGCTTGGGGCCTGGCAGAGAGGACATCCTAGTCATACCTGGGTGTGCCTGAATTTGGGGAAACTGTGACTTTTGTTTTTGTTTTTTGTTTTAAGATTTTTTTTTTTTAAAAGAGATTGGAGTTTATTTATTTATTTATTTATTTATTTATTTATTTTTGGCTGTGTTGGGTCTTCGTTTCGGTGCGAGGGCTTTCTCTAGTTGCGGCAAGTGGGGGCCACTCTTCATCGCGGTGCGCGGGCCTCTCACTATCGCGGCCTCTCTTGTTGCGGAGCACAGGCTCCAGACGCGCAGGCTCAGCAGTTGTGGCTCACGGGCCTAGTTGCTCTGCGGCATGTGGGATCTTCCCAGACCAGGGCTCGAACCCGTGTCCCCTGCATTGGCAGGCAGATTCTCAACCACTGCGCCACCAGGGAAGCCCTAAGATTTTTTTTTTGATGTGGACTATTTTTAAAGTCTAATATTGTTTCTGTTTCACGTTTTGGTTTTTTGGCCGTGAGGCATGTGGGATCTTAGCTCCCCGACCAGGCATCCAACCCGCACCCCCTGCATTGGAAGGTGAAGTCTTAACCACTGGACTGCGAGGGAAGTCCTGACTTTTGGGGTTTGATGCTGCAAAAAAACAAAAACAAAAACAAAAAACCCCAAAAGACAGAACAAGAGTCTGACCTGGTTACCCAGCAGGCCTTGCAGCAGTTCTGATTAATAACACTCTCAAGTCCTCCGCCCCGGACATCAGGGAGGCCTCTCTGCTTTTGGGGAGCTCCATTCACATTGCCCCAGAGGGACAAACAGTGTTGACAACAGTCAGATCTGCCTCCTGGCGACAGAAAGTTCCCAGCTGAGGCCTGGGACAGAGAGCTCTCCCAGCCTCCTCAGGCCTCAGGCTCATGCCTCCCCACCATGGTCCAGGGTGGGAGGGTCAGGCCCCTGCCTGTCATCTGTACCTGGCAAGTCATCTCCCAGTGCCCTGGGGGCGGCTCCTGCATGAATCCTTCTGGTCCAAGGTTGCCTGTGTCAGTTACCCATCACTGTGTAACACATTACCCCAAACAACAACAAACATTGGTTACAGGTCGTGTTTTCTGTGGGTCAGGAATTCAGAAGTGGCTTAGCTGGGTGCTCTGGTCTAGGGGGGTGTCTCTCATGAGATCGCTGTCATCAGAAGGCTTGATTGGGCCTGGAGGCCCTGCTTTCCCAGTGGTCGACTCACAGGGCCAGCTGTCGGTGCTGGCTGCTGGTGGGAGGCCTCGGGCCCTCTGCAAGGGCTGCTGCCCTCATGGCAGCTGCCTCCCCCCAAGTAGGACGGAAGCTGCAACGCTGTGTGACTCAACCACGGAAGTCACACACCGTCATTTCTGCAATATCCTATGGGTTACACAGCCCTGCTTGGTGGGAGGGGCTGCACAAGGGTGTGACTATCAGGAGGAGAGAATCTCTGGGACCTATGTTGGAGGCACGCAGGCAGTCGATTGCAATTAACAGGGAAGAACTTCTGTCTATTTGCCCACCCTCCAGTCATCCTGTGTGCCAGGCCCTGTGCTAGGCCTTGGTGTGCAGGGGTGAGGTAAGCAGTGAAAGAACTCCATCCATTCAGAGGGTTCATTAGGTGGGCAAGCCCTGTGGGCCACGCAGGATGAACAAGCTGCCGAACCTGGACAGAGCCTCCTTAGCCAGGGCCTCGCACACCAGCCAAGGCCTCACATACACAGCCGATGTGTCAGGAGTACTGGGACAAAGGGCAAAAGGACCTAGGAGAGAGAGAAAGCTCCCGGCCCAGCAATCAGGGAAGGCCCCAGGAGGAGGTGGTGTTTGAGCTGGTGTGGACGTCCAGGAGAACTAGGCAGGTGGGGGACAGTGTCACACAGTGGTCAGGGCAGATGGGGGGCTCAAGCCCATGCCTCCTGAGACACACTCCCCAACTCCTACTTGACAGAAAGCAATTGTTCACACACTGTGTTGTGTGCCATGGCCTGAGCTGGCCACTGGGATCCAGCAGTGGATGAAACAGCCCTCACAGTGCTTCAAAGTATGGTCCTGTGTCAGGGACAGGGTCTGGAGATGCCCTTGAGATGATTACTAGTAGTAAAAGTAGCTCTATTCCGGTCAAGCAATGTCCACCCATCATCTGATTGCAGTGGGCAAGATCATATCCCCATTTGACAGATGAGGAAACCAAGGCTCAGGGCTGGAAGGACTGGCCAAGGACACGGAACAAGGCCTACTCCCAGGCCTTGAAAGTGCATGCCCGGGGCCCAGACAGACGCGGGTGCAGCAGCCCTTGGCCTGGCTTTCTGAGATGCACTGGGCTGCAGGTGCTGGCCCTCCTTCACCACCAGCAGGAGATCCCTGCAGGCCCAGGGCTTCACGACATGGGACGAGGGCGGTTTGGAGTCGTGTGGCTCAGCCTCTGTGCTCAAGGTCAACCTTATGACCAATTAGTGGGGCCCGTGAGTCACATGGGGAGGGATTTTTGGGGATTGCAGTGGAGCAAAATGTCCCTGGGCCTGACCTCCTTCCACAGGGAGAGCTGCAGAGGCCCTGGGCTACTGGGGGGCTCCTGGGGGGCTGCCCCAGCTTCAGAGCCCCAAGTTCCAGAGGCCCACACAGATTCTCCCCTCTTCCACCCCCCCACACTTGCACAGACGACAGTGGTTAAGGCCATCACGGCTGAATGAGCACCTTGGCGAGGCAGGCATCATGCTGAGTGCCTTACAGGCATTACTGCACTGAGCCCCCACGGCCCTCCATGCAGGTGTGTCCCCATTTCACAGACAAGGGGACTGAGCTCAGTAAGGTCAAGTCAGTTGCCCAAAGGCACAGGAAACCCAGAGGCAATGCCTGTCAAAATATACCTGCAAAACACCCGCTCTCCCCGTCCTTGCCACCATGCTGGTCCCATCTTCTTGCATCACTCGCCTGGACGAGGCACAGGTGGGACAAAGGATGCTGAGACATATGGGTACATTGGACAAGTTGAACACACACCTCTGGGCGCCTCTCAGTCTTCGCAAAGGTAACCAAGTCTTGAACTTGGTGTTTCTCGTTCAAATGTATTTTTATTCTTTTACTATTAATACTTACATATGTATCTACAAATAACATGTACCAAAGGTCGTGTGTGTCTTTAATCTTTCTATAAAGAGGACCAGGGGCTTCCCTGGTGGTGCAGTGGTTGAGAATCTGCCTGCCAATGCAGGGGACACGGGTTCGAGCCCTGGTCTGGGAAGATCCCACATGCCGCGGAGCAACTAGGCCCGTGAGCCACAACTACTGAGCCTGCGCGTCTGGAGCCTGTGCTCCGCAACGAGAGGCCACGATAGTGAGAGGCCCGCGCACCACGATGAAGAGTGGCCCCCACTTGCCGCAACTGGAGAAAGCCCTCGCACAGAAACGAAGACCCAACACAGCCATAAAATAAAAATAAAATAAAATAAATAAGCAAATATGGTTAAGAAAAATATAAAAAAAAAAAAGAGGACCACACGAACACTCTCTTCTGGAACTTGCCTTTTCTCCCTCCGCAGTGTATTTCTGAGGTTCAGCAAGTTGGTACATGTAGCTGCAGGACACTGATTCTTCACTGATGTATAGTGATCCATGGAAAGGCTCTTACTTAAACTGTTGTTCCTGTTTTATTCCCAATGGTTCAGGCAGGTGTGATTTTGGTTCTCATACTACAGAGGAGAAAGCAGGCTCAGAGAGATCAAGGAGTTTGTCTGGGATTAGCCAGCTTCTAAGGGGCAGAAACCCCCCTACTGAGTCCCAAATGATGTGGCTCACAGCCTCCTTTATATTAAGATCCACGAACAGAGGGGAAGAGACCACGCAGCCGGGCTAGCACTGAGGCCATCTCAGCGCTCGGGGGGCAGCCAGGAGGGGGCCTTGACATGATGTCCACTGGGAAGGTAGCCCAGGGGTCAGGAACCACCCTCGCACCAACCCCATTTGTGGGCCTCTCTCCACCCCAGGGGGAGCCCAGGGACACAACACACAAGTCACAGGGGGACTGCCTGGCTCCATAAGACACCTCCTGCCCGGGCTGCTGAAGAAGCAGGTCGTGAGCCAGACTCCACTCGAAGCCTCAGTTTCCTCAACTGTAATTTGGGGATAATCATGGTACCTGCTCAGAGGGAGGCTTGAACATTGTTTAGAGCATCTGATATTTAATGATCCCGAGGGGCTTCTCTACTCCAGTTTTGTCCAGATTGATTGACTGATTCATTCATTCATTCAACAAGCATGTGCTGGGCCCCTGCCCTGGGCCAGGTGCTCAGTGCGGCCCTGAGGGCCCAGTGTCTATGAGAATGAGGAGTCAGGAGGGCACAGCCGCAAGCCATGGCAGACGGAGCTTTAGCCACAGACTGTGCGCTGGCTGTGCGACCCTGGGCCGCCCGGCTCTCTCGGCTCCTGTGGGAGAAGATGTGGGAGGTTCCCTGACCTGCATCTCCCCTCCCCGGTGTGGGCAGGGCACAGCCGGCAAGGGCACCAGGGAGCATCCTGGAGCCCAGGGCCGCTGGCTGCTGGCGCTGTCCCCACACTGGGAGGGCCCTGGGGTGCGGCGCGGACACAGCCGGCGGTCAGCTCACGCACTACACACGGGGTCACGTCGCCCCAAGGATGGGGCTGAGGAAAACCCCTCCCCTGCCATCTCCTCCACCCTCCGCCTCCCCAGGAGAGGCAGCTGCTTCTCGCAGGGTTTCCACAGCCCGCACCCCACACCCACCCACCAAAACCTTCAGCCCTTGGCGCCTGGCACAGGCCCCGCCCACCCTGCCGGGGCGGCCGCTGTCAGGGGAGCCTGCCCATCCTCACGTCGTCACTCGGGCAGGAGACACCGGCTTGACACAAGCACAAACCGGGCACAAGAGTCAATTCAGGTCACCCTCAGAGACAGCTCAGGGCTCAGACCACAGCAGGCCCTGCTGGAAATCTTATCTGGCGTGTCACCAAGTGCCAAGGGCCCTGTTGGTCCCTTCCACCCTACCCTGTTGCTTTATCTATTTCAACCTCCATCTTTCTCTGCCTCCCATGTCCCCAGCGGCTTCAGAGTGACCCATCGTGAGGCGATTCAAGGGGCCCACCCTCGAGGGAGATACAGCAGGCTGATGCAAGAGCTTGGGAATTGGGTCAGACAGCCTGGGTCTGATCTTGGCACTGCTACTCTCGGGCCAGGATGGTGGTCTGCCCAACAATTCACATTAAATAGGTGGGCTGAGCCTTCTGCCAAAATTTCCCAGATTTGATTCGTGTCAGAGCTGGAAGAAGCTTTGGAGTGAAATCATGTCCCAGATGGAGAAACTGAGGCACAGGGTGAGTCAGGGATTGCCTGTGGTCACCCGGCAGAGCTGGGGTGAGTGTCCAGGCCTCCTGCCCTCTGGGTGGCCCTGGTAGCAAGATCGCACCATCAGCCATTTCTCCAGAGCGGACACACACGTAATCGGCATCTTCTCTGTCTTGCCCTGCCACTGGTCGGGTGGGAACAGGGATTATAACAGCGCCAACAGGGAGAGGAGGAGGGCCATGGCCCCTGCTCTGTGCGGCACTGTTCTAGGCACTTCTACCTTGAACTCACTCGATTTCACAGCAGCTCTAGGAAGGAGATGCCACTCTCCCCATTTTACAGATCAGAAAAGCGAGGCACACGGAGACTAATGCCAGGAACTTGGCACCTGGTTGTCCCCAGAGCCCTGCTCAGGAGGGGAATTAGCTCCATTCTTACAAGGAGGGGGCTTGCCTCACCCAGGGCCACATAGCTTGAACTCCATGCTCCTGGGCCTCAGACCTTGGGTTTGAGGAGGACAGAAGAGCAGGATGTGTGGGGCCTCTGAGGGTGCAGGCCAGAGAGGGGCTGGGTCGTGGACGTCCCAACCAGGCCCCAGCCTTGGCCTCCAAGAATGGGCGGGGTCACGGAGGCCGAGAGACGGAGGCCCACATGTGGCGCCGCCCCTGACCTCCTCCCCTGGAGGCTGGCGTGTTCTCTTGCCCTAAGACTTGCAAGGAGCCTGTTCTTCACCAAGTGGAGTCCTAGGCCCTCGGCGACCAGCCCCTCCTGCAAGCCTTGGGTCTGACTGCTGTTTCAAGGTTCTGCTGGTCTTCCTAGGTTTAGCTGCTGTGGGAGCTGGAGAGAAGGAGAGGGGGTCCCAGACTCCAGAAGCCCTGTGGATGGCCCACCTCTGAGTCAGTGGCAGTGGGAGGCATTTCTTACCCCCTCGCACCTGCTGAGTGATCTTGGGCAGGACTCAGAGGCCTCAGTTGTCCCGGCTGTTGGACAAGGTGGTCTCTGAGATGTTTCCAGCTGGCTATTCTCTGTATTTGGGATGCTTGAATGTCTGGGAGAGAAAGAGCCATTGATGTATGCCTCATTTATCTCAGAGATGGAGAGATAGAGAGAGAGAGAGGGGCAGACACAGCCGGGGACAAAAGTAGAACAGAGGAGGCACACAGGTAGAGGCGTGGAGGTGGGGGTGAGAGAAATCAGAGTTTGGAGAGGGGGGCACAAGTGAACCCGGCCAGGCCTGCCCCTCCCCGAGAGCAGACACAGGGTCCCTAACCCAGGGGCAGCTGGAGGCAGCCCGGCCTGCCAGGCCCTCTCCCCTGCCCACCACATCCGGCTTGGGCCTGGCAAGGCCTTGGGGTGGGAGGAAGGGAATAGAGGGGCAGTGTCAGCTGTGAACCTCCCCATTTCCCCCAGATCTGCCTGGGGAGTCAGAATTCAGCAACTGCTCCCTTCTGCGTGTCAGCACAGGACCACCTACTCACTGGCCTTGTTGCCCACATTCTCTGCCCTTAGCGGAATCCACTGTCCGAAAGCTGCGTCCCATCTCTGGACCAACGTAAGGATGGTTTTCACTGCCTAGAATGCTTTGAACCCCTGTTCCTCCTTATGTCAGATGCTGTCATGGTTCATTTTACGTGTCAGTTTGGCTGGGCCACAGTGCCCAAGTATATGGTCAAACGTTATACTGGATGTTTCTGTGAGAGTGTTTTTGGATGAGATTCACATTTAAATTGATGGACCATGAGTAAAGCAGATTTCTCTCCATAATGTGGGTGGGCCTCATCCAACCAGTTGAAGGCCTGAATAGAACAAAAAGACTGACCTCCCCTGAGCAAGAGGGAATTCTGCAGCAGATAGTTTTCGGACTTGAACTGTAACACTAGTTCTTCCTGGGACTCCAGCCTGCTGGCCCACTCTGTAGATTTAGGACTTGCCAGCTTCCATAATCACATGAGCCAATTCCTTAAAATAAATCTTTCTCTCTATATATACGTTCTATTGGTTCTGTTTCTCTAGAGAGCCCTGACTAATACAGATGCCCTTCAAAGGACACCTCCTCCAGGAAGTCTTCCTTGATCCCTAAGCAGAGTCTTCTGCTTTCCTGGTGTATCGTAGCCCTTCCTGCTGCCTCAGTTACATAGCATTTGTCACACCATACCCCACTGAATTGTAAGTCCCCATCTCCCTTACTGGGGGGTGAGTCCTGGATATTAGGGACTGGAGACAATTCACCCAGGTTCTCAGCACAGCCCAGCACCGGGTCTAGCACAGAAGAGATGGATAGAAAGATGAATGGATGAATGCATGATGGAAGGAAGGTAGGAAAGAAGGAAGGAAAAATGGATGAATAGATGGAAAGACAGGTGGGCGGGTGGATAAAAGGTGGAGTGTGGGTAGGTGGATGGATGTGTGAATGGATGGAAAGATGGAAGGAAGGATGGGTGATGGGTGGATAGATGGGTAGATAGGTCCGTGGATGGATGGACGGATGGATGGATGGATGGATGGATGGGTGGATGGATGGATGGATGGATGGATGGGTGGGTGGATGGATGGACAGATGGATGGATGGGTGGATGGATGGGGTATGTGTGTGGATGGGTGGAAGGATGAGTGGATAGGTAGGTGGATGGGTGAATGAGGTCAAGTCCCTATAGTCAAGGAGCTCCCAGGTGGGTAGGAGGGTTACCCTTGTTCACAGCTCACTTCCACCCCAAGCAGAAAGGGGCCCTTGAGAGCCCTTGAGAAGAGCCTGCAGATTCCCCAGGAAGTGATCTTCCCTTAGTCAGTGGGAGCCCCATTCAATCCCTTCTACAGAGACTCTATTAGGTGGCTGGCCTTGTGGGTGTAGGGTTTGGAGTGTTCCACCCTTGGACTCAGTTCTGCTTTGTCCCAGCTGTGTGGACTTGGACAAGTCACTCTTGCTCTCTGGGTCTCCTCAGAGATCATATCACCCAGTGGCCAAGTGCGTGAGTTCTGAAGCCTGACTGCCCGGCTCTGTCACTCCACCTTCCCCTGCCTCGGTCTCCCCATAAGTAAGCGGGCATAATGCCAGTCCCTTGCCTATGGCACTGTTTTGAGGAGTAAATGAGTGAATACACATAACGTGCTTGGAACAGTGCTTGGCACACAGTTGTTACCTACGTCACAGTGCAGCTGGGAAGGGAAAATGAGATCATGTGGGTGAAATGCTTGGCTGGGTGCCTGGACTGTGGGAACCACACCATAAATTATGTTTCCTTGATCTCTAACATGATCCTGTCTTCCGGGTAGGGAAACCGAGGCTGTGAGAGGACAAGCAGCTTGGCCAAGACCAGGCAGCATGTCAGTGGTAGAAGCCAGGACCCAGACTAGGCCTGGCCGACCCCCGCCGCCCGGTCTGTCCAGAAAGCCTGAAGCTGTGAAGTAGGAGAAAGATCTCAGCGGGTGACGGCCTGGGGCTAGCCCAAGAGGCCTCCGGGCTGGAGGCCCAGCCAGGAAGGCAGGAGGCATATCTGGGGAACCACACGTCACAGGGCCTGGCCAGGGGACCAGGGGGGCAGTGGGAGGGCGTTGGGAGGGGCGAGGGCAGGGGAGGAGCCGCTCAGAGGTGGGGTCTGGAAGCCGTGCTCCAGGGCTTGGCCTCGGTGGAGGTGGGATGGCGGGGCGCGGCTCTCAGCTGTGGAGATGGGCACGTGGTGGTGGGCAGGTGAGAGGCACCGGGCCACCCTGCCAAGGTAGCTGTGTGCAGAGAGCGAGAGATGAGGTGAATTTTTCCATACGCGCTAAGACTGAATACAGTGTCAGAAACGACGTGCAAAAGGCAGGATTGTCTCCCGTTTCATTCTCAAACAGATGATGATGCCAGTAATACAGTCATGGGGGCATGAGGGTGCACCAGGCCTGTGGCTCAGGGCACCACCAGGATAACCCCGTGAGGAAGCAACGGTTACTCTTCCCACTTTGTAGATGCAGAAACCGAGGCACGCAGGGTCGAATGAGTGGGTAGCCCAGGTCTGGCCTGCCTCTGCTAGCCTTCCTTGCCCCAGTCGACCTGCCAGGTAGCAGGTGATGCCCTTGGTTCCATACTGTGGGATGTCAGTGGGGTGGGAAAGATGGGTGGGCAGGAAAGAGTGGGAGGGTATCCTGGGTGAGGGTCCCGGCTGAGGAAAAGGCTGAGCGTCGGGGGAGTGAGCAGAGGAGGGTTCAGGGCGCAGAGGAGGGTGCAGGGCCCAGTGGAATCTTCTGGGGCCCTGCCGTCAAGCATTTGAGCCATTTCTCAGCACAGCGTGATGCCCATATCTGGGATGAGAGCTAGGTATCTTGCCCACCTCACAGATGAGGGAACTGAGGCATGGGTGAGGGTCAGAGGGAACCGGGGGTTTTGGAGTCAGGGTGGGGGCAGTGCTGGTGGGAGGAGGGTGGTGGGAGGAGAGTGAAGGGCCTGAGAACTGCTCCAAGTAACAGGACAAAGCCTGGGAAACCTGATCGCTTGTTTACCAGCCTGGAGATTAAAATCGATGCTGCCAGGGGGCTTACCAGGGAGGCGGGCAGGTAGCAGCAGGCCTGCCGGAGCGGGGCAGGCTGGCGTTTTCCAGGCCGTGCGTGATGGCTGCAGTCACTAGCCCCAAGCGTGCTCTATGTCAACTTACTTCTTAAACTGTCTTCACAGCAAAAGGTAACCCTGACCGTGCCCTGGGCCCAGCCCTGGGCACTGCATACACATCAACTATCATAACAGCCCTCAGGCCAGACAGGGGTCCTGGGGTTATCCTCGTGCTGTACAGGTGGGGCAACTGAGGCGAGAGCTGCCTGAAAGCACAGGGCAACGGAGGAGCGGAGCTGGGATTCCAACCAGGACCACCTGGCCCCAGGGTCCCTGAGCTCAACCCCTCTGCTGCCCGACACTATTGCTTAGGTCAGCATATTTAGAAAGGAAAAGCCACGTCACATCTGAGAAATGGCTGCTATGAACGGAAGGTACCAGAAACACAAATAAGATCAAGACAGAATAAGGTTTTGTAATAATTTTTTCTAGACTCTGTTACCTGGGGGAGCTCAGAGCCAGAGACCTGCTTTCGGTTTGCTAAAGGACAGAATAGCCAGTGGCAGAGAGGCATCCAGGACACCCCGCCCGCGCTGAGCCCTCAACTTGGTCAGAAGGACTGAAGGCATTAGATTAGCAAAGGGAAGGGCTCTCACACAGTGAGATTCTTCTCGAGGGCCATGCCCAGCTCTGAATCCATAGCTCTTTTAATCTTTGAGACAGCCCTGGACATCTCCACTTAACAGGTGACAAAATGGAGCCTCAGAATTGTTGGTCACTTGCTTGAGGTTGCCCAGCCTGGGTGGGGCGAGCAGGGGCTGCCCAGCCTGCCTGGATTTCTGCTCAGACTCCCACAGGCTGGCACCTCGTCAGGACCTGTCCTTTCCGCAGGTGCCTGTGGGGCGACCGTCCCTTGCTCAGTGCAGGGGGCTAGGCCAGTGCAGCCTAACCCTAACCCTAACCCTAACCCTGTGTGTGAGGCAGGGCTGGCCTGGTGTCGGGAAGCCAGTGAGGCAGGGAGGGTTCTGGGAGCCCATGGCCAGAAGAGGGGACACAGAAACCCACTGAGCATGGACCCTTCAGAACCACACACACACCATCGCCAGGATCTCGGGGAACCAGGCTTCCATGTGGGCCTGCCTGAGAGGCAACGAGGATTGCCTGCTTGTGACAGATGAGGAAACTGAGGTTCGCGGAGGGGAAGTTTGCCCAGTTAGGACAGAGCAGAGCCAGATTTAGATCCTGATCTGTGTGGCTCCTGATTCTTGGCCTTTTTCTCAGCATCATCACATCCCTTCAGGCAGACAGTGTTGAAGATCTCTTCCTTCCAAGACTAGAGCCTTCGGTGGCCTCCACTCCTTTCTTTCCTTCCTACCTTCCTTCCTTCATTCCTTTCTCCCTCCCTCCCTTCTTTCATTCATCAAGGACTCCCTGTGCCTACATGGCTGGCACTCCATGGTGCCAGGGACACAGCACAGGTCAGACACAGCCCCTGCCCTCCAAGAGCTGTCTGGTAGAGAGATGAACCCCCAACTCCATCTTCTCATGAGAGAAGGCCATGAGTTGGCCCAGGGAGGTAACCAACTCAGCCTGAGTCAAGGAAGGCTTCTTGGAGGAGGTGGAGCTGACCTGAGTGTGGAAGGAGGAGGGAGAGCTGGCTTGGTACCAAAAGGCTGGAGCTTTGCACACCAGGGAGAGAGCGTGGACCTCAGCCTGCGGGGGAGTGGGAGGATGCGCACGGGGAAACCAAAAAGCCAGCAAGACCCAATCCCCCCTCCTCAGAAAACAAGCACCCCTCCAAGGGACTGGGAGCCCAGAGGTCCCGAGCCCCCTCCAAATCTGATATCAAGTCCTCACCAAGCACGTGGCCCTGGGCTGGGCCGACAGCAGGTGCCCATAAAAAGTCTAGTCACAGAGCCGCAGAGCTGGGAGGACCTTCGTGTATGTCTGCACGTGAACAAAGGGGAGATGGAGGTCCAGAGAGGGCACTGGACTTGCCCAAGGTCACACAGCAAGATGGTGACTGACATGGGCTCATACCCTTCAGGCCCCAGCCCCCACTACCACCTCAAGGAGGTTGGCTGTCACTGTGTTTCTCCACAGAATTACTGGGCACCTGCTCAGGTCCACATGGATCTTGAAGACTCAGGGATGAATAATGATGATGATGATGATGATGATGAAATACTAATAATACTAATAGTAATAGTACTACTATTGCCCTCCTGGGCACCTACCGTGCTAAATGTTTCACATGTATACTACCCACCATACTCACAAACTTTACGAGGTGGATACTATTACTCTTCCCTCTTCACCTGGAAAGAGGTGCAGAGAGGTAAAGTAACTGCCCCGAGGCCCCACAGCAGGTAAGTGGCCGAGCCAGGATCTGAGCTCAGGCTGTCTGGCTCTGGAGCCCCCCATGGAATCATGACTCTCTTTGTCCTCCTAAGCCACAGTAGCCTCTTAGAGACTCCACAGTACATCAGGACAGACAGACGCATCTACTCTCTAATTATGTGGACGATGCCCCATTGGAGAAGAGAGTGGCTCAGGTGATGACGGCCAGCCCCACCTCCTGGAGCTTGGCGTCACCTCCAGGTATTGACGGTGCCGTTTCCTCAGTTTTACCTTTTCCTTAATAAGTCTTGGCCCTGAACTTGTAGAGGAGAGAAGAGACTGACAACCTTGGCCAGGCAGGGCCAGCCCCCAGCCAGCGCCCGGCTCTCAACGTCGTTGCATGCACCCCTCCAAACTTCCCGCCTGGTGATGGCCTGGGGGTTGGCAGGCGGGGCTCTCAGCCTGCAGGTGTGCTCTGCCCACACCTTTCTCTACCAGCCTGTCAGGATGTAGAGCCTGGCAGGGCCAGGAGGCCCAGGTGTGGTGGGTGAGGCCTGGGCAGGGTGGAGAGGGAGGTGTCCAGTGGGGAGCTGGGGGTGGCACTGGAATAGGTGACCGCTGTGTTTGAACCCTGGTGCTAAACTTCCTAACTGGGAAATTCTGGACCAGTGTCCATACCTCTCAGAGCCTCAGTTTCCTCATCTGTGAAATGGGGATGCTGATGCCAATCACAGAGTGTATGTTGTGAGTATTGAAATGAGAGAATGTGAAAAACAAGCAGCACATGTCAATTAGATCTCAATAAAGGTGGAACTTAATCACTTAACTAATTTGAAAATTATAATAAATAAAGAGAAAAGCAACTAGCTAGCGCCAGGCATGTGGTAGATATCCCAAAATAATGGTTTCCATCCCTGTGTGAACCTAGACTGCTTTCCAACCTCATTCAGTATTCAATCTTGATTAGTGGGAATAATGGTTTGTAGGTTTGGGTTGAGGAGGAGTCTGAGGACCAATCTGGGATCAACGGGGAAAAGGTCTCAGTTAATGATGTCTGTCATGGACCCAGGAGGGAACAGAGGTGTGTGTGCCATGGATTTTCCATTCTCTTTTCCCCCTCCCCTCCCCTCTTCATGCCTCTCTTCTCTCTCTCTCTCTCCAGTTTCTGTTGGCTCTACTTTCAAAACACGTCCAGAAACCCATCACTTCTTGCCACACCTACTGCTGCCACCTGGTCCAGCCACCATAATCTCTCTCGCTTCCTCCCTTGTTCCTTCCTTGCTCTTTCAGCCTCTTCTCACAGAGCCCAAAGGGATATTGTTAAAGTCAACCCTCATCCTTCCTCTGTTCAGCCGCCCCCCGCATGGCTCCCAATTCATTTGGGATAACAGCCAAAGTCGTCATAGTGGCCCACAAAGCCTGTGCAGTCGGAGCCCTGTTATCTCCAAGGCCTCACCTTCCACCATGCTCCCCTGGTCTCTCTGTTCCAGCTGCACTGGCTCCTGGTTATTCCTCCCAAGTGCAGGGACATCCCTGCCTCAGGACTTTTGCACTTGCTTCCCCCAGCCTGGAATGCCCTTTCCCCAAATACTCACATGACTCTCACTTCCTTGGCTCTGTTCAGTGCAGCCTTCCCCCTTTTTAAAATGGCACCCCCATCCCTACCCCCTACACACTCTCAGCCTCTTTCCTGATTTATTTTTCTCTTTAGCGCTTACCAAATCCTAACATGCCATATATTTTATTTATTCATTTTTCTTACTATTTATCCCCCTCTAGCTCCACCTCTGTGCTGAAACTCTACCTTCCAGAAGCCCTTCTTCTCCCTGGGCCCTGGGCTCTCACATACGCTGTTCCATCTATCAGGAAAGCAACCCTTCCCACCTCCCATCTGGATGGTTCTCCATCTTTCAGGTCTCTGCTTAGACCTCACATTCTGTTTCTGGAACAGTCCAGATAGTGAGCCCTCAAGGGCAGGGGCCGCATACATCATGTGCATCATCGTGTCCATGGTGCTTCCTGGGCCCTGGTATACAGGTGGTGCTCAGTAAATGCTCAGTGAAAGGTTCACTCACACTTGGAAGCAAAAGAGCTCCTAAATCCCTCCTTTCTCTGTCTGCACCCTTGCTCTCATCTTGGGATGGAGTTCCATTATTATTAACCATGAGTGCTAACTGTACAGCCTGTCAGAGTTTCTTCATGAATCACTTTTGTCTGGTGAGTCCCTAACTGCTCCGTGAGACCAGCAGCTCAGGGTGCTATTGGGAGTGGCTCAGAGAGGTGAGGGAACATGATTCAAGTCACACAGCTTCACCTTTCCTGGCCAAGGAGACAGAGCAGGTGTCAATGCTGGAGGCCCAGGGAGACCCACATGGCACAGCCGAACACTCAAGGGTGAGGGAACCCCACAGCTGTAACAGCCAAAATAGGGTGTCACTGGCTAAACCATGGGGTCTGAAGATTCCTCACATTCTGGAAATCTGAATTATCTGGGCCCAACTGGCAAAAGGAAAGAGGAAGCAGAACCCAGGGTGAAAGAGAAGAGAGGAAATCTGGGTTGGTTCTGCTCACACCAGCACCCTCAGCCCCATCTTACAATTTCCTTCTGTAACCTCTGCATGGAGTGTGTGCATGCCAGAACCAATTGGACATCCCCCCAGAATATTCCAGGCCTTTCCTGTGGTTGGAAAGATGGATGCCAGGTAGATCCTTTTCTCCCAACAACCCTCAGAGGACGTGATCCTTAGTGGGCCAGGTGTACTTGGAAAATTTCCCATCTCTCCTGCCCCAGACCTCTTTGAAATCACTTGTGGCCCATCTTACTTTTTCAGCAACACAGGGGAATTTGCAAGATCACTAACATTTAGAGCTTTAAATTGTAAATGTTTCCAATATACACAGAAATATTCCCGACACCTCATGCCCTTTGCAGACGAGACTAACATTGCTAAACTTTCCTGACTGAGTCAGAGCCATACCGCCTACCGAAGCACTAGCTGTAAGTCAGTGAGGTCATGGACATCAGACCCCGCACTGGTGGCCCCAGCTGTGTGCCGAGTTCTTACATTTTCCTTCCCCCTCTTTTTGTTTTTTGTTTTCCAAGAATAGCCACAACATCTTCCATTGCACGGGCTCTTCTTACGATATGGCTCTGACACTCCTCTCTTTGGGGGGTAAAGTCCACGTGTTCTCTTCCCTGGGGTCTGGCTGGCCTGTGGCAAAGACAGAGTGATGCTGAATGGCTTCCAGTGCTAGGTCACAAAGGCAAGGCACCATCCATCTGGTCTTCTGGGACACTTGCTCTTGGAATCCAGCCACCATGCTGTCAGGAAGCCCAAGTCATCTGTGGAGACCCACATAGGGAAGATCGAAGGTTCCAGCCACTTCAGCTGAAGGATGAACTGGAGTTGACCAGCAGAGGGGATGGGGAAAGGGCATTCCAGCAGGAAAAGGGAACGGCATGTGCAAAGGCTCAGACTCAGAGGCAAGAGAGAGCTTGGCACACCTGGGCAGCACCAAGAGGTGCAGGGTGGGTGGAGCATACAGTGGAGACCGGAGGTGATGGAGAGTCTGTGGCCAGGTCACAAGAGGACTCCAGAGGCTGGCTGAGATGGAGGGACTGGGGAGCCATGGAGGATGGTGACAGATGATCACAATGCTTTAAAACGATCTACCTGGCTTCGGCTGGGTGGAGAATCCACTCAAGGGGCTGAGCCCGGAGACAGGGTGGGAGGGAGGAAATGAGCACCACTGGGGGCCTGGACTACGGTGGTGGCAGTGGGGGTGGAGCGAGAGAGCTTTAGAGGGCGGTGTGAGGGGCAGTGGCACCCAGTGGGTCTCTTGGCCAGGGCCAGGCTCATTGTGTTAATTACTAAAGCTGGGGTGGTGGCCTGGGGGGAGGGGAAGGGAGTGCATCAGTGGGTGTGACGGCCTCTGACCCATAGGATGGCCACCTGGAGTCAGTCTCTGGCAGCAGGACAATGACTCAGGGTCAGAGCTGTGGGCCACGTGGAGTATGAATCCCAGAGGCCTGCAGTCTAGGCTGCTTGCTGTCCCTCCCCTATCACAATCAGGCTGACAACAAGTGTCGTTATTGAGTGCCTCCTGCATGTTAGGCACTGGCAAAGGGTGTTACACTGTTCTGTCTTGCAATCTTGGTGGCCCTTCTATGAATATGAGGTAGGTGCCCATTTTACAGATGAGGAAACTGAGACTCACAGAAGTTAAGCGACCATCCCAAGGCCTCTCAGTTCAGAAACAGTAGAACCGCGATTGGAAGCCAGCATCTTACAGGGGCTGTGGAAGCCGCCAGCCTCGGGGAAGGTGGATGAGCAACCAGGACCTGCGTTTGTGGATTTGGGAGGAGCTTTTGGAGGGAGGATGCAGGCTCAGAGACATTTCTTTGGAATGTCAAAAGGAATGGGCCTGAGTCAAAGTCTGGACAAGCCAAATTCCCCAGATTTTGTTTGAAGAAATGATCCCACTGCTGAAATAGGAATAAAAGGTTGGAGAGCCAGGTCTGTGCTGAGCTGTGAGCTGGGGAGGGGTCCAGGCTAGATCAGGGGGACGCAGCCAAGCCTCCAGCCCAAGAGCGGCTTCTGGAAGAAGTTCCGTCCCAGCACCTGCTGCCTCCTTGCTGACTCCTGGTGGAGTTGCAGCTTTCCGGAAGTTCTCAGCCTGGGGTCTGGTCTCGAATGATTACATTGTTCCTGTGGGGCTGAGGGGAGCTGAGGGGGCAAGGGTTAGAGCTGCATGGGTTGCATCTCTCCCATCAGATGCATCTCCCCTGGGTATGAGCCCCCATCCCCTGTACCTGTCCTGCCAACCTGGCTGCCTGGCGGATCTCCTGGGGAGCTTTTTTTTTTTTTTTTTTAATAAATTTATTTTTTTTGGCTGCGTTGGGTCTTTGTTGCTGCGCGCAGGCTTTCTCTAGTTGCGGCAAGTGGGGGCTACTCTTCATTGTGGTGTGCGGGCTTCTCATTGCGGTGGCTTCTCTTGTTCTGGAGCACAGGCTCTAGGTACGCGGGCTTCAGTAGTTGCAGCACGTGGGCTCAGTAGTTGTGGCGCACAGGCTTAGTTGCTCTGCAGCATGTGGGAACTTCCCAGACCAAGGCTCCAACCCGTGTCCCCTGCATTGGCAGGAGGATTCTTAACCACTGTGCCACCAGGGAAGCCCCCTTCTGGGGAGCTTTATAAAACCTGATGCCCAGGCCATATGCCAGAACCAGCATTTTCAAAGTTCCTCATTTGATTCTTTTTTTTATTTTTTATTTTTTTATTTTTGGCTGTGTTGGGTCTTCATTGCTGTACGCGGGCTTTCTCTAGTTGCGACGAGCGGGGGCTACTCTTCGTTGCGGTGCGCGGGCTTCTCATTGCGGTGGCTTCTCTTGTTGCGGAGCTCGGGCTCTAGGCGCACAGGCTTCAGTAGTTGTGGCTCACGGGCTCTAGAGCGCAGGCTCAGTAGTTGTGGCGCACGGGCTTATTTGCTCCGCGGCATGTGGGATCTTCCCAGACTAGGGATCGAACCCGTGTCACCTGCATTGGTAGGCAGATTCTTAACCACTGCACCACCAGGGAAGTCCCTCCTCATTTGATTCTGACGTGTGGCCAGCGCTAAGAACCGGTGTGAAGAGCACTGTCTTTGGAGTCAGACACGTGTAGGCTCAACTCCTGACCCTGCTTCCATGCTGGGTGACCTTGGGCTCGTTTGGCAACCTCTCTGAGCCTTCATCTCCTCCTTCTATCAGGAATGACACTCCATTATGGGGCTGAAGGGATTAATCATATAATTTGGGCACATCACCTAGTACTTAGAGCTCAAAAAAACCGGCAGCTAGGGACTTCCCTGGTGGTCCAGTGGGTAAGACTCTGCCCTCCCAAGGCAGGGGGCCCGGGTCCAATGCCTGGTTGGGAACTAGATCCCGCATGCCTGCCACAACTAAGAGTTCACATGCCGCAACGAAGATCCCGTGTGCCGCAACTGAGACCCGACGCAGCCTAAATAAATAAATAGTTTTTAAAAAAGGCAAGTAAAACAGTCATGCTCATAGTAACATCGACCTTGCTGAGTAGAATGGAACAGTTTGGGATTTAAAAGGAGCATGTTAAAAAGGCACTTCTGGAGCGGAGCTCAGAGGCTGAAACCATTAAGTTGAAGTCCCATCACAGCAAGACGTGCTTCATATTTTCCTCCTCCTTGAAGCTTCTGAAATGAATGCCATTATTGCTGACGTGGGCGGTTAATTTGATGTCTATGTGGGGTTTCTGTCTGGAGAAGCAGCAGATCCTGCAGTGTTTGACCCACTGATGTTTCCGCAGAGACAGGCTGAGGCTTTGACAGCCAATCAGAGCCCCCTCTGGCCCAGCTGTGTCCCCGCAGCACCCCTCCTGGGCCGCAGGATGGAGGAGAGGGGGTGGGAGAGCAGGACCCTCGCCTGTCAGGCACACACCACGTGTCAGGCGTGTCATGAACAACCACATGTAACAAGCCCGTGTCTGGCACTCACTACTCTCCACATTCTGTTGTAAACATGTTACATGCATTTCCTCATTTGATCCTCAAAATAACCTTACGAGGTGAGCATTGTTATTCTCCATTTTGCAGATGGGGAAACTGAGGCACAGAGCAGTCGAGCATGTTGCCCAAACTCACGCACGTTAAGTGGCAGAGGCAAGATTTGGGCCCAGGCCTGCTGGCTTCATGGAGCACATGCTCAAGCGCTCCTCTGGGCTGTCTGGCATCAGTGTGTTCCCAAACTTGCTCATCAGGCTGCACACCGAGGGCGACTGCCAACACTCCACGGAGGAGGAAGCCAAGGTTTGGGGGCTGAAGCCCCAGGGCCACTGGCCCGCAAGATGCAGAGCTAGGATTTGTCCAGGCCTGTCTGACTTCAAAACCTGTCTTTGATTAGTTATCTATTTTATACACAGTAGTGTGTATATGTCAGTCCCAGTCTCCCAATTTCCGCCCCCTGCCCCGCTTTCCCCCCTGGTAACCATAAGTTTGTTTTCTACATCTGTGACTCTATTTCTGTTTTGTAAATAAGTTCATTTGTACCATATTTTTAGATTCCACATAAGGACCTACGGTATAGCACAGGGAACTTGTCTCAGTACTCTGTAATGACCTACATGGGAAAAGAATCTAAAAAAGAGTGGATATATGTATATGTATAGCTGATTCACTTTGCTGTACACCTGAAACTAACAGAACATTGTAAATCAACACTTCAATAAAAATTAAAACAAAAAACAAAAAAACACCTGTCTTTGACCATCTGTGCTCCTGAGTGTATGTGTTATCGTTCTTTCATTCACTCACTTGTTTGTTCATTCATCTCTCTCTAATTGACAGTTATTGAGTACCTACTGTATACTGGCCTTGGTCTGGGTGCTGGGAAGACAGAGATGAGATAGGCCCTCTGCCCACAAGGCCCTCCCAGGCAGTGGGACAGACAAACTTCCCAGAGTTTGTCTGTCCCAAGAAAGAGACTGATTCTGTTTGCAGCAGTCTGAGAGGGCAACCTTAAGGAGGTGGGCATCAAGGGATGAATAGGACTTCACCAGGGCCTGGCTAAGGGGAGTGAATCACCTCTCAAATCACGGCCACGGGTGGCAAAGGCGGTGAACTTTGCTAAGGGGGATGCAGTAGAGAGAGACAGCGCTGTACTTGGATCTATGGTGCTGGCTCCATCACTCCCTAGAGGAGTGACCATGGGCAAGTCACTTCCTTCTAAGCCTCAGTTTCCTTTTCTGTATAATGGGGGCCCTAATGTCCACATGTCAGGCCCACAACCAGCTGATCACCTGGCCCTGCCTTTCTTGTTTGGAAGTGCTTGTCTGGTCTCTTCCTCTGTACCATGCTTGGGCTGGGCTCTCAGTCTGGTTCCTTCCCCAATCTCCCAGCTTCCATGCTCTCACCTGTCCAATCTATTGGCAGCTTTCTGGGACACATTTCTGACCATGGAACTCCCCTGCTCAACTTCTGGGGCTCCCCATCACTCCGAGATAAAACACAGGTCCTTAGTGCTCTGGGCCTTGGAAAGCTGGCCAAACCTGCCTATCTGTCTCCTCACCCATGCAGCAGGAGGCTCGTGCTTCAGCCACAGAGCACATGTGCCCTTCTCTGAGGAGGCCACACTGTTGTCATGCCTCTGGGCTACAGCACATGCTGTTCCCTTGCCCAAGATGCTTGTCCTTGCTGTGTCTGATGAAACACCAACCACCCAGGTTAACAGCTATGGAGATGAGATCTGAGGGGAGGGACCACGGAGTCTGGAAGGATGGGGAAAAAGGAGAGGCAGTGAATTTTGCCAACACCTTTTGCCACAAGCAGGGTTCTCATACAAGCTGGTAGCCAGACCCCAGGCCTCAGGGGTGGGCACTAGGTCACCAGGACGAAGCGAGGTGACCGGGCAGGACCCACAGTAGTTTCCCAAGCTGCCAGAAATCTGGAATGGGCAGTTCTGTCCTGTCTTGTCTGCAGTCGGGAAGATATTCAGCCAAAAACAAACACTCTCATTCCTGATTAAGGGCGACGTCAAGGACCCTCTAACCCAAAGAGAGGGCCTCGCCCAGAGGGTTGAGCCTGGCCACATCCCTTCTCCAGGAGGCCCACCTGGACCATGCTGTGTGATGCCCCATCGGTCACTCCTCTTCTCTGTGCTACTGCGTCTGATGCCTCCTGCTCAAGGGAGACAGGACCCCACAGAGAGTTCTCCGCACACTAAGGACCTTTCCTTCAGGTTCTATTCAGGGACTGCTTTCAAGGTGCTGGAGACGTCTGAAGAGGGAAACACTCTGGAAGCAAATGGATCCCTCGGGTGGGAGTAGCCGCTTCCTGGAGCTTCATTTGATGACATCCCTCAGTTGCCAACAGCCAGGAAGGGCTTTTCCCAGGAGAAGTGGGGGCTCCTGAGAGCTCAGATGAGCAGATTTGGGAGGGATCTGATCCAGGACTGCCTTTTCCTGCCTCCCTGTCCATCCTCTGCCTACATACCTCCTGGGATGGGATGCTCACTTCCTGGCCAGGAAGCCCACAGCTTATTTGGAACCGGCTTCCCCATAATTCCCCGCTTCCCTGCCGCCATGCGTCTTGGGCTTCCTCACCCTGGAGACGGCTCTGCAGAGGCTTGAGGTTGACAGCCAGCTCCCTGCCGCTGCCCTGCCCTTGGGCGAGCGGTTTCCTCTCTTTTCCCTCTTCCTGGAGATCCTGATGGTTTTCCACCCTGGCCTGAGCAGCTTCATGCCTTGGTACCTGGGCTGAGCTGAACTAGGAAGCCGTGAGAGTTGGGAGCGGTGAAGCATGGTTAAGGGGGCAGTTTTGAGCCCTACAGCCATGGGTTCTAATTCCTGGCTGTGTGTCTTAAACTCCCTGAGCCTCCACTTACTCATCCGTCAGATGGGAACAATGAAGCATCTCGCTCACAGGGTCATTGTGAGGATTAAAGAAGACAAGCTGTGGGAGACTTTTCAGTGCCTCCCCCTGCTTCTGGTCCTCTTGGCCAGCCCACCTCAACCCCCTCTCCAGCCCAGCCCTCCACCGGAACTCAGCCCGAGGGGACGATCACTTCCTCCCAACATGCTCTGTTCTTTCCAGCCCCCATGCTGTTTCCTCTGCCTGGTACACTCCTCCCCCTTCTCGGCCCGCCAACCCCCACTCATACTTAAAGGAGGGCACCAGTTCCAGAGGCTTCCTTTCCTCTCTCTCAGGCAGAGCAAGTCTCCCTCTGTCCTGCTCACCCACAGTCTCCACACTGGAGAGGTTTCCAGGCAGGATAACTGGGATCTGGGACTTGAAGATTGTCCTATGTCCAGATCACATGACTCTGCACGAGACGCTTCTGCCCCCTGAGCCTCGTTTGGCCTCATCTGAGAAATGGGGTCGAGAACCAAGTTCTTGTTCTGTGCTCTTGCACGTCCTGTGAGCCACAGAGGTGACCCTGGTGTGCAGGTGCAGCTGTGCAATAGTGAATTTCCTGGAAAAGAAAAGCAATTTGCGCCTAACCCTCAGGGCCTGAGCAGTGGGGTTACGTAAGTTCTGAAACTTATTTTTCCCTGTAATTATGACAAACTCCTGGAGCTCCGAGTGAATGGGCCCTGGCCTCAGTTTTCGCTTCTGCGCTTGTTGGGACATACCCCAGAATTAATTTAATTACTATCCTGGGCCTCCTTCCAGGTGGGCCCTGCCAGGGCACCTCCCTCTGGATTTCATTAAGTCTCTTGTCAACATCGCCCGCTCAGTGCCGCTGGCTTCCCTTGGAGTCAGCCCACGGAGCCACAGCAGGGACGGGCGCCTGCCCCAGCCCCACATCATGAATTTTGTTTACCCTCTTCTTCACACAGATTCCTCCCTTAATAGCCCTGGAGCCAGGAGGCTCTCTGGCAGGGAAGTGGGAGGCTGGGGTCTGGGTGGAGGCGCGGAGGCAGCTCCCCTGGCAGTGTGGGCAGTGGCAGGACAGTGCCCACTAGAAAGAAGCTAGGGTTTTAAGGAATAGAATGCAAATTCAGCTGGCGCCAGGAAGGGAGGGAGCTAAATGGTTCTGGAAGCTCTGTTCACTCTTCTGTGTCAGCAGGAATCCATGGAGGAGCTTCTGAGCACAAATGTAGGCTGAGCCCTGATCGTGGTCTCACACGACTCCTCATCCCAGACACAGCCTGGTTATAACGTAGCCTCAGACATAAACTAAGCTCTGATCCTGGTCATGACCTGGCCCTTGACCCCAGTCACAGACTGAGCTCTGGTTCTGGCTCCAGAATGAGCCCTGACCCTAGTCACAGTCTAAGGCCCGAACTCGTTCCCAAACTAAGCCCTAGTTCTGTTCATAGACTTACCCCTCACCCCAGTCATGAACTGAGCCCTGACCCTAAGTTGTAGCCTGGGCCCTGACCCTGAAAGCAGACTGAGCCCTGCTCTTAGTTCCAGGCTGAGCCCTGATCCTGGTCATAACCTCGGCCTTGACTCTGGTCATAGATGGAACTGGGTTTCAGGTTGATGCCTCATCCTGGTCACAGACTGAGTCCTAGCTCCGGCCATAGACTTAGGCCTGACCCTTGCCTTGGATACAGCCCTGACCCTAACCACAGACTCATCCGTAATCCTGGTTCTCAGAATGAACTAAGCTCTGATCCTGACTGGATACTCAACCCTGATCTTGCTCCTTGCCTGAGCCCAAACATTAACCCTACTGAATCCTAACCCAAGTTATGCACTGAGTCCTCAGTCCTGTCCCTGATCCCCTGACCCCTAGATGACCTCTGACCCTAGCTCCTAACTGAGCCCTGATCCCGGTCATAGACTGAGTCCTGACTCTGTTTCCAGACTGAGCTCTAATTCTCTTTCTAGACAGGGCGTGAACTCGATCTCTGGATGACTCCCAGTTCTGGTTTCAGACTGAGCCCTAGCTCCAGCCCCACGCTGAGCCCCAGTCCTGGATGCTGCCAGACCACACCAAGTTCTCAGATTCTACCTTCGCAAGACTACGCCTTCCAAAGTGCAAACCTGCCCCTAGAAGGAACCGAGGCAGACCTTAGTGCTCATCCCTCAGTCAAGAAAAGGATGTCCCTGAAGAATGGACCATGAAAGCAGCTTTGAGAGGCGAGAGACAGAGGGAGGCAGAGACAAGTACTTCCCAACAAGAAACTGAGCTGGGCAGGTGGCTCTCCTGGAGGAGTAGGAAGGGGGGAAAGAGAAAATAAGGTGTTGGGGGCAGGGGATCAGACTGCTCCAGGCCTCCACTCTAATAAGGACAGGGGCCGGGAGTCTTTTAATGTATCCAATTGAGAATTTTCCACTCACCCATCCACCCATTCACTCGACAAACACTTAGGGGTCACCCAATGAGTCTGGGGTTCATCCGTTCCACCATGCACTCAGGAAGCACATGTTATGTGCAGTAGAGCCCACATTCTGTTTGGTGGGTGTCTCCAGGGTTGTAAATCACCCTGTGCCCTCTCGCTTACACCAGCGCTCCTATGGTGGGTCCCTGCGGCTTTGGGAAATGAGTCTGAGAGTCAGGGAGAGGTGGCAAGTCACCTTCCCTCTCCCGGTCCCCTTCCACTAGATGAGCAGTTGTGCGGGGTGAAAAAGATGACAGGAACACGCCTAAAGCAGTATTACACATACAGTCAGAGCTTAATTAATGTTGCCCCTTCCTTGACTGCTGGGGTTCCTGGGAGGATGCAGTCGCTAACGTTACCAATAAAATTGTGAAATAATGGCAACAGAGGTTGCCCAGTGGAAGGCTGCAAGGCTGAGCCTCAGTCTCCCCATCTGCAAACATTAGGGTTAGACTTGACAGTCCCTCCATTCTGGCCACTGGATGCTGGTAGCTGGATTTCAGCGTGAAAGGCGATGGCAACCTTCAGGCCCCAGACACCCTACATGTGGCTGTGGTTTCAGTGCTCTAGATGTTAATCTCCTGCCTGGCAGAGTCCAGGACAGTATAAACCCTGCCCAGCAAACTCTCCCCATGCCGGGGGCCCACAGACAGTATCGGCACAGCACAGCTGACCAGCCTGCAAGTCACCAAGGTCATGCTGGCCTTGACCCACGTTCAGCAGATTTTGGGGTAGCCTCGGGAAGTCGCTACTGCCACCCGGCCCCGGGCCGCAGTTTCTCCATGCTCTCTGGGGCAGTGGAAGGAGCACAGCCCTCGAGGGGCTGACGGCCTCGGGGTGAATCCTGGACGCTGCAAACCAACTGGGTGGCCCCGGCTGACTTAGTCTCTCTTAGTCGTAGTCTTCTCACAGGGAAGCGGGTGGATGAGATGTCACTTTAGGACTGTGATTGACAAGTGGAGGGGACGGAGACCCCCGGCTCAGGCAGTGCGGAGTACACAGCAGGCGCACTATTAATGCAGGCAGGCGTCATCACTACTGGGCTCAGATTTATACACCGTGGTTCATGGGGGTGTGCGTGGGCGGCTGGGGGCAGAGGGAGGAGGACGGGCTGACAGGATTGGGATCTTGTGCTGCTTTTTCCCCAATGGGCTGCTTTGTAAGAATTTATTTGAAGAAAGAGGACTGAAGCTAAAAGTTATTATCACAAAAAAGGCCAAGACCACTGGGTTAGATGACTTTCCAGGTCTGACATACCATGATTGACAAAGGACCTACTGCATGCAGGCTTGGGGGGCGAGGAGAGCCTCCCCCGGACTTGACTGCGCTCAGGGTGCTTTGGGGCCACGGCAGCGAAACGTCTCCCCACGGTGCCCACCTGGGATGGGACAACACTGACGGCCACCCCCTAAAAAGCCTTCTCTGCCTTAGCCCCTGCTCCACGCTCCACTTGATGGGCAGACTGGAGGATTACCAGCCAGAAGGGCCTGCTCCCTCTCCCCACATCTCACAGATGGGGAAGCAGGCACAGCGGGGGTTTGGGGGGCGGGAGGGGAGGGCGTGATGGGACTCGATGACGGAAGGTCAGAACCTGGGCTCACCGGCAGGGCTGGCAGCTCCAGAACCCTGCGCTGGCCCCTGACCCGCTCGACCCCTGGTAGCTGGGCGGCCCCTGGACGGTCACCTCCGTCCCTGTACGCCAACCTCACACGTCACTCAGAGGCATCCAGCCTCAGGCGCTTGTTTGTTCTGAGTTTTGTTTTTTTTTCCTTGCAGATGTTTTGTTCTTAATCGTGGCCAACTCCAACTTGCCGTGGTTAAGCCAAAGCGGGAAGAGATCTGTGGCCAGTGTTTGACCCAGGAAATGGGGGGAGCAGCCATGAATGAGGAGGAAGGGAGACCAAGGTGGGTGGGGGTCAGGAGAACTCATGTTTATTGAGCACTTACTGTGTGCCAGGCACTTGGCACTGTGCCCTCAGGTGGGTATGACTGTCCTCATTATATGGATGAGAAAAATGAGGAGAAGTGCCTCGTTAGCTGTAGAGCCAAGACTGGCATCGAGGTGTGTGTGGCTCCCTGTCCAGTGCTTTTTGCAGGGCCTGTGAGTCCCTGTGGGCCTGGAGCCACTTCCTCCAGCCTAACGTGGTGGGCGGGGTGTGGAAACAGACACCCAATTCAGTCTAAGAAGGGAAATGAACACTCCATCCATTTTAGGGCGGTGGACCCTGTAGAACAAGGCAGCTTAAATTTAGTATATCTGCAGTGGCTCAGTGTGCAGGGTGTGGGCCTGAGGACACAGGTATCCCTATGATTGGACAACTATGTATAAGGCACCTACTATGTGCCTGGCCTCCTGCCAGGTGCCGGATGGATGAATGGTGAGCTGCAGCCTTTGAGGGTAGTTGGGTGCTTTGGAAATAGACAGTGAGGTAGGAGGCTAGGACACTCTATGGGGTCCAGAATTCAGAGGGGGCTGGAACCCCTGACCCCTCCTCACAGGGCTGCAGATGTCAGTGAACCAGAGCCCCAGAATTACCCCTTTGGTCCCTTCTCCCATGATGCTCCCCACGAGGACACCATATAGTCGCCTGCTATGTCACATTGCTCAGCACTGCCTGTCTCTCTCTCTTTAGGCACTGACACTTGGAAAAATGTCTCAGTGATCTATTGATGAATCACAACCATCCCAAAACCTAGTGGCTTAAAAGAGCAACCACTTTTTTAGCTCTGCTCTCTGATCTGGGTTCAATTGGGCACTTCCGCAGTGGCAGACCCTTGGGGCCTCGTGGTGGAAGATGGGGTCCCTTAGGTTAGGGCAGTGGCTATTGGCCAAGCCACACATCTCCAGGAGGACAACCTGGGCTGCTCATTGGATGCAGCCTTCCCACAGCAAGCCTTAATGTGCAACCATCTTCTAAACTTCTGAGGTCCCATTGGCCAAAGCAATTCACACTTGTTATCTCTTGTCTTTTTGACGATAGCCATCCTAACAGGTGTGAGGTGATATCTCATTGTGGTTTTGATTTGCACTTCCCTGATGATTAGTGATGCTGAGCATCTTTTCATGTACCCGCTGGACATTTGTGTGTCTTCTTTGGAAAAATGTCTATTCAGATCTCATTTTAACGTAATTATCTCTCTCAAGGCCCTACCTCCAAACACAGTCAACATTCTGTGGTACTGGGGTTTAGGACTGTAGCATATGAATTTGGGGGCACACAATACCCCTTTTAAGCTTACAATCTGATGAGTTTTAACACATGTATACACCCATGTAGTAAATGCCACAGAGATACAAAACACCCATCCCCCCAAAGACATCACCCTCAGGTTCCTTTGCAGACAGCTCCCACCTCCCACCCCTTGGACCACTATCCATTCCATTTGCCTTTTCTAGAGTTTAAGATAAATGGGATCATGTGGTGTATACTATTTGGGGTCTGGCTTCTCCCCCTCAGCAGAATGATTTTGGGGTTCACCCGTGTCATGCACATCAATGATCTGTTCCTTACTGCTCGGTAGTGATGCTTTGGGTAGATGGACCACTGTGTGACCACTCACCATCTGAGGGATATCTGGATGGTTTCCAGATTGGGGTTATTAAGAATAAAGCATCTAGTGAGACTTCCCTGGTGGTCCAGTGGGTAAGACTCCATGCTCCCAATGCAAGGGGTCCGGGTTTGATCCCTGGTCGGGGAACTAGATCTCACATGCATGCCACAAGTATAGATCCTGCATGCTGCAACTAAGACCTGGCACAGCCAGAATAAATAAATTAAAAAAAAAAATAATAAAGCATCTATAAACATTTGGGTCTAGGTCTTGTGTGGCCATATATTTTCATTTCTCTTGGGGATCCCCATCTACGACAGGCTGAATTGCTAGACTGAACGGTAGCCAACGTTTAACTTTATACTGTTCTCAGGGTGACTGTGTCGTTTCACGCTCCCACCAGCAGTGTTTGGGAATTCCAATCGCTCTGCCTCCTGGCCAGCACTTGACGTGGTCAGTCTTTTCACTTTAGTTCCAAAAGTACTGGTACCTCGTTGGGGCTTAATTTGCATTTCCTGGATGACTAGTGATGTTCAGCATCTTTCCATGTGCTTATTGGCCATCATATATCTTTTGTTTTGTGCATTTTTAACTGGGTTGACTTTTTTAAATTGTGGTAAGAGATATATAACGTAAAATTTACAATTGTAACCATTTTTAGGTGTGCAATTCAGTGGCCTTAAGTACATTCACACTGTTGTGCAGCCATCACCACCATCATCTCCAGAACCTTTTCATCTTCCCAAACTGAAACTCTGTCCCCATTAAACACCAAGTCTCCCTCCCCCTCCCCCATCCCCAGGCACCCGCCATTCTGCTTTCTGTCTCTATGAATCTGACTGCTCTAGGGACCTCCTATAAATGGAATCCTACAGTATTTGTCTTTTTATGACCAGCTTATTTCACTGAGCACAATGTCCTCCAGGTTCATCTGTGTTGTAACAGGTGTCAGAACTTGCTTCCGGGCTTCCCTGGTGGCGCAGTGGTTGAGAATCTGCCTGCCAATGCAGGGGACACGGGTTCGAGCCCTGGTCTGGGAAGATCCCACATGCCGTGGAGCAACTAGGCCCGTGAGCCACAACTACTGAGCCTGCGCGTCTGGAGCCTGTGCTCCGCAACAAGAGAGGCCGCGATAGTGAGAGGCCCGCACACCGCGATGAAGAGTGGCCCCCGCTCGCCGCAACTAGAGAAAGCCCTCGCACAGAAACGAAGACCCAACACAGCCAAAAATAAATTAATTAATTAATTAATTAAAAAAAAAAAAGAACTTGCTTCCTTTTTAGGGCTGAATTCTATCCCATTGGATGTATGACCACATTTTGTTTACCCAGCCATCTGTCAATGGACACGTTTTAGCTATTGCGAATAATGCTGTGATGAACATGAATGTATAAATATCTCTTAGAGTTTATGCTAATTGGGTAGTCATTTCATTATCGAGTTATAGAAACCTTAGTCTCTAATTAACATCCTAGTTATCAACTATCACCTTAGTTATCTATTAACTGCTTAGTGTTTCAGCCAACACCTTAGTTATCAGCTAATATTTAGTTATTAGCCAACCCTAACTTTTAGCCAAGATCTTGAAGATGGGCTCACACCTTGATGGTAGTTAACTCCCGGCTTTTTAGCAAATGTTTTTATTAGCAACTAACATCTTTTTTTCTTTTTTTTTTTAAATTGAAGCATAGTTGACATACAATATCATATTAGTTTCAGGGGCACAACATAGTGATTCGACATTTATACATTATAAATTGATCACCATGATTAACATTTGTTTCCAGCTAAAGCCCTTACTTTTCAAGTGAATGCTTTGGTTTTCAGCTGCCGTCCTCTTTCTCAGCTAACACTGCAGCCGGGGTGAGACCCGGCTGAACTGGGAAAGGAGCACGAGGGGTCAGTAAGAAAACGTGAGGACTTTGAAGGCAAAGCCTCCGTGTTGATGAGGGAGGTCCTCGGCATGTTCTTTCCTCACGTGAACTATAAACCGGGGAGAGGACGAACCCTGTCTTGTCCTCTTGACGCTGTCTGTGGCTATTGAGCCCCTCGCGGGGCCCAGCCCCTGTTCAGTACATATTTAATGACCCAACTATAGGACCGTCCCTAGCTCTGCTGTGGAAGGACGGGTAGGAGAGCGCGGAGGACCTCGGGCCTCCATGTCTCCTTCCAGCAAATGGGTGGCTGCAGCAGCCCCACAGCGAGACCCTAACTCAGGGTGAGCAGGGGGACACACGCGGGCCCAGACTTGGAGCTCACGGGAGGGCGGGAGGGAAAGGCAGAAGTGGCAGAGCTGCCGAAGTGGGTGAGGAGCCCAGGGGCTCCGGCCAGCTGGGCCATCAGTCAGGGATCCATAACACTGGTTCCCTCTGTGGCTCTGCAGGGGCCAGGGAACAAAGTCCCCCCAGGCCTGTCGCACCCCTGTCTCCCCCTCCCTCTCCTCCACGTCCCTGCACCCTGTAATGCTGTCATGCCCTAGCCCCCGCCACTAACACTACTCTGGGGCACAGCTCTGTGTCTTTGCAGTCAGTACCCAATGCCCGGAATGCTTTTTCCTTTTCTCCAAAAGCCCTTCTGCAGCCTTAGTTCAAACGTCATTATCACCTCTGGGGACCCTTTCCTGGGGCCAAGTCTCTCTTGGGAATTTTTTTTTTTGGTAAGGGGCTTGATGGGGTCTGAGGCTCTGTGGCTATAAATAGGATCTGACTCCAGACTGCTCTCCATTAAACTTTTTTAATGAATGAATAAGTGAGTGAATATGTGAATGAATGAATGAATGAGTGGTGAGTGAGTAGGTGGTGGGTGTAAGGCCACATGCCTTCTCCCAGGCACAGCAGACCTTGCTCTGTCCCAGAAGCACATCTTGCTGACATGCCACGTGTTACACGGAAATACCTGGAACCCAGTCCCCAGGACCAAAAGTTCAGCTGGCCCTTCTGATGCTTCTGTCCTGCCAACCCCTGGGATCTGGGCTCTGCTCCCTGCTCTGGCCACCATCCCAAGGCTGCATCTTGCCGGGGTCAGATCCGGGCTCACCTAACAGGGCGTTGGGGGATAACGCCTCGGACCCTGACATCCTCTGGCCATGGGCATCAGGACAACAGCATCCTCCACTGGGCCCAGTCTGCAGGGACCCCGAGGGCGGCTTTGAGGACCCAGCCCAGCCTTGCACGGCTCCCACCACAGCCTTGCATTCCAGAGTTTGCTGTGTGAGCCTGGGTGGCTCATGTGACCTCTCTAGACCTACATCTGCTTCACTCACACATCTGCATGACCTGCCCGCGCGTGTGGGGCTCCCTGACCTCCTCTCCTACCATTGCCCCATTGGCCTAGGGAAACATCCCACTGGTTCCCACTTCAGGGCCCTTACACTGGCTGTTCCCTCTGCCTGGCACGCTCTTCCCAGATCTTGGTCCCTTCCCGTCTTTCTGTCTCAGTCCAAAGATCACCTCCTCAGAAGGGCCTTTCCTGATGGCTCCAGAAGGCGAGAGGTCAGCCCAGCACTGCTGTACCTTCACTCCCTGGGTGGTCTCGGGGCCTGGGAGGGGACCTCTCCTCTCTGGCGGGCCCAGAGTCTCACATCCTGAGCACGTGGGGAGCACAGGGCACTGGGCTGCAGGACCCTGGACCCTCCATCTGCCGAGGGCTGATGGTTGAACCTCGTAATAAGACTATCTGCCATTTACTGATGCCCCTAAAAGGATAGCATTGTAAGCCTGGTTTTACAGTTGAGGACACTGGACTCAGAGAGGAGTGTGGATTGTCCAAGGCCACCCGGCAGTGGGGGGAGAAGACTGCACATCCACGCTCTGCCCGCACCCCCGGCCACCTCTCCTTGCCAAGTCTCTGTCCCTCAGGCTTCCCAAAGACTTGACCTTTCCTCCATAAAATAGGCCCCAGACTCCATGAAGCAAGCAATGGGCAGCAGAGGACAGAGCCTGTGCCCAGGAGGAGGTCGTGTGACCGTGAATCAAGGACCTAGACCAAGGTCCCCTTAGGTTGGCTGGACTCTGAATTTTTATTCCATTCTGTGTCTGTGTCCCCCTCCATCTGGGAGTGCTGGGGGCCTGGATATGGTGTGGACAGAGTGCAACAGGAAGACCGTCTTGCCCTGTTTGTCCCAAACACTTCCCTCCTGGACATTCACAGTCCCAGCAAAGGCTAGGAGGTGGGAAGGAAAGCGTGTGAGTGGTGGACATGGCTGCTTTGGCTCGTGGAAGCCCTGCTGGGCTTGAGGAGCAGGGATGAGAGAGAGGAAAGAGGGGGAGTGGGATTCCAGGGGCCTCAAATGCCAAGCACAGGATGTGGGCATCGGGAACCATTGTGACTTCTTGGTAGCTGCTCCCTGGAGGAAGGAGACCTTGGGAAAAGAAAACTAAGGCCCCGGAACTCTTCTCCCCTCAGCAAGCAGTCAGCAGGAGGGGAAAGGGGGTTGACCCTCCTGTGCTGGCAGCCTCCAGGCATTGCCGACACAGTGGGTTCTTTCTTCGGGAAGAATTCAGTAACAGAACACCGAACACCACCCCCCGTACAGCCCCTGCCTAAGGGGCTTTGTAAGGGGTGGGCAGAGAAGTAAGCAAAGCCCAGGCAGCCACTGCTCTGGGAGGCTCTGTAATTGGAAATATTCTCCGGCCTGTCCCAAAGCCAGAGGGCAGGGATCCTGGGGGCCGAAATAGCCCTGGTCTGCTCCTCCCCACTGGCGGTGGCACATGCCTGTGGTTTGGGGCACTGGAGGGCCGAGTCCTGCTGGATTCTTGGCTATAAGCACCAGAAGCTAATGCACTTGCCCAAGGATGTAGGGAACGGTCCTGACAACAGATATGCTGCTTGCACCCCCAAGGCAGCCGCTTCCTTCTCGCTCACTCACGGTAACAACCCATTTCACAGATAGGGAAATGGAGGCCCAGAGAGGGCCTGCACGTCTGCACCCTGTTGATGTCCCCGTGCCTGACCTGGGGCTGCTTCAGCCCATGTTCTTGGGATGAAGGAGGAAGAACACACAGCGGCAGTTAACATGCCAGCTAAGGGGTGATGCTCTCAGCGCTCCCCATCGTGCCCCCATAGGAGGTCAGGAAGACAGGTTATGGGGTTAAAACAAGGCTCGAAAATCATTACTCCAGTCCATTGCTCTCAAAGTGGGGTCCTGGGACCACCACCTGCAGCATCTGGAACTTGCTGGAAATGCTCCTTCCTGGGCCCGCCTACCCCTTGGAGTTAGTGCCCTGGGGGTGGGGCCGTGACCAGGGTGTTAAGAAGCCCCCGGGGCCCCAGTGCTCCCTCCAGGCTGAACTCCTGCTCTAGTAACGCTGGGGGACACGGAGGCCAGGAGGTCTCCCCTTGCTCACAGCAGAGCCCAGGGTCGGCCCTGGGCATCCCTGGCTCCAGGCCTCCCTCCTCTGACTCCCCAAGTGTGGACTTGTCTCTCAAGACAGTGACCTCTTTGGCCTGGAGAGTAACTCCCTGGCATTAGGAGTGGAAGCCCCCTGAGGGCAGAAGCCATACCTGATGGTCTCTCTCCTGCGGCCCCATCACAGGCGTGTGCTTATTAAACTAACCCTTACTTAACAAGCTATTCTACGCACTTGCTGCACTGACCACCTCGCTCTCCCCAGCGTTGGGCAAGGTGCTCCCCGGTTCCTCCTGGGCACCAGCTGGGCGGGGAGGACAGCGCACTCAGCTGTGCCCCTTGGTGGACACCAGGATGCTCTAGCCCATGGTGTCCACTCCCGCCCGGTATTTCTCCCTTTGTCAGGATCTCTTCGTTGAGGACCTGAGGGGGTTGGATAAACTCAGAGATCTCTGATCCATCACCTCTGCTCTCGCGTGACAATCACACCCATTCTGCGGCCCCTCCTCTCCCCCAGCACGTCTGCCTGTCAAGGATGTCTCTGGGTTCAAAGGGCAGCCCTTCCACCCGAGACAGGACTCTGAACCTCAAAACTCCTGGAAGCATCACTTGCTCTCCTGGGTGGACATCTGCCCACCTCTCTCCAGGCTCCCTTTTCTGTGGCCTCAACGTCTCCGATGCTCTCCCTCCATGAGTGGAGTGGCTTTCAAAGTCAGAGCTGACTCTGGACCCTGGGTCAGGTGAGGGATTCAGAGGTGGCTGCGGTCTGGTGTGTGTGCCTGCCCTCCTCAGGGCCCGAGCAGTACATGAGCGCGTGATAATCCCGGAGCGTGGGGCTCGGCTGCCACCTGACCCTTAAACACCTCATCTAACCTGTGCCAGAGAAAGGGATTAGGCCGTGTGGGAACCAGCACTGGGGGCGGCGCTAAACGGCTCTCTCCTCCCTGCTCACTGCCCTGGGTCTGGTCATCGATCGTGCCAGTCTCCCCCAGGCTCTCCGCCTCCAGCCTGCCCTCAGCACAGCTGCCACCGCAGCACACCACGGCTAGGATTCCTTTGGGGAACCTGCTCTCTCCGGGACACAGCCTGGGTACTCAGCCTGGCATTCAAGGCCCTTGAGAGTCCAGCACGGCTGGCCTCTTCTCCCAGCGGCCCTTCACGTGCCCCGGGACCCAGGGTGCAATACCCTGCCAGACACATAGGCTCCTCACCTTCCAGGCCGTGCCCTGCCGTGTCCGCTGCCTGGGACACACCCTCCTCCTGCACCCCTGGGCCGCTCACTCAGTCAGTAACTCATCCCTCCCCGGCCCCCCCCCCCCCCCCCACTGAGCCAGCGCCTTCTGGGAGACAGGCTCTGGGTGCTCTGGGTGCTCTGGGGCTAAATAGCAGAAACCTGGTTCCTGCTCTCAGGAGGCTCCAGTCCAGGGGGCGGGACTGATGCGGGCCTCCCAGGGAAGTGAGGCAGGGGTGGGCGTGCACTGGGGAAGGAGGGGAGGGAAGAGCATTGCAGGCAGAGGGAACAGCCCTTGCAAAGGCCGTGAGGCAGGAGGGAGCAGGACATGGCTGCCCTCATGGTTGTGCGACCAGTGCAGTCACTCAGAAGAGCTCTGTGCTTGGGGTTTAAAGCTCCCAGTTGCTGCTTTGAAATTCCGAGAGATTTTATCTTTGAATTTGTGCTGCTGAAGTCCAATGTGGAGCTTGCATTGGGGACTTGCAGCCTCCTGCCACCTCCCAGGACATTAAAGGTCCTGCCCACGACCCATACCCTGCACCCCAGGCCCCGTGCAGTGACCGCTGATGCCTTTTCCCCAGGGCCTGGGCACGGGCACAGAGAGGGTCAGGGTCACAAGCCCACAGTGTCTCAGAGAAGGGCAAAGCAGCGGTGTTCTGGCCCCAAGCTGGCAGCACCAGAAGGCACCTGGGGGGCTACTCCAGCAGGGGGTCAGGGTACCTAGTGTAGAGAACACTGCCCAGCAGGGAGTGTACAAGACCCTGAGGGTAGAGGTGGCAGCCCGGGAAGGGGAGATGCTTGGTCAACCACTCTTGGCATGGTATGCCAGTCAGGCAGCCCGCGGGAGGGGGAACCTGGGACTTGGCGGGCGCATGAGCGCTGAGATGCAGGGTGAGGCCCCAGGTGTGGGTGTGGGTCCCCCAGGAGTCTCTCTGTGCCCAAGAGAAAGCAAGATTGAGTAGCAAATAAAAAATACCATGTAGGGTCGAGAGAGAGATGGGTGAAGAGAGAGACAGAGACAGAGACAGAGACTGCGGAAGAATGGAAAAGTTTATATCTTAGTCCCTTTAGTGATACCTTATTCCCGCCTTTGAACAGGACTCTCCCAAATTATGCAGCCGGCCCTGGGGCAGGACACATTCGAGGAGCTCAGGGCGGGCGCAGTGGCTGGACAGAGGGAGATGGTCAGGGAGCGGAGTTCTGCACACCAGGCCTGTGCCGGGGGGCTTAGAAAATCCTCTCCCCAGGCGGGAGTGGTCAGAGGAATTCAATCCTGTTTCATAGGTGGGGAAAACAGGGCCGAGGAGGGAAGGGCCTCTTTCCCATGGCGTGCTCTGGGAGCCCAGCCAAGCTGCAAACCAGATCGTGGGGCACGGCCTTTCCTGGGAGGCAGGCTGGCCTCAAACCCAGGTGCTCTTTGGGTTCCAGTCACGGCTGGGGAGTAGCAAGCGGGGGAGGGGGTGGTGGTGACACAGATAATTTGGGATCAGGAGCCTGCCCCAAACACCCGAACAGTCATTCTGAGCTTGCCCATCAGATAAAGGCTCGTCTTACATCACATCTCTCCAGCCCAGCGCTGATGCAGCCCGTGCTCAGCCAAAGGCAGGGGTGAGTTGCAAAACAAGAACACAGCAGGGAGGACGCTTGCGGGGTGGGGTGAGGGGGGAGATATGTTTTCCTTCTGACCTTCCTACCCACCTCTGGCTTCCCAGGGCCACGCTTTTCTGGCGAGAGACCAAGACCAGCGTCTTGCAGGCAGACGGTTAACCTACTCCCGCTAAGGTTGCAGGTCAAACACAGGACGCCCAGTTAAATTGAAATTTCAGATAAACAAGCAAATTTTTTTGGTATTAGTGTGTCCCAAATAGTGCATGGGACATATTTATACTAAGAAAGTATTTGTTGTTTATCTGAAATTCCAATTTAGGTTAGTATTTTTTTTAACATCTTTATTGGAATATAATTGCTTTACAATGTTGTGTTAGTTTCTACTGTATAACAAAGTGAATCAGCTATACGTATACATATACCCCAATATCCCCTCCCTCTTGTGTCTCCCTCCCACCCTCCCTATCCCACCCCTCTAGGTGGTCACAAAGCACTGAGCTGATCTCCCTGTGCTATGCGGCTGCTTCCCACTAGCTATCTGTTTTACATTTGGTAGTGTATATTTCAATGTCACTCTCTCACTTCATCCCAGCTTACGCTTCCTCCTCCCCCTGTTCTCAAGTCCATTCTCTACGTCTGCATCTTTATTCCTGTCCTGCCCCTAGGTTCATCAGATAGGTTAGTATCTTTTATTTTTATTTCCTAAATCTGGCAACTGTACGCCCACTCAACCTGCATGCTTCACCTGCAAACAGTAACCCTGAAACCATCGTATCAGCCCCCCCCAGTTCAAACCCAGGCTAACACTGTCAGGAAGCTCCAGATGAGAGTGACTTAGAAATCACATTTCCCCATCAGTGACCTGAGGCGCAGAGAGCAGGAAGCTTTGCCTGAGGTCACGTAGGCAGAGGGTGTCTGTCCTGGTTGCTTGGGTGGCGCTTGGCACTTTCGCACGCACCTCGGGCCACCAGCTAGGTGAGTTTGGAGTTGCTGCTTCCATTTGCAGAGAAGGAAACTGAGGCCCAGGGAGGGGGAGGGGCTTCCTGGGGCTCATGAGAGGTCTAACCCCCTTCTAATGCAAGACCTGATTAATTAACCCTGACCCTCACCCAAGGCTCCAGCCTCTGCTTTAGTGGCTAAGGATGTGGGGCTCAGGGACATAGATGTGGGTGTGAACCTCAGCACCTCCGCTCACTGGCTGAGTGACCCTGGCCAGGTGCTTCCTTCCCCTGAGCCTCCGTTTTCTCTTCTGTACAATGGGGATAACGACATGTGCACCTCCTGGAGGTGGTGAAGATGGAGTGAGGGAAACCTGTGAGGCCAATACCTGTGGACAGCGAGCAGTGGCTCCGTCCCTGGGTCTGGCTCCGGAGGCCTCCCCCGACTTCCAGGCTGTGAAGTTGCCTGGGGGTCTGCAGGGAGAGGCCACCACCCCCCAAAGCAGACACAAAGCTAGTGCAGAGAGAGCCTGGAGCCCCAGGGTCGACAGATCCCGCCTCGCCTCTCCTCCCCGCCCCACCTCTTCTGTGTATTCCGCCCCTACAGTCACCCTGGCCAAGCTGTCCCCTCCTCTTGTTATGCCCGTCGCCCACCTGAGCTGTCACCTCCTTCAGGCAGGAACCCACAGCCGCACTGCTTCTCTCAGACTGTTCACATCTAGCGAAACTGCAACAGCAGTGACAATCACTACCCTGCACACACCAGACTGTTCCAACTCCAAGCAGCTCACGTGGACGGAGTCGCTGAATTTTCACCAAAGCCCTAGAACATAGATTCTATTTTCATCCCCACATCACAGACAGGGTCATGCAGCTGGTCAGCAGCAGAGCAGAGGCCTGAACCTGGGCAGCGCGGCCATGGTCTGTGCACCAGTCACGGCTCTGCGGCTTCTCTCTCACCACCATTGCCCCGCCCCCAACACAGGCCCAGACGTAGTAGGTGCCCAAGAAATACTCATCAAATGTACGACCAGATGTGTCACAGATCGCACTTTGCCCTTCCTGGGTCTGTTTCCCTGACAAAATGTTCACTTCTCGAGGATGGGGACTTGATCATTTGTCTCACGACCAGCACAGAACCTGGTACACAGTAGGTGCTCAATAAATGCTTGATGAATAAATGAAAGAATGAATGAACCAGAAGAGACAGTTTGGGGCCTACAAAGACAAACAACGAGGAGGGTAGCCGAAAATGCTCCCTGTGAATGAGGCCACGGTGAGCGAAGCCTGGACCCCGAATTCATTCTGATGACCCTTCGTTATGCCCCCAAACAGTTGGCAGCGCAGGCCGCAAGGGGTCTGTGCCCAACTGAAGAGGCCGTGCAGAGTGTGTGGAGAGGGTGTCCTGTCCAGCACACTTCACGTTCAGTCGCTTACTTTTAGTTTTTTAAAAAACAGCTTTATTGAGATATAATCATGTGCCATAAAATTCGTCCATTTAAAATGCGCAGTTCAGCGTTTTTCAGCATAATTAGAGCTGTGCAGCCACCACTTCAATCTAATTGTAGAGCATTTCATCAACCGAACAGAAACCCTGCACTCATTTGCAGTCGTTCCCCATCTCTCCCTCCCTCCCCCCAGCCCTAGGCAATCACTCATCTACTTTCTGTCTCTACAGACCTACCTATTCTGCATATTTCATATAAATGGAGTCATACAACGTGTGGCCTTTTGTGACTGGCTTCTTTCACTGAGCATGATGGTCAAGCCTCATCCACACTGTGACCTATGTCAGCACCACACTCCTTTTTATGGCTGAATAATATTCCATTACATGGATAAACTGCATTCTGTTTATCCATTCATCAGTTGATGGACATTTGGTTTTTTAACCACTTTTTACTATTATGAGTAATGCTGCTATGAACACTCACGTACAATTCTGTGTGGACATACGTTTTCATTTCTCTTGAGTATCTGCCTAGGAGTAGAATTGCTGGGTCATATGGTAACTCTATGGTTAACATTTTGCTCCCTCTCAATCTGGGGGGAGAAAGAAGAATAATCTTTCTTGAACAATTTTAAAATGCACTCCAACACCTAAGCAGTCCTGTAGCTTCTGCAAATCTGAGCCAAGAACCCAAATAGAGGGTCTTTGAGGGGATCAGGCACCTCAGTGAGTCATGTCAATTCAGATCCCAGCTTTGTCACCTGATATGTGACTTTGCCCACATGTGTCCACCTCTCTGGACCTCAGAGTCCTTGGCTACAACTGGGAGATTTTCGTGTAGAGCTTGAAGGGACTTTCGTGAGGATTAAATGAGATAATAGGTGAAGACCACCTGGCACGCTGCGGGGGCTCCATACAAGGTGGTGAATGTCAGTTAATGCAGCAAACACATGTTTGTTTGTGCCCCGAGCTGGACAAAGTCATTTTATAGCTGGGAAGACTGTAAAAGGCCTGGGAAGGACTGGGATTTTCCCAGAATCAGGGCATTCAGTGCAGGCACAGAGGGCCCTTCCTGTCCCTCAGACGCATTTTAGGCAAAGGAGGGGTCGGGTCAGAACACCCAAAGACACGCCGAAGGTTTTTACCTTGAGGCCCTCTCCTCCTGCCAACTAAAATGATGAGCTGTGCCTCAGTTTCCTTATCTGTAAAATGGAACTTCCCTCATCAGGTGGCTGTGAGGATTAAATGAGATAGTAGAGGTAGAATTAAGCTCTAGTACCTGGTGTGTATACAAAGTGTTTAGCAAATGGGAGCTGTTGCTTCCAGCTCTTAGGAGGGATGCAGGGGCAGCATGGGGGGAAAGTAAGAAATAAAATGAGAACTGTGCAGCAGTGTCATTTACAAAAATCGCAAACCCAGGTACAGCAATCACAGTGGCTACAATGAGGAAGAGAGTCGGCACCACGCTGGCGAGGGTGTGGAGCGGCTGGAGTCTCGTACACGCCAATGGGAGTGCAAAATGGGACGGGTACTTTGGAAACCATTGGCAGAATCTACCACAGCTGAGTGTCCACGCACATGGGACCGGCGGCTGCCCCCCAGCTATTCACCCAGCAGAGACGTGTGCTGTGATCACTGAAGGTGGGCTTCGAGAATGCACAGAGCTGTTTGTACCAGGTCCAAACTGGAAACACCCACGCCCGATGGCAGGAGACCATGAACAGGCCACGCAGAGGACTCCAGACAGCGGCTGAGACAGCTCTACACCAACCTGGATGGATCTCACAGATGTGCTGCTGGGTGAAGGAGGCTAAAGGGGAGCTTGGCACACGGCGCATTGGTAGGAAGTTCAAGCACAGCCTCACGGACTCAGGCGGCAGAAGTCAGGAGAGCTGCGCCCATCGGGCTTCCGCAACGCCCATTATATTCTGCTTCCTAACTGGAGAGACACGGGTGTGCTCAGGTTGTGGAAGTTCGTACAGCTCTCCCAGTGTCCTTTCTGCCCTTTTCTGTATGAATGTCTTAACTCTGAACAAGTTTGCTGAAAAATAGAAGGGTGTGCATTTGGCAAGAAGGCACCCCAAGGGGCAGGCACTCCACTCTGCAGAAGGTCACCCACGATGGGGAAGGTGGGAATGCCCACGAGAGGGGACAACGACACAAGCATGGGGGCGCAGCTCGCACCCCGGCTCGGGGTGGGGACATTCATTCGGGCTCGGCCCTGGGCTCTAGAGGGACTGACGATGACATCCTAGAAGAAAGAAGAGACAACCCTTCTCTGTCCGGGCCACACTTTCTTACCCAATGTCTGCTGGGGCGACTCCACACACCTGCAGCCACAGGGCTCGCCCCGCAAGCGAGAGTCACTGTATCCACGGTGCTGATACTGACTGCGGCTCCTCGGCGCTGCTTTGCGCCGGTGCGCGGCTAGCCTGTGCACACCTAATGCTCCCTTTGTTTCCGTGGGCAAAAGGCAGGTGGGTGATGTAGCACAGTGTTCAAGAGCTTGCGCGTGGAGACTGACAGCCTGTGTCCTAACTGCAACGGGCAGCGTCCTTGCTGTGCAAAGGTGGACACGTCGCTCGAAAACGGCCTCTGAGTCGTCATCTCTAAGTGCGGTCCTCGCCACCCAGGGCTGCCCCGAGGACTGGCCAGGCGCGGCATGGGTGCTCAGCCGGCGAGACCCCTCAACGGGGATGGCCCTGTTGTCATTAGCGGGACGGGGACAGTTATTACTCCTGTTGTACAGATGGAGACCCTGAGGAGATGGAGCGTCTGAGGAGACACTGAGGATGGAGACCCTGAGGCTCGTAGAGGGCGCATCTGCCACGGCCACACTGAAGCGTCGAGCAGGCCCGTCTGCATGAATCCGAATGCCTCGGCCAGGCCTCCTCTGGGGACCCCGGGGAGGACCCTACCCCCCAGCCGCCCCCCCCAAGTGGCAGGGGGAAGAGTGGGACTTGGTCTCAGCTGCTCCCTTGCCTCCTTCTGAGGCCCCAGGCAACCGACCTCTTGCCGCCATGTCCTCGAAGCCCCTTCCTCTGACTCCGGGTGGGGGGTCTGCACGCCTAGGGTTCGGTCCTGGGGGCGGGTAGGCTCTGCTCTGCACACTCTCATTCATCAAATGACCCAGACCCTGCCCCAGGCTTGCCCGAGACTCTCTCGGGGCCTCCCGGGGTCTCTCGGGGTCTCAGTTTCCCTCCGTCAAATGAGGTTGAGGTGTGGCCTCTCAAAGTCCCTCTGGCTTCCTCTTATGTCCTAAGAATCTCCTCGGGAGCTTAATTCAGAATTCAGCCAGCAGCAGGACCCCAAACCGCCACCTGGCCGCCTTTCCGGGGACTGGACGGCGGTTTTTATTTTCAGAGAGGAGGACCCTCGCGGGAGCTGCTGGCACCCCGAGCGGGGCTGCCAAGGGGAGTCAGGTGGGCCCTGCTTCCGACGCGGGGAAGCAGGGAGGCAAGTGAGCCCACCTCCCACAGACAGACAGACCGACCACACGCCCAGCTCGTCACCCACACCCTCTTTGCCCGTCCTACTGCAGCGAACAGAAATCTCCTCCACCCCAGGGTGGTCTCGGGAGAAACCTATAAAGGGAGACCCAGACATTGCAGGGGAGGCGGCTCCCCGAGCTCGCTGAGCCAGCTCTTGGTTCCCAGGAAATGGGGCCAAAGTTATGCTAGTAGGAGGACATGCAGTTTCCCAACAAAAAGCCCGAGGAGTGCGGGCAGCTGGTGTGCGTGTGCGTGCGTGTGTGCGTGTTGGGGGACACAGACAGAAGATTACTCCACGTGATGGACAGCGACCCCTTCCTTCATTGTGCGGCTTTCAGGTCAGAATCAGCAACGCTGCCCAACGGTCACCGGGGGCTGTGAACCCGGGACCGCCCCGGCTTCGGGATCCTGGGGAGTCGCCTCACTTTCCTCCACTGCCTCATCCGGAAGGTGCAGATCACAACAGTGTCACCTCCTAGGGCTGCTGGGGATCAAATGAGCGGAGGTGCACGTAAGGTGCTCCTGGCAAGGGCGGCCTAAGGGTTTGCTGTCATGATCGTGATTATTTTAGGTCAAACAGCCTCCAGCCTTGAATGAGCACACAGCCCCCATTGACGTATGTTTATTTATGAAGTATAGACACGTGTTACTGAACTAGCACATTCCGTCCATTATAAAACACATACTCAGAATGGAATTTTTAAAAGGATCATGAGTGGCTACAAGCGTTACCATCTTTTCTTTGCTCCCCCTGCCCAGACCAGAGCTCATCCTCCACCCAGAGAGACAGCTGAGGGGTTGGCCAGGGGTTGGTAGCCCAGACGCCGTCCCCTTCTGTAAGCCTTGTACCCGGCACGGTTCCAAGCACTCCCCCTATATTAATTCCTCAACAAGGAGAGTTTCTATGTTAACTTTGCTTTAGCAGATGGGGAACTGAGGCACAGAGGGGTTAAGCAGCCTGCCCGCATTCACACTGTGGAAGGAACGAGCCACGCTTCGAGCCAAGACAGGCTCCAGAGCCTGGGCTCTCATCCACGCTAACCGTGGCCGGCCTCCCCTCCGGCTCTCCCCGAGGGCCTGCTGCCTCAGACACCCTAACAACAACAGATGCAGAGACTGAGGTGGAATGAGCTGCCCTGAGCCCAGCTGGGAAGTGGTTGGGATTCAAACTCAGGTCCCTCAAACTTCCAAGCGGAGCTCTTCACCACCCGCTGAGCTGCCTCAGGAGACCCTGTTTTGAGAAAAGCACAGGAGAGGGAGTCCTGAGGCCTTATTCTAGCACCGACCCTGCCAACGGCTCACTCAGGCAATTTCGGGCAAGTCCCTGCAGAGGGTCTAAGTTTCCTGTGCCCTCACGGCCACACCCTGCACAGGCTGAGTTGTCGGCCCATTTTACAGAGTGGGAAGCAACTTGCCTGAGGTTATACAGTGAGCAATTGGCAGTCCCTGGATTTGAACCCGGGCCGTCAGAGCCCTTCTCTCTAATACAGCAAGTTGGAGGAGAGGAAGAAGCCCCCAACGCAGAAGCTTTAAGAAATGGAACTAAGATGTGAACAGCAACAGTTAGGACCCAAGGCAGAGTGTGCCTGGCGAACAGTAGGTGCTCAGTAAAGGTCTGAGGAAGGAAAGAAGGAAGGAAGAGGCCCACAGGGGACTCCAGCCGGGCAGGCACCAGGATTCTCACCAGGCAGCCGGCCCTGCCAGGTCCCTGTGAGGACAGGAACCTGCAACGTTTGGGGGGCCATCCCAGATGCACGGTTCACAGACTGCACCTATTAGACTAACAAGGGCAACGTTTTCCACCCTGCTGGCTGCCAGGCAGCTCCTCGGTGTGCCCAGCCCGGGCTCAGGAGAGGTCGCTGTCTTCCAAGGGCAAGGGCAGGGCAGGACCGGGCCCTGTGGAGCCTCCAGAATTCCAGGCTCAGCCTCACTAGAGGAGCCAAACCTCTGAGGTGGCCGGTGCATCCTGGGCCAAACCTCCCGCTGTGCCCGCTGGTACCCACCTACCCACCTGGACTGCAGAAGCCACCAGCGGGGGGGTGAGGCGGGCTGTGGAAAACGGATGCTTCCCCTCACACTGCGTGGAGAGCAAGGGGCACAGGCATCCCAGGCCCCATCCCACAGCATCCTTGACCTCCTCAGTTTGCACACCCCTGGGACGGGAGGCTGGCCACCTCTCAAGATGGTCTCGGTGTTGCCCCGCGGGGCAGCGGAACGAGCCTGAGTTGGCTGCCTCAGAGCACATGGAGGCTCCAGCGTCAAACAGACCTGGGCTCAAGGACTTAATGTCTCTCTTTCTCAGTTTCCTGATTTTAAAATGGGGAGAAAAATAGCATCTATCTTGAAGGGTGGCTGTGAGAATTGAAAAGCTTAATATATGCGAAGCACTTAGGACAGTGCCAGGCACGGAGTAATCGCTCTGTAAATGCTAGTTATCACGACTGCTACTACTACTATTTCTACACATGTTATCATCATTCCGCTTTAGCCACTTACCACCTGTTTCTCTCTGACCCTCAGGCCTCTCTTCTGAAAAATTGGGATAATTACTCTTCCTGCCTCATGGGGCTGCTATGAGGATTAGACGTGCTAACACTTGCTCACGTAAACGACCACACAGTGCTGGGCATATAATCAGTGCTCTGTATCATGACCCCAGGGCCTAGGGTCAGAAGAGTTCAAGTCTCCATACTCATTGCTGTGTCACCCGGGGCAACTAACTTAACATCTCTGAATTCTGGTTCCTCATGGCTTGGGATACAGCAGGTGGTCCATAAATGTGGTCCCTTTACTGCCTTCTCGGGTGTGTTCCCACACAGAGGCCCCTGCCTGCAGGGTGGCCCCAGAGGTCACTGAGACTGCAGAGGGGCCACCTAATCCGCTGGAGGCTCCACAGGTGAAGGGCACCCCTTGTTTCCCCCAGGAAAGCCCACAGCCATGGCAGCCTCTCAGGCTCAGAGAGGAAGCACCTCCAGTATCTAGAAGAGGGCATTTGAATTAAATCCCAGTGGGGTCAGAGGGCAGACAAGACTCCGCGAGGCTTCTGTGAGGCCTGGGCGCCCGGTCTCCTGCCTGCATCTCACACCCCACCCTCACCCGGTTACCTGGCTCCCGCTCACTCCCTTCCATCTGCCAGGAAGGCGTGCCCCAGCCCCACTCTGCCAAGTCCCCACACTCCACTCCGCCCTCCTGGCCTTACATCAGGCACCGGTCAATGCCTTCACACACAGGATGGCGCCGAGGAGGCCCTCATCCACACTGAGACTTCCCAAGGCCACGCAGCTGGCTTCCGACCCCGTGTCATCTGCCCCTAAGTCATTTCTGCTCTGTTAGACTCTGATCTCACCTCTAGCTCTATCTAGGGCACACAGCAACCAGTGGAGCGGACGCCAGCTGCAAACAGCCAACTGGCCGTGTCGGGACAGCCCAACGGCACCCTGCGCGTGTGCGACACTCCGGCCTGGCCCTGTGGCTCTCTGTGGATGGTGTGGCCTCCTCTCCCAGGTCCTGTCTCCCTGAGGCCTGGGCCACGGTTAGTCCCTGCCTTAACCCCACAACCCTGGCACAGGGTCCTGCACATGGCAGGTGCTGGGTCCCACACCGGGGGCAGGGGACGCAGCGGTTCCACGTCCCTGTCCCTCAGGGCGCTGACCCCGTGGTAGGGGAGGTGGGCAGCAAAACGAACACAGCTGCGTGAGATGATTGAGATGGTGGAGCGCAAGGACGACGTCCACAGGGGCTGGGAGGGAGAGCACGGGGTGTGGGTGAGGGCCTTTGCTGTTTAGATGAGTGGTCAGGGAAGGCCTTTCTGGGAGGGAGACATTTATGCAGGTCCTGGAGGCCAAGAAGGAACCAGCCAGGGAAGGATCAGAGGGAAGGGAGATGCAGGCAGATGGAACAGCGTGTGCACACCCCCTGAGCCGAGGCTGAGCTTGGGGAGTTGGTGGGCTGGAGGGAAGGAGAGCCTGGGGCAAAGATGCCATGAAGGGCCCTGGGCCAGGAGCTTAAACTGTCTGTGAGGATGACAGGGATCAACTGGAGTGTCAAGCAAGGGAAGCGACAGCACCTGATTTCTATTTTGAAAGAATCCATCTGGCTGCTGAGTGGAGAACAAGTTACAGAAGGGGTCCCAGGGATGAGGGAGGGAAAGATATCCTCCAGTAGCTTGAAGTGCGTAAGGTTTAACTTCACAGCGGACTAGAGCAGCACGTGACCCTGTTCCTCTGAGACAACGTGACTCCTGGAAAACTGAACTTTTCGAATAACAAAGCAGAAGAAGAAGAGTGGACTCCCGCCAATCAGCAACGACAATCTACAGAGCACATAAGCACACAAGCCACGCAGAGCTGCGATCACTGGCCAAAGTTCCAATAAGTTCTAATAGCTATAAATTCAACTGAAATAGTGGTTCACATTTCAAAATCAGATTCCATGTAAAAAATCTGGGTTTCTGGCTTCTTTGGAACGTTCCAGAACTCTGACAGCCCCGGGTCTGCACTTGGTCAGGGTGCAGCGTCAAGGCCACTTCTTTCAGCCAGCGCATGTGACTCAGTTTGCTGCAGTCCCCACCTCTCCTTACTGCTCCCCAGCCCAATTGCTGGTTACTTTTAGGGTCCACAAGGCATCTGAGTTTGTGATTCCTGTCTTTGTTCTCAAACATTTAAAGGTCTAATAATTCCAAGGTTTGGTGAGGATGTGGAGTAACTGGAATTTTCATCCTCAGCTGTGGCCGTGTAAATTGCAAAGAGTTGTCACTTTGGAAACTATTTGGTAATTTCTAGCGAAGCTGGAATTATTTTGTAAATTGAAGACACGAATTTAGCATAATCCAGCAATTCCTATCCTGGGTTTACACCCTAGAGGAGTTTGTACCCATGGTCACGAGAGGACACCATGGACAAGCACTAGGTGCCCTCACCTGGAAATAACCCAATGTCCATCAACAGGAGACAAACAAACTGTACTACAGCTCCACACCAGATACTATACAGTCACGACAGTGAACGGGGTACAGCTACGTACAACCTGAGTGAACGTCAAAGACACAATGTGAGCGGAAACAGCAAGTTTCAGAAGAATACAGACAGAACAATTCCATTCCATTTATATACCGCGCCCAAACAGAACAAGAAAATGTTAAGCAATTGAAACCAAGCAGGATCCTATGGGGCCCTCCTGAACACAAAAGCCTTTCCGGGTCCCCCATTTCTTATTTGCAGGATAAAGCCTTCGCCTCCTAGACCTTCCAGAGTACCAGAGGGCAGATTCAAACAGTTACTAATCAGGGAAGTAAGGGAATGCAGAAACAAGGGAGGAGCAGTAAAGAAACAATAGTGTAGCTATTAAAGCACGATCCTGGTTCCTCCTCAAGGGATATACTTAACAATATCTTTGAATTCTTCTGCAGGAACTAAGGCCCCACCCAGGTGGAGGATGGTAACTTCAGGCTGAGCCCAAGATCCCTGGAACACCGCCCTGCTACTTCATCACCGACCAATCAGAAGAAAGTCACACACCCTGCAGCCCTCACCCCAAAGTTGGCCTATTAAAAACTTCGCCCTGAAAATCATCAGGGAGTTCGGGGTTTTTGAGCACGAGCCGTCTGTTCTCGTTGCATGGCCCTGCAATAAACCTTTCTCTGCTCTAAACTCCGACGTTTCGGTTTGTTTGGCCTCACTGTACATCAGGCACACGAACTTGTGTTCAGTAACAGAATTGGGCAGAGGTGGTATGATTAAGAGGAAAAAACAGGAAAAATGAACACAAAATTTCAGCTCCTGCTTTTTCTGAGGGAGGGAGGAAAATGCGCAGGTTCTAAGATAGTGATAACGCTGGATTTCTTAAGCTGGGCGGCAGACACGCACAGCCTGCTCTACTATCGTTAGTTTAAATTCTTGTTAACAATACAAATTATTTCTGAATTTTTTAATTTTTTAAGATATATTTTGTTGAAGACAAATATAATTAGGGGAGAACGAACTGCGTGCAACTGAAGTGCTCACTTCAACGCATTTTTATATTTGTGCTTGCCTTTGTAATTATCCCTTGAGCAAGACATGGAACGTTTTCAGCCCCCCGCAAACTTCCCTTGTGCCCTTTGCAGTTCCTCCTCATTCCTCAGAGGCAGCTGGTGCTCTGCTTTCTTTCCACACAGGCTTGCTCTGCGTGTCCTAGAGTTTCGCAGAAATGGATTTGCCCAGCACGCGCGTCGTCTAGGTCTGGCTTCTCCCTCTCAGTGTGCTTCTTTGGAGAGTCACCCATGTGGTCATCAACAGTTGATGCCTTTAATTGCTGAGCCCTGTCCATTGCATGGATGTTGCACAGCGGACCCATCCACTTGCCCGGGGATAGACACGTGGGTCATGCCCAGGTTTGTCTAACATGAAGAAAGCCACTGCAAATGTTCCCGTACAAGTCTTTGTATACCCATATGTTTTCATTTCTCTTGGGTAAATAGCTAGGAGCAGAATGATTCAGTCATTCCCTGGATGTCTGCTTAGTTTAAGGTAACACAAAAGTCTCCTTAGTTGCCTTGCTTTATAAGAAACTTCCTGACTGCTCTCCAAATTATCTGTACATTTTCTATTTCCTCCATCAGAGGATGACAGTTCCAGTTGCTCCATACTCTCACAGCACTTGGTGTTGTCAGTTTCAAAAAAAAAAAAAAAAATTTTTTTTTTTAGTCATTCTGGTGGGTATATCATGGTATCTGGCAATAATTTTAATTCTATTATTTTGTATTTCCTTGGTGTTGACCACCACTTTATGTGCTTATTGGCCATTAATATGTCTTCTTTTGTAGTATCTGTTCAGGTCTTCTCCCATTTTTTGTTTGGATTGTTCATCTTGTTACTGTTGATTTGTAGTTATTTATATGTTCTCAGAATAAGTCCTTTGTCAGACACACACACACAGAGTGAATATTTTTTTCCAGTATTTGTCTTGCCCTATTAGGTTTGTCAATGGTGTCTTTTTTTTTTTTGTCAATGGTGTCTTTCAATGAGCAGAAAATTTGGATGAAGTCCAATTTTTCAGTTTTTTCTTTGAAGGTCAGTGCTGTTTGTGTCCTGAACAAGAAACCTTTGCCTTCCTAATGTAGCAAAGATACTCGGCTCTGTGTCCTCTGGAATCTTGGTTCTGCTTTTTACTTTTAGGTCTATGATCCATTTCAAACTGCTTTTTAACATGTAAAAAGCTACGTATTTTAATGTATACAACTCAATGAGTTTGAGGATAAGTATACACCCATGAAACCATCACCACCATCAAGGCCATGTACAAATCCATCACCTCCCAAAGTTTTCTCCTGCCTCTATTATTATTATTATTTTATTATTATTATTATATCCAAATTGACTTTTGTCTATGAAGTGAGGTAGCAGTTGAGATTCCTCTTTTTCCACTCTGATATCCCATCTCCACATTTGTTAAAAGTGCTTCTTTCCCCATTGATTTGACTTAATAACTTGCTTTATTATTTAAAAATTATTATTTTTTCAACTGTTGTAATCCTCTTTTGTATGTGCACACATACATTAAAAAAATAACCTCCATCTCAGTGCCTCCTCTGTGGAGGCACTGTGCTCAGTGCTGTGGAGAATGTAGTGACCTGATAGCCCTTCCCCACCCTTGATGAGCTGACAGTCCAGCAATGAGACCGAGGTTTCTGACTTGTGACGAGGGGGCTGTGGTTTCTCATATTCAGAAAGATACAAGGTGGAGGAGGATTGATTGAAACCAGTTGCCTAAACACAGGCTGGGGAGGCCTTCCCCGGGATCATGTTCACATGAATGAGATCTGAAGATCTTAATGGGCCACAAGCTCAACTCAAGTCAAGAATTTAAGGTAACTTAAGATCTCATTCACTGCCTCCATGGTATATACACAGTTTTTACTGTGTTCAGAAGAGAGGAAGGGGTCCTTCCCCTGTACATCTCATAACTTCTCCCCTGTTCAATCTTGTTTGGGGGTCTTTGGCTCATCTCTGGGAGAGGGACAGAGCAGACAGGAAACATCAGGAGGGGGCTACAGAGCAGGGAGAGGGCTGGGGGTCCTGTCCTATGAAGGGCAGGAGAAAGGTGGGTCTGAGGTCCAAAGGGTAGAGCCGGGACACTTCTATCTCCCAGGTAGGCACGGGAGAAGGACCCCAGCCCTAGGACAATAAGTTTTATCCTAGGTGGGGATTGTCCAACCTGTTGATAGGATTCCCAGGGGGAGGGGTTGGCCCTGAACCTCGACAGGGCTCCTCTCCCTGTGGTACATCATTCAGAGGCTCCCAGGCTCCCATCCCTCCACGCCAATCTCCGCTGATATGAAAGGACACCTTTGTCCTTGAGCTCTGTGGCCACGGGTCAAGGCCTGAGATGGGGACACAGCCCTTCCAGGCTATTTACTGGAAGGACACTTGGTTTCCCTTCAGGTCCTGTGGTGCTAAGCGGGAGGCCCAAGGAAGCTCTGTGGAATGTGCCACCAGCCCCCTGGCTGTGCCTGGAATTTCATGGGGACATTTTGCAGTCACTAAACTTAGCACTGGGGGCCTGTGGCCTCTGGGTAGGCCCAGGCGTGCCAGAGGCTGAGAATGAATCACAGTGAGTTGGCAGGAAAAAATTCAATGGGCCAGGCTCTGGGGACACATCTCATTCTGGGGGGAGGAGAGGGTCCTGACAGGCAGTCCTTAGACCCCTGGGACCCCTGGTCCAGAGATTCAGTCCTTATCCCCCAGAAAAGAGTCCATGCTCTCTGGGGAGAGGGTCGGATCAGAGCCCTTTACTCCACAGAGTCCACGTACATTTACTGAGGGCCCACTGTGTGCCAGGCACCTTGCTACATCCTGAAGACACTGTGGGGGTTTGACAGAAATTGTCTTGCCCTCTGGAGTTCAGATCCTCCTGAGGCAGGCAGACAGGTTCAGCCAAAGGGGGCTGTGGGAGCTGAGAGGAGGAGTCCCAACCTGGGAAATCAAGGGCGGTTTCCCGGAGAAGGTGGCATCGAAATGGAGACCTGGAGGTGGGGGGGGGGAAGGGGGAGCTCGGCTGGGGAGACAGCCGGGCCAGGCTGTGGCGACAAGGGGGACGTGGGGCTGTCCTCTGATGCCCAGCCCAGTTGCTTCCCATGACACCTTGATGCCACTTTGCCTTTTTGCCTGCTCCCTGGCCTGCCACGCAGGAGAAAGAGACCATTCTTTGGGGTTGGACAGGCTTGGTCTGGAATCCCGGCTCCCACTTCCTGACTGTGCACTTCCTGACTGTGCGACCCTGGGCAAGCCAGCTCATCTCTCTGAGGCTCAGTTTCCTTTTCTGTAAAATGGGGATAAAAGCAGGTCTTCTTTCCTAGGGTCGTGGTGAGCAATACTGACGTGAACATGACTGTGCGGGTCACAGGGCCTGGTGCTTAGCAGATCCTTGATAACGGCAGCTGTCTCCATCTGGCCTGTGGTCTCTACCGCCATCAGCCAGTGAGCCTCCTGAGGGGCAGAGCAGACGTCCTGGCCTAGGGAGGTGGGGGTAGATGCCTGCTGGGCAGGAAGCTTTGTTTACCACACAGAGCCTGGCACGTTGCTGAGGAGGTGCCCGGAGTGCAGGGGAAGGTTGTCCGAATGCCTGGATTGCAGCCACTGCCCCCAGCCTGCTCAGCACCCCGGAGGACAAAGAGGTCAGCCTCTCTTCTGTGGCCAGCAGCTGTCATTGACAGGACCCAAGAGCTGCCTTCGGCCTCTCTTGGACATGGATGTGGCCCTGGTGGCTGCCAGCCCTCCGAGGGACAGGGACAGCCTTCTGCCACCCTCACTCTGGGGACTGGCACACCATTGACCCACATCCGCCAACCCATCCCATGGGCTTACGCAGAGCCGGGGCAGGCGTCTGGAGCCCCTTTGCTTTTGCTGTCTGCCCGCTCCAGCAGAATCTCTGGGTGGGAGGTGGGGGGCTGGACCCCGCCCAGTGCCCAACCTCCTCCTGGGCGGCTGGCCTCAGGGAACTCTGACTTGTCATCTCTTCCCTCGGGGCTGTTAAATTTTATTTTTAGGATTGATTGACCACCTCCTGTGTGACCCAGAGTTATCTCATAAATCTTCTTACCCCAGCAAACTGAGAGGTCAGGATTTTCCCCTCAGTTTACAGATGGGGGATCACACGCAGAGAAGTGAGGCAGCTGCCCCAAGGTCACACAGCCAGGAAGGGGACTCAGCTCGGCAGGCTGTCCAGGTGGGAAATGGTCATCACCAGCCAGTAAGAGGCAGAGACCAGGTTTGAACCCAAGCATGTAAACTGAGTCCAAGGGCTTTACAGAGCCAGGCTGCCCTTGGGGTCTAGCAGTGGAAATGGGCCAGACTGTGGAGCCGGTTCCTGTCCTGCCCTGCGGCCTACACCAGCAGCACCCACAGTGAATGCCTTATAAACGGGGTGGAATGAATGGAAGCCAGAGGGGGTGAGCAGAGATCCCCTGTCAGTGCCCTTGGCTGAGTGACTGGAACAGATACTGATAGGTCAAGCTGCCCCAAAGGCTTTCTTACTGTCATGTCAAATGGCACCCATCCCACCGCTGTGCTGGCAGGGGTGTATTGGTCTAGGGGTTGGCACTAACTGGACCAATCAGAGCCTGCCCTCCCTGGTCACCCATGATTGGCCCAGGCATAGGCAATCAGAATTGGGCCAATGAGTCCCAACTCAGGAATGTTTTTTTGAATTTGGGACCCAAAAACTTGAGTTCAGATGCTCTAAAATGTGAAACTCAGGGGCTGGGGCAATTATGTTTCCACCTATGCAGCTGTAGTGAAAGTGACAATTGTCTCCATTAGGACAGCTTTCACTTGCAGAGTCAAAACAAATCTGGCTTGATAAATAGAGTTATATTTTTCTCGTGTGATAAGAGATCTAGAGGGAGGTGACCACAGGCATTGGTTCAGTCACTCAGTGGGATTAGAGCTGGAATTTTGTGATTTTCTTGCCTTTCCCTCCTGGCTGTAAGATGGTTGCTACAGCTCCAGGCATCATATCTGCACTCAAGGAAGAATGAAGGGGAGGAAGGCTAGGCCAGCTGTATTTTACGCCTTTTATCAAAAAACCCAGAAACTTTTCCAGAACCCACAGCAGATGTCTGCTTATGTCTCACTGACCAAAACTGTGTCTCATGGATGCAGCAAAGGAAGCTGGGAAAGAACATTTAGCTGAGCATATTGCTGAACCACATCAGGGCTCTTTTAAATGAGAAGGGACGCTGGGTGGACAACTGCCCACCTCTGCCCTGTGACAGTCCTCAAGCAGAGATGAGTGATGCACAAAGAGTTATAGTGGCAACTGGGTGCCTGATTCTAGGTTTTGGTTCAACCTCCCCCCAACCCCGTGGATTCTGTGATTGCCTTAAACTCTACTTTTTGGACTAAGCTGGTTCCAATGGGTTTTCAAATTAGCCCAGGAGCTACTCTAGAAGCCAGGTCCATGGCCCCCTTCTGAAGGCAGCATCTGCCTGGGAGGCTGTGCCCATCAGGGGCCATGATTTGGATCATGTGATCACGTTACCATGCCAACAATGGTTGGGCTACTAATCTGGGCCCTGGGACCTGGCATAGCAACAGTCCCTCTGGGGGAGGGAAATGAAATATGGTGTCTTGACCCCTGGCTTCTTGAAGACAAAGGAAGGGGGCTCCAGGATGTGCCAGTGTGTCGGGTGGCAGAAAGCAGCCACTTCCCAATTGAGAGGAGCAAGAACTGTGAGGGACTGGAGGGGCATCACTAGGAGAACCCAGGAGGGGGCCAGGCTCAGCTCTGCAAGCCTCAGTTTCCTCACCTGTCAAATGGGACCACTAACAGTTCTCATCTCTGTTGACTGAAGATTAAATGAAGTCATGTAATAAAGTGCTTGGCATAGGATCTGAAACATGGTAAGTGCTCAATAAGTAGTAGTTTTAACATTACTATTATAGTAGATACTCAGGAAATATTGTTGAAAGAGAGAAAAAATGATGCCCTAACATTAGCCTTGCTACAGCTTGGAGTCCAAAGACATGGAGTGCTGTGTGGTGGCCTGGGAGGGAAGCAGTCAGTAACCCCCAACCGTCATGGGCAGGCTCTGGTCAAGGGCAGCACGATGACTCCTTGTATTCTCTTCCTGTGAATGGCAGGTGACCTTCACCACCATGATGTGCTCCCAGAGGAGCTGTTGGACTGTCTTGGGTTGTACAGCCCAAGAGAAGCACCCCTTGACATCTCCACTCAGTGAGTGACCATCACTCAGAGAGATGGTCTCCCCACAGTGTTCTCAGTAAAAGGCACCTCCATTCAGTACAAAGGTTGGGCATGGTCGGCAGAGCCTCCTCTTCCCTCACTCCTTATCTATCACAAGTCCCATGATTTTACCCCTGAAGAGCTCTCAGCTCTGCACACCTGTCTCTGCTTCCATCCCCCTACATTGGTCAGGTCAGCTGCCGTAACAAACAGCCCAGATTTCATGGCTTAGCGCGGTCCAATGAAGGGGGCTCCGCTCCGCACAGCCATTCAGCAACCCAGGCTCCTTCCAGCTCGTGGTTCTGTCATCCCCTGGGCCTTGGAGTCCTTCCCAGATCCTTGGCATGAGGTGTGAGGCGAAGAGAAACAACCTGAAGGACTGTATGGGAGGGTTTTATGGCCGGGTGGGAAGTGGCCTACATCACTTCCTACCACATTCTACTGGCTACAAGTAAATCACATGGCCCCTCTGGACTGCAGAGGATGCTGGGAAGTGTAGTCCAGCTGAGTGCCCAGGAGGAACAGGAAGTAAGGTGAACACATAACCTTGACTCTCCAGAAACATGCTTATCCACACCCCCTCATCTCTTGCCTGGGCTCCCTGCATCCATGTTGGCCCCCTCCAGGCTCTTCACAGAGCAGTGGGAAGGATCTTTTCCAAGACCAGATCCGATCATATCATTTGTTGGCTTCAAACCCTCCAGTGATTTCCCATTGCTATCAGGATAAAGGCCAACACCCTTTCCTGCAAAATCATGTATGGACTGGACTGGCTGTTGCTGTCTTCTCACATGGGGCTCCCCACACTCCGTTTCTCGTAAATAAAAATCTCTGATTTTTCAACTTGGGAAATTAAGTGATTTTCTAATTCAAGTTTTGCTAATTCAGTAGAAATAAATGGTCTTTATTTTTTCTAATTAAGCTGAGGATCCTTTTTTTTTTTTAATTTTAGAGTTATGCAAAAGAATAGAATACGTTCGGGATTTTTTAGGAACTCAAATTCTGGGCTTGTTTCATCTTTCTCAGGTCAGGTAGTGTTGAACTGTCTTTCTGAATCCTTCAGCGAACAGAGAGAACAGACTATCACCAGGCCCTGCTGCCCAAGGTCCCTTGGAATCTAACTGTAACCATCTTCGCAGCTGCAGGGGCTGGTGGGCTGGTAAACTGGCTCCCTGGAAGGAAGAAAGCTCTGACCTGCAGTGTTTGCCAATTTCCGTGGTGCAAAGACGTCCACTGGTGGATTCCAAGCTACTGGGTGACATCACTGAATGCAGAGTTGGAAAGAGACATGCACATGGACTCTCACGAGCTAGTAAGATCAGGCTCTGCCACGGGTTCTGACCCAGAGACAATTCCCCAAACATGCTGTGCATGGTCTCACCTCCAGACCTTTCCTGATGCCATCCCATCTGCCTGGCATATCCATTCATTCATTTATTCAACAGGTATCTACTGAATGCTCTCTGTAAATCAGGCACCAGGCCTGCACCAAGAAATCTTCTCACTAAAGGCTGAGCTCAGGACTTTAGTAGGTGCTAGAGAAATTCTATTTTGCTGATGAGGTAACTGAGGCTGGATGACATGATGTATCAATCTGGATCACTGAGTTGGAGAGTGGAGAAGCAAGGATTCAAACTTTGCCAGTGTGAATCCAGCCCAGTGCTTAAGCATGCTAGTCTTCTGCTCCTTCTCTGCCTAACAAACTCCTGTTCACCCCTCAAAGCCCTGCTCAAGTGTTACCACCTTTCTGAAGCCCTCCCTAGCCCCTGATAGACTTCTTATGTCAAAGCAGATTTAGACATGATGTGATAGAGAAATAAGTCGGGGTGGGAGGGAGATTTGCTAGGGACTGAGGAGAGAGGGGGTAGAGGGAAAGACCAGGAGATGATGGAGGGAGAAAACAAGGAAGAAGCAAGAAAAAAAGCAGCAAATGAGATGTCACATGGCTGCCGAAGATGTTAAGTAGACCAGAAATTGAGTCATGGGTCTTCACCAGCCTTGTGAAACATGCTGCCCGGGAGTCGCAGACTGAATTGCTACAGGGGCCTTGCAGAGGACAAGAATAAGTAAGACCGACCAGATTTACAAGGCATAAGGAGTAGTGGAGACGGCGCGCTGTCCAAAGGGGGCAGCCGTTGCTCAGGTCCAGCTGCCTGTGGCTGGAAAAGCCCATTTCCACCCCCGCCCCCCACAAGCTCAGCCATCTCAGCCAGTCTGTTTGTTGATTTCCTGAATCAGGTTGCATGGGGAGTGCAGCCAGCAGTCTGATGGGGCTGGAGGTGAGACAAGCAAGGGATCCAGGGCAGAAATTTAAAGAGGCACCCACTACTCCCTCTCTGATTCTGGGGGGAGATTCAGAGAAATCCAGGATGCTTTAGGGTGCAAGTCCAATCAGAGAACCAGAAGGCAACACCTTCCATCTACACACACCACACACACACACACACACACACACACACACACACACACACACATTAGGGGAACCACTGACCAAAACCACCCACCCTGACCAGGCACGATAGTAACCACTTGCATGAGTTATCTTACAACTGGAAGTCCTGGTAAGGAATGCAGAACTAACAAGCTACCACCAACCAGAAGAATTTGGTAAAGGTCAAAAGGAGAGAGGCGACATAAGTCCATATGTCCTACCAACCAACCTCCCAGAGTCCTTCGCGCTGGAATCCATCTTGGCTGAGTGATGCGTGCGCCACCAGCAAGGACCCTGAGTCAGAATGATTGGCCAGAGACAACCCGGAAACTAACCATTACCATAAAACCCGAGACTGCGAGCCACGTGGCAGGGCAGTTCTCCTGGATTCCCTTACCCTGCTGCTCTCCGCCCGGGCGCCCCTTCCCCATAAAGTCTCTTGCTTTGTCAGCATGTGTGTCTCCTTGGACAATTCATTTCCGAGTGATAGACAAGACCCCACTCTAGGGCCCATGGAAATGGTCCCCTTTCCTGCAACACACACACAGACAAACGCATTTTTGACCTATGAGAAAACTGAGGCTCAGAGAGAGAAAGGCCTTTGTCTTTGCTGTTCCCCCTGTCTGGAATGTTCTTCCAGCCTCATTGCCTAGCTTGCTCCCTCTCACCACTCAGCATCACCCCCTCCATGACTGCCCTGCCCACACGGTGCTCAGTACCTCGGGCAGCGAGGGAGAGCCGGAACTGGAGATTGCATTGGCTCTTTTTTTCCTGGCTGTGTGGCGTTAGGCAGGCTGCTCTAGCTGCTATGGACCTTGTTTCCACTTCTGCACCTTGGGTTTAAGACATTCCTTTTTTTTTTTTTTTGCCGCGTGGCTTGTGGGATCTTAGTTGCCCGACCAGGGATCGAACCTGTGCCCCCAGGAGTGGAAGCGCAGGGTCCTAACCACTGGACCGCCAGGGAATTCCCACTAAGACTTTCTTTAAGAACACTCATCAAGATGAAATGAGATGCCTGCACAGCACTTAGCACAGTGCCTGGCCCAGACTGGATGCTGGACACACGTTGGTTAAAATGAAACTCTGAGAAGTAGTAGGCATTAAGGTCAGCCAGGTAATTAGGCTGGACTGTAGTCAACTTGGAGCGCCCAGCAGAGAGTGGGTGGGCAATGGGGAGTCATTGACAGTTCTTGAGCAGGGGAGTGACTGGCTGGCAGGGGAGTGTCATGAAGCTTATTCTGGCACCGACTGTGCTGTTTATCAGTGTTTGGGTGAGGACCTTGGCTCCAGTGGAGACGTGAGCTGCCCACGAAAGGGGCCCTGTTAAGCCCTGGAACAAAGGCTTTTCAGCAGCCTTTGTGGAGCCAGATTCCTGCTGTCCAAACCACCCAACTTCCTGCTCCCAACCTGCTGGGAGCTGCGGGAGGCGCCTTTATCCTCCGGTAATGAGCCAGGGAAGAGATGCTAATTCATCTGCACTCCCTGGGCCACTCCCGCGCCCCATGTCCATCCAGAAACCTCTGCCAAAGGTCCCTGCACAGGCTAATAGGATTGATTCTGAGTTTAGCTGGCAAACAAGGCCCCGAAAGGGCCCATTTTGATGGTTAAATGTGCCATTAACCCTTTGTTTGCACTTTAAGTTCCAACAAGCTTTAGATAGTCAATCTGACATTAACCCCTCATCTGCGGGTAAGGTTTCACATCCACCTGTGGGCACCTGACAGCTATCAAAGGACAGAAATTAGCTGGATCTCCAAGTGTAAAATCCCAAAGTCTCAGTCTTATCTAACCCCTCCCTTAGTTGTTAGCAAACTGCCACCTAGCGAAGATAAGAAACACTTTCAAGGTCACCTGGCTAATTTAGGGTCAGGGTTGGGATACAGCTGACTTACTCGATTGTCAACTTTTAAGGTACACTGTACAATAAAATTGATTTGCAATAAAACCTTTGTAGAACTGGCAAACAAAGGGGCGCAAAGTCAACGAGGCTTGTTTTCAAAGCCTATCTTTGAGTCAGCAAGATTAAAAAAAAACAGGCTCTTTATACCATGACACCAAGTTCATAATTCAGAAAGATTATTTTTATTAATCTGGCTGGTTTTAAAGTTGAAGACTTCCATCTTCTTGAAAGTTACTATTTTTAAGAGAATAATTGAGCTTGGTTCTTAACATTTATGGCAACGGTTTGGCAAAGGATCTACAGTTTCTGTAGGGGGGCTGAAATAGCTACTCGAGGTCACCAACTGGCTGATGACTTAGCAGTTACCATCCAGCATGTCTTCCCGCCGGCCCTGCGGGGCTCAAAACACACAAGTTCAAGGGAAGAAACGGGTCCAGGGCAAGCTCTGCCCATCTCCCCACTGGGCACATGTCTGTGCTTTGCATGGGTCTTTGTGGGGCAGGAGAGTGAATAAGACTCAGCCCCAATATCAAGAAACTCAGGACCATCTCCTTATTCAAACCAAAAGAAGCTCACATTCTAGGTCCCAGCAAGTCTACCTCTGGGCCTTCTGGTCTACCCCCCAGAAAATTTTGCATGGGTGCACAAGCAAGTTCAGGGTGGCATACTTGCAGTGACAAAGATCAAGAGCAGCCTAAATGACCTTCAAATGGCTTAATAACAAAGGGTATGTCCAAACAATTCAGCGAGGCAGGCGCTAAAAGAATGGTGTGCAGGACTTCCCTGGTGACGCAGTGGTTAAGAATCCGCCTGCCAATGGAGGGGACACGGGTTTGAGCCCTCGTCCGGGAAGATCCCACATGCCGCGGAGCAACTAAGCCCGTGCGCCACAACTACTGAGCCTGCGCTCTAGAGCCCGCAAGCCACAACTACTGAGCCTGTGTGCCACAACTACTGAAGCTGGCGCGCCTAGAGCTCATGCTCCGCAACAAGAGAAGCCACCTCAATGAGAAGCCCGTGCACCGCAACGAAGAGGAGCCCCCGCTCGCCGCAACTAGAGAAAGCCCGCGTGCAGCAATGAAGACTCAATGAAGCCAAAAATAAATAAATGAAATAAATAAATAAACAAAAAGAATGGAGTGCAGCCCTGCACACCAATGCAGAAGGATCCAGAGGTATTGGCAGGCAAGAAGAACAAGAGATAGAACCATTGGGGGCATTCATACCGGAGAAAAGAAACGTTCACTTACCTGAGTGTGTGTGTGCAGAAAATATCTCTGGGAGGACAGGAATGAAACAAACGGGCGGTCTCCGGGGAGGGAGAGTCCACCTAGGGAGAGAAAGAGTCTGGCTTTTAGTTGTAAACATTTTTTTTGCCGCTGGCAGTTTTGTTCACCGCGTGCAGGCATTGTCTTTTAACTAAAAAAGAGTTACTTATCCAAGAGAATCGAAAATATATGTCAGTGCAAAAACTTGTGCACAAATGTTCACAGCAGTGTTAGTCATTATTTTGTCTAGCATTAGACAAAATGTGGAAACACCCCAAGTGCCCATCAACTGATGAATGGATAAAGAAAATGTGGTCTATCCCTGCAATGGAATATTTTTCAGCCATAAAAAGGAATGAAGCACTGATATAGGCTCAACATGGGTGAGCCTCGGAAACATTATGCTAAGTGAAAGAAGTCAGACATTAAATGCCATATATTGTATGAAATAACCAGAATAGACAAATCCATAGAGATAGAAAGCAGATTAGTGGTCGCCTGGGGGAAGGGGAGATGGGGAGTGACTGCTAATAGATATTGGGTTTCTTTTTGGGGTGACGAAATGTTCTAAAGTTATATAGTGGTAATTGTTGCATAACTCTGTGAATATGCTAAAAACCATTGGATTGTATACCTTTTAAAAAATTTATTTTTACTTTTATTTATTTTGGGGGCCACAATGTGTGGCTTGCAGGATCTTAGTTCCCCGACCAGGGATCGAACCAGGGCCCCTGCAGTGAAAGCACGGAGTCCTAACCACTGAACCCCCAGGGAATTCCTGAAGTGTATACTTTAAAAGGGCAAATTTTATAATATATGAATTGTATCTCAATATAACCGTTGTTTAAAAGAGTAGTTACTATACTTAATAGTTTCCTAAGGCTGCCGTAACAAAGTACTAAAAACTGGGTGGGTTAAAACAACAGAAAGCTATCATCTCATAGTTCTGGAGGCTAGAACTCCCAGATCAGGGTGTCAGCAGGGCACTAGGGGAGAATCCTTCCTGCCTCTTCCCAGCTTCTGGCGTTTGTCAGCAAACCTTGTTGTCCCTTGGCTTATAGATGCATCACTCCAATCACATGGCCCTCTTCCCCTGTATGGCTTCACATCATCTTCCCTTTGTACGTGTCTGTGTCCAAATTTCCCCTTTTTATAAGGACACAGTCATATTGGATCAGGGACCAGCTGCATGAACTCATCTTAACCTAGTTAAATCTTCAAAGACTCTATTTCCAAACAAGGTCACATTCACAGGTACTTGAGGTTAAGACCTCAATGCATTTTTGTGGTGGATACAATCTAACCCATAACACTAAGTCTGTAAATGCTTTTGATAAGGAGACTGTATCTGCCCAGCAGAGGAGAGATGCCACATGCAGAGGAAGGTGCCCGCGAGAGTGTGATACGTTCAGGAGAGGGACTTCGGGCTGTGCAAGTTCAGGATAAAGGAGACCTTTGCTGGGGGAAGCAGGGATGACTTCCTGGAGGAGGCATTAGAGTTGGGCCTCTGGTCAGGTGACTATAGAATCTGTTTTCTAAATCAGGATATTTTTGGGCTTCCCTGGTGGCGCAGTGGTTAAGAATCCACCTGCCAATGCAGGGGACACGGGTTCAAGCCATGGTCCGGGAAGATCCCACATGCCGCGGAGCAACTACGCCCGTGCGCCACAACTACTGAGCCTGCGCTGTACAACCCGCAAGCCACAACTACTGAGCCCGTGTGCCACAACTACTGAGCCTGCGCTCTAGAACCCGCGAGCCACAACTACTGAAGCCCGCGCACCTAGAGCCCATGCTCCGCAGCAAGAGAAGCCACCGCAATGAGAAGCCCGCGCACCACAGTGAAGAGTAGCCCCCACTCGCCGCAAGCAGAGAAAAGCCTGCGCGCAGCAGCGAAGACCCAATGCAGCCAGAAACAATAAATAAATAAAATAAAATAAATAAATAAAGCAGGATATTTTTGAGTCTATAGGGGATGTTATTAATAATCACATTAGGACAACAGGTGTAAACCAGGACTGTGGTAGGTCAGTCAGATTCCATGGTCACCTTGGTCTTAAGAGATGGTGAGAATTTGAATATGCAAGGATGGGAGGAGTGGCGGTAAGAGAATATCAGATGGAGGGAAGAGCAGCTGCGGAGGCTCAGAGGTGGGAAACTACCAGATAATGCAGGGAAGGGCTGAGTCTGAGGACAGGGAGTCTTGGGAGGCTGGGAAGAGCCTCAAACGGCAGTCCGAGTTTTTAGGAGTCCTCAGTCAAAGTCCACTGAGACTGGACCCTTGTGGTCAAATCAGGGGTCTTCTGGAGGAGGGGGCTGCCCACTGTGCAGGGAAGCACAGACCATGCAAACCCAAACCGGGAAACCAACTAGAGACAGTCGCTTTGCCCATCAGCCTGGAGCATGAAGCCAGCTCAGCTTAGGAGGCCAGACACCCCACCAATTCATCTGCTGAGGTGGGCCTGCACCCCTGGGAAAGCAGGCCTTTCTTCACTCCATTGCTCAGCTCTGATTAGAATCTGGAAGCCAATGCAGGTGTCAGTTTGGTTGCTAAAACCTCAGGCACTTTTTTTTTTTTTGCTCATCGTTATTTTTGGAAAGATGTGTTGAAGATACCAACTTCTGAATCAAGTAAAAGCTGGGTTTTAGTTACTTAATCCCTTGGAAAGATATCGATCATCATTTGTTTTTCTTGTTAAAAAACATTTTAAAGAAAGGTGTAGGGCTTCCCTGGTGGCGCACTGGTTGAGAATCTGCCTGCTAATGCAGGGGACACGGGTTCGAGCCCTGGTCTGGGAAGATCCCACGTGCCGCGGAGCAACTAGACCCGTGAGCCACAACTACTGAGCCTGCGCGTCTGGAGCCTGTGCTCCGCAACAAGAGAGGCCACGATAGTGAGAGGCCCGCGCACCGCGATGAAGAGTGGCCCCCGCTTGCCACAACTAGAGAAAGCCCTAGCACAGAAACGAAGACCCAACATAGCAATCAAGCAATCAATCAATAAAAAAAAAAAAAAAAAAAAAAAGAAAGGTGTACAGGGCTTCCCTGGTGGCGCAGTGGTTAAGAATCCGCCTGCCAATGGAGGGGACACGGGTTCGAGCCCTGGTCCGGGGAGATCCCACATGCCGCGGAGCAACTAAGCCCGTGCGCCACAACTACTGAGCCTGCGCTCTAGAGCCCGCGAGCCACAACTATTGAGCTCGCGTGCCACAACTACTGAAGCCCGCACGCCTAGAGCCCGAGCTCTGCAACAAGAGAAGCCACCGCAAGGAGAAGCCTGCACACCGCAACGAAGAGTAGCCCCCGCTCGCCGCAACTAGAGAAAGCCGCACGCAGCAACAAAGACCCAATGCAGCCAAAAATAAATAATAAATAGATAAATAAATTTATTTAAAAAGAAAGGTGTACATTTGTGGGGGAGGGAGTAGGCGAAGCATTTACAGCAAAACGCTGAGGTCTGAGTACCAGAGGAATCCGATGTTTAAGTCTCTACAAGCCGCTGGGGGCTGCGTGCTCTCCTCCAGGTGCTCCAGGCTCCCTGGGATGGGACCCCCCTCCTTTGCAGCCCCCTCTCCGGGCTCCCTGTCTCTCAGAGCAGCTCCGCCCCAGCAGCCCTCCCAGCTCTTCCCTTCAGCTCTAGGATCGCTCCTCTCCCCCTTCTTTGTTGGTTTCCTCTCTGCTCCCCCACTTGTCAGGAGCCCTGGGGCTCAGACCATGGTCCTTTGCTCTTCTCTGTCCACGTGCACCTCTTGGGGGCCTCCTGAGTCTACATGGTGATCACCCCAAGTGTGCATCTCCTACCACCCCCCACCCCCGCTCCAGACCTGTGTGTCCAGCTGCCTCCAGGACATCTCCCTCCGTCGTCTAGTGGACATCCCAAACCTTACTTGTCCTCAGTAACCCAACCCCAAGTCTACTCTTCCTTCATTTAGGTCAAAATCTTGGAGCCACCTTTGACCCCTCTAGTTCCCTCCTGTACCACAGCCAGATCGTATCCGGTATCTGACCACTTCTCTCCTCTTCCCCAGTGACCACCATGTCCAAGGTACCACCATCTCTCCTGGATTATTCCCACAGTCTCTTAACTGGTATGAGACAGAGATTCCAAATATGTGAGATCCAGTTCTCCCCTGAGTATCCATGGAGCTATGTCAACCTCACTATGCCTCTATTGACCTATCCATAAAATGGGAAAGACATGTACTCCAGACAACCTCTACCCAAAGAAATGTTTTAGGTCATGAAACATTGTTAAATATGGCTGGTATTCAAATAAAAGAAAAGGAGGGACTTCTCTGGTGGTCCAATGGATAAGACTCCGTGTTCCCAATGCAGGGGCCGTGGGTTGCATCCCTGGTCGGGGAACTAGATCCCGCATGTGTGCCACAACTAAGAGTTTGCATGCCGCAACTAAGAAGGCTGCATGCCGCAACTAAGAAGTCCGCATGTTGCAACTAAAGATCCTGCATGCTGCAACTAAAGATCCTGCATGCTGCAAATAAGACCCGGTGCGCCAAAATAAATAAATAAATAAATACTTTAAAAAAAAATAAAAGAAAGGGGGAGAGGGAAAGAGAGAGAGAGAAAGAGATTGAAGAGGGAGAAAGGGAAGGAGACAGGGAGGAAGGAAGGAAGGAAGGGAGGGAGGAAGGAAGGGAGGCAGGGGAAACTAGAACAAAGCCACTTGTTGGAACCCTGGTTTCCCAAATCCATTGCATTTCTTTCACCATCTCTAGCATTTAGACAACTCAGAGATCCTTCGATTTGCACACGTGCCTGGGGGCTTTGAGAGCCGTGTGGTGCCCTAACTCTGAGAGCTGTCTGAAGAACCCCACCTCCTACCCCCAGCTCTGCCGCTCCCACCGTAGGCAGTTTTCCAGGTTTACAGAATGCCTTCTCCCTGTGGACACAGACCACACTCCCCAGGAAGGTGAGGGATCAATTCATCAACATGGACTCCAGGGAAGAAAGACAGTCCTAGGTACCCCAACGTGAGAAGGTGACCCTTAGGCACTGTCCGACCAAAACCTGAACAACGATGCACCACGTCACACCCCTGCTTGCAACTCTGCCCTGTGGGAAAGCCCACGCTCCTCAGCCGGCCTCCCCAGAACCCCCTGAGCCTGACCCGGCCAGACTCAGGGTCCCATAGAGTTTGGGGTGTATAAAATGATGCTGGCTCCCATGGAGACACTGGATCCCACAGCCCGACTCCCCCAGCATGCCAGACCGCAGCGAGGCTAAGTCTCTATTTGGTCTGCTGTGTCTCTAACCCCTCTCGGACAATCGCGGAACTATTTCAGTGGAGGAGAGGGCAGGCCTGGCTCGAGCCGCAGCAGGCAGCAGCCTCCAGCTGGAAGTTAGTAGCTTCCCTTCGTCTCAGCATCTTGACTTCCAGTCACCTCTCTTTTTCCAGCAAAGTGATGCTGACTTTCTAGTTGACATAACACCACGAAGTTTCCTTTTGAAATAAATTTATATGTTTAAAAACATAAGTGAGTTCTGGGGAGAAAATCATGAGGTCAGAACAGTCCAGGTGGCGTGTGGATGACGTCATGGGGACTCTTGGTGAGAGCAGCGTTTGTGGTCCTCTGCATGAACCAGGCTGCGTCCTGCCTCTCTCCCTCTGTCCCTGCTGTGCCTCCGCCTGGACCGCCCTTTCCGCCTCTTCCCCTGATCGCTGCTCCTCATTCTGCCCAGAAAGCCTCTCCGCTTGTCTGCAGGGCTCGCTCCTTGTAGCTGTGCCACTGTCTGCTCAAGCGTCATGCTCCAGTGGGCCTTCCTCGGCCATCCCCCGCTCTCCGTCACCTCCTCTCTTTATCTTGCTCTATTTTTTTTCCTGAACACTTGTCACTTCCTGACATATTATATACTCATGGGTTCATATGCTTGTTTTCTGTCTCATCCATTCAGCATGTAACTTGCAGAGAATGTGTTGGTTTTGCTCATGGCTGTAACCCTGACCCCTAGAGTAGTGCCTGCTTGTAGTATGTGCTCGATAAAAGGGTGCCAACTGAATAAAAGACCAAGCAGAGCAGGTAGGAAGTGATGAGGGGCAGTGTCCGCTGACCATCTTGCAACTCTTCTCCCAAAGACACACTTGGAAAGACCTCTCCTCTCCGGCACACAAATTGAGCAGGCATACGGCTTCCTCTAAGCCTTGAGCCCTACCTTTCCCACCTCACCTCTGCAGAGCCCTGAGGTCCCTGCATTTGGCCCTGCCGTGGGCAGAAATGGTCAGGCCTGGGGGGATGGAGGTGCTGTGACTTTGCTAAGGATGCTGCCATGAGAGGTGGGGAGGGGTTGGAGTTGAGAGGTCTGAGTCAGATTTCAAGGAGCTCTTGTCTGCTTGGTTCCCACCACCATTCCCTACATGGCCAACTCCCAGGACTTTTTTTCTCCAGTGAGGTGACCCCGGGAAAGGCAGGCAGAGCCTGTGGGGAAGTCATGATGATGATGAGGAGGAGGAGGAGGAGGAGGAGGAATTATTTCTACACAGCATTAAACCAGTGTGGTAAAATGTGTGTGGTGAAGTCTCTGTCCTTCAGAATCTCCATCTACCACTAGGGTTGTAGGATAGGGTTGGTCAAGTTGATTTCTAAGGACACTTCCATATCTAAATGAGGACAAGGAAGCTGTTAGAAAGACTGAGGCAGAAGAACATGTATGCGAAGAAAAAAAAAGATGAGAGAGAGAGAGAAATATCATATCTCTGGAAGCACGAACATTCCACAGTTAAATCATGCCTCTCTCTCCTAATCCTAAATTCTAGCCCAACCGTAGGCTGATGCTAGAAATTCTACCACTAAAGCCTCAGCCCTCTCCCTCATATGCTTTTTCTCAGGGGCAGGGCACTCATTTTTTTTCTCCCGCAGATACTTTTATCCTTAGGAAGGGTGTAACTCTAAAAATAGTTTAAATAGTTAAATAGTTTTTAACTTTGCTGTGTGGAGGATGGCTATCTGGACAACTGTGTTGAGAAGGATCCTGAGGTTGTGTTTAGACTCAATGAGGAAAAATCCTCTAATTGATTAGCAATGTCTGCTGAGAGCAAGGGCAGGAGAAGCAGAGGCATGAACACCACTCATCTGCCCTCCCCAGCTCTGAGTCAGGAGATGGGGACAGGGAAGTAAGTGAGAAAGTGGAGAAGGGATGTCTTTTTCTCAACCTTCTCTCATAATATATAAATTATTTTATCCTGCTATCCTATACTATTCTTTCTTTATTTTTTTAACCTTTTTGGGGAATTTAAAATAAATTTTACTTGTAGGTATTTTTGGAAAAAGTAATACATAAATATAAATAAGCTCAGGACTGCTCAAGGTGGACAGTCTAATAGGAGACCCTCACCACAAAAAGCTGGCACCTCCCCTGCCCGCAGAGGGCTATACATCAGGGTGAGTATAATGGGAAGGGGACCAGTCCTCCTGAGAGTCTGCAACCTGGCTGCCATCCCCAGTAGATGGCCTCCCAGGTTAACGTGTCCTGTGGAGACCACAGCCAAAACCTATTGGATATTCAGGAGGTTCTGGGGACACATAGCATGGGCGGGGCATACTCCCAGCTGTAACCACCCCAGGCCAGACCACCATGTGAGGGTCCAGGCTCCAGTAACTGAGGACAGGGTGGGAGTCAGGTGACCTGTGGTTGAGTCCCAGCTTTGCCATTAACTTGCTTCTTGACAAACAGGGAGACTGAAGTACAGGAGGAAAGGGCCTATTGTCCTGGGTCACACAGCAAGTTGGGTCCAAATCCTCCCAGTGCCCTCCTCTTAGGTCTTGAAGGTCATATGGATTCTCAGAGTCTCTGAGTGAATGGGAGTGAGGGCCTCTTAGGCTCAGATGGAGACACGTATGAAGAACAGCACGTGTCCCTCTCACCACTCCCCCCTGGTGCACATGGCAGGCATCAGTAATCAATCATGGCAGTGTTTGCCCCTGACTCAGACACAGGCTCACAGTCCTGCTCAGAACAAGCTCTTGGGAGCGCCCACCAGACAATGGGCATTGAGACAAACCTGTTTGCTATTCCTGTCTGAGTGGAAGTTGTCCCACAGGAAGGAGGAAAAGAAAACACGTGCTGGGCACTTTCTAAGCGTCAGCCATTCTACACCAAATAATGCCAATTTTCAAAAATTAATTTCAAGGCAGGGTTGTCAGTCTCATTTTACAGATGAAGAGACAGAAGCACAGGAGCAAAGAAACAACCCAAAGGTCCACCAAGAAGACACTGGAAAAATAAACCATGGCACCTCCACAAAAATGGAATACTCTGTAGCTATGAGAAAGATGAGGTTGATTCAGATACCTGTAGGGGAAGTATCTCCAAGATACATTGTATCGGTGACCTATTACAACAACCAAGCTGCGAAACAGATCCTCCAAAACTCTGTGGCTAAAAACCACTACAAACTTAGCTAATGGTTCTGAGAACCTGAGGGTCAGCAATCAGGTTGGGCTGCTCTGGGCAGTTCTCTGGGCTCCTACACACACCTGAGGCCAGGTGTGGGCTGGGTAGGCGGCTTTGCTGGTCATGGCTGGGCTCTCCACTCTCTGGGGCCTTGACTGGGGCAACTGAGCTGACACCCCTGCTCACGTGTCTCTCATCCTCCAGCAGGCTAGCCCAGGCTTATTCCCATGGGTCAGCAAGGCTCCAGAAGAGTTAGCAGAAGCATGCAAAGCTTCTTGAGGCCTAGCTCGGAACTGGCACACCATCTCTTCCACCACATTCTTCTGGCCAATACAAGGCATCCGGGCAAGCCCAGGTTCAAGGCAGGGAGAACTAGACTCTGCCTCTTGATGGGAGGAGCTGCAAAGGCACGAGAGAGTGCACGGAGACAGGGTTGTGTGAAGGATTGTGGCCATTTCTGCAACCAACCACATCTATTAAGCCACATAAGCAAGCTGTGAAATCATGTGAAACATTGGTCACCTTCAGGGAGTAGAATCGATAGGGATGGGCAATTCGGATATTCTCTTGTATTTAGCATGTGTCCTTTCATGATGTTTTATTTTTGTTTCAAAAATGAAACATTTTGACTTAAAAGAAATAAAGAATTTATCCTTCAGGTGTCTTTTCAGACTCATGAAATGATACATGTGCAGAGAAGAGGGTGCTGGGGGTGTCATCTAACACTGTTTGCTGTAGTGAGAGGTCCAAAGCCCCCTAAGTGAACACCAGTGGGTCCTGCTTAAATAGCCATCCAGGGCTCCACATAATGGAATTCTGTTCACCGTCAAACAAAGAATCAGACAGCCTGAAATGTTCTGCTAAATTGCAGGACGTATGCAGTGCAAACAGTGAGTATGTGCCCATTCATGTGAAAGGTGTATAAACTCTCTCTGGAAGGTACACAAGACAGCAGCAGTGGCTGCCCAAGGGTCAGGGATGGAGAGGGAGCAGCTTTGTCTTCACATCCTTTCATACCCTTATGATTTTTGTCACATGAATATGGCTCCTCTTCAAAAATAGATAGAAGTTTTAAAATGATTTGTTTTTAAAGCAAATCTAGCGAACTATTACATTTACAATGGATAACCAGCAAGGTCCTACTGTATAGCACAGGGAACTATATCCAATCTCTTGGGATAAACCATAATGGAAAAGAATATTTTAAAAAGAATGTATATATGAGTAAAACTGAGTCACTTTGCTGTACAGCGGAGATTGGCACAGCATTGTAAATCAACTATATGTCAACTAAAATATATATATATATATATATATATAAGAGGGCTCCAAAAAAACAACAAAAAAGTAAATTTAAGTTTTAGAAAGAAATAATTCTATTTAAAATGCTTGGGGGAAGGGAGACAAAGGATGACATAGATTTTGTTCCAACCACTGACTCACTCTTTGACCCAAGGGTAGGTCCTTGGCTACCTCTGAGCATCAGTTTCCACCAGCAACAGAATGGGACAAATCTCCCTGGCTCGCTCCCAGGTCGCTGTGAGCAGGGCCACTGTCTCAGCCAGCTCCGTGGGTGCCATTCACATCACTGTCCATGCGACTGGGGCCCCTTGGAGTTGTGCAGTGCACAGCATAGGCAACCGGACGAGGCAGCCTTGATGTGACGCTGAAATGGGCTAAGGGTGGGGAGAGAGATCTAGCTCTCTCTAGGGTGAGAAGGGTGTGCATGCTTGAGTGTACAGAATGGGACCGTGCATTCCTCTAAGAGGGCGTGGACTTTCTGCTGACATATGTCCTGTGGACACTGGCTAAATAGATGGGACGATCACTCTGTCCCCTCCCAGGCTCAGGCTCCTGGGTCTTCTAGGAACCATGCCTGAGACAAGCAGGGGCCACACGGCAGGCTGCTGAGGCCTCACACTCCACCTCTGGGGGCCCAGGCGAGCTGTCTCCTCAGGCCCTTCCCATGCTGGCTCGGAGTCTCTATCCCCAGGGTCGGGATGCAAGAGAGGAATTTCTCACACACCAAGATGCCTTCCACTTTTCAAACTGCAGAGATGGTAGTCCAGTCAGAGAGCACTGGGCTTGAATCCCAACTCCAACACTATCCTTGGGACCTCTGAGTCTCAGGTAAAGGCCACAGCAGTGGGTGGGGGAAGATATCTGAGCTCAGAGGACCCCAGAGAGCCAGTCCCGGGCCAGTGCCTAAGGGCCCCAGCTGCCCCCCAGGCTGATCCTCAACTCGGGTCCCAGCAGCCCAGCACTGCGGGTCAGAGAGAGCCACACAGCTGATATCAGGCACACGGAGGCTACACAGCATTGCAGGGTCTCACAGCCAGCTTCAGGGTGGGGAGGCAGGAGCCTCCCATCCACCTCCTTCCAGGTGGCAGACAGCGGCCTCAGCCTCTCAGTTGCTGTGTGACTTTGCGTGACACCCCCATCTGTCCCAACAGATTCTGATGATCCAGTTTTCTGACAAGCCCTGGGGGCTCTCTAGGCTGGGACTGGGGCTGAGGGTCTGTGTGGCATGGGAGTGAAGCGGGGGTTTTCAGGTGGGCTGGGGCCAGGACTGGGAGACTTCCGGACAAATGGGCAAGGTGCCAAACCCTCAGAAGTGTAGCAGGCCTCCCTGGGAGCCTCCTAGTCAGGCCTCCACAGTTCCTGAAGGGTCGGGCCAGCAGACCTAGGGGAGATGGCGAGACTGCCAGGCACCTGGTAGGGAAGGAAGACAGGTGTCTTCAGCAGGCTGACCAGCCTGAATCTACAAGAGAAGGACATTTACAAGAAGTGGCTTTTTTGGGCTCCTTCATCTGAGCCCAGAGGCAGGAAGCAGGTTCAGGACACCGTGCAAGTGGTGGGGGCCCGGTCCTGAGCCCCACTTACAGTCCTCTTGTCTGCTGCCCACCTGTGAGCCCTTGGGCAAAGCAGCCACTTCCCTGGCATAGCCTTGGAGCCAGAATGATCACCCTGTGGTCACAGACCATAACTGTCCTACCCTATTTAGGGACAGGGATGGGTGAGGAGATGCCTCATCACAGGTGAGAGACCCCTTCAGAAATGGCCAGTAGCAATCATGTCTGGGAGTTCGTTCAGACAGTCATGGGTTCGCGTCCCGTCTCTGCCACTTGACCAGCTTGTGTCTTCACGGGCAAGTGACTTCACACCACTGAGGCTCAGTCTTCATCTGTGAAATGGGGATGATATAAATACCCTCCACAGAAGGGATGTAGGGCTTTAGCATGATCCTGCATGTGGATTGCTTATACAGAGCAAGCCCTCAGTAAGCCATAGCCCCATCAGGATCACTACTAGCCATTGCTTCATGATTATGAGCAGTAATAGTAATCATCACATGAGCCCCTTGCTCTGCCTTCATTTCCTCATCTGTAAAATGGGGACAGTAAAAGGGCTGACATCACAGGGTTGCTGGGGGGATTCTATGAGTAGAGTGTTTGGAAGGGTGCCTGGCACAGAGTGAGCACTCAGTAAATGTCTGGCATTTTTACTATTACTGTTTCACCATCGCTGTGGTTGTCGTCATCATCTTCTTAGCCCTGGAAAAGCTCAATAAGCCAGCACAGTCTCCTCCAGGAAGGACGCACTCACGCGCCTACACTGGGAAAGGGAGGTTCAGGGAAGAGAGGTCCCTTGACCAGGTCAAGCTCCCCCTCCTCCAGCCCAGTTGCGGCTCTCACCCGGGCGCATCTGCAAGCATCTGCTCCTGCCCAGGAGCTGGCAGCCGCCGGGAGCGGGGAGGCAGGGGCTGGGAGCACGCGGGGCCGCACGTGGCCGCCCGCGCCCGGCCGTCTGCGCGGGGAGGGTCTGGCCGGCCGTGGCCGCCGCTGGAGCCGGGCCTGGGGCGCCTGTGGGCGGTCTCGGCCGGCCCCGCGTTAGCGTCAGGTCGGCCCGGTGGGCGCTGGGGGACAGCAGCGCGGGGCAGCGAATCCCCGCCCCCCGCCCGCCAGAGTGGCCGTTCTCCTTCCACCTACAGCCGCCTTCCCAGAACCCCGACTCCCCAGATCACAGCCTCCCGGGGAAACGCGAAATCGTCCTCGATGTCTTCTCTTTTTTCTGTCATCCCCAACATCGTCAGTTACTCCTGTTGACTCTCTTCAGAACCGAGTCCAAATCCAGCCGCTCCTCCACACCCCCGGGGACTCTGGGTGTCCAGCCACCATCCTCTCTCCCCCGGACTATTGCAGTATTGTCCCCGCTCTCACGCGTGTCCTGCTACGCGGCTGGCACTGCCACAGCTGCCGGTGTATTTGTTGTAAGCTACCTTTTGTGTTAAAAGGGCAGAAAAAGAGCGCGGATTGTCTGAGCTTGTATTTGCGTAAGGAAGCCACCCTGTCCTGGTAGCGACATGATGGAGACAGTTTAGAGGTGGAGCCCAAAGCCTATAGCGTTTGCGGGCCCCTTTAAGAAAAAGAATAGAAAATTCGGTACAATAGGTGAGATTTAGAATGAGAAAAGTAATCATAGAAAATTGGAAATTTTAGAAAGCTGGCAAACGCCACAAACGTCACAAAACCCAGAAAAATAACACAATATCTGTATTAATTAACTACCTGAGATACCTTTAAAAACCTTTCCCCCCCAGCATTTCATTGATCACCTTTATATAATGACACTTTCGTCATATTATCTATAAGGAATTAAAAGATAACCCAGCCTTTTCTCTAATGATGAGCCCTGTTGAATTGTTTTTATTACTACAGACTGTTCAGGAAATTTTCTTTTAGTTTCACAACGTGTACTTGTAAGTGTTTTATATAAACACATAGATTTTAGCACCAATGTCAGATTTAGAAAAACATCCATCAGGTTCATATATGACCTGTTACAGACCGCTTGGTTATTTGTAGCACAGCTATAAGTTTGTGCCCTAAAAACACAGAAATTCTGATAAATTGCATTTCGTGTGGTCATCCCAAGAGAGGGAAAAAAATGTATTGTGTTTTAATTGTATATGCTGCATTATCCAGTCTATTCCTGCAGGAGAGAACTTTGGTTTGGACCAGGCGTCCACAACAGCACTGAGAAGCAAATCCTCCATTTACAATTTCACATGTCTGATGATAGGAAGAATTTTCTACAGAATGGTTTCTGGCTCCTTGAATTTCAGGCCTGGTTTTCCTTCACCTTCTGCATGCTTTCTGTGCTGGGTGACACAGAGCACCTTCATATGGTGATACGAACTCTGGACCAGTATCTCTGAGTTACAATCCAGGCCAGTGGGCATGGGCAGCTGTAGGGTGTTCTTGAAAGCTGTCTTCTACACCAGGATGGCTGGCAATAACTTAACCATACTTTTAACCACATACGTTTATCTCAGTAAACTCAAATTAAACGTATCTCCAACTTAAGTTCCCCTAAGCTGGATCCCCCAAATACCCACAGCCTCTCCAATACCACTCAACATGAGAGAAAGAGGGATGGATGAGATTCATTGTAGAAAGAGAGGGCTTGGCTGCTTGCAGGTGAAATATATTACTTTTGCAAATTTTGCACACATGACCGGTGAACATAGCGTTGGGGCCCCACCTGGGAACAAGCAAGGAGCCCGTGTACAGGAGAAACCCTGAAAACATTTTCTGAGTGCTATGGTCTGAATGTGTCCCCCGCGCCCAAATCCGTATGTTGAATCCTAACCCCTAAACCTGATAGTACGAGGAGGTGGGGCCTTTGGGAGGTAATTACATCATGTGGGTGGAGACCTCATGAATGGGATTAGTGCTTTTATAAAGCAGATCCCACAGAGCTCCCTAGCCCCTTCCACCATGTGAGGACACAACGAGAGGTCTGAGACCTGGAAGAGGGCCCTCACTCGACCGTGCTGGCACCTTGATCTTGGACTTCCAGCCTCCAGAACTGTGAGCAATACATTTCTGCTGCTTATAAGCCGCTTGGACCATGGTATTTTGTTATAGCAGCCAGAACAGATTAAGACACTGGGCTTTATAGTAAACCCAGCTCCGGAACACAGGACCCTCATCGGTAAAGTGGGGATTATGATAATAAAAGTACCTGTGTTATGAACAAATTATTATATGCAAAGCACTTAGATCCATTTCTGGTATATAGTAGGTGCTTATTAAACATTCACCGGATGAATGACTAATGAAAGAGACCTGTAAACTGTAAAGTAAATGCCATTCAAGTTCTTTAGTCCAGTTAACTGTTGGCATAAGCCAGACCAATTCACTGAAGCCCTTGCATAGCAGATTTGTCAAAACCTGGTTTTAAGAAGAGAAGTAACTTTATGTACAGCAGCAGCTAGGGCTGGGGCTCTCCCAGGGGGTGAGGCTGGGAGCATCCCAAGGATGTGGTTATTTAGCCTCCATTCACAGCCTCAGGGATGAGGATCCCACTGCATCTGGGGGCTATGGCTCCGTATTCATCAAAATCTCCTTCCACACATGACTCCCACACCTGCTCCCTGTGGCCCCCTCCGCCGTCAAAGAGAAGAGGGCCCAGCGCAACAGGCAGAGGTTCCGAAAGATGAGAAAGATGGAAGGCTCAAGTCACACTAACCTTGAGAACAGAAAGAATGAGAAGTTTTAAGCTCTCTGTAGGACAAGCAAGGGAATCAAGGAAGAACATAGGAAGTCATCTAGTGGAAGAGGAGAGAAACGGACAAAAAGAGCATCAATCCCTGGGGGAGAGAGGGAAGAGTGAGGGAGCAAGGCGGGGGAGAGACGGGTTGGCGAGCTGGAGAGCGGCTCTCTTCATTCTTCCCCCAGACATTGTTCCTGCGCCAACAGCTATTCACTAGACACCTATGGTTTGGGATACAGCAGTGAGCAAGGCAGACAAAACCCTCTGCTCTCAAGCAGCTTAGATTTTGGTGATGGAGACAGAAAATAAACAAGTGAGCAAAGAAATAAAGCAATAAAGACGTGCAGAAAATGAAGACAGAGTGAGGTTGTAGGAGGCGCCAGGGGCTACTTTACACTGAGGGGCAAAATGTGTGCTGAGACCTGACAAGTGAGAAGGAGCCGATCATGGGAAGATGAAGGAAGAGCATGCCGGGCAGAGGAACAGCAAGTGCGGAGGCCCTGAGGTGGCCGTGGCCTGGCATGTTGAGGGAAGAACGTGGAGTGGAGGGAGCTGGGGGAGACTGGCGGGGGGCAGGGGGGCATGGGCGCAAGCTTAGCCTGGAGGGCAGGGAGTCAGGTATGCAGGATTTTTTTAGCCAGGATATTGACTGATTTTTGTTTTAAATATATAGGATTTCAAAGAAAATACCGCATTCTACTGTTCAGATGGCCTGGGTACTTAAAGTGGTGCTGGGAGAGAAATCAAGCATTTATAGAGCACCCACTGTGATCCAGACTCTGGCACAGGGTCCTTCATGGCCATTTTTTCCATTTGCCTCTTAAATGGCGATGGAGCCACCTGATTTCCATTTTTCAGCTGATCCAACCGCAGCCCAGAGAGGTGACATGATTCATCCTGTGTGGGAGAGCTGGAAGGTGGCTGACCCCTAGTCTGGCCCATGTTTTACTAGAACACAATTTCATAGCCCTTCCTAAAATGGGTGTGAATTCTTTAACGTTAATAAAGTGATCTGTCTGCACTTTATTATATCCTGTGCTACGTGAATGTTATCACCTCTTTTCAATGGCCTAGGAGATATTTCTGAGGCCTTGAATGACTAGTCACAGCTCTGTAGCTGCCTTTTATCCTTGGTTTCCAGCGTCTTCCCTCTGAGCAGGATCGCTGTGACCTGAACTCCGAGTTTAGATCCAGCCAGCACCAGTGGAAAGTAGAGGCTGCTTGCCCATCCACTGCCTTTGTGCAAATCAGAAAAAGGCTCCCTTTGCTCAAGACACTTGACTTCCATCTTCCAGAAAAGCATTGTAATAACAATTCTGTTAGAGCATCCTTTGAGGCCACCTGTTAAAAACTGTCCTCATACATATGTGACTCTGTGCTCTCTTTGATGTGAGAGGTGCTCACTTAGGGGCGGTGCCCTTGTGCAGTCCACAACCTGAGTGACGGGGGAGGGGAGGCGGCGGTTCTCCAGGCCCCTGCAGAAAGCTCTGAGCCCCAGAGAAAGGAGATCCGTTTGGAAGTGGCCACACTTAACTACACATATGAACATGGCTGTAGCCCAGGGGTGACCACGACTGTCCAGGTTTTCCTAGAACTGCCCCGCCCATCAGGACATTGGGTTCTGGTTCACCCGTCATCACCACTCTGTCCACCCCCAGTGCCACACTTCCCCCGCCCCGGCCATTGCCTCTGTACCTGCTGCGGGTGTGAAATGTCCTGGCAGCCCTGGGTTCCCACACATTCTCCCGGCACCAGGAGATGAGGCCCCTGAGCTGCCCCCTGCAAAGAAGCCCCACCTCGCCTGTGGGCACCCTGGGGCTCCAACACTCACTGGGCCCCCTTGTAGCTAGCACCACCTCCAAACGACATGGCTCATCTTTGAAGCCTTTCAGCTCCTAAATTTAGAAGCGTGGATTAAATCCAAATAAATGGAGAGTTATGTAACTTCACATCCCTCTCTGCTGTCCCTCCCCTTGGAATAATCAGGCTTAATCGGCTAATGATGGGGCCCTGAATGCAGCCCCAATCCTCGGAGAAGTTATTAGGCTTATATAAGAAGTGACATTGGCCTGGTGTATTATGAGGCTTTAAAATACATTCTCTCTCTCACTCTGTCTTTCCTCTCTCAATCTCTCCCCATCACCCACACATTCTAACACACACACACACACTCCCCCTAACATGTCCATCAAATGCTGAAGCTGCTTAGCTAGTCTGGGATCAAATGCATGCAAGCTGAGAGGTTTTACTCATCAGGTGGTTCAAATATATCACCTAAAAATAAATCACCTCAATCCGTAATGACAGCTAATCCAGGAAAGAAGGAAGCACTTTGTCATAAAATTATAGACTATTTAAGGAAAAAGGGAGGTGCAAGGAGGGAGATCTGAAAACTTCCTAATCATCCGAACTGTCCAGCAATAGAATGGCAAGCCCAGGTAAGTAGTGAGCTCCCTGTCACTGGAAGGGAGTAAGCAGAAGTTAGGGATATTGGACAAGGATTCCTGCACTGAGTAGATTCTGAACGGTAACTGACACTTATACAGAACATTTAAACAAGTTATGTGCCAGGAATTGTGCTCTATAGGCATTATAAGAGGGATGGCAAATGGTTTCATCTCAAATGCCAAATCTTATCTATTGGGAGTGGCTGCCTGGAGCTCTGGACACAGAGCAAGATTCTGAGGCTCAGTGAGAAAGAATTTTCTTGATCAGTTTGCAACGTTTTCCACAGTGGAAAGGAGAAAATTGATGTCTTGATCAATTAGTAATGTCTGCCATGGGTGCAGAGGAAGAGAACAGAAGGTGTGCTATTTGCCAATGATGTATCTTGTGCTTTATCCATCCCTTTACAGATAAGGAAACTGAGATGCAGAGGTTCACAGTTGGTAAGTGGCAGAATCAAGATTTGGACCCAGAGGCTCCAGAGTCTATGCTTGCCTGCCTCTCAGCAATGGGAGGAATGGGCCTGGGGCTGAATACGCACCACCAGCCAGCAATGTACCCGTGTTCCCAAATGACACAGGCATTTGAGTTTGCAGCCTCTAAGTTGTGGGCTCAAGGAGGGCATCTTCTGGGTCGGCAGGCTACGAGGAGGAGGCACGAGGTGTGGATGGACCCTCCACACCCAGCACCCATCTCTGACCCCGAGCATTACTGGAGATGATGAGGAAACTGAGGCCCCCAAGGGTGGGCATGTGTCTTCCTCAGACCCTGAGCCTGGTGGTACATCAGAACCCAATGGTCCTGGCCAGGGAACACATTCTACAGCAAAGACAGTGCAGGAAACCCAAGGGAATAAAGGGGCCATGGCAGGGACCCAGCAGGCAGGATGTGCCTCTTGGCCCAGCTTGCCACGAGAGCTGGCTTCTCAGCCCAGCCTGCACCATGCCAGCTCCCCGAGGACATTAGCACCGTGCCACAAGCCTCTGGATCGGGTTTCATGGCGGCCCCCAGTCGCAAGTTGAAATTGCCCCTTCCCAGCCACGAGGCCCCCCATACCCGTCCCCCACTCCTTCAGTCCTCAGACTGTGGCTACCTGGCCAGCTGCCATCGTGGGTACTTCCCCTCTCCCTGCAGGCCACTTTCAACAATCTCTCACTCCCCTCTCATCACTCCTCCATCCTTCCTGTCCCAGGGGCCTCTCTCTCCAGCCCTATTTTTCAGCTTCTGTCCCTACCACTTCCTGTCGGGGGGAGGGGGACATCTTTTTACCCAAATCCTTGCTAAGAAACAAAGCCACGCGACAACAGAGAAGGTTTCAAACGGGGCCATGCCCAGACCTGATGCACGTGAAGTCCTAGAACAAGGAGGAGCGCGTGGTGTGGGGCTGGTCGCAGTCCCAACTGCTGGCGCTCTCCGTGTGTGCAGATGTGGGACTGAGAGAACAAAGGCAAGGCTCACACATGAAGGCCACTCAGGACCTTGGCCAGGACCTTGAAGTTGCATAAGCCCAAGGGTGTGGCTGCTTTTGTATTCTGTGCAGATGGTGTCCTGGGACTGTGCAGGCAGGAGAGGGGTCATGGCCCCGGAGGCCGGGAATGGAGACCGGCGTCCCCTCCCCTGCTGACATCTCACCTTGGATCCTCTTCAAAGTGGTCAGAGTTTTACAGACTCTGCAGAAGTGCCCCCGCCTTTAAGATAAACCCCCAAGGCTCTTCATCCATAGGAGATAAGTCAGGGGGTGAAGTTTCTGGTTGCAAAAGGTGGACCCTGAACGGCTGCTCTGGTTCAAGGACTTGAGCCCTTCTGCATGGCTCATCAACGGGGAGCTGCCTGAAAAGTCACCGAGACTGGTCATTTCCAAATACTTGGCATCAGGTCGCTTTTTGCAAACAAATTCTTTCTTGGAACCCCAGGCCATGAGACAAATAAAAAACATGAGGTATCGAGGTGGGATGGGCCCGCAACCCCTCCAAAGTCACTGGCCACATTGTGTGTGTGTGTGTGTGAGTGTGTTTACGAGTGCTCTCTAGGTGGGAGGCCCGAGTTATCTTGATTCTTCAAGGGCTACTTGCCCTAGGAAGGGTTAAGAAGGCCTGGAAGCACCCGCTGACAGTCTAGGATACTATGATTGTCACATCTATTTTTGTCACCTGTTTGCCTTGCTAGCTTGGTGTTGCTCCAGCTGACATTTAAATGAGTTTGCATTTGCAGAGCCCACACCAACTGGTGCTGTGAGTGCTGTGGGTGTGGGGGACGCAGGGGAGGGCCCAAACCGAACAGATGGAAGGGGAGTGGATGCTGGAGATTAAAATGTGGTCCCAGACCATCAGGAGCTGCGGGGAGCGTCTGAAATGCTTTAAAGGGAGAAACCAAGGTGCCACAGAAAGAGCCAGAATATAAATAGGATGGCCCCACTCCAGCTTCTCGTTCTCTGATGTGCTGTGTAGACTTGGATAAGATGCTTTCCCTCTCTGTTTTCACCAGACATGAGGACCATGTGTCCTGAAATGTGAAGCACACAACATGGCCTTAAATGACATCAGCGCACACGCAGAGAGAGTGATACTTTTCTGACTCCCGTTGAACCCTCCTTTCTGATTACATCCAGGGAGGAAGGCTTGGTGCGGTGCTGGGCATCTGGCACACCTCGCTAAACCCTGCAGACCTCCCTGGCAGTGACCTGGCTGGCCTGGCGCCCTGGGCAGCCTCAGCGTCGGGTCGGACTGTGATGCACGTGGCTTTCTGGGCACCGCTGCATTCTACTTGTGCACAGTGTACCAGTGCCCTTTCCAGCACAGATATGAATGAAGTCTTCTAAATTTTTTAATGACCTTAAGTAAAGAATGAATAAATGACAACTGAACATAAAATATTAAGAAAATGATTGTACAGGAGCGACGGGGGTATGACAAAAATGTGCAGTTGGGATGAGAATGGCCAAAGCTGTGGAGACAGAGCAAGCAGATCTCCTGGGTTCTCAGAAGCTCTGTTACGCTGGACCCCATCCACCCTGACCCCTGGAGAGGGTCCTGCTGGCCCCGGTTCTGCCAACGACTCCAGAGCAGTGGGGGGCTCTGAGCAAAGGTCTGGGTGGTGACAAGGAGCCAAATGGCCTTCAGGTGAGTATCTGAAACTGGGGCACATACCCCCCTTGGGTACCAGGATCTGGTCTGTGCAGTTTGTGAAGACCTGAAAACTGAGGACAATGAAAATCAACCTCTGTGTAGTTTAAGACATTTCCCATTACAAAGACAGTGTGGCTTTATTGTGGTAGGGAATGCAAATGTCACAGACACTGTGGGTGATGTCCCTGGGACCCAGGTACCTGAGAGGTCCCAGCCCAGTAGTGGCCAAGACTGGACTCTGTGTCAGACCATCCGATATGAGTCCTGCACTGCCCACATGACCTTCAGGCGCACCCTCGTATTGGCTAGGACTCTGGCTTGCAAGCAACAGAAGAGGCTCAGCTGATTCCAGCCAAAGATACGGGGCCTTCTTGGAAGGATAAGAGGTCACTCCTGGAATCAAAGTCTCAAAATCAGCAGGGCTCAGATGAGGGGGCCTAGGGGCAAGGACCCGCAGACAGAGTCTTCAAGGAGAAGACGTGTCACAGGACTCAAGAGTCAGAGTCCCCCGAGACAGTCTGACCTACCAAGCCTGGGTCACGTGCCAGGTCCTAGAGGAGAACAGGGCACCTGACTGACAGTCTTGACCAGACTGCCAACGCTGAGGGTGTGGAAATTGGGGTGCCCCATCCAGAAAAAGGGGTAAAGAATGCTAGGCAGGCAAGGAAAGCACGCGTCTGCTCTGCTACCATGCTGTCGCGTGCCTCAGTCTTCTCCTCTGCAAACAGGCGTAAAAATGGTCCGGCCCTTTGAGGGTGGTTGGGGGAGTTAAATGATGTCACTGTGCAGGGCCTGCTCGCAGTAACTAACAGTCCATAAATGTCAGTAATTGGCTTTTTTATTGTTTGTTATAAGAGGACACAGAGACAAGCCACTGTCAGCCAGATGTGAGCCTAACAGATGCCACATGCTCCTTTCGGTTACAGCCAGGGGCCCTGGAGTTGGCAGGCGTGTGTTCAAGTCCTGGCTCCACCACCGGGTAGCTGTGCGGCCCCAGGCAAGTGAACTCAGCCCTCTGAGCCACAGTGGTCACATCTGGCTGCCAGCTGCTTCCTGGGCGCAAACCAGTGTCTGCAGGGCAGGCGGTAGCACGCCAGGCCCAGGGGCTTGGGGCAGGTGGGCACCTTCCCTGGGAGGCTGTGTTCCTGCCCTGGAGCGAGGACTGCTGGGCCCTCACACGGCAGCAGCCACGGTGGGCAGAAGCAGTCCCCCTGGAACCACATTTTCCCACCAAGGATGGCTCTGACCATGGCCCGAATCCCCAGTCTCTAAAGCTGGCGACTCAGCCAGGGCTGCCAGGCCTGCCGTTTCCCGTGGGCATGGAGGCAGGGACTTTCCCCTCTATCTGGGCTGCCTTGCACACAAGCAACGACTATGGAGCATCTGCTGTGGTCTCCACAGCTTCATCCTCCTGCCATAGACTCTGGAGCTGGATGGCTGGGGTCAAACCCCACCGCACTGCTTACAATTCACATGACCTCAGGCAAGTCACTTCAGCTCTCTGCACCTTACTTGATGTTCTATCTGTAAAATGAGGAAATAATAGTTCCTTTCTCCTGATGTGACTATGAGGGTTAAATGAGACACATTTGTAAAGCACTTAGAACAGGGCCTGGCAGTAAAAACACACGACGAAGTGTTAGCTGTTGTCATCATCATCTTTATCACCATCATCATCGTCTTTGCTACCACTTCCAGCATCCCTTGACAGGTGGGTGTAGCCCTTTGGGGTTATGGGGTAACTATTATTATCATTATTATTATTTTTGGCCACACCACGTGGCTTACAGGATCTTAGTTCCCTGACCAGGGATTGAACCTGGGCCCTCGGCAGTGAAAGCGCCGAGTCCTAAGCACTGGACCAGCAGGGAATTCCCTGGGATAACTTAAAAGGACACAAAGACACACCTGGCTTTAAGAACCTTAGTTCTGTCTTTGCCTGGAGCTCTCTGGAAGCTGGAGTGCGTGTGATGCTGACAGCTAATGTGTACTGAGCACTTGCTGTGCGCTGTGTGCTGTGTGCTGAGCTCTCTGCATGGATTGTTTCGGCTCAGCACTGTGAAAGAGGTACTATTATGATTGTTCCTGTATCTCACATGAGGAAACCCAGCCACAGAGAGGTTAAGTAACCCACTTCCCGTGTGCACCAGTAGAGCTCATGCATGCAGGCAGTGAGGCCAAGACTGGCCATTTTAGGATGAAAAGGAATTTATGGGAAGGATGTCAGGTACTCATGGAATCTTTAGGAAGACTGGAGGAAAAGGCTTAGAAACAGGAAAGAGCCTGGATAGAGAAAGTGGAAGGGGCGAGAACTGGACCTGTGCCACAGCTGGACCATCTCAGCCACCACTACCTGTGTGAGGGATTGCTCCATTGCCCCTGCATCTTGGCACCTGCCACTAAAAATTCAGCCTGTGATCTGGCTTCCAGAGCCAGCGTTCAGCGCCTGGTGGAGGCTGCCCGTGCACATGTTGTAAAGCATCGGTCCCCAACCTTTTTGGCACCAGGCACCGGTTTCGTGGAAGACAATTTTTCCATGGACAGGGGGTGGGGGGCCTGGGGTGGGGTGGTTCAGGCAGTAATGTGAGCGATGGGGAGCGATGCGGAGCGGCACACGAAGCTTCACTTGCTCGCCCGCCGCTCACCTCCTGCTGTGCAGCCGGGTTCCTAACAGGCTGCAGACCCGCTACAGCCTGGGGGTTGGGGATCGTGTTATAAAGGATCCAAGGCCAAGTCCAAGGCAGCGGGATTGATTAGAAAGCCGTGCTCCGTGCTACGCATCTGCCACCCATTGCCAAGTGGCTGGTTCAGAGTTGGGAGGCCCTGGTTCCAATTCAGAGTTTGCCAACTGCTGCTGTGTGACCTCGGGCAGTCTCCTGGCCCCAGGTCCCTGGGGTCCAGGTGTGGTCAGATGGCAGGGATCAGCCTCCTGGACCATATCCTGCAATGGCTTGTCAGGCTGCCAGAGAGTCCACCATTAGCCACACTGGGTAAAGGCATCAGTGATCCTAACACAGCAAGTACTCAGCAGATATTCTCTGTTAATACAAAGGTCTGGGCTCAAGAGACAAGAGTCTCAGGCCTCTGTCCAGCCGAGCTGTAACCAACACGGAAAGTGCTCACACTTTTACCTCCCATCGCCCTTCATCTTCCCCCACAGGCAGCCCCTGGCTCTGCTCCTCGTCCCTTCCACGTCCACATCCGTCCCGTCGGCCACCACCCCACACGCTTCATGCCTCTTTCCACACACGCCCTTAGTGCCAGCCCACCACTGCCCCACATGAAGGGCACCTCTCCAGGCCTCCACCCACGGGGTGCTGGCCGGGCCAGTTTCCCTCTGCGAATGGATTCACTTTCGAGACTTCCCTCCCTCCCCGAGCCTGTAGCTCCCTTTGCATCGCTCAGGTTTCAAACCCAGAACATGGGTCTCCTTTACTTCCAGTCCCCAGAAGGCAGGACTAGTCTGATGATCTCTGCAGGGAGCACACCAGCAGCCCCCATGCCTCCGCAGTCACTAACACGGAATTAAAGGAACCCACCCTCACTCCACCCACTCACCTGGCCCCTCCCCTTGCCCCTCAAGGTCCTCCCCAGGCTCAGACCGCCTCCGCCCACATTACAATCCCCCCCTACCCTGCAGCCCGGAACTGCCTTAAGGGGAGGACCAAGCAGCTCTTCGGTAATTGTGGCTGATCCTGGCCTCCGGGCACAGATGGTTTCCCAGAACCTCAGAGTTGGGAAAAACTCCCAGATGCTCCCAGGCCAGTGGTTCCCATGGGAATTCCCTGAGGCACTGGTTACAATGCAGATTCTCAGCCCCCCCTCCATGCTCCCACACCCTCCACGAGCCAGCACCTCTGGGTCAGGGCCCAGGCAGGAATCTGCACTTAAACCTGTGCCCCAGGTGATGCTTGGCAGACTGAGCAAACTCAGACCTCTCCAAAATCGCTTCTATAGGACCCTCCCCCAGGGGACTTCTGGGTTGGGCACATCGGTGTCTACTATGGGGGCCAGGGAGGTAGGAAACTTTTATTTTCCACTTTAGATCCTTCTGTACTGTTTTAGTATTTTACCATGAGTATTTATTGGGTCTATAATTTTTTAAAAAAACAAACAAACAAATAATGGGGCAAATTTTTCAAGGAAAGTCTCTCAAGATATCTCCAGAGGCCCAGTGGCAATGGGCCAGCGTGGCTTAAAGCTCGCTCAGGGGTGTTGGGTGGCCGGGAGGAGGAAGAGTCAGGGAGTCCTTGGCTTGACTCCCACTCCACCATTTCCCGGCTGTGTGCCCTGGGGCAAGTTGCTTTCCCTCTCTGATGCTCAGCTTCCCCTCTAAACAATTTGGATAATTACCCTCCCCCTTATGGGTCTCTACTGCGTATTCAGAGGGCCAGGGGAGTGAGGGCACCTGTGAGTGAGCATGTAGAGTGGACGCTCACTGGTGACTGGGGCATTCTCCAAGGGCCTTGCTGGGGAAGACGGGACCCTCCCCATCCCACTCACACTGGAGGGTGATCTGGAAATGCCACACAGCTGAGCTCTTGGGTTTGGGTCTCTGGCCCTTGGCCTTCCCGTCCTAGCAATGAGCTGAGAATCCCATGCTCCTGCTACTAGCCTCCCCGGCCAGCAGCTTCTGTCACTACAGGCCACCCCCGTGGGGATCGAAGGGCCCAGGACTCTGACTCAGTCCCTCGCTGGGCCCAGCCTCAGCTTCTCCCTCCACTCTGCGTTCTACCCCAGAAATACCCAGCAGCTCCTAGCTCCCCACACAGTGCAGGTGCACGTGCAGTCTCTCATCTCTGAGCCTGTGCCCACCCTGGGCCCTCGCTTAGCACATCCTTCACCCTCCTCACTGCCATTTTTCTAGTGGAAATCCTTCCAGACTGTGCTGAAGCATCCCGTCCTTCTTGAATACTTCGCATGACCCCCTTCCCCCCGTCCCATACAGCCCAGCCCCAGCTTGACCAGCTGTGCCCTCCTCTGCAAACCCTCCCTACACTTAACTACTCCAGTTCTGTTCCCGGCCCACACTGAGTCACAGCGTGTCTGGGTCTGGCTCTACCCCCTCACCACCTTGGGCAAACCAGCTCTACGAACTTGAACTTGTCCATCTGCCAAATGGCCATATACCTGCTCCCTCTCAGAGCTGTTGCGAGGATTCCAAACAAGGCCAAGGTCCCTGACACGTGGTAGGTGTCTAATAAATGGTGGCTGAAAATGCCAGCTCTGTGCCAGGGCTGCACCCCGGTTGGTGAGCTTGTGTGAGAGGGTGGTGCGGGGCTGGTGGGGACAGCCACCTCCTCCCGCCTGCCCCCACCCAAGCCAGCCGTGGGGCCAGCAGAGTCCCCTTCCTCCCTGCTCCACCCCTGGGCCTCTGCTGTCCAGCAGAGCCAGCCCAAGGATTCCAGCCCCCAGGGACGCCTCCCACTATGACCTCTGAAGCTGACCCCCAATGTAGCTCTCTGGGTGACTCAAGCAGGGCAGCCCTCACTCAACCTTTGCATCAGAGGTGAGCGGATGCCCCAGGTGTGACCATTCACAGCCCAGATCCCCTGGCCCATTCACTGTGCAGGGATGGCCAGGTGTCCCAAGCATGGTCAGTGACAACTCTTGGTGACGCTTCTGCTGAAACGCTTGGGGGAAAAATGCATTCTCTCTCTGCTGGTCAAGTGCAGCCTGGAGCTGCTGGCGGCTACCTTCCCATCAACCGAGGTAAGGCTTCCTGAGAATGAAGCATCGCAGAGGAAACCAGAGTGAACAAAAGGGACAGTCCTGCTGTGCACCCAGGTGAATTATATGCCTCAATTTCTTCATCTGTCAATAGGGGACATCGTTTGAGCACCTGGCTCCAGCCATACCTGAAACCCCAGGGCTTGCCAGTTATAGGAATTAATAAGTCCCTCTACCCTTTGACCAGGTCTTCTGTCGCAGGCAACAAACGGCAAGAGGCTCAACTCATGCAACAGAGAAGCTGGAGCATAAACCCAAACCTTTCACTGCCTGGTAGAAGGGCCCCAAGATGCTTCTCAGATGCTTGAGTCCTTCCCACAACTCTTGGGAATGAAGGCTCACCTTGATAAAGATGTGGCCACTGTAATAGCTTCCCATGAAATCAACCACTTGGTGAAGAGGCGGTGAGGAATTTCTGGCAAGTGCAACGATGCAGATGCCCCGTGAGTTAACAAGGCCTGGGTGTTCTCGCTGACACCCCTGGGAGAACAGAGCAGAGAGGAGATGCCAGAAAGAGCCGTTCTATTTCCAGGCTCTCGTGAAGGCAGTTTGGGAATTTCCTGGCCCAACAGCACCACACAAGGAAGGGGCTGTGTGCCCTCTGTGGTCTGGACGCCGACTGTGGGAGGGACTGGACAGGTGGCGGGAGCAGAAAGGTGCTCCAGGTAGACGGCACAGTAGGTACAAAGAGACCCCTCCTCGATAACCACAGCAACCGCTGCCACCATCGCCGCCACCACCACTCCTAAGTGGGCACTCTCCCGGCCAGGCTAAGTATTTCACAGGCACCATCTCATTTAGTTTTCACATCTGCTCTAGGAAGCAAATGCTATTGTCAGTCCTATTTACAAATGGGGAAACTGGGGCTCAGACAGGTTAAGTGACTCTCTCAAGGTCACACAGCCAAGAGCCAAGATTCAAATCAAGATGCCCTTGGTGGGGACACTGGCTTGCTTCTCCAACTGGTCCTCTCTGGGCCTCCCTTCCCTTGTCTCTGGGAGGGTGAGGGGTCCAGAAGGTCACAGAGAAAAAGACCAGGGGCAGAAGGAAGACTACAAACCTCTTGCTAAGATGCCACCCAGGCCAACACCCTCACACCCAGGGACTTTCCAGAGCCCCGAGCTGCCACATCCAAGTAGCTTCTCTCCCTGGTTTTGACTATACAGTTCCCTGTCCCCACCCTGTCCTTGGTCAAGCTTCAGACAGGCTTGTCCCTGGCACAGAACAGGGCACGCAGGAGGGAGATGGCCAGAGGGATCTTCCTTGGGATGGAGTAATTGGAAGGCCATGGTTTACAGCCAGCATCAGGATGCAGCCTTCACAGAGGTTCCCATGACAACGTGGAACCGTCTGGTGGTTGTCTGTAGACAACCTGCTGGGAGAGTCCAGCAGGGGCTGGATGACCATTTCGAGGGGAGGAAGACACCTGTTTGAAGTCATGGTCCTTACAGATGATAATAGTAATAAAAGAGCTACCACTTCTTTTTGTAAAAAATTGAGATATAATTTGACATACAACAATGTATTAGTTTCAGGTGTACAACCTAATGACTCGAGATGTGTGTATACTGGGAAATGGTCACCACAATAAGTCAACCTCCATCACCACATATAGTTACAGTTTTTTTTCTTGTGATGAAAGTGTTTAAGGTCTACTCTCCTAGCATCTTTCAAATGTACAACACAGTATTATTAACTCTAGTTAAGTACAGAGCTAACACTTCCATAGCACTCACTGAGCCTGGCCCTGTTCTCAGTGCCTTCATGCATAGAAGAAATCCCCTCCACAGTCCTCTGAGGAGGTGCTGTTCTTATCCCCACTTCACAGAGGGGTACACTGAGCCCACACAGAGGGGGAGACGCAGGGCAGCAGGTCAGGAGCAAGGCGTGAGTGAGGGCTGGGCTGGGAGGGCGTCCCTATGTCCCACGGCCCACCCCATTCAGAAAGTGAAGGATGGGCTCCTCTCATCAATCAGGCCGGGAGCCTGGGAGGAAAGTGCCCACAGGAGAGGAACCAAACAGTCACAGGAAAGAAAACACAGGAAGCTCTTAAAGAGAGAGCTAAACTAAAACCACACGGAGAACCACTCTTCACTCCTCAAACTGGTGAGGACCAAACAATCTGATAAAATCCTGCGTTGCTAAGAGGTGGGGGGAATAGTAATCAGGTAGGCATCGTAGTGGGATGGCCGGGGAAAGATACCAGGATATTACAAATGCTCGAACCCTTTGACTAGCAGCCCCACTTCTGGAAATTTATCCCGCAGGCATGTGAAGCCACAGCGTAAGAATTATGTCTGCTCACAGTTATTTACTGCGGCACTGATGCATAGCACAAGTTTGGATGGCTAGGTCCCCACAGGGAATGGTTAAATAAATTATGCTTGATTTGTACATCGGCATACTTGCAGCCACAGAGACATACCGAGGAAGCTCTTTACATGCTGATATGGAACTATCTACAAGACACAGTAAGGTAAAGGCAAGGTGTCTAGACATGACAGCAAAGGCACTGTCCATAAAAAGAAAAAAGGGATAAACTGGACCTCAGCAAAATGAAAGATGTGTGCTCTGCAAGAGACTTTGTTAAGAGGATGAAAAGACAAGCCTCAAACCAGGATAAAGCACTTTCAAAGCCGGTATCCCAAGAAGAACTCATATCTGGAGTAGATAGAGAACATTCTAAACCCAGTAGTAAGAAACCAAACAATTCAATTGGAAAAGAGGCAAAAATTTTGAACAGAGTTCACCAAAGAGGATAGATGGACAGCAAATAAGCACAAGAAAAGATGTTCCACGTCGCTATCCCTTGGGGAAATGCAAAATAGGGCTCTGATGAGATAGCACTACAAACCTACTGAAATGGCTAAAATAAAAAAATACTAACAGTATCAAAAGGGCTGACAAGGACACAGAGCAACTAGAACTCTCAAACATGCTGGTGGGAATGTAAGAAGGTACAGCACTCTGGAAAATACATTGGCAGTTTCTTAGCCAGTTAAGCGTACACTTACCATACAACTCAGCAATTGCACTTCTGGGTATTTCTCCTAGAAACACGAAGGCTTAGGCTCATGCAAAAACCAGTATATGAACATTCAGATCAGCTTGATTTGTAATCACCAGAAACTGGAAACAACCCAAATGTCCTTCAACAGGTGAATGAATAAACAAACTGTGGTGCATCCATTAAATGGAATACTACAAAGCAATAAAAAGGAATGAATTATTGATAAGCAACAAATTAAACTGATCTCAAAGGTATTATGCTGAGCAAAAAATGCCAACCTCAGAAGGTTACACACTGTATGATTCCATTTATGTAACACTGTCAAAGTGATATAATTATAGTGATAACAGATCACCAGTTGCTAGGGAATAGCGTTGGGAAAGGGTGTGATTATAAAGCGTTAACATGAGGGAATTTCTTTGTGGTGATTGGGACAGTTCTATATTCTGATGGTTACAACATCTATCCATGTGATAGAATTTCACAGAACTATGTACCAGAAAACAAAACAATTACTGCATGTAAAAACTGGTGAAATCCAAATAAGGTCTGATTTTGAGTTAATAATACTGCACCAATGTCAATTTCCTGGTTTTGACAATGCACTATGATTATGTAAGATGTTATCAGTGGGAGGAGCTGGGGGAAGTGGGGGAAAGGTGCACGGGAACTCTCTGGACTATTTTTGCAACTTCTCGTGAGTCTTAAAGTATTTCAAAATAAAAAAATTTTTAAAGTAGTGTTGTTTGGGGGCTACTTTGCTCAATTTGATTTTTTTTGCTATAAAAAAATAATAACAAGGTAAAGAATGTGTGTGGAGAGAGTCCTATCTGTGTGATGTAAATGCAGGGTTCCTGTTGGTGACAGAATACTGTATTTCTGGAAACAGGTACAAGGGATTGGGGATACAGGAGCCACATGGGAGGGGACCGGATGGCAGGGGCACAGGTATAAGAGAGACCTGATTTTTCAATTTTCCTCTTGAAATGTTCGAATTTTGTACTGTAGGTGTCTATCATCCTTTAAAACTTTTTTACTTAATTTTTTGAAACCTAAGAGTGGGACAGGAGCGATCTGTTTGCCTCCGAGAGCCTCAAAGGACAATCCAGAAGGGAGGGGGCAGTGTCCTGCAGACCAACACTTTATCAGGAAGGTAGTATTTTACTAAGCTCAAGGGAGGCTAGAAACACAAAAGAATAATTGACGGGGCAGGGAGGGCACCCAGCTCCAGTTGGCAGGGTGGGGAGGCGATGCCGCCTTCGTGTCCATGACAACCACGAATGGAGGTACCAAACACAGCCACCATGACAGTGGACGATCACCCAGCCCTCAGAGGAGCACTTTTCACGGACAAACTCCCGTCCCCTCACAGCAACGTCATCGCATGGTGGGGTGGGGGGGACGCAGAGGCCCAGAGGGGGAGTTTCTGTTCAGGGTCCCCCATGGAGTTTGCAGCTCTGTAGCACCCAGGACCTCCCTGCCCAAACCAGACTGATTTCCGCTTGGTTCTCCTGACCAGAATCCACAGGGCAGATGCTGAGCCAGACCCTGTGCCGGGCCCTGGGGCGAGGAGGGGGAGGTTCCAGCTTGGAGGCCTCCTGGGCTGGTGGAGAGGAGACAGAGGTGGGGTGGAGTCGGCCAGGCAGCGCCCTGGCTCTGCACTTATTCTTGAGTCTGCTGGGGAAAGGCAGGCAGAGGACAAACAGCATGCCATGTGAAGGGGATCGTGAAAGAGCCTATGAGCAGGCCTGGCTGAGCCGGCAGGCCAGGTGGTCCTGGGTGGAATCCCAGCTCTGGCCGCAGCAGGGGGCTCTAGTCCCTCCTCACATCCTCCCTCCCCTCCTCTCACAAGAGGAGCGTGACCTCGCCTCCCTCCCAGGCCACTTCAGCCACCGCAGGAACAGGCAGCGGACGCCTGGCCGACGCAGCTCCAGGAAGTCGTCAGTGTCAAAACCTGGGAAGGTCCAAATGTCCATCACCAGGTGAAGGGGAACCTGTGGCAGGCCATCCATGGAATATCACACAGCCATGAAGGAGACCAAGCTGCAGTTACGTGCAGTGATGACTCTCGAAGACTGAAGAGCAAAGAAAGCCGGGAAAAGAAAAGAACACACGCTGCGCCATTCCACGTACAGGGTCTCAAAGTAGGCAACACTAATCTATGGGGTTAGAAGTCAGGACGGTCGTGACCTCTGGGAAAGAGGGGAGAGGAAGGGACTGCGGGGCAGGGGTGAAGGGGAGGGAATTTCAGTCACACAGGCGTGCTCATTTTGTGATGATTCATGCATTTGTGTTCCATGCATTTTTCTGTGTGTATTTTAAACAAAAGGTTATAAAAAAAAAAGAGGTTTACTTTAAAAACTAAAGGCAGGCAACCTACATAATGGTAGAAAGTATTTGCAAATCATCTATATGATAAGGGGTTAATATCCAGAATATATAAAGAACTCCTACAACTCAACAACAACAAAAAACAAACAACCAGATTTTAAAAATGGTCAAAGGAGTTGAATAGACAACTCTCCAAAGAAGATATTCAAATGGCCAAGAACTATTCGAAAAGATGCTCAACATTACTATTCATTAGGGAAATGCAAATCAATCTACAATGGCACACCACGTCATACCCATTAGGATGGCTACTAAAAAAACAGAACAACTGAAGAACAAAAAACCAGAAAGAAACCATTGTTGGAAGGATGTGGAGAAATTGGAACATTTGTGCAGTGCTGGTAGGAATGGATAATGGTGTAGCTGCCATGGAAAACAGGATGGCAGTTCCTTAAAAAACTAAAAATAGAATTATCATATGATCCAGCAATTCTACTTCTGGATATACATCCAAAAGAACTGAAAGCAGAGTCTTGAGATATTTGTACACCCTTGTTCATAGCAACATTACTCATAGCCCAAAAGCGGAAGCAACCCAAGGGTCCATTGACGGATGAATGGATAAACAAAATGTGGTCTATCCGTACAATGCAATATTATTCAGCCTTCAAAGGGGAGGAATTCTGACACATGCTTACAACATGAATGAACCCCGAGGACATGGTGCACAGGGAAATAAGCCAGTCACAAAAGGATAAATATTGCATGATCCCGCTTACATGAAGCCCATAGAACAGTCAAATCCACAGAGACAGCGAGTAGATGGTGGTTCCCAGGGGGCTGTGGGAGGGGAATGGGGAGTTAGTGGTTAGTGGGGACAGAGTTTTGGTCTGGGAAGATGAAAGGCTCTGAAGATGGATGGTGGTGATGGTTGCACAACAGTGTGAATGTACTTAATGCCACTAAACTGCACACTCAGAAATGGTTAAAATGGTAAAGTTTATGTTATATGTATTTTCCCACAGTCAAAAACAAACAAGCAAACAAAAGGAATGCGGACTGGCCTCTAACTGGACCTGAGACTGGACCCCGCTGAGCCTGGGTCTCCTCACCTGGCAAGGGCACGTAAGCAGCGGCCGTGTCTGGGGGGTGGCGAGGGTCACAGAACACGCAGGCCAGCTCATCAGTGTGCGACTTAGTGAGGAGCCACAGATTTCTCAGGCACAGCCCCCGGCCGGAGGATCTGCATTCTTTCTATTCTGGACCCTTCTGTCTTAAGGCAAGAGCTGGGAGGTGGGAGCAGGACCCTCCTGGGAGCAGGGGTATCACAAAGCAGGTTTCTCAATCTCGTCGCAGGTGTACTGCCCCCTGCAGGCTCCATCAACGCTGTGCTGAGCGGGTGGGGATGGCCATAGGATGGTGGGCTGGACCCCTCCTTCTATTCTAGTCTCCCTGCCCTCTAGCTCCTCCGTCCCCACCCCGCCCCCTCTTAGCAGCTGGATTCAGGTCCAGACGCCCCTGTGAGCCTTGAGTCTCCAGCAGAAACTGTCCAGCCTCGGCCTCTTCATCTGCATAATGAGGGTGATCAGAGCCCAGCCTCTGGGGCCACGCAGCTGTGAGGACAGGGCTGTGTCATGTGCTTTAGGGTGTGGACTCCAGGCCAGAATTCCTGGGATTAAATTCTGGCTCCGCAGTTCCCTGGCTGTGTGGCCTGGGGAAGTTACCTAACCTCTCTGTGCCTCAGTCTGCTTATCCGAAAAATGTGGGTAACTCCAGGACAGACCTGGTAGGACTGCTGAGGATGCATTAATTAATATGCATACGATTCTCATAGGAGTGCTGGCCCCTGGTAAGTACGCAGCAGATGTGTGCTGTTACTGTTGATATGTTTCAGGGAAGGAAGCTGGTGAGGTGATTTGTGTGAGGCTCACGGCCCTGGCCAGAGCTGATGCGCAGGTGTTTGCAGCATCCTGACCCAGTGTGCAAGCTCTTTCACCCACTGCCCCTACCTCGGGGACTGCAAGCAGTCCTGGTGCCAAGGGGTCTGGCACACGTAGGACCTCAGGGCTTCCACTGGCTGTCCCCAGCTTCCCCAGGCCTGGCTCCCAGACCTCCCAGCCAGCCCAAGTCCATCTGGCCTGAGCCCTGCCCAGCCAAACCTGCCTGGAGAAGGACTCAGGCATCGGTGGGGATCCAGAGCCTGGGGGCTGAGTCGGAGGAATTGTGGTCAGGGGAGACTGGATGGCTGGGTGGGCAGAGGCCAATGGAAAGGCAGCCCTCTTCTCCCCACTCCCCAAAGCCCCAGCTCCACTATGTCTCCACTACATTTCCTACGGCAAGCTACAGGGCCTCTCTGACCTTCAGGTTCCTCATCTGTCAGAGGTCTTTTGTGGGGAAAGCTGGCCTCTGCTCCATTTGGTGTCAGCTGGGTCCACTTAACTGGGGGCCTGGAAGATCCATTTTCAAGATGAAGTGCCTACAGCTGTTGGGGGAGCTCAGCGAGGGATGCGGGTGGGATCTTGGTTCTTCTCCACAGTGCCTCTTCACGGGCTGCTTGGGCTTCCTCAGGGAAGAGTGGCTGGGTTCCAAGAGCCAGTGTCCCAGAAACTGGCACAGTGTCACTTCTGCCATGTTCTATTGGTCAAGCAATAGAGCCCAAATTCAAGGGGGAGGAGTGTCTACGTTACACTATGTGTCTTGATGAAAGGGGTGTCAAAGAATTTGGGAGTCGTGTCTTAGGACTGACAAACTTAACCTCTGCAACAAGTCTTCAATAATGTGGGGTTCCAGATGCTGTAACAGGCAGCGGATAAATAAGTGGCCAAGGCAGCCATTGTGGTTGCTAAAAACTACCTTGTCATCTATGATGACACCAACCCAAATCAACAAGGGCCTGAGGCAGAGGCCCCAAAGTATTTGTTCAGGGGCTAAATCTGTTAATGTGCTTTATTTAGCCTGAAAGGAAAGATTTTCATGTAAAAAAAATTATCAACATTTTTTGATTGGTAGGTTTTAGTTTAAAAATCCAGATTTCTAAAGCTGGGACGAAGTGAGAGAGTGGCATGGACATATATACACTACCAAATGTAAAATAGATAGCTAGTGGGAAGCAGCCACATAGCACAGGGAGATCAGCTCAGTGCTTTGTGACCACCTAGAGGGGTGGGATAGGGAGGGTGGGAGGGAGGCACAAGAGGGAGGGGATATCGGGGTATATGTATACATATAGCTGATTCACTTTGTTATACAGTAGAAACTAACACAACATTGTAAAGCAATTATACTCCAATAAAGATGTTAAAAAGAAAAAAAAATCCAGATTTCTAGAAAAACTGTGAGATCTGGTAACATTGGGCCCTCATTCCCAGATGGCCTCACTAGGTGGGGTGAGGAATGACTGCTCTGGTAAATCCTCTGGTTTTCTGCCATCCCCCACATTTTGAACTGGCCCCTGTGGGCCTTGAGTTGGCAAAGTCTGGGTCACTAATTCTAAGACAGCAAAAGAGATTGGGGAATAATCACTCCATGGGGATTGTCAGTGAACAGGCGTATACAGCTGGGAGACAAATGAGGGGTACCTATACGAAGCCCTTGGGAGATGTTCAGCTCTGTGGGGGGATAATCCTGAAAGGCTTCCCAGAGGAGTTGACACTGAGTTGAGTCTTGAAAGACGGGAAGAATTTGTAAATGTTGAGGACTCCAGAAGCTAATGAGCTTCACCTCCAGCGGACATCTGAACATTGAGATCAGGAAGGACATAACAGCAAGGAGTTTTCCCTGGGTTCCCAATCTCTGCAGTCCCCAATCCAGTCACCTCATTTCCAGGTGGGAACAAAGAGCAAAAGTTGGGGCTCTAAGTAGGTAGTGGCTTGAAGGACACCCAAAGATGCCAGGCCCTCCAGATACTGTCCTCATTGGCCATACTGCCTCAAATTCCACTGTCAGCACCACCCTGGCGATTGCAACATTCTGTAGGAAGCACACGTTACTTGCGAGGGAGGACGTGTTGACACATATCACTCATTTGCCCATTAATATGACGGGGTATGGATTCATTAGCCCATCAGCTTAGCTAGCATAGAGAAGGAGCTCCCGGGAAGGAGGCAGGATGAGTAAATGTTGATAAACAGAAAAGCAAGAGCTGGTGTGAGGATGCCTGGGTGGGGCTTCGCTGTTGGAAGCCCTGAGCATCGTGGAGTACATGGGGATCCAGGTCACCAGGGAAGGGCGAGGCAGAAGGTGGGAGTAGAGCCTTCAGGGCCACCGTTCAGCAGGGCTCCCTGCAAGTCACCCACCTCTCGTTTTAGACTGCTATTTCCTCCTCTGCCGAAGAAGAGACTTTAGGCAGACCCCTTCACACGAGGGTCCCGGGAGTCCAGGATCCCCTAAGTCTAATCTCCCAGGATACTCATGGATTCCAAGAATTTTAAGAATACTTTATTAAACATTGTCTTTCCATGGTATTTTTGAAAACCAATCAAAGATACCGTGGTTCAAAGATTTTACTTCTAGGCTCCAAGAGTTTAAGATTTGATGTTTTCCAGGGTCTAAGCTTTTACATTCAGTCCTTGTAAGATTTTATGAGTCCATCATACTTTCTCATCTAGACCCATAGCTGAAATCCCATAATTGCAATGAAGTCAGTGATTTATTTGTGTGCTACCTGTACTGTGATTTTTCTTTAAACTTAAATTTTAAATTAAATATAAAAACTTTTCTTTTAATTTAACCTTATTCCAAATAATAATAGTATCTGTGAAATCATGGATCTGACATACAAACTGCTATTCTTCTAAAAACATACCAGGGACTTCCCTGGCGGTCCCGTGGTTAAGACTTCGCCTTCCAATGCAGGAGGTGCGGGTTCCATCCCTAGTCAGGGAGCTAAGATCCCACATGCCTTGGGGCCAAAAAACGGAAACATAAAACAGAAACAATATTCTGACAAATTCAATAAAGACTTAAAAAATGGTCCACATCAAAAAAATCTTAAAAAAAAAAAAACCAAAGAAGCTTTGGTAATGTAGGTCCTGGCACCCCCTCAAACTGTCTCAGGCACCACCAGCAATTTGGATACCACATTTCAGAAGACACTGTCCAAAGGGCCAGCCCCTCATTCCTGCAGCGAAGGAAGCATGGAGACATCCGTTTGCAAGTGGGCATCAGGTCACCCCTAGGGAAGTTCTTTTTTTTTTTCTTTTTTTAATAAATTTATTTATTTTTGGCTGGGTTGTGTCTTCGTTGCTGTGCCTGGGCTTTCTCTAGTTGCAGTGAGTGAGGGCTACCCTTCATTGTGGTGGGTGGGCTTCTCAATGTGGTGGCTTCTCTTTGTTGCAGAGCACAGGCTCCAGGTACCCGGGCTTCAGTAGTTGTGGCATGCAGGCTCAGTAGTTGTGGCTCTTGGGCTCTAGAGCGCAGGCTCAGTAGTTGTGGCGCACGGGCTTAGTTGCTCCGCGGCATGTGGGATCTTCCCGGTCCAGGGCTTGAATACGTGTCCCCTGCATTGGCAGGCGGATTCTTAACCACTGCGTCACCAGGGAAGTCCCACCCCTAGGGCAGTTCTTTGGGCACTGAGAATGTGAGGTCCACCAACCTGTGGGTCTCTGAGGAAGGCTGCAGTCCTGTTCTCGGTGGAGGTCAGAGTTGGGAGGTTGGGTGCCCTTCTCCTGAGCTCTCAGCCCTGAGGCTGGAGTGGGCTGGAACCACAAGGGGATGCTATGCAACAGCACCATCTAGTGGCCAAAATGCAAGACAACGAGGAGAGGAGCAGAGAGGGGACAGCTCTTGGACTTGAGAAAATTGTACACGAGATAAAGGGGCAAAACACTGAGAAATAAAGCAATCTGGCAGCTGATCAAGTACTAAATGGGCAGTACAGAAACAACTTAAGTGTCCATCCGTGGATCATTGGTTAAAAAAATCGTAGTACATTATATGGAATAGTATGCCAGCATTGCCAAGGATGCTATTAAGACACATTATGGATATGGAAAGATACTCAGTTGAGTGGGGAAAAGAGCACTAATCCAAGCTACTCAATGCAACTTATGTAAATGTGAGTAGCAATCCACTTTGGGTCCATCCAGGAGAGAATGTCTGATACATCTTCCCCATGGCAGTAAACGTACCCCATCCACATAGCTGCTCAAGCCAGAAACCTGGCAATCGCCTCAGCCCCTCTCCCCCACGCTTAGCCCCACTCCAATTCCCCTGCTCCTCTCCCTCTCCATGGCCACCACCTCGGGCAGAACCAGCATCACCTCTGCCTTCTCCACTCCACAGCCAAGAGAGCTGGCCCAAATGCCAGCCAGACCACGCTGCCCCCTGATTAAAATCCTCCAGCAGCTTCCCACCTCATGTAGAACACAAGCCGACCTACTTGCCATGGCCCTCAGGCCTCTGCCAACCTCCTCTCGTAGCCCTGACCCTCTCTCACTCCATTCCTGCTCGCTGAGCTGCCGTTGCTTCCTCAAGCCCCCCCGAGTCATTGCACATGCTGCTTCCCTACCCTGAAATACTCCTGGCTCTGCTCCTCGCCTGTCTACTTTCTACTCAAACTTCAGGCTTGGGCACAGTGTCACCTCCCCAGAGGTAACGGGATTTCATCTTTGTACTTTCTGATTTGTCTGGGGAACAAGTTGTGATATATTGTGATATAATCAGAAGGAAGTCAAATTATATTCATTTAAAAATAAAATCAAATGCATAGACTACTGGCACACGGTGAGTTCAAAGAAGGGGGAGGTCTGTGTGGACTGGAAGGCTGGGGAAGGTCTCCAGGAAGGTGAGGATCGGAGGAATGGAAACATTAAGCGTGGGAAAGAGGACGACATTCCAGAAAGGAAAACATGCGAACAAAGGCATAGAGGTGGGCAGAGGCAGCTGGAGGTGGCACCTAGGACTTTGTCTGCCTGGCACATTTAATTCTGGCTGCAAACCCTCTTCTCTTCTCAGGAGCCACCCTTTCCACATTCTCAGACCATGTGTTTCCAGTGAGGCTGATTCTCAATATGGGCGTATGAATTGGTCTGAGCCAATGAGAGCCTTTCCTGGGATTTTTGCCTCATCTATTGAAAAGGGGTGTTGTCTTTGTATTGGAGCTACCAAGCTGGGAGGATGTATGCCAGATCTTCTTTGACATTGCAAAAGAAGAGCTTGCCTGAGAATAAAGCCCATACAGGAGAAACCAGAGCCAAAGACAGAGGGAGTCACATTCCTGAGGGCAATGTTTGAGCACCTGGATCCAGCCACACCTGAAGTCATTTCCCCCTAGAATTTTTAGATCTGTGAACCAATAAGTTTACCCTCTTTTCAGGATTGGGCTAGTTTGCCATTTGTTTCTAGCACTTGTAAGCTAAAGATTTTTAACTTCCACACTTGTCTGGCTGGGACTGAGACTTGCTGTGGAAAACAGGGAGGGACCCTGAGCAGAGGCAGCAGAAGCAACAAATGTGGTGGCCATTTTTTGGAGGCAAGGCTTTTATTCCCAGTGTACTGAGGCATCTAGTGTGGGAATTGGACAGTCTGAACGTATGAGCCAAGCCAGAAACCTGAAACGACGATAGGCCCTCTCCCCTGACTGCCCACAGGCCACAATCTCTCTCATCTATCCAGAAATCCTTTGAAAGGATACCCAGGGACAGAAATGGCCTGGGGCAGCTCCCGTTCTTGGCTTCTTGTGGTTTTGGAAGGAAACTTTATAAGTCTTCCCAGACCGCATTGGGAAGGCCAAGAATCCACAAGACAACTGGGCAGGAGATGAAATGGTGAGGGTGGGATCATTTGATGCATTTTCCGCTGCTCTTTCCCGTTTGTGCATGGCCCGACCACTCCCGAGGGCCTTTGGTCCCTGGCAGGGGGATGCTGTGCGGGTGGAGGAGAGAGACACAGGCCCCTGGTCCCAGCCCAAATCGGGTTCCTCCTAAGAGCTGCATGAAGGCATGACACATGGGGACCCTGCGGGCCCTGGAAGGTCAGTACCAGTGTCGTGTGTCCCCCACAATGCTTGACAGAGTGCCTGGCACAGGGTTATACAAAAGGGACTGATTTCCCTTCAGAAAAAAGAGCCCAAGTCCTTACTGGGAGTGAGCAGGGCAGGAGCTCACAACGACTAAGGTAGGCGAGCACGTGTCACTGCCCTGTCTCTGCAGAGGTTCCGCACTCCCCTGCCCTCCTGCAGCTGTCTCATCTGGCCCCCAGGAGGGCACCACTCCCTCTGAAACCTCTGGCCCGAGATCAGCCACAAACCACTTCCCAGCTTTTGAGAGCTGTGGCTGTAGATGTGAGCTAAAATCAACAGATACAGAAAAATATTTGTTAAAATTCGATGCCTATTCATGATAAAAACTCTCAGAAAAAAGAGTATCAAAGAGAACTTCCTTAACCTGATAAAGGGTATCTGGTAAACACACAGACACATACCGACAGACAGACAGACACATACGCACACACTCACACACATGCACACACAGAGCTAACATCATCATTAATAGTGAAATATTGAATGCTCTTCTCCTAAGGATAGGATCAAGAAGAGGATGTCAACCACTAACATTTCTTTTTTTTATAGTAATCTTTTATTTATTTATTTATTATATTTATTTTTGGCTGTGTTGGGTCTTCGTTTCTGTGCGAGGGCTTCCTCTAGTTGCGGCAAGCGGGGGCCACTCTTCATCGCGGTGCGCGGGCCTCTTCACTATCGCGGCCTCTCTTGTTGCGGAGCACAGCCTCCAGACGCGCAGGCTCAGTAGTTGTGGCTCACGGGCCTAGTTGCTCCGTGGCATGTGGGATCTTCCCAGACCAGGGCTCGAACCCGTGTCCCCTGCATTAGCAGGCAGATTCTAAACCACTGCGCCACCAGGGAAGCCCAACCACTAACATTTCTATTCAAGACTGTATGGTAGGACCCAGTCATTTCAATAAGGCACGAAAAAAAAAATAAAACAAATAAGAATTGGAAAGGAAACACACAAATTGTCATTGACGATATTACAGATGATAAAACTGTACATGGAAAAAATCCAAAATAATCTACAAAATATTAGAATGAATGAGTAAATTTAGCAAGGTTGCTGGATATAATAACATACAAAAATTAATTGAATTTCTATATACTAGCAACAATTAGAAAATGAGAAACTTTAAAAGTCATTTATAGTAATATCAAAAATCATCAAATCTTATGAATAAATCTAATCAAAGAGGTGCAAGACCCCTATGCTAAAAACTACTAAACATTGCAGAGAAACTAAAGGACACCTAAATAAATTGAGGGCTATACCATGTTCATTGATTGGTCAACTTAATATTATTAAGATGTCAATTCTCCCCAAATAGATTTGTATACAGATGGTCCCGACTTAGGATTTCTTGACTTTACAATGGTGTGAAAGCAATACGCATTTAATAGAAACTGTACTTCAAAATTTGAATTTTGATCTCTTTCCAGGTTAGTGTTACGTGGTTACAATCCTTTCTCGTGATTCTGGGCAGTGGCAGCTGTAGCTGCCTGTCAGCCCCGCGATCAGGAGGGTGAACAACCGGTACACTTACCACCATTCTGTACCCAGACGCCATTCTGGTTTTTTGCTTTCAGTATAGTATTCAATAAATTATATGAGATATTCGACACTTTATTATAAAATACGCTTTGTGTCAGATGATTTTGCCCAACTGTAGGCTAATGTAAGTGTTCTGAGCACATGTATGGTAGGCTAGGCTACACTATGATATTCAGTAGGTTAGCTGTATTAAATGTATTTTTGACTTAACCATATTTTCTTTTTTTTTAAATTTATTTTGTTTTGATTTATTTATTATTTTTGGCTGTGTTGGGTCTTCATTGCTGCACGTGGGCTTTCTCTAGTCGTGGTGAGTGGGGGCTACTCTTCGTTGCGGTGTGCGGGCTTCTCATCGTGGTGGCTTCTCTTGTTGCGGAGCACAGGCCCTAGAGCGCATGGGCTTCAGTAGATGCGGAGCATGGGCTCAGTAGTTGTGGCTCGTGGGCTCTAGAGCACAGGCTCAGTAGTTGTAGCGCACGGCCTTAGTTGCTCCGCGGCATGTGGGATCGTCCCGGTCCAGGGCTCGAACATGTGTCCTCTGCATTGGCAGGCGGATTCTTAACCACTGCGCCACCAGGGAAGCCCCTTAGCCATATTTTCAACAATGGGTTATCAGGATGTAATCCCACTGTAAAGCGAGGAAGATCTGTATTCAGTGTATACTCAATCAATATCCCAGCAGGCATTTTTGAGAAAATTGGCACAATGCTTTTAAAATTTATATGGACATTCAAAGGTCCTAGAATAGGTAAAACCAACCTCAAAAAACAAAAACACAGGGCTTCCCTGGTGGCGCAGTGGTTGAGAGTCTGCCTGCCAATGCAGGGGACACGGGTTCGAGCCCTGGTCTGGGAAGATCCCACATGCCGCGGAGCAACTAGGCCCGTGAGCCACAATTACTGAGCCTGCGCATCTGGAGCCTGTGCTCCGCAGCAGGAGAGGCCACGGTGGTGAGAAGCCCGCGCACCGCGATGAAGAGTGGCCCCCGCTTGCCGCAACTAGAGGAAGCCCTCGCACAGAAACGAAGACCCAACACAGCCAAAAATAAATAAATAAATAAATAAAAATTTAAAATGGTTAATGTTGCAATTAAATAAAAGATTTATAAAAAAAAAACAACAAACAAAACACAAAGCTGGAGGACTTATACTACCAGATGTCAAGAGTTTTTATAAATCCACAGTAGGTAAGACAGTGTGGGACGGCATAACAATAGTCAAATGGACCAGAATAGGGAGCTCAGAAAGAGCTTGAATATGTGTTGACATATTCAATCAACTGATTTACAGTAAAGACGCACTACAGTGCAGTGGGGGAAAGAGGGTCTAAATAGTAATATTAGCTCAGGTGTATAACCATATGGGGAAAAAAATGAACCTACCTCATACCATACACAAATATTAATTTTAGATGGGCCTTAGATCTACAGTAAAATGATCATTCTCCCAGAAAAAAAAAACTAGAATATCTTCATGACCCTGAGGTATGCAAAAATTCCTTAAAGAAAACAGGTTGAGAGAAGATGTTTGCAGTACATCTATGAATAAGAACTCATATCCAGAATATATAAAGAACTTTTATACATTAATAAGAAAAAGATAAACATCCCAATTACAAAAATGGGCAAAAACTTGCACAGCCACCACACAGAAGAGGACATTCAAATGACCAATAAGCAGAAAAGCATCATGCGTCATCATGGAAATGCTGATTAAATCTCAGTAGGATATCATTGCACCCCTCCCCCTCACTGGCTAGTGTGTGTGTGGTGGACTCAGAGAGATCTCCCTTCCAGGGATGCTTGCTGGACAGCCCCGGGAAGTGCCATCTGCAGGGAGCTGTCAGCCCTGCCAACATCTGCCTGAGCTACTGAGAGCTGCCCTGTCTGAGGCCATGGCCGTCGCAGGGTGGTCCACATCCAGTGACCAAGAGAGGCAGGGTTGAGAGGTCTGCCGTTTCCACCACAGTGGTCACTGTGATGGGCAGTGCTCACCCCAGAGCTCCCTGCTGGTCGACTGGGGCTTTGTTGGCCTGCATTGCAGGTCAGCTTCTCTCTCTGCCCAGTTCTTCTCCCCCACTTTCTCTTCGCAGGTGCTGATCCCTAACAGACACCTGGCACCCCAAACTCCACCACAGCACCTGCTTCTGGAAGATGTGGACACGGAGCAACTGGAACTCTCAATAACTGCTGTCTGGGTCAGAACTTACCGCCACTCCAGAACACTGTTTGGTAGCATGTACTAAAGCCAAAGATGCAAACACCCTGTGACCCAGCAAATTCTCCTCCGGGTGGACGTCCTCCCGGAATCAGTGCTCTGTCCACAAAAGCCTCGTTCACAGAAACTTTATTCCTGGCAGCCCAAACTGGCAACCTTCCAAAAGGCCACCCACAAGAGAATGGATACATACATGGTGGCAGATTTGTACAATGCAATACCTCACATCGACTTAACAGGAAAAAGCTGTTCTAAACACAACATGGATGAATCTCACGGGCAATATGTTGAACTGAAGAAGCCAGGCACGGGGAGTGTACGCTGTACAGCTCCGCTCACGTGCCGTCTGCATCCAGGCACAACCCATCTGTGATGACAGTCAGTGAGTAGGGGAATCGGTGCTGGAGGGAGGTTCTGGGAGCTGGAGGTGCCCCACACCTCGGTATGGGCGGTGGCTACATGCATGACACACATGCAAAAACTGGTCAAGCTCTACAACTAAGATCTGTGCATTTACTAAATGTTGCATCTCAATAAAGAAAATAGGTAAAAAAACGTAAGAAGGCCCAAGCCTTCATAATGAGCCACATTTATTGAGACCTTACTGTGTTCCAGGCCCAGGGCTTTACATGCAGTAGCTCATATACTCCTCACACAGACACACACTGACACACACACACCAATAGGCACACCAACACACACACACACACACACCCCAAACACATACTCCACCACACCAACACATACTCCAACATACACACACACGCCTCTACACACAGGAAACCCAACACGGTACACACCAACACACATGCACGTGCACACACGCACACACATGCACACACACCAGCTACAAGGCACAGCTGAGAGCTGAGCCTTGGGGAGGAAGAAGAACCTTGGGCAGAGCCCCCGAGCCCCATTGTCTAAACTCTCTGTGCTTCAGTCTCCCCAACTTTGATGCGATCACACACCCCAGTTAACACAGGCCCCGGTGCACCCAGAGCCCTCTGAATGTAAGGACTGGCCATTGCAGCCAGCCCTACAGAGGGAGGACATACCTGAGGAGCAGAGAGTGCTGGGGCAAAGAGATGACAGGATATAGCACGTGGAACCTGGGAGAGGTTTGGGGCAGATACTGCTATAAACAACTGCATTGCCATTTCAGTCTGCAAATTCCTTTCAAACTTGGGATTTCTTCATCTGCAGCTTGCGGGGAGGGGGTAACCATCATGCTAATCCCCCCCCGCCTGCCCCCTCTGCCGAGAAACCAAGCAATCCATTCTTGTCCTTTGTTCTTGAAAAGCGGGGAAAACTATGATTTCTTTCAGAGGACTGGCGGGTTTGGGGCTCAAAGGACCCTCAGTCACCAAGCTGGAAGAGGCACAGCAGGTGAGGAAGCCGAGGCTCCAAGATGGCAAGTGGGTGGCCCCAGGTCACACAGTGAGTGGTGGACCAGAACGTGCTCAAAAATAAGATTTTAACTACCCGCAAGATAGCTGTTCATGCAATGGCCTGTGAAACACAGGTAGGAGGAGAAGTAAAACCCAGCCCTGCTTCCTCCCCGCTTCTGCAAAGACCCACTTGCCTGTGGGCTAGAACCCCCAGCTCAGCTCCCGTTAGAACAGACACTGAGCTCCGGCCTCCCTCCTTCCCTGAGGGTCACCAAAGATGCAAATGAGAACCACGCTCACAAATTCCTCCGCCCACACTCGGAACCACATCCCAGCCAGAGGGAACGGAAGAGAACTCAGACCTCATTAGCCTCACCGCCCCCCCACCCCCACCCAGCCCCGGGGACCCAGGCAAAACACATTCCTAAAGGTCTAGGGCTTCAGACTGGGCGTCTGGGAACAAAGAGATGGAAAAGTTCCTGAGCTCAGGGCTGCGCTGTCAGGCAAGCATCAGTCCACTGAAGAGACCCTGGGCCCCACTATCCTAGACACCAAACTGAGGCATGGCCAACATGTGGTTAGGGCAGTCCTCAAAGGAAGCTGTCTTGGCAGTGGATGAGAGAAGTTCCAGCAAAACCCAGACTTGGTGCCATCCCTTAAGACTTACATATGACTTCTTATGTAATGATTTACTAGTTAATCCACTCAGCTGAGACCCCGGGGCTTCTGGATGCCTGGAGGGAAGGAGGAGGCAGGAGGATCTTGGTTTTGGTTACTCGGCCCAAGTTCAATGACCCCTGGGAAATTGTGCAACAGACACATAGCAGGCCCACGCACGGGTCTCTCCAGCACACCAGCCCCTGCTGGAGTGGGGGTCTCTCCCACACCTTGGCTTTAATCAGTCTGAGCCCTCTGAGCCCTGTGAGCTCCATTTTCCAAATGCCTCTAATGAATCGACTCACCCAATGGACCCAGGCCCACTGGGGACAGGTGTGGAGGCTGCAGCATGAGCCTGATGACAGCAGGTTCCTGGCCTCTGGACACTCCCAGTCCTTGGGGTGAGGCCTACACGCAAGGAAGGAACGACCGCACAGCTTTGGGGACACTTTTAGGGCTGTACAAGGAAGTCAGCACGAGGGAAGCAGGCACAGCTGGAGGCTGGGGAGGTTCAAGGACAAATGTGGCATCCAAGTGACCCTTACAGGGACGTGGACGTGAGCACTGAGAGCCCAGCGAAGGGCAAAACACACAGGAGCCTGCGCTCCCTCCTCATCTCTCTCTCTGGGTCTCTGTCTCTCTCTCCCTCTGGTGTCTGTCTTTGCCTCTGTCTCTCTGGGTCTCTGTCTCTGTCTCTCAGCCTCCCTCTGTTGCTCCGTGTCTCTGTGTACCTCTCTGTCTCTCTCTCTGGCTCTCTGACTTCTTGCCTTCTCCCAGTCTTTCTCTTTGTCTTCCTTTGTCTCTTTCATTCTATTTTCCTCCCTCTCTCCCTTCTCATCGTGCATCTGCTTCTCCTCGTCAGTTGACTTCTTCTGCTTTTACTCGGGTTCTGCTCCCCTCAGCCTGGCCAGTGTCCAGTGCCCAGATCTCTGGATCCTTATCCTGGTGCCCTTCTGGCTAGAGGGCACTGCCTCCAAAGGAACCCAGAGAAATGAGTAATAATGAGCTGTACTCTACCCCAGAATCCTAAACTCAAGAGAATTAGAAAGACTTCAGAGAGAATCAAATACAATACATCACAAAAAAATTTAAGGTATAATTTACACACAATAATATGCATACAGTTTCAATGTACAGCTTGATGGCTTTTACATATGTGTACATGCATGTAACTACCACCCAGCTCAAGATATGAAACACTTCCAGCTCCTCAGAAAGTTCCTTCATGTCCTTTTCCAGTCAACTCCCACCTTCCCAAAAGCAATGACTAATCTGAATCCTTTCATCATAGTTTTGTTAAGCCATCCTAGAAATTCCTTTAAATGATATCACATGATATGTAGTCCTTTGAATCTGGCTTATCACGCCCAGCATGATGTCTATGAGATTCTTCTATATTGCTGTATGTATCAGTAGTTTCCTTTTATTGCTGAGTTGCTGAGTAGTATTCTGTTAAATGAATTTGTTGTATGGGTATATCTCCACTGGTTCATTCATTTACCTGTTGATGGACACTTAGGTTATTTCCAGGTTTTAGTTATTATGAATAAAGATGCTATGAACTTTTATGAAAAAGTCTTTGTGAGGACATGGGTTAATTAACAAAGAGAATATCCTGGTGCAAATGACTGAAAACTCCAGTGATGGCAAAGGCTTCAGGTATGGCTTGATCCAGAGGCTCCCAATCCCACCAGCCTCCACTCCTTTTCTCTACTATGCTTTTAACTTTACCTTTCTGTATACATGAGCCCATTCTCAGACTCTTGGCCCTCTCCATTCCCACTTATAGCTCAACATTTCACCTTTGCTTATCCAATCAGCAAACATTTATGGAGCCAATTCTGTGCCAAGCACTGAGCTATGGGTGGGAAAACAATGGGTGAGCAAGCTCTGTCCTTGCCCTCATGGAACTTATGATCTAGTAGGAGTAGTTCCTTGCCCTCATGGAACTTATGATCTAGTAGGAGTAGTTCCTTGCCCTCATGGAACTTATGATCTAGTAGGAGTAGTTCCTTGCCCTCATGGAACTTATGATCTAGTAAGATGGACACATAAGCCCACAAATAGCTATACGTAAGCTAGCTCCAAGTGAAAAGAGGGATTCTGGAAGAAGGAGAGGGATGTCAGTGACTGTCCTATTTGGGGACAATAAAATAAGGCCACAAGGGTTTTTGTTGCTTTCAGCTCTGTGTGTTTCTCTGTGAAGTCTCCCTGCTGCTGCCTAGATGAAGTCTTCCAGATGTCAGATGTCCACACAGGGGCTGTTTGTTTACCTCTGATCACAGACTTGTTTACGAAGCAAGGCTTGGGGAAAGCATTCCTTGTTCAAATAGATGATGAAAACCCTGCAGGAGAATTCTGTGTCCTTGAAGTTGGGGAACTCAATGTTCCACATCAGTGTTGGTCTCTCCTGAAGAACCTTCCGCTCAGCCACCAGGGCTGGTGGGATGGATTATTTATTAGTTGGATTAAATGTGTCCTCAGGCTATAAAACTGGTGCCAGAGTCCTGGGCGACACTTCCAGGGTGAGACCAATTTGTGTCCCGAGGGAAGAGCTCTAAGGATTGTGACCTCTCTCTCCTCCCATGTCACATCAGGATGGAGAGATTCTGGATGAGCATAGGTATTCTGCCCCAAAGGGTTTTCACTCAAGGGCATCCATTCATTTTACTACTATTCTGTTCATGCCTGGTACACACCAGACATTGGGCCAGGCTCTGGGGCAAAGCAGTGAGCAAGGTGGACCCAAAAGAACTCACAGTCTGCTGGAGGAGACGGATGCCCCCAAGTCATCACTCATATATTACCTATGTAAGTACAGACCACATAACTGCCACAAAAGAAAAGCATAGGGTTTTTAGGTGGGTTATCAGGGTGACCCAGTTTAGATTAAGGGTTCAGTGACATCTGAGTTACAGAGATCTGAAGGATGAGCACAAGTGACACAGGAAGGGAGGGAAAGCAACAGAACAGCATGTGCAAAGGCACTGAGGGAAGACAAATCAGGACATATCTAAGGCACCAAGAGAAACCAGTGTGGGTGGAGCAGAGTGAGAATGGGGGACAGAGGTTCAACAGGGTGGGAGGGCAGTCGCACCAGGCCCTGTGGAGTCAGATATTCTAAGAGACATGGGTGCTATGAGAGGTGTAAGGAGGGGACTGATGTTGTCACTCTCTCCCCTTCAGGCTGCCTCACTCTGATCCTTCCTGCTCACTGCAGGATCTTCCTAAAATAGCTCTCATCCCACCACTCCCAGCTTAGAACCTGTCAGTGGCACTTTACGGTGGATGTGAAGTTAAATCTCCTTAGCAGGGGCTTGAGGTCATAATTGGTCAAGACTTTGAAGAATACATAAGTGAGTGAGCATTCATTGGAAGTAATTGTTTGTTGCCTTTCTTATCCCATGAGTAATGTCATGCCATGAGCTCCTTTAGGGCAGAGGTCAGGGAAACCACCTTCTCTTATATTCCCAACAGTGGCCTGAGCTTGGACCCTGCCACCACCATCATCATCATCATCATGGCTTCCATTAATTAAGCCATGATTACTGTGCTAAGCATCTTACATGTTGTATTGGTTAGTTGTTGCTGTGTAACCAAATAACCTTAAATTAGTGACTTATAACCACAACCATCTATTTAGCTTGCAATTCTGTGGGTTGGTAATATAGGCTGGGCTCAGTTGGGCAGTTCTTCTGGTGCTGAGTGGTCTCTCTAATGTGTCTGTGGTTGACCGCAGGCCAGTAGGCTGGCTGTGCTTCTGGGGATTGACTGACTGTCAGCTCGGCTGATGGGGATAACTGAGCCTATATCTCTCACCATCCTTCAGATTAGCTCGAGCTTCTTCATATGGTGGTGTTGGGGTCCCAGAGTGAGAAAGTACAGTCATTCAAAGTTGAAGGTATATTCAGTTGGCCAAGTCAAGTTACAAGGCCATCCCACGTGCAAGGGGAAGGAGGAAGAGACTCTACCACTTGACAGGAGGTGTGGATATACGGGTGGGTGAAAAATTGGGGCCATTGTTGCAAACAATTCATCTCAAGGGAATCATCTCATTTTATCTTCAGAAATGCAAATTGAGGTCCTATTTTACAGATGAGGAGGCTGAGGCACAAAAGTAAGTATCTTGCTCAAGAAGCTAATAATTAATAGAGTTGAGAGTCAAACCCCAGGGTTTATGATTCCACAGTCTACGTGTGTTCTTAACCCACAGGATGCACTGTCCACTCCCCACTTACTCACATACAAAGACTTTAGGAAGCACCTCTCCCATGAGGCCAGTAGTCGTCATCGTCATCATCATCATATTTATGGAACATCTATGGTGTGCAGGCACTGTTCTAAGTGCTTTACATGCATTCACTCATTTAATTCTCTCAACAGCCCTACGGGGTATCCCATGTAGCGGGTCAGGATTAGAAACTTCATGCAGGCAGGGACCACCGTACTCATTTTGAAATTCCCCACAGTTAGCACAGTGTCTGGCACACAGCACATACACTCTTTCCAAATGTTTGCTGAGTGAGTGAGTGAAAAGAGGCCCAAGGGGGAAAAATTATGAGTCCAAGGCCACACAGGTGGGACTAGAACCCCAGATCCCCAACGTCCCTCCCACGGCAGCCCGGTTATCAGGACTTCCTGCTGCATCACTCCCCCAAAACGGCTGAAAAAAGAAGAAACACAAGATTCAGGATGTGCTTCTCTGTCCTCTAGAACAGAGGTCCCCAACCTTTTTGGCACCAGGGACCAGTTTCGTGGTAGACAATTTTTCCACGGACCGGGGCAGGGGGGATGGTTTTGGGATGATTCTAGTTCATTACATTTATTGTGCACTTTATTTCTATTATTATTACATTGTGATATATAATGAAATAATTATACAACTCACTATAATGCAGAATCAGTGGGAGCCCTGAGCTTGTTTTCCTGCAACTAGATGGTCCCATCCGGGGGTGACGGGAGACAGTGACACCCGAAGTGTGTTATGTCCAGTCTACTCTGTAAGATGCAGCTTAACTGTCACTTGCCACTCACTGACAAGGTTTTGATACGAGTCTGCAAGCAATTGATTTATCATGGTCTCTGTGCAGTCAAACCTCTCTGCTAATGATAATCTGGATTTGCAGCCACTCCCCAGCACTAGCATCACTGCTTCAGCTGTACCTTACATCATCAGGTATTAGATTCTCATAAGGAGCATACAACCTAGATCTCTCACATGCACAGTTCACAATAGGGTTCGAGCTCCTATGAGAATCTAATGCCGCCGCTGATCTGACATGAGGCAGAGCTCAGGTGGTAATGCAAGTGATGGGGAGCGGCTGTAAATACAGATGAAGCTTTGCTCGCTTGCCCGCCGCTCACCTCCTGCTGTGTGGCCTGGTTCCTAACAGGCCACGGACCGATAGCGGTCTGTGGCCTGGGGGTTGGGGACCCCCACTCTAGGAGGTGCCCCCAAACCAGACACAGTCCCCAATATGCACATCTGAGAATATCTGGCATACACACAGCACATGGAAAGAGCACTGGGCCCAGAGACCAAAGCCCCAAGTGTGTCACCCACATGATGTATGATCCTGGGCAAGTCACTCAGGTAAGACCTAACTTTCTTCATCTGAACCACAGGGCTATAAATCCCTGCCTACACCCCTGGGCTGTGTCACAGATCAGAGGAGCTAACGGATGTAAACTCTCTCAGAAGATTACACCAACTTAACTTACAGTCCTCTCCAGCTGTCCTCAACTCCTGTGCCCTCACCGCAGCCTCCTTGTTTGCTCAGGGGACCCCTGGCCCCGCTGCCAACTTATCTCCTAACTGCTGGGGGCTCAGCCTCCCACAGTCCTGTCTGAGCTTGGGCATGGCCTCCCCTGCCCTCCACGGCAGGAACCACACGCCCTGGTCCAACCCGACTGGACATGCAGAGGCTCTAGTTTGTAGACTCACATGAAGCACTGTGCTCTGGGTTGTTGGATCTGGCTTCCCCAGCAGCTGTCCAAAGGGGCCACACAACACTTTCAGGGGAGTTATGGCGCCATGGGGTAAATCTGGACCCGTGAAAGATGGGAGATGGAAAAGTGTCAGTGATGGGACTTCCTTGATGGTGCAATGGTTAAGAATTCGCCTGCCAACAATGCGGGGGACATGGTTTCCATCCCTGGTCCAGGACGGTGCCACATGCCGCGGAGCAACTAAGCCGGTGCGCCACAACTACTGAGCCTGTGCTCTAGAGCCCGTGAGCCACAATTACTGAGCCTGTGCTCTAGAGCCCGCGAGCTACATCTACTAAGCCGGCGCGCCTGGAGCCCGTGCTCCACAACTAGAGAAGCCACTGCAATGAGAAGCCCGCGCACCACAAGGAAGAGTAGCCCCCGCTCGCCGCAACTAGAGAAAGCCCGCGCGCAGCAACGAAAACCCAATGCAGCCAAAAATTAATTAATTAATTAATTTAAAAGAAAAAAAAGAAAGAAAAGCGTCAGTGATAAATTCCTCTCTCATCCGCTCCTCCTCCGAGGTGTTCCGCCTCCACACGGCTCCTCCGGAGACATCCCGCGGCTCAGCGACCTCCTGCTCTCTCTGGCACAGCTGTGAGCAGCTCAGCAAGGCACACCTGGGTTTGCTTTCTCTCCTTCCTGCTTCCCTGCCCGTTTCCCTCTGTCTGTACTCCCCAGCCCTCCCTGCAGTGAAACAGCAATACCTAAGCTTTGCCTCCAACTCTGTCATCTAGGCAACCCAGCCTAAGAGAGGGAGAAGAAACTGAGGAAATTGTCAAATCTCAACAACTCAGAAACTCATAGGAGGACCGGCCGCACCTAGTGTTGGCGAGGGTGTGCAGAAACTGGAACTCTCAAACGCTGCTGGTGGGAATGTAAAATGGAATGGCCACTTTGGAAAACAGTTTGACAGTTTCTTCAAAAGTTAAATATACACCTACCATATGGCCCAATCTTTCCACTCCTAAGTATTTATCCAAGAGAAAAAAAAATATGTCCACACAAAGACTTGGGCACGAATGTTTACAGCAGCTTTATTTATAATAGCTCCAAACTAGAAACAACTCAAATGTCTCTCAACTGGTGAATGTACAGACAAACAGTGGTGTATTCATCCCATGGAGTTCTGCTCAGCAATATAAATGGATGAACTACTGATACACACAACATGGGTAAATTTCAAAATAATTATGCTGAGTGAAGGAAGCCAGATAAAGAAAGAGTACATAAGGTTCCATTTACATAAATTCTAGAACATGCAAACTAATCTAGAATAGCAGAAAGCAGGTCAGGGTTGCCTGGTGACAGGGGTGGAGGAGGGATGGATTGCAAAGGGGCACAAGGAAACTTTTGGGGGTGATGGGAATGTCTGCTGTGTTGATTGTGGTGATAGTTTCATAAGAACAAATTAATAAAGATGTCATAAAAAAGGAAAAAAAAAAAGAAATAAATAACCAGGCCCATAAGTGAATTCAACCAAATCCTTAGAGAAACGATAACTCCAATGCTATTTAAAGCATTTCAGCGTGTAAAAAGGAAAGCTTCCAAATTCATTTTATGAAACCAGCATAACTTTGATACCAAAAACTTGGCAAAAATAGCACATTAATGAAGGGTGTGCTGCTCTGTGCGCATTGGTGGAGTCATTAACTCTGTAAATCAGCTACATTGCATCTGACTGAATTTCAAGATTTTACTTTGTTTTTTTCATTTTCAGAAGTTTAATTACAATGTGGCTTTGTATGGATTTCTTTAGGCTTATCCTGTTTGGGGAAACTGGCAACCAGGTAAGATGGGAAGAGGAGGCACACTGGTCTCTAAGACTGGTACCAATGAGATGGCTTCTCACCAGCGGAACCCAGAGCCAGGAAAGGGTACTCAGACTTCGCATTGTGGTCCTTGATGCCTCTCCTGGAACGTCCCTCCTCACACTGATCTACCCCTGCTCCCCATGCCCACATCTCCCACCTCAGCGTGTATCTTCATCATCTCCCGCCTTTTCTTTAAAAACCTCCCGCAGTCTCTAGCCTCTCCCTGCAATCCATCCTCCACCAGGTGCACAAATCTCTGCTCATTTCCTACCACAGGCTCTGCTCCCCCATGGTCCAAAGGACAAGGTGCAAACTTAAGTGCACAGCCCAACAGCACAGCCTCAGATCTCCACAACACCATCACCCAGCCTTACACACAATGTTCCCATCCTGCTGGGCACATCACCACATTGCTTGTGACTCTGCAACTTTGCAAGGCCATTCCCTCTGCCTGGGTGGTCTTCCCTCCCTCTCATGGCCAGGCAGTAGGTCTCCCCCAACTCAGCATAGGACCTGGCACCAAGCAGGTGCCCCTAAAGACTTGTAGGGAGAAAATGCTCCCAGATCTCGCTCTGCGTGTCTCTCCGTTTGGCTGGTCCTGATCTAGATCCTTTATAGTCAACTGTAATCACAAGTACAGCACTTTCCTGAGTTATGGGAGTCATTCTAGCAAAGTATCAAACATGAGGGAGTCGTGAGAACCTCCCAAACTTGCAGCTAGTTGGTCAGAATAGTGACCTGGGGACCCCCAAAGTGTGGCTGGCATCTGAAGTGAGGGCAGTCTTGTTGATGGCTGTGCCCTTAACCTGTGGAGTCTGCAATAACTCTAGGTGCCAGAACTGCACTGTGATATTGAAATAGGCATAAAAATTTTCTAAGTGAAAAGAGCACATAAAAAGAAATCACATCCTTTTAACCGAATGCCAACTAATAAATGCAGAGTGGATTACTGAAATGAGAAAATAACCTTTTGCAGCCACCGCAGTAACAATTGATTTGCACAAGCAGCATCAATGGATGCTAAACTTGTGGGTGAACATTTGATGAGGTAGAGGATATTTACATTATGAGTGGGTACTCTCACTGTACAAATTATCTACTGTTTACAAAAGGGAAAATAGTAGCTTCACAGTGGAGAAACCTGGAAGACACCATTTTAACCAAGAGGTAAAAGTTAACATCACCAATAATGGGACAAATTAACATCAAGTGCCTCTTGATAAGATGTATAGAGAAAGACACAACATCACTACAGAGGTATTTCTGCTAAAAGGCATTATCTGAGTCAATCAGGAGGAAACACCAGAGAAACCCAAATTGGGGGACACTTTGTGAAATACCTGGCCTTTACGCCTCAAGTCAAGAAAGACAAAGGCTGAGGAACTGTTCCAGATTAAAGGAAACTAAAGAGAAATGAAAACTAAACACAATGCATGATTCCAGATTGGATACTGGACCAGAAAAAAAACTGTTAAACAAATATTATCGAGACAACTGGTGATATTTAAACAATGTTTGTAGATTAGATAATAATATTGTATCACTGTTAATTGTACTGTAGTTATGCAAATGAATGTCCTTATTCTTAGAAAACAGTGAAGTATTTAGGGGTAAAGGGCATCATGTCTGTGATTTACTCTCAAGTGGTTAAGAAAACACAAAATTGTATATGGCAATTCGTAATATAGCAATATATAATATCTAATGTAAGTAACGTATATTAAATATATAATATGTGCTATATAATATATACATATGTGTATATAGAGACAGAAAGAAAGAAAGAGAGAGAGAAAGGAAGGAAGGAAGGAAGAAAGAAAGAAAGAAGGAAAGGAAGGAAGGAAGAAAGAAAGGAAGAATGAAAGAAAGAGGGAGGGAGGGAGGGAAGAAAGGATAAAGGAAATGGGTCAACATGTAACCGACAGGTGGATCTGGGTGAAGGGGGTATGGAAGTTCTTTGAATTATTCTTGCAACTTTTTGTTAGTTTGAAATTATTTCAAAATATGAAACTAAAAAAACAACACAATGATTCTATGTCATTTTAAAGATAGATGCATATAGATTTATACTTGTGTGTATGTATATTAAAAAAAAAAGACTGCAAGGACATACACCAAAATTTAATAGTCCTCTCTGGTGGTGGGATTTAGGTTAACTTTTCTTTTTCCTTAACATTAATTTCTCATTTTTCCTATAGTGACTGAGAGCTCTTCATAATACCAAGAAAAAATAATAAAGGTTGGACACATGATGAAAAAAATCACTCTTTAAACATCAAAAACATACCTGAAGAAAGTACAAATTACTCTTTTTTTTTTTCTATCATTCATGTTGTATTCCTGTACAAACCATGGCCATATCTCTCCATGTTCAGGAGACCCCCTGAGGCAGAGAGCACCCATGAAGCCCATGCAGTCTGCTCGTCCAGGCTGTCTCGCAGTGCTGATACAGTACCCCCATGTAATGTGGGCACAGACCTCCCAAGCTCGGATGGGAACAAAATGTCCTGAGAAGAAACTTGGAGTAGAAGAAGCTGGTGACTTGGAAATACTAATGGGTACAAACGAAAAAGCCCCAACAAAACCTTGCTCTCTCTAGCCAAATGACCAGGAAAAAAGCAGCTTAGCAAGACAGAAAACCTTTAGACAATAAAAGTTCTAACCCAGCTAAACATCAGAGAAACTGTACCAGGAAAGGTCTAGTGGAGAGTCAGGACTCTCACCATTTCCCTGCAGTAATGAAGCTGCTTCCATCAATAGAGACCACATGGGGAGCCAGGGCCCTCACACTGACTCAGCAGCAATGAGGACCCCTCCCAACCTGGGTGTCAATGAAGGCTAAGCAGAAAACCTGGACTTCCATATCTTCCCATCAGGAATGAAGAGCTGCCCCCCGACTTTCCCCTGTGGAAATGGTGTCAAAGTAAGACAGATATACAGAAGGTTTAGCTAATACAAAAATGTCCAGGTTTCAACAGAAAACCACTCTTTATATCAAGAATCAGGATGTTTCCAAGTTGAATGAATAAAGGAAAACCAGTAGATGCCAACACCAAGAGGGCAGAGATGGTAGAATTATCTGACAAAGATTTTAAGACAGCCATTATTAAAAAATGCTTCAAAAAGCAATTATGAGTAAACTTGAAATAAATGAAATAGAAAGCCTCAGCAAAGAAACTGAGGATATAAAGAAGAACCAAATGGAAATTTTAGAACTTTAAGATATAAATTCAAAACAATAACCTAAAAAATTGCTGAGAAGATGGACTCAACAGCAGAATGGAGAGGACAGAGGAAAGAATGAGTGAACCGGAAAACAGAACAATAGAAATTACCCAATTTGAACAACAGAGGGAAAATAGACTGGTGGGGGCGGGGAGTGGTAGAACAGAGCCTCAGGGATCTGGGGAACTATAAAAAAAGATCTAACGTTTGTGTTATCAGAGTCCCAGGGGAGAAGAGAAAGAGGATGGGGCTGAAAAAGCACTAGGAGAAATAATGTGGTATTGTGCATTTAAAGATTTAAGAGGGTAGATTTTATGTTGAGCTGCTACCACGAAACAGACAAGTAAAGAAACAAATTGACAAAAAGGGACATGGGAAACTTTTGGAAGTGATAAATATGTTCATTACCTTGACTGTGGTGATAGTAACACAACTGTATACATATATCCAAACTCACCAACTAATTTTTTGAAGTTTTTTGTGTATCAATTATATGTCAATAAAGCTGGAAGAGAAAAAAGAATGAACGACTGAAAATTTCCCAAGTTTGGCAAGAGAAATAAACCCATAGATTTAAGAAACTTAGTGAATATCAAACAGGATAATTCCAAAGAATCCACAATAAGACACATCACAATTAAATTTATGAAAACTAAAATCAAATAAAAATATCTTGAAAGTAGTCGGAGAAAAACTACATTTTACCTATAGAGGAAAAGGAATTTGAATGACAGCAGATTTCTCAACAGAAACCATGGAAGCCAGACAGAAATGACACAGTATTTTTCAAGGGCTGAAAGAAAATAACTTGACAACTCAGAATCCTATAACAAAATCAAGACATTCTCAGGTGCAGGAAAACTAAGAGAATGTGTCACCAGCATACTTACTCTAAAAGAATAGCTAAAGGAAGTTCTCTAAACAAAAAGGAAATGACAAAAGAAGAAACTTTGGAACATCAGGGAAAAGACAAAGAACACAGTAAGCAAAAATATGGGTAAGAATTTCCTTCTCCTTGTGAGTTTCCTACATTATGCTTGATGGTTGAAGCAAATATTAAAACACTGGCTGCCATGGTTCTACATGTATGTAGAAGAAATATGTAAGACAGTTATATTATAAATAGGTGAGGGTAGAGGGTCATAAAGTGTGCTAAGCTTGCTGTACTTCAACTGGTAAAATGATGACTTCAATAGACTTAAAAGTTAGGTTTGTACAATTTAATACTTAGAACAACCACTAAAAAAAAATCTATATGAAGAGATATACTCAGAAACACTACTGATAAATCAAAATGGAATTCTAAAGAATGCTCAAGTAACCCACAGGCAGTCAGGAAAAAGCAAACCAAAAAATTGAAAACAGAGAGAATAAACAGAAAATTAAAAAATAAAATGGCAGACCTAAGCCCTATAATATCAACATTTACATTAAATTTATTTTTAAAAATATTTATTTATTTATCTGGCTGTGCCAGGTCTTAGTTGTGGCACGTGGGATCTTTGTTGACGCATACTACAGGATCTTTGTTGACGCATACTACAGGATCTTTGTTGCGGCATGCAGGAGCTTTCTTCTTCTTCTTTTTTTTTAAATTACAGCATGTGGGATCTTTAGTTGTGGCATGCAGGATCTTTTAGTTGCAGCATGCGGGCTCCTTTAGTTGAGGCATGTGGGATCTGTTTCCCTGACCAGGGATCGAACCCAGGCAGCCTGCATTGGGAGCGTGGAGTCTCAACCACTGGACCACCAGGGAAGTTCCTACATTTACATTAAATTTAAATGGCCTTACTATACCAATTAACAAAGATTGGCAGAGTAATTTGAAAAACAGGAACCAACCCTACGATATCTATAAGAAACTAACTTCAAATATAATGATATAGACAGGGTGAAAGTAAAAGAATGGAAAAAGTTATATCATACAAACATTACTTAAACCAAAGCAGGAGTGTCTATATTAATATCCAGTAAAGTAGACCCCAGAGAAAAGGAAATTACAAGAGACAAAGTGGAACATTGTATGATAAAAGAGTCAATCCACTATGAAGACATAGCAATCCTAAATGTGTATGCACCAAACAGGAGCTGCAAAAACTGACAGAACTGAAAGGAGAGATAGACAAATCCATAATAATAGTGGGAGACTTCAACTCTTCTCTGTCAACAATTGCTAGAACTTAATGGAAAACCAGCAAGGATATAGAACATAACCCGTATCCATGGGTTAAATAGGAAGTCTCAAAGGAAATAAACATACATTGAACTGAATGAAAAAATACAACACATCAAAATTTATGGGAAACAGCTAATAGTGCTGAGAAAGACATTTATAGCATTAAATGCATAGGTTATAAAAGGTTAAAGTTTATTAAATGCATAAGTTATAAAAATATCAATTATTTTAGCTTTCATATCAAGAAATTAGAAAAAGAAGAGCAAAATAAACCCAAAGCAAACAGAAAGAATAAATTAATAAGTAGCAGACAACAATGAGATTAAAAAGAGAAAATCTACATCACACCTCCTGATTTCAAAGTATATTACAAAGCTATAGAAGTGAAAACAGTATGATATTGGCGTAAAAACAGACACACAGATCAACAGAACAGAATAGAGAGCCTAGGAATAAACCTATGCATCTATGGTCAATTAATTTATGACAAAGGAGCCAAGTATATACAATGGGGAAAGGACAGTCTCTTCAATAAATGGTGTTGAGAAAACTGGACGGCCACATACAAAAGAATGAGCCTGGACCACTATCCTACACCATACACAAAAATCAACACAAAATGGATTAAAAACTTGAACATAAGACCTGAAACTATAAAAATCCTATGAGAAAACATACAGGTGAACTCCTTGACATCAGTCTTGGAAATGAGTTTTTGGATTTGACACCAAAAGCAAAAATAAACAAGTGGGGCTATATCAAACTAAAAAGCTTCTGCACAGCAAAGGAAACCATCAACAAAATGAAAAAGCAACCTACAAAATGGGAGGAAGTATTTGCAAATCACATATCTGATAAAGGGCTAATACGCAAACTATATAAAGAACTCATACAACTCAATAGCAAAATATGGACAATCTGATTAGAAAATGGGCAGAGGAACTGAATAGACATTTTTCCAAAGAAGACATTCAGATGGGCAACAGGTACAGGAAAAGATGTTCAACATCACTACTCATCAGGGAAATGCAAATCAAAGCTACAATGAGATAGCCCCTCACACCTGGTACAATGGCTGTCATCAAAAAGAAGAGATAACAAATGTTGGAGAGGATGTGGAGAAAATGGAATACTTGTGCTCTGTTGGTGGGAATGTAAATTTTTGCAGCTACTTTGGAAAACAGTATGGAGGTTCCTCAAAAAATGAAAAATAGAGCTACCATATTATCCAGCAATTACATTTCTGAGTACATATCTGAAGGAAAGGAAATCACCTTCAAAGAGACATATGCACACCTATGTTCTTTGCAGCTTTACAACAGCCAAGACATGGAAACAACCTAAATGTCCATTGATGGTCTACATGTAAGTGAGATAATATGGTGCTTGTCTTTCTCTGTCTGGCTTATTTCACTTAACATAATGCCCTCAAGGTCCATCCATGTTGTTGCAAATGGTAAGATTTCATTCTTTTTTTATGGCTGAATAGTATTTATATACATACACAATCTCCAAAAAAAGAATAGCTGGATCATCCTTTCACCTAATATGATATAACTATTCTGCATACAACTGTAAACACACTAACTTTCCCCAGAAGAGGATGCAAAGTCCTCGGGTGATGTCACTCTCACCCTTGATACCCTGTAACTTAAATACTGTGATGTAACATTTATTATTAAGATATCTTATGTTAGATGATAAAGGGATAAGAGGGAAGAAAACAAAGATATCTGCTTCAAAGGTCTACACAAACATCTTCATGACAAAATAAAGAAGAAACATAACTATTACAGTCCTCATTTCTGCAAGTGGTCACGTGGTTGTAGCTGGCATTTATAACTACCTACTTCTACTACCCATTCCATATGCCCTTTGCCCTCAGCTGCTCAGGATTCTTTATCTTCATTACTGAAAGATCTGGGCCATTAGTAGTCCTGCCTGAATTGTGTCGTGGTAGTTTTCCATTGACTTTAATCACAGGACATGGTAGTACTAAGAGGCATCCTAATGGATCTCTTGTATTCCAGACATATTTTTCCTTATCTTATCCAATGGCCATATTGTGCATATCTCTTTTGCCTCATCATGCCATCATGGACTACCAGTATCCTCTTTACCACTGAAAATAAAGTCATTAGTGTCTTTAGATCTAATCATATTAGAGAAGAAATTCCAGAAAAACCAGAACCAACTTATAACTCTTCCTTAAGATTCTGTCCTCAAGAATCACTTCTGGTATCAAAGTTGGTATCAGTCAGGGTTCAACCAGAGAAACAGAACCAGCAGAATACAAATATATGGATTTATTGCAAGGAATTGGCTTACACGATTGTGGGGGCCATCTAGGCAAGTCTGAATGCCACAGGGCAGGCTATCAGGACTCTTGGGCATGAACCGAAGCTGCTGCCCACAGGCAGAATTTCTTCTCTTTCAAGGAAACCTCAGTTCTGCTCTTAAGGCCTTTCAACTGATTGAAGCAGGCTGTCGTAGATGATCTAAATGACTTACTTAAAGTCATCTGGTTATGAATGTTAACCACATCTGAACAATACCTCCACAGCAACACCTCGTGTTTGACTGAATAACGGGGGACTGCAGTCTAGCCCACGTTGACACATAAAGCTGATCACCACAAGGAGGGAAGACTTCCCAATTCATTCTTTAAAGCTAGTATTACCCTGATACCAAACCAGGCAAAGACAGTAGAAAAATGTCCTGGGAAGAGAAAGGGTCCATGGGGCTGGATTCCACCCACCCAGCAGACTCAAGAGCAGGCTATTTTTCACCTCAACATGTGGCTGACAGGTTTCCACTTCATGGGGAAAATTCAGCACTTGTGTTGGTTTCAAATTACTTGTGCCTAGTGTGGGAACGCCACGCTATGAAGAAGAGGGCTCCTGTGTGTGTGTGTGTGTGTTTATTCATTTATCACTCACTCATTCACTCATTCATTTTAGTTAACATTTATCATACCAAGCTTGTCATGCACTGGATGAAGGAATTTAGTGTCATAAGATTGTTTTATCTTTCCAATAATTTGACTCAGTGGATACACTTGACCCCATTTACGAGTGAGGAAACTGAGGCTCAGTGAGGTTATATCGACAGGCCTGAGGATGCTCCGCAGTGGGTTTTGATTTGACGCCAAAGCCTCTTCCCCTTTACACTAGGGTTTGGTTCTGGTGCTGCCGGCTGTCACCTGAACGTGAGCACCTAAGGAGTTCTGCCAGATCTAAGTTCCTTGAATCTCTGGGAAAGGTGCCCAGAGCTTTAAGTTGGCCAAGAAACACCGTCAACAACCTGGCTGTTCCAAGGTTCTCAGCCTCACCAACCTTTAGGGCTTTGCTAGATGTTTCCTCCTACTTTTCAAGGGCTGGGCAGCACAGTGGCAAGAATGCAGACTCCGGAATCAGTCAGAACCCCCCGACTACTTATCTGTAAAACAGGGGTAAAACAGTCTGTACTTCCTGAATGGGGTGGGGATTAAATGCCACAATGCAGGATGCCTCAATCATTAAATGTACCTATGAGCCACCTGGCCATCTTGTTAAAATACAGATTTGGATTTAGCAGTTCTCGGGAGGAGCCAGAGATTCTGTATTTCTGGCAAGCTCCCAGGTGATGCCGTTGCTGCTGGTCCAAGGACCACACTTTGAGTAGCAAAGAGAATGTTCCTGTGGTGCACTTAGTGCGATGTCTTGGTACATAATTAATGCTCCTCCATGGTAGGTATAATAAAGAGAATAATAAAAATTCACCACCTCTGGAAACCCAGCCCAGGTATTCGCTCTGCCCTCCTAGGGTTCTCTGATAAAAGGAAATGTACCAGTTTATTAGGAGAGACAGATTTTTCTTCCTGGCACTGACGTCTAAGAGAAATTGATCACCTGGATCCTCAGACAAGGGACTCCGATTAGAACAAAGGATCATGTCTTCAGTGCTGCTGCAGGAGCCCGCAACGTGTAAGCCAAGAACAATCATCAGAGAGGGTCTCAGGCCCAGGTCACCTCTGCAGGACCCAGGAGGGAATGTCTCTCTCAGATGCTCGGTTTCCTGCCGGCTGCACAGGACACAGGCTCCGGGACGGTGGCCGCGCTGCTTGGCTACCCCTTCGCCCATAGCACAGGCGCAACAGCGCCCTCCTGGTAAGACTGTCGTGAGGGCCACAGATAGCATGTGCCCATAGTTAACACCTCCTCTGCGTCAAGAACTTTAGCTTGAACCATATGAAATTGCTGATAGAGACCAATTTTTGACCTATAATGGCTGGAGCTAACATATGACCTGTGTAATCCTTACAACAAACCTTTGAGGCAGATGCCGTTTTTACCACCATTGCCCCGTTCTAAAGTGAGATCCTGCCCGTGGACACGCGGCTGGTGGTGGGCAGAGCCAGGTTCACATGCAGGCGGCCTCGGGCTTGCGGCCGCACTGACCCGCCTTTCTCCTGACGGAGCCAGGAAGAAGACCATGAATGTGTGTTTCCTCCCCCTCAGTTGGGTCTAATGCAGACCCCTACAAAAGCCAAGGGCCCAGAGCTAATTGTCCTTTTCTGGCAGCACTTCTACAAGGAGCTGAGCCAGTTCATTCTGGGAACATTGTTTTCTGCTGATTTGGCTGGAGCTTGAGAAGCTGGAGAGGGAAACAGGCTTGGCCGGGTCTTTAGAAACAGCCTCGTCCGAGCGGCTCCTCTCCCGGGAGCTCAGTGTGGAGAAGTAGCATCCATTGTGCAGCCAGACCTGGCCTCATGGTTGTCAACCTGGCCGAATCGCTGGCCACCCCCCGACACTTTACTCACCCTGCATCCTTGTCCTGAGAATAGCCCGGGCTCTTCCACATCCCCTCTCGCGTAAATCCCTCCCTGGGGATGTTGGGCATCGTTTCCTGGGCCAGGCACTATATAAGCACCAGTTTAATCTTGCCTGTGGCCAGGAAGGGAGGGGCTATGAACAGCCAGTTTACAGATGAGGCCCCGAGAGAGGAGCTTTATTTTTGTTTTGTTTTTTTTAACATTTGTTGGTAGATTGGTTTGTGATTATGGGTTTCGGTGTTGGTTTTTTTAAAATTTATTTATTTATTTATTTATGGCTGTGTTGGGTCTTCATTTCTGTGCGAGGGCTTTCTCTAGTTGTGGCAAGCGGGGGCCACTCTTCATCGCGGTGCGCGGGCCTCTCACTATCGCGGCCTCTCTTGTTGCGGAGCACAGGCTCCAGACGCACAGGCTCAGTAGTTGTGGCTCAAGGGCCCAGTTGCTCCGCGGCATGTGGGATCTTCCCAGACCAGGGCTCGAACCCGTGTCTCCTGCATTGGCAGGCAGATTCTCAACCACTGCGCCACCAGGGAAGCCTGAGAGGAGTGTTTTTACTCAAGGTCACACTGTAAGTGACCAGCCAAGCCTGCTGAACTCCAATTCCACCCTCCTTCCACTACGCTAGATACCATGACCTTCCATCCGAAGACCCTGACGAGCCCGTGCTTTTGTATCACTGGGAGAAGCGGCACTGGGGGAGCTCAGGAGATGGGGGCGAGGGCTGCCCTCAGTCCATGTGGTTGGGAGAGTTGACTCAATGAGAGTCCCACATTCACAGCCACAGGGATTGGTTCAGAGATGCCAGTCCAGTCAGAGTTAATCCTGGGGCTTTTGCTGGAACTACTGAGAACAGGTGCCCTCTTTGTGTTGAGGCTACCAAGCAGACAGAACGTTAGCCTGAAGCTGAAGGACCTACCTGTTTTGGAAGCCAAACCAGAGGAAAGCGGAGCCAAGGCATAGAGAGAGACTAATTTCTTTTTTTTTTTTTTAATAAATTTATTTATTTTATTTATTTAGTTTTGGCTGTGTCGGGTCTTCATTGCTGCGCGCGGGCTTTCTCTAGTTGCTTCGAGCAGGGGCTGCTCTTCATCCCGGTGTGTGGGCCTCTCACTGCGGTGGCCTCTCTTCTTGCGGAGCACGGGCTCTGGGCACGCAGGCTTCAGTAGTTGCGGCACATGGGCTTCAGTAGCTGTGGCTCGCGGGTTCTAGAGTGCAGGCTCAGTAGTTGTGGCGCACGGGCCTATTTGCTCCACAGCACGTGGGATCCTCCCAGACCAGGGCTCGAACCTGTGTCCCCTGCATTGGCAGGTGGATTCTTAACCACTGCGCCACCAGGGAAGCCCTAGAGAGACTAATTTCTGACAATATTCTTTTTTTTTTTTTAATTTATTTATTTTATTTATTTATTTTTGGCTTCATTGGGTCTTCGTTGCTGCACACAGGCTTTCTCTAATTGTGGCGAGTTCGCGGTGTGCGGGCTTCTCATTGCGGTGGCTTGTCCTTGCGGAGCACGGGCTCTAGGCATGAGGGCTTCAGTAGTTGTGGCACGCGGGCTCAGTAGTTGTGGCTCGTGGGCTCTAGAGTGCAGACTCAGTAGTTGTGGCGCATGGGCTTAGTTGCTCTGCAGCATGTGGGATCTTCCCGGACCAGGGCTGGAACCCTTGTTCCCTGCATTGGCAGGCGGATTCTTAACCACTGCGCCACCAGGGAAGCCCTAGAGAGACTAATTTCTGACAATATTCTTTGAGGCTCTTGATCTAGCCAGGCCTCCGTAAGCTCCTACTTACACACTGCCCTTGACACACAGCTCATCACCTTCCAAAGTAGCCCCTTTTGTTCCTGAGCTGAAACTTACCTCGCTGGAACTTACACTGATTGGTTTAGTTCTTCCAATCGGAAGGGCAGCAAAAAGCTCTAATGACAAAAGAATATGGTTTCATATCCCAACTCTGACATTTACTCTTCAAGTCTCAATTAAAATTGGAATGATAATACCTATGTTAGAGGGATGTTGTGGGAATGTAAGAACTATTATTAAGTGCTTTACTTTTGTTATCTTGTCATATTGTCACTGTTATATTTGTTACCAGACTGTGAGGCTCTAGACATCAGGGACCTCAGATTCTCCAGCACCCAGCAGTGGTTGGCACAGAGTAGAAACTCAATAAATGCTTGTTCAAATAAATTTGACCTCCCACCTATAGACAGCTATTTGGGGACAGCTGATCTGTCACCCCGAATCTTCTCTTCTTGTCCCTGCCCTCATCTTCACCATTTCTTTACGTAACACAAATGGTTTTTCTTCTTAAAAAGTGTACTAACTCAATTATTCTGTGAATATTTATCAGTTACAACCAAAGGAATGAAAATAAGATCCCATGGTACAAAAAACCTAGATGTTTAGGTTTCTAACACAATATTCAACTATTTTACTTATTTAATGTTTTTCTCAAGAAACAAAACAAAACCAATCTGCCCTAAAATTTGGAAATGAGATCCCCTTCTCACAGTATCTCTTGCTGTCTGTTGGGAGTGGTGTGGGCACACTTGGCAGTCACAACAGGCTGCTGAAATGGGACGAGCAGGTAATAGGAAACAGCTGCTTGGCCTGCACTGTCTCTAAGCCCCAAATTGGTGACAAGGTGCCGCAGACAAAAGACAGGCAGTTGTGGTTTGGGTGGAGGGCCCACAAGCAGCGATGAACTCCTTGCCAAGTTCACCAGGCGAAGCAGCATCAGCTCGGCTGGCCACTGTGCACCAGGCAGCACGCCCCGCACACGCTCTCTGTCTTCAGAGCTGTGTGCACCCAGAGATGCTAAGGGAAAGCCTCGCTGTCCTCTGTGTCCTGCAGTAGCTTCATAGCTCTAGTCCAGGATGCTGCCCACACAGTAGCCAGAATAACCTCTGACAGCAGCAACTAGACCAGCAGTCAGCAAACTACCCTGTAAAGGGTCAGAGAGTACGTATCAAAATACCTAAAGGCTTTGTGGGCCAGGTGGCCTCTGCCACAACTCCGCTGCTCTGCCGTTGCAGCCTGCAAGCAGCCACAGACACTACGTAGACGAACGGGCAAGACTGGGTTCCAATAAAACTTTATTTATAAACAACAGGCACTGATCTGGATTTGGCCCTCGGGCTATAGTCTGTGGCTCATTGGTGCCTCTGTTCAAAACCCTGTAGTGGCTCTCACCTCCCAGAGGCAAACCCAACTCCTAACCTGGGTAGCAAGGAGTGGCCTGGGCAGGTCCCCCAGCACCACGTGAGCTCATTCCTGCCTCAAGGCCTTTGCACTTGCTGTTTCCTCCGCTTAGAACACCCCCGTGCCCACTTCTCATTGTCACATGACTCATCATTCCCGTTATTTAGGTCTCAGAAAGGCCATCCCTTCAACCCCCTGAAGTGACCCTCGCCTCCCTCCCTAGTAGCTCTTTATCAGAGCACCCTGTCTTATCTTCTGCATAGCACGCATCACAGTCTGAATGGATCTCTTCTCTTTTTAAAATTTTTTTACATTTATTTATTTATTTATTTATTTTTGGCTGCACCACATGGCTTGCGCGGTATTTCCCAACCAGGGATTGAACATGGGCCGAGGCAGTGAAAGCCTGGAATCCTAACCCCTAGGTCGTCAAGGAACTCTGCAATGGATCTCTTCTCTTTGTTTACTTTTTCATAGTCCTTCTGCCATAAGCTCAAGGAGGGTAGGGAACCTGATGTCCAGTGCCTCTGTCCACAGGGTTGGATGGCAGCACATGCGTGGAGAGTGAGTGAATAAATGAGCGGACGGGCAATCCAGTAGCCTCCTAAGCGGTTCCCCTCATCCTCCCATTCCTTCGATTCCATAGCCCTCTGATGACAGAGGTGTCTTTTAAAATGAATATCAGATCACGCCCTGCCACAGCTTTAAACACTCTAGCAACTTCCCACTGCTCAAAATCCAAACTCCTCACCACCGCCCCAGAGGCCCTGCACAAGCGACTGCTGCCTGTCTCTCCCAGCCCGACTCTCTGTTCTGAAGACAGGCTGCCCAGAGGGTCCACTGATGTGACCCCAAAGGATACCACTTGGCGGTAGAGGTGTTTTTGCATGATCAGAAAACAGGTTACGTTCCAGGAATTCACTTCGAATCAAAGGATGAGGCTATGAACGAACACCTGACTCATGAGAGGCCGGGAAGTCATCCAGTTTCCTCAGATCACCCCGCCCAGGTCAGGCTCTCGCTGGGACGTGCTCTGGGCAGAAAGAGAGAACGTGATCTCTTCAGACTGCTGCCAAAGCCCAGAGGGGTTCAGATCGGGGTGTGTGGGGATGTGGAACATAGAGCTTTTAGTGCTCTTCTGGCCTGACTGGAAAGGTGAGTGTGGAGCTGTCAGGGGAACGAGGACGCAGAGCGGGCAGCCTGGTGCTGTGGGCTCCTGTGCACCACGTAGATCACACTGCATCCTCCGCTGCCGCACTCAACTCCATGAAATTGGACAGCAGAGACGAGACCATGTGGGCAGCCCACATGGGTCTGATATAGCCTATTGCTTGGCTGTATTGAGATGAGAGATTAGAAAGCCACTTTATGGCTTCTTCTCAAATCAGTCTAGACAGTAACATCTAGGTGGCTAAAAGTAGTACAGATTCTCTCATGGATGCTGCATAAAGTAGGTACTCGACATGAGAAGAAGACAACAAAGGTATCTTCATTTCAGGTGTGTGTCGGGGAATGAAGCATCTGTTTTCTGAACTGACGCTCAACATGCAGCGTTAGCAGCAAGACACAAAGAGCACCCACTTTGGGGCATTTTTAAAAGCCGAGCCAGTGTACCAGGCATCGCAACCTAACAGGCTTATAAAAGTGACTACTTCCTGTTTCTGACCTCCGATCCTATTTGATATCTACTTGTTTTCACTTTATCTCACTGCCCTACTGTGAATACTTATCGCCTTGCCCTGAATTCCTCCCCCTTTCTCATGATCTCTAGCTTTGGCCCCACCCTGACTCCCGGGTGCTGGCTCTCCTTCTAAGGGTTAGCCTAGCTTGCTCACCGTAACTGGTGCCTGGTAGATAAGCCCTGGCCCTGAGCCCCCGAGCAGGGAGGAGAGGGACCGTGCTAACAGAATAGACATGGTCTCCCCACCCAGGGCATCTGCACCTCTTCTACAACATCCCATCTGTCGGTTACCCTGCTCCACCAGGACACCTCCAGGGCCAGGAAACTGACTTTCTGGGACTGTCCTTGTTGTTTTCTGACAACTCTATCAGAAAGCATGAGCTGCTGAGCTGTCGACAGGCTTGAGAGCGGCCCTGAAGCCATCTGTTTCCTGCAGAGTGCTGACGCAGGGGTGTGAGCTCCCAGGCGGCTGTCAACATCCATTTTGCCTCTCACTTGCTGAGACCAACGCTGGAGCCTGCGACATAAGTTAATCACTTCCACTTCTCTACGGCACAGGCTGCTGTGCTTTTTCTGCCTCTGGCCATTCATGCGCAGCAGATAACCACAGCCACAGCACCGTGTGGAACACGGGCAGGATTCTGAGCGAGCCAGATATAGCCCGTTATCACTGCAGTTACAGTGTGTGGGCTCATTGAGAAGTTATGGGACATTTTATCAATGAGGGACGCTGTCCCAGAAACTCTGGTGTTGTTCATGTGAAGGAATGGAGGTGAAGATGAAGGCCGTGGAGATAGGGGGGCCGGCTTATCTGGCATGTTTTCCCAGTGAGGTCAGACACCAGTGCCACGCCATCTCCCCGGGTGGAAACAAACCATAGGATGCCAGAGCTGGACGCCCTGGGAAGCTTTACAGAGGGAGAAATGAGACCCAGCAGGAGGACAGGACTTGCCCAAGGTCCCTCAGGGAGACAGTGTCAGAGACTCAGGTCTATAAGCAGAAGAGCCCTGCTGCACTCTGCAAGCAGCGTCAGGCTTTCGAAGGAGGAACAGGATATTTGAGGGTGTGAATGTTTTGCTTTTCTGCCTTTAAAACTTAAAGAGGTCGGTAGGGAGTCAGGAATGAGGTGTTTCTTTAGAATCCCAGTTGGAAGCATGACTTTTCATTTACATCAAATGTCTGTATTTTTAAAAATAATTTCACTCATTTTCAGTTTCAGGTTTTCTTGTGTACATATGAAAAATAAAATGACAGTGATAAGTATTGGTTCTATTAGAAGAAGCATGCTGAGAACTATTAAATGAAGATAGTTTTATATCAATGGCATTACATGATTCAAATAGAAAATTTGTTAATCCCAGTGATGTTGGTTTTTTTAAATCCAATTCATTGAAGTTCATTCAGCCAAAGATGATATGACATTATTGTGAAGACTACTGTAAATTTAGTTTAAAGTGCAACTCTAGAGAAAAAATCATCTGTTTTTGAGGTGATAACATAAAAATTTTATTGGCATACAGCATCATGATAAAACAATATTCTACGTAAATAGAAATAAATAAGATAAAAAGCCTAAGGAACAGAAGTATACTTAGAGTTAATTGTGGTACACACACACTTCATAGTTTTCTCCAAAATAAGCTGCAATATTAAATATATGAATATTTGTATATCCCCATAATTAGAGTAACAAAAGTACAAATATTTTCATGATAAATGATAAATGATAAAAACAAAAACAAAAAATTCCCAGTTCACAACTCTAATTACTAGAGAGTTCAACATATCTGTGAGATCCACAGGGAAGGAAGATACATTCCCGTACTCACTGATCTGTCTATAACTATGTACTGAGCACAGCCCCATCCATTCCTTCAGCAGTCCTGTTCCAGGCACAGGGGCTGCGGAGGTGAACCAGACATGCAGCTCCCTCTTCCACAGAACTCACGTTCTAGTCAGGGGAGGCGGATAATAAACAAATAAGAACATAGAATATAGAGAATAGAGAGAAAACAGAATATTGAATAGAGAGAATTTTGGATGGTGGAGGTGCTTTGAAAAAAAATAAAGCAGATTAAGGGCACAGGAAGTTCTGAGGACATGGGTTGTTGTTGATACAGGGTGGCCAAGGGAGATATTGCAGAGAAGCTAGCATATGAGCAGAAATCTGAAGAAGTAAAGGAGCAAGCTTCGGGGGCATTTGTGGGGAGTCCTGAAGGCAGGAAAGAAACAGTGCAAAGAGCCTGAGGCAGGAGTGAGCTTGCAAGCAGGCAGCTGAATATAGAGTGTGGATTCAGGGAGGAGACCCAAGCTGGTGATGCTGATTTGGGAGTTGTCAACCTATAGGAGGCATTTAAAACCTTCTACATGAGATAGGATGAAATCACCAAGGGAGTGAGTGTGGTCGGAGCAGAGGAGTCGGGGGAGAGACAGCTTCAAGGAGAGAGTCAAAGTAGGGTCCACTGCTGCTGAGTGGTCAAAAAAGAATGAGGAGTGACCATCGACCATGGGAGTTAGCAACTTGGAAGTCATTGCTGGCCTTGATAGACCATCTCAGTGAAGTAACAGGTACAGAAGCCTGATTTTGAGACCAGGAGGAGAGTAACTGGAGAGAGGAGGTGAGGACAATTCTTTTGAAGACTTTTGCTATCAAGAGGAACAGAGAAACGAAGCACTAGGGGTTATAGGATCAAGACAGAAGACAGCTGTCAAAGTTCCTGGAAATGCGGCCCCTCCCCAACCCCACATCCCCATCACCAGGAGAAAAGCCACACCCCAGAGCTCTGAGTGCTCCTGCAAGGCCCCCTCCCTACCTCTGAACACTCAGAGCCTTGCCACTGCCATCCATCTGTTTGGAGACCTTCAAGGCCCATCTCAACATTTCTGTGTGGTTGTTGAAGAAAGATATTAATCATATATATAATATACAATAAATGTACCAAGACAACTTACTGTAAGCAGAAAATGGACAAACAAAGTGCCCTCTGAAAGAGAACGACAGAGGAAAATGATTTATATTAGAGGGCTTGGAGAAGGCCTTTCTGAGGAAGTGGCTTTAAAGCTAAAATCTGAAGGATAAGTAATAATTCACCATGCAACAAATGATGGGAAGAGCACTGTGAGTGGAAGAGCGTCTGCAAAGTCTCTGAGGTGGGACATGGCATTGCATGCTACAAAACTGGAGGAAGAATGGGTCCAGTGAGAGAGGGGTACGGGGCCTGAGGGGAGGCTGGAGCCAGATTTTGCAGGGTCCTACAGAGGACCCCTGTGTTAAACAGGCTTTTGGTTTTTATTTTTCATTCCAAGTACAACGGGCAGCCACTCAATGAGCAAACCATTATGTCCATCTAAGTGCCCACTACTTTATGCTTGAGAAGAAAGGAAAACAGTCAGAAGCAAGACATGAAGCTTCCTTGAGGAAATGAGAACAGACAGGGCCTCTTCCACTTCCACTCCTTAGTTCCCATGTAGTCTACCTGGTGGGGTAGACCCATCACAATATAATGGCTGCTATTTCAAAGTGCACATTGAATCTTAAAAGACAGTGCCCCAGAGTGAAAATGGCTCATACACAGGAAAAAAAGAAATGAATAGAAGTGTTCCCTAAGGAAGCCAAGACACTGAGCTCACTTTAAAAAAAGACTATAAGTCAACTATTTAAAATGTGCTCGGGACTTCCCTGGTGGTCCAGTGGCTAAGACTCTGCATTGCCAATGTAGGGAGCCCACGTTTGATCCCTGGTCAGGGAACTAGATCCCACATGCCGCAACTAAGTGTTCACATGCCACAACTAAAGATCCCACATGTCACAACAAAGATCCTGAATACGGCAACGAAAATCCCGTGTGCCGCAACTAAGACCTGACGTAGCAAAAAAAAAAAAAAAATATATATATATATACTCAAAGAACTAAAGGAAACAATGAGAATGATGTGTTGACAAATAGAGGCTATCAATATAGAGACAGAGAGAGAAATTAAAAGAGGAACTAGAGACAAATTCTGAAGTTGAAAAGTACAATAACTAAAATGAAAATTTTATTAGAGAGGTAAACAGCATATTGGAGCAGGCAGAAGAAAGATTCAGGAAACTTAAAGACAGGGCAATTGAGATTACCCAGTCTGAGGAGCAGAAAGAAAAAACAGTAAAGAAAAATGAACAGAGCCTAAGAGACCTGTGGAACAGCATTAAGCATACCAACAGATGTATAATGTAAATTCCAGAAGGAGAGCAGAGAGAGAAAGGAGCAGAAAGAATATCAGAAGTAATAATGGCCAAAACTTTTGCAAACTTGATGAAAGATATAAATATATACATCTAAGAATCTGAGTGAACCTCAAGATCCTCACTGAGACACGTTGTAATCAAACTGTTGAAAGCCAAAGGCAGAGTCCTAAAAGCAGCAAGCAAGAGATGACTCATCACATACAACATTCGCAGTAAGATTAACAGCTAATTTCTCTTCAGGAATCATGAAGGCCAGAAGGCAGTGGGAAGATATATTCCAAGTGCTGAAAGAATAAAATGGTCAACCAAGAATTCTATACCCAGGAAAACTATCCTTCAAAAATGAAGGAGAAATTAAGACTTTCTAGATAAACAAAAACAGAGAGTTTATTGCTTGTAGACCTACCCTACAAGAAATGCTAAAGGAGATCCTTCAGGCTAACTGAAAGAATACTAAATTGTAACTTGAGTCTACAGAAGAAATAAAAAACACCAGTAAAGATAATTTCATAAGTAAATATAAAAGTCAGTATTAAGGCATTTGTGGTTTGTTAACTCCTCTTTTTATAATTTAAAGGACAACTACATGAAAAAAAATTTTTTTAATATATTAACAGGCACACAATGTATAAAGATGTAATTTGTGACAGTAAAAATGTCTATATGCTGTCTACAAGAGACCCACTTTGGATCCAAATACACAAATAGGCTGAAAGTGAAAGGATGGAAAAAGATACTTCATGTAAATGGTAACTCAAAGAGTTGGAGTGGCTATACTGATATCAGACAAAATAGACTTTAAGACATAAATTGTAACAAGAAAGAAAGAAAGACATTAAAGATAAAAGAGTCAATCTACCAAGAAGTATAACAATTATAAATATATAGCACCTAATAACAAAACCCCAAATTTACAAATCAAAAACTGATAGAATTAAAGGGAGAAAAGACTGTTCTACAATAATTGTTGGCGATTACAAAACCTCACTTTCAATAAAGGATAGAACTACTAGGGAAAAGATAAACATAGAAATAGAAGACTTGAACAACACTATAAACCTATGAGACCTAATACAAACAAAACACTCCACCAAACAGCAGAAAAATACACATCCTTCTCAAGTGCACATAGCACATCCTCCAGGAGAGAACATAGGTTAGGCCATAAAACAAGTCTCAATACATTTCAAAAGAACAGAGTCATAAAATGTTTATTCCATGACCACAATGGAATGAAACTTGAAATTAATAACAGAAGGAAAACTGGAAAATTCATTAATACATGGAGGTTAAACAATACGCTCTTAAACAATCAATGGTTCAAAGAAGAACCAAAACCTATCAGATGCAGTGAAAGCAGTGCTCAGAGGGAAATTTATAACTGTAAATGCCTACATTATTTATTTTTTTATGTTTATTTTTTATTTATTTATTTTTTCTTACTGGTCATCCATTTTATACACATCAGTGTATACATGTCAATCCCAATCTCCCAATTCATCACACCCCCACCCCCACCCCCTGCCGCTTTCCCCCCTTGGTGTCCATACATTTTTTCTCTACTTCTGTGTCTCAATTTCTGCTCTGCAAACCGGTTAATCTGTACTGTTTTCTAGGTTCCACATATATGTGTTAATATACGATATTTGTTTTTCTCTTTCTGACTTACTTCACTCTGTATGACAGTGTCTAGATGCATTCACATCTCTACAAATGACCCAATTTCGTTCCTTTTTATGGCTGAGTAATATTCCATTGTATATATGTACCACATCTTCTTTATCCATTCGTCTGTCGATGGGCATTTAGGTTGCTTCCATGACCTGGCTATTGTAAATAGTGCTGCAATGAACATTGGGGTGCATGTGTCTTTTTGAATTATGGTTTTCTCTGGGTATACGCCCAGTAGTGGGATTGCTGGGTCATATGGTAATTCTATTTTTAGTTCTTTAAGGAACCTCCATACTGTTCTCCATAGTGGCCGTATCAATTTACATTCCCACCAACAGTGCAAGAGGGTTCCCTTTTCTCCACACCCTCTCCAGCATTTGTTGTTTGTAGATTTTCTGATGATGCACACCTCTAACTGGTGTGAGGTGATACCTCATTGTAGTTTTGATTTGCATTTCTCTAATAATTAGTGATGTTGAGCAGCTTTTCATGTGCTTCTTGGCCATCTCTATGTCTTCTCTGGAGAAATGTCTATTTAGGTCTTCTGTCCATTTTTGGACTGGGTTGTTTGTTTTTTTAATATTGAGCTGCATGAGCTGTTTATATATTTTGGAAATTAATCCTTTGTCTGATGATTCATTTGCAAATATCTTCTCCCATTCTGAGGGTTGCCTTTTCGTCTTGTTTATGGTTTCCTTTGCTGTGCAAAAGCTTTCAAGTTTCATTAGGTCCCATTTGTTTATTTTTGTTTTTATTTCCATTACTCTAGGAGGTGGATCAAAAAATATCTTGCTGTGATTTATGTCAAAGAGTGTTCTTCCTATGTTTTCCTCTAAGAGCTTTATAGTGCCCGGTCTTACATTTAGGGCTCTAATCCATTTGGAGTTTATTTTCGTGTATGGTGTTAGGGAGTGTTCTAATTTCATTCTTTTACATGTAGCTGTCCAGTTTTCCCTGCACCACTTATTGAAGAGACTGTCTTTTCTCCATTGTATATCCTTGCCTCCTTTGTCATAGATTAGTTAACCACAGGTGCGTGGGTTTATCTCTGGGCTTTCTATCCTGTTCCATTGACGTATGTTTCTGTTTTTGTGCCAGTACCATATTGTCTTGATTACTGTAGCTTTGTAGTATAGTCTGAAGTCAGGGAGTCTGATTCCTCCAGCTCCGTTTTTTTCTCTCAAGACTGCTTTGGCTATTAGGGGTCTTTTGTGTCTCCATACAAATTTTAAGTTTTTGTTCTAGTTCTGTAAAAAATGCCATTGGTAATTTGATAGGGATTGCATTGAATCTGTAGATTGCTCTGGGTAGTATAGTCATTTTCACAATATTGATTCTTCCAACCCAAGAACATGGTATATCTCTCCATCTGTTGGTATCATCTTTAATTTCTTTCATCAGTGTCTTACAGTTTTCTGCATACAGGTCTTTTGTCTCCCTAGGTAGGTTTATTCCTAGGTATTTTATTCTTTTTGTTGCAGTGGTAAATGGGAGTGTTTCCTTAATTTCTCTTCCAGATTTTTCATCATTAGTGTATAGGAAAGCAAGAGATTTCTGTGCATTAATTTTGTATCCTGCAATTTTACCAAATTCATTGATTAGCTCTAGTAGTTTTCTGGTGGCATCTTTAGGATTCTCTATGTATAGTATCATGTCATCTGCAAACAGTGACAGTTTTACTTCTTCTTTCCAATTTGTATTCCTTTTATTTTTCTTCTCTGATTGCTGTGGCTAGGACTTCCAAAACTATGTTGAATAATAGCAGTGAGAGTGGACATGCTTGTCTTGTTCCTAATCTTAGAGGAAATGCTTTCAGTTTTTCACCATTGAGAATGATGTTTGCTGTGGGTTTGTCATATATGGCCTTTATTATGTTGAAGTAGGTTCCCTCTATGCCCACTTTCTGGAGAGTTTTTATCATAAATGGGTGTTGAATTTTGTCAAAAGCTTTTTCTGCATCTATTGAGATGATCATATGGTTTTTATTCTTCAATTTGTTAATATGGTGTATCGCATTGATTGATTTGCATATATTGAAGAATCCTTGCATCTCTGGGATAAATCCCACTTGATCATTGTGCATGATCCTTTTAATGTGTTGTTGGATTCTGTTTGCTAGTATTCTGTTGAGGATTTTTGCATCTATATTCATCAGTGATACTGGTCTGTAATTTTCTTTTTTTGTAGTATCTTTGTCTGGTTTTGGTATCAGGGTGATGGTGGCCTCACAGAATGAGTTTGGGAGTTTTCCTTCCTCTGTAAATTTTTGGAAGAGTTTGAGAAGGATGGGTGTTAGCTCTTCTCTACATGTTTGATAGAATTCACTGTGAAGCCATCTGGTCCTGGACTTTAGTTTGTTGGAAGATTTTTAATCACAGTTTCAATTTCATTACTTGTGATTGGTCTGTTCATATTTTCTATTTCTTCCTGGTTCAGTCTTGGAAGGTTATACCTTTCTAAGAATTTGTCCATTTCTTCCAGGTTGTCCATTTTATTGGCATAGAGTTGCCTGTAGTAGTCTCTTAGGATGCTTTGTATTTCTGCCATGTCTGTTGTAACTTCTCCTTTTTCATTTCTAATTTTATTGACTTGAGTCCTCTCCCTCTTTTTCTTGATGAGTCTGGCTAATGGTTTATCAATTTTGTTTATTTTCTCAAAGAACCAGCTTTTAGTTTTATTGATCTTTGCTATTGTTTTCTTTGTTTCTATTTCATTTATTTCTGCTCTGATCTTTATGATTTCTTTCCTTCTGCTAACTTTGGGTTTTGCTTGTTCTTCTTTCTCTAGTTCCTTTAGGTGTAACGTTAGATTGTTTATTTGAGATTTTTCTTGTTTCTAGAGGTAGGCTTGTATAGCTATAAACTTCCCTCTTAGAACTGCTTTTGCTGCATCCTACAGGTTTTGGATCATTGTGTTTTTATTGTCATTTGTCTCTAGGTATTTTTTGATTTCCTCTTTGATTTCTTCAGTGATCTCTTGGTTATTTAGTAACGTATTGTTTAGCCTCCATGTGTTTGTGTTTTTTACGTTTTTTTCCCTGTAATTGACTTCTAATCTCATAGTGTTGTGGTCAGAAAAGATGCTTGATATGATTTCAATTTTCTTAAATTTACTGAGGCTTTATTTGTGACCCAAGATGTGATCTATCCTGGAGAATGTTCCGTGTGCACTTGAGAAGAAAGTGTAATCTGCTGTTTTTGGATGGAATGTCCTATAAATATCAGCTAAATCTATCGGGTCTATTGTGTCATTTAATGCTAGTGTTTCCTTATTAATTTTCTGTCTGGATGATCTGTCCATTGGTGTAAGTGAGGTGTTAAAGTCCCCCACTATTATTGTGTTACTGTCGATTTCCTCTTTTATAGCTGTTAGCAGTTGCCTTATGTATTGAGGTGCTCCTATGTTGGGTGCATATATATTTATAATTGTTTTATCTTCTTCTTGGATTGATCCCTTGATCCTTACGTAGTGTCCTTCCTTGTCTCTTGTAACATTCTTTATTTTGCAAGTCTATTTTATCTGATATGAGTATTGCTACTCCAGCTTTCCTTTGATTTCCATTTGCATGGAATATCTTTTTCCATCCCCTCACTTTCAGTCTGTATGTGTCCCTAGGTCTGAAGTGGGTCTCTTGTAGACAGCATATATATGGGTCTTGTTTTTGTATCCATTCAGCGAGCCTGTGTCTTTTGGTTGGAGCATTTAATCCATTCACGTTTAAGGTAATTATTGATATGTATGTTCCTATGACCATTTTCTTAATTGTTTTGGGTTTGTTTTTGTAGGTCCCTTTCTTCTCTTGTGTCTCCCACTTAGAGAAGTTCCTTTACCATTTGTTGTAGAGCTGGTTTGGTGGTGCTGAATTCTCTTAACTTTTGCTTGTCTGTAAAGCTTTTGATTTCTCCATCGAATCGGAATGAGATCCTTGCTAGGTAGAGTAATCTTGGTTGTAGGTTCTTCCCTTTCATCACTTTAAGTATATCATGCCACTCCCTTCTGGCTTGCAGAGTTTCTGCTGAGAAATCAGCTGTTAACCTTATGGGAGTTCACTTGTATGTTATTTGTCATATTTCCCTTGCTGCTTTCAATAATTTTTCTTTGTCTTTAATTTTTGCCAATTTGATTACTATGTGTCTTGGCATGTTTTCCTTGGGTTTATCCTGTATGGGACTCTCGGCGCTTCCTGGACTTGGGTGGCTATTTCCTTTCCCATGTTAGGGAAGTTTTTGACTATATTCTCTTCAAATATTTTCTCTGGTCCTTTCTCTCTCTCTTCTCCTTCTGGGACCCCTATAATGCAAATGTTGTTGCGTTTAATGTTGTCCCAGAGGTCTCTTAGGCTGTCTTCACTTCTTTTCATTCTTTTTTGTTTATTCTGTTCTGTAGCAGTGAATTCCACTGTTCTGTCTTCCAGGTCACTTATCTGTTCTTCTGCCTCAGTTATTCTGCTATTGATTCCTTCTAGTTTAGTTTTCATTTCAGTTATTGTATTGTTCATCTCTGTTTGTTTGTTCTTTAATTCTTCTAGTTCTTTGTTAAACATTTCTTGCATCTTCTCGATCTTTGCCTCCATTCTTTTTCCGAGGTCCTGGATCATCTTCAGTATCATTATTCTGAATTCTTTTTCTGGAAGATTGCCTATCTCCATTTCATTTCGTTGTTTTTCTGGGGTTTTATCTTGTTCCTTCATCTGGTACATAGCCCTCTGCCTTTTCATCTTGTCTATCTTTCTGTGAATGTGGTTTTTGTTCCACAGGCTGCAGGATTGTAGTTCTTCTTGCTTCTGCTGTCTGCCCTCTGGTGGATGAAGCTATCTAAGAGGCTTGTGGAAGTTTCCTGATGGGAGGGACTGGTAGTGGGTAGAGCTGGCTGTTGCTCTGGTGGGCAGAGCTCAGTAAAACTTTAATCCGCTTGTCTGCTGATGGGTGGGGCTGGGTTCCCTCCCTGTTGGTTGTTTGGCTTGAGGTGACCCAACACTGGAGCCTACCCAGGCTCTTTGGTAGGGCTAATGGCAGACTCTGGGAGGGCTCATGCCAAGGAGTACTTCCCAGAACTTCTGCTGCCAGTGTCCTTGTCCCTTGGTGAGCCACAGCTGCCCCTCGCCTCTACAGGAGACCCTCCAACACTAGCAGGTAGGTCTGGTTCAGTCTCCTATGGGGTCACTGCTCCTTCCCCTGGGTCCCGATGTACACACTACTTTGTGTGTGCCCTCCAAGAGTGGACTCTCTGTTTCCCCCAGTCCTGCCGAAGTCCTGCAATCAAATCCCGCTAGCCTTCCAAGTCTGATTCTCTAAGAATTCGTCCTCCCATTGCTGGACTCGTAGGTTGGGAAGCCTGACGTGGGGCTCAGAACCTTCACTCCAGTGGGTGGACTTCTGTGGTATAAGTGTTCTCCAGTTTGTGAGTCACCCACCCAGCAGTTATGGGATTTGATTTTATTGTGGTAGCGCCCCTCCTACTGTCTCACTGAGGATTCTCCTTTGTCTTTGCATGTGGGTATCTTTTTTGGTGAGTTCCAGTGTCTTCCTGTCAATGACTGTTCAGCAGTTAGTTGTGATTTTGGTGTTCTCGAAAGAGGGAGTGAGAGCATGTCCTTCTACTCTGCCATCTTGAAGCAATCCAAATGCCTGCTTTAAAGAAGAAGAAATATCTAAAATAATCCAACTTTCCACCTTAAGGAAATAGAAAAAGAAGAAAAACTAAACCAAAGCAAGCAAAAGAAAGAAAATAATGAAGATAAGAGCAGAGATAAATGAAATAGAGGATCAAAACACAATAGAGAGAATCAATGAACTCAAAAGTTGGTTCCTTGAAAAGATTAAAAAAAAAAAATTGACAAACCTTTAGTTAGAATGACTGAGAAAAAACAGAGAAGACTCAAATTACCAAAAGCAGGAATGGTGGAGACAACATAGCACAGTGGTTAAGAGTCTGGACTGTGGAGCTAGACTGCCAAAAGCAAAAATAAAAGTGGGGACATCCTAATGACCTTACAGAAATAAACAGGATTATAAAAGATGGCTATGAACAACTTCATGCCAACAAATTAGATAACCTGGATGAAATGGACAAATTCCTAGAAACACACAAACTACCAAAACTGGCTCAAGAAGAAACAAACTTTTACAGACCTACAACAAATAAAGATATTAAATCAGTAATCAAAATCTTCCAACAAAGAAAATCTCAGGACCAGATGGCTTCATTGGTGAATTCTACAGTGTTCAAAGAAGAATTAACAACAACAACCCTTCTCAACTCTTCCAAAGAACAGAAGAGGAAACACTTCTGAATTCATTCTATGAAGCCAGTATTACTCTGACCAAAGCCAGACACAGACATCAAAGAAAAGAAAACTAAAAACCAATATACCAATATGAGTATAGATGCAAAAATTCCTCAACATAATACTAGCAAACAGATTCTAGAAGCATATTAAGAAGATTATATACATAACCAAGTTGAATTTATCCCAAGAATGCAAGGGTGGTTCAACATACAAAAAGTAATCAACAAAATACACAATATTAATAGAATGAAGGTAAAAAAACAACTGTGATCATCTCAATTTATGCAGAAAAAGGAGTTTACAAAACCCAACATCTTTTCATGATAAAAAATGCTCAACAAATTATGAATAAAAGGGAAATTCCACAACATGGTAAAGGCCACCTATGAAAAACCCACAGCTAACATCATAGTTAATGGTGAAAGACTAAATGCTTTCTAAGATCATGAACAATGCAAGGCTGTCTACTCTTACCATTTCTATCCAATATTGTATAGGAAGTCCTGCCTAGGGCAATTAGTAAAAACAAAGACAGTTAAAAATGGCAAGGCTTCCCAAAGTGAGCAACAGATTCAGTGCAACCTTTATCAAAATTCCATCTGCCTATTTTGCAGAAATGGATGAACTGATCCTAAAATTCATATATAATTGCAAGGGACCTTGATTAGCCAAAACAATCTTGAAAAAAATACAAAGTTGGAGGACTCACACTTTCCAATTTCAGGACTTACTACAATGCTATGATAATCTAGGCAGTATGCTAATCACACACAACGGAGTGAAGTTAGAACCTTACCTAATAAAATATTTTAAAATGAACTCAAAATAGATCAAAGACCTAAACGTAAGAGCTAAAACTATAAAACTCTTAGAAGTAAACATAGGATTTAATCTTCATGACCTTAAATTTGGCAATAAATTCTTAGATATGGTACCAAAGCACAAGCAACAAAAGAAAAATATATAAATTGGACTTCATCAAAATTAAAACTTTTGTGTATGAAAGGGTTCTATCAAGGAAGTGAAAAGGCAACCTATAGAATGGGAGAAAATATTTGCAGACCATATATCTGACAAAGAATTAATATCTAGAACATATAAAGAACTCCTACAACTCAACAACAACAACAACAAAACAACCCAGTTAAAAAAAATGGGCAAAGGACTTGAATAGATAGTTCTTCAAAGAAGATATAGAACTGGACAATAAGTACATGAAAAGATGCTCATCATCATTAATCACTAGAGAAATGCTAATTAAAACAACAATAAGATATCACTTCACACCCACTAGGATGCCTATGATTTTAAAAAATGAAAAATAACAAATGTCACTGAAGATATCAAGAAATTGGAACTCATATTACACACTGCTGGTGGGAATATAAAAGGTGCAACTGCTGGGAAAAAGAGTTTGGCTGTTCCTCTAAAAGTTAAACACAGGGACTTCCCTGGTGACACAGTGGATAAGAATCCGCCTGCCAATGCAGGGGACATGGGTTCAATCCCTGGTCCGGGAAGATCCCACATGCCGCGGAGCAACTAAGCCCGTGCGCCACAACTACTGAACCTGCACTCTACAGCCCGTGAGCCACAACTACTGAAGCCCACATGCCTAGAGCCCATGCTCCGCAACAAGAGAAGCCACCACAATGGGAAGCCTGTGCACTGCAATGAAGAGTAGCCCCTGCTTGCCGCAACTAGAGAAAGCCCGCGTGCGGCAACGAAGACCCAATGCAGCCAAAAATAAATGAATAAATTTTTTTAAAAATTAAGAAAAAAAAAAGTTAAACACAGAATTACCATGTGAACCAGCAATCCACTTCTAGGTATATACACAAAAGAACTGAAAACAGATGTTCAAGATAAAACTTCTACAAGAATTTCATAACAGTACTATTCACAGTACCCAAAAGGCAGAAACAACCCAATATTCACTGATGGATGAATGGATAAACAAAATGTTGTATATCCATACAATGGAATGCTATTTGGTCATAAAAAGGAATGAACACTGATCCATACTTCAACATGGATCAACCTTGAAAACATTGTGCCAAGTGAAAGAAGCCAGATACAAAAGGCCATATCTTGTATTATTCCATTTATACGAAATATACAGAATAGGTGAATCCATAGAGACAAAAAGCAAATTAGTTGTCAGGGGCTGGGGTGAGGAAGAAATGGGGATTGACTGCTGAATGGGTATGAAAATGTTCTGCAATGAGATAGTGCTGATGGTCACATAATATTAGGAATGTACTAAGGCCACTGAATTGTAACTTTAAAAAGGCTAAAACGGTGAATTTTATGTTATGTGACTTTTACATCAATAAAAAACACAGCACCCCAATCCTGCAGAATATCACCCGTAGGCTGGCAACTTAACTTTGCTTCTAAGAGGCCCTTCCAACATTCTAGTGGGCCAACAGTAGCTTCTGGTGACACATTCCCTGGGAAGATCAGTGGGTCCTGGGATCATGTGCTCATTGCTGTACATCCTTTGTCATTAAGTGAGTCCCTTGGTATAAGACAAGGTAATGTGGGATCTTATGAAGATAAGTCAGACTCTTTGTAAGTTCTCAGATGGTGGTGCTGGCTGCCACCCTGTTGGGAGGACAGGCAGTGAGAAGCAGATGCTGGCTGCCAGAATTTGGGTCTGGATACAATGTACTGTAAAGGCCTGATGGGATAAGGGTGAGAAACCAACAGTGCATCTTTCAAAAAGAGAAGTTCAAAACAAATGACAATGAAAACACAATGACTCAAAACTTATGGGATGCAGCAAAAGCAGTTCTAAGAGGGAAGTTTATAGCAATACAATCCTACCTCAAGAAACAAGAAAAATCTCAAATAAATTACCTAACCTTACACCTAAAGCAACTAGAGAAAGAAGAACAAACAAAATCCAAAGTTAGTAGAAGAAAAGAAATCATAAAGATCAGAGCAGAAATAAATGAAATAGAAACGAAGAAAACAATAGCAAAGATCAATGAAAGTAAAAGCTGGTTCTTTGAGAAGATAAACAAAATTGATCAACCTTTAGCCAGACTCATCAAGAGAAAAAGGGAGACGACTCAAGTCAATAAAATTAGAAATGAAAAAGGAGAAGTTACAACTGACACTGCAGAAATACAAAGGATCATAAGAGACTACTATAAGCAACTCTATGCCAATAAAACGGACAACCTGGAAGAAATGGACAAATTCTTAGGAAGGTACAAGCTTCCAAGACTGAACCAGGAAGAAATAGAAAATATGAACAGACCAATCACAAGTAATGAAATTGAAACTGTGATTAAAAATCTTCCAACAAACAAAAGTCCAGGACCAGATGGCTTCACAGGCAAATTCTATCAAGCATTTAGATAAGATCTAACACCTATCCTTCTCAAACTCTTCCGAAAAACAGAAGTTCAAACCGATGAAAATCTTCCTAACTGAGGTATCTTAGGCAATGCTGGCACTCTGGGCAGCAGACCCCTGGAAAAGTGAGATGTCTTTCTACTTCTAAAAAAACCAAAGCTCCATTTATGATGCAACATGGTTAGCACCTATCTATGTACACTGTCTCCACTGATTCTTTTAGAAGCTCTTCAGGATGAATGTCCTCACTGCAAATGCGGGAACTGTTGCCTATAAGTCTAAGTAACTGCAATGTGATCACAGGACTAAGAGGTGGAGGTGGAGGTGAACAGGGCTGTTACACTCCATGATCCACGCTGTTTCTTTAATGAGGTTTCGCAAATACATGGTACATCTGCTACCATCACCTACTCCAGTGCTCCTGGCAGATATTATTAATCAATCATGGCTTCCTTTCCCTCTGAGTCTGGACTCAGCTTTACCATCCTCTGCAAGACAGCCACTCTAAAAAACTGGCACTTTGGATGAAAACTCCTCTACTGTCCTAGCATCACACACCACACTGCCTCCTTCTATCTGAACTGGCATCTCCTGAATCTACTTTTGAGCCAACAGAAAGTCCCAAGTCTATCCAGAAGACCCCTCTAGGATGTGGCCACTTCTTACCTGGGGCCAGAATGACGTGTGGTTGTGAAGCCCGGGCAGCAGTGGGCCAACTGAAGACAGAGACAAGGGTCAGGAACTGAAAGAAACAGGAGGAAATAAAGGCAGGAGGTGAGGGTCCCAGCCCCATGTCTGCTTCATTTCCAGGAGGAAGCGAGTGGCTCAGGCCTGGCCAATCAGTCCCAGTAACTGAAAGTGGCACATGACCTGGGGCCAGGCCCATCATAATGAATCCTGGAACTCTGTTTGCAATTTTGGGAAAGAGGTAAGATGACTAAGTTGTAGAATGTCCCCTTGGCGCTGCTGTGGCCATCTTGCCAGCATGAAGGCAGCGCCTGGCTGAGAACAGAGTCAGCAGAACTAAAGCAGAGCCAAGGGGTAGAGCGAGAGAGACTCCTGCTGGTGTGGCTCGAGCCCTGGGTGCAGCCATGGCTAGTCCGCTCCTCCTGCTCCTTTCTGTTTCCTAAGCCAGTTGGAGTTATTTGTCAATTGTCAATGAAAAACATCCTGGTTAAGACAATCTATTTGTGTTCCATAGCTGTTCTTTGCCTCAATTGTTTAAAAATATGCCCCTCATCTTCTGTGTGGATTGAGCATCTCTTCACTCATCTTTGCCCAAATCACTACCCCTGCCCCACTCTTACTGCTGTTAGCCAACCTACAGGCCCCTCCTGGGCTACCTGCTCAAACTCCCCCAGGTTTATGAGATAGCTGCCTGGTGAGCCTCTGTGCATCTTTTGGAAAACCTCCTTCCTCTAAGACAGGAAGTATTGTGTTTGATACCCAATGTTCCCGATGAAGAAATCATGACATCAAATCCTCTCCGACTGCAGTGCCAGGAAAATATAGGTACTGTTAATCACACAGTTATTCAGTGATGGGGCCAGGATTCAAACCCAGGGTGTGTGGCTCCCAAGCTCACTGCCACCAATGAAGTATCCTGTCCCTATTCAGTAAGTGGCTATGATTGTTGTTACTAACAGTGATAATCAGTCACTCCAACGCAATGGCCTGATCACCGGCCCTACCCCATCTTCCAACTACTCCAATTCGCTTTATAAGAAATAATCTACAGCTGGATAAGAAGTAAAGTAGCCATGTTAGGACCTGTACTCCAGAATGGAGAAAGCCACCTGAGGCAGACACAAAGTTTCCTTGTTCCATAGCTATCTTTTTCAATATAATAAGCTTCAAAAAACCAGTTTTCCTGGGCATATATCTGGAGAAAATCAGAATTTGAAAAGATACATGCACCCAATGTTCATAGCAGCACTATTTACAATAGCCAAGACATGGAAAGAACCTAAATGTCCATCGACAGAGGAATGGACAAAGAAGATGTGGTATATATATACAATGGAATATTACTCAGCCATAAAAAGAAGGAAAAAATACCATTTGCAGCAACATGGATGGACCTAGAGATTATCATACTAAGTGAAGTAAGTCAGACAAAGACAAATACCATATGATATCACTCATATGTGGAATCTAATTTTTAAAAAATTATACAAATGAACTTATTTACAAAACAGAAACAGACTTAAAGATACTGAAAACAGACTTATGGTTACCAAAGGGGAAATGTGGCAGGGGGAGGGATAAATCAGGAGCTTGGGATTAACATAAACACACTACTATATATGATAGAGAACCAACAAGAACCTACTGTATAGCACAGGGAACTCTACTCAATATTCTGTGATAACCTATATGAGAAAAGAACCTGAAAAAGAGTGAATATATGTATACGTATAGCTTAACTGAATCACTGTGCTGTACACTTGAAACTAACACAACATTGTAAATCAACTATACTCCAATAAAGTAAAACAAAATAAACAGTTTATTTGGTACAATAAAAGCTGGGTCAATCCATACTTTATTACCTGGCTATCTCTCATCTACCAATCTTACCTGGGCATTGTAGGTGATATGAATTATGAACCTAGGAGCTAAGAAATGTGTGGGTTCCAGGCCTAGCTCTGCCATTAGCCATGTACAGCTTCAGGCCACTTTCTTCCCCTCTCTGAACATCACTTTCCACATCTGTAAAATTGGAAGGTGGGTATGTGTGCATGTGTGTGTGAGGTCTGACTAGAGTGATATTTCCCAAAGTGTTTTCCAGTAGGCATTTTTCAGAAGTTAAAAAAAATCCCCCCCATCCCCCTGGTCCAGTAATTTTGGGAACACTGGGTGGGACAAAGTTAAACAACAGTATATGTACTGCAGGACTTCTTGGAAACTTCAGTCTGCTCTTATGCATTGTGACTCTGACAGGAAGGCAGAGCACACAGTAGTTCCCAAACTTACTTGACAGAGGAAATTTTTCTAGGTACACTCTCTTACGGGGGAGTTGTTTTGTGAGACAGAATTTAGGAAAAGTTAGATTAGGGGATCTGTAGGATCCCTTTCAGCTCTGAGAAGTTTTAATTCAAAATTCACTATTTTGGCCTAGGGCTCTGTGAGATGTTAAACTACATCCTGAATCATGAAAGAAAAAAGTAATTATGGTCAGTAAAGTTTAGATGGAGTTTAGTTGTAATTTATAGAATTCCAGTTGCTGAAAATGAGAGAACCCATGAGTGGATGGATGGTTACGATCCAATAAACCGAACATTCAATGAACCTGGACCACGCCAGTCAACAGAGGGAGCTATATTGTAAGCTGACCTCATGACAAGTTTCCCTTTTGGAAATTCGAGGATATACAGGTTACCCTTTCTGTACTCCCAGAGTCTGGGAATATATATAGTCACAAATTCATGGCTTGAGGAAAGTGACTTAGAGACTCTGAGTCGTAAAATCAAAATGGCTTTGAACCATTTCAAAAAGGCACTATTTCCGAAAGGAAAAAGAACTGCCTGTTAGCATGCATGTTGTCTGCAGGAAAGCAAAGAAGCAAAATGAGCTAACGAGCGTCTCATTGAACCCGCCTGGGGAAGAAATTAATTCTGTAGCAGCCCTGATTACTAATTGTAAAAACATGCACAATGCAATTTACATTCTATTCAGGGAGCTTTCTTCATTGTCTTATTTTGGTAAGTATAAAAAGTACTCATAGAAAAGGACTTCATAGATTCATTCTTGACTGAAGTCCTCTAAATCTATTTTCACTCAAAACTGAATTCTCCCATCATGGGGGTTTTCAAGAGGCAGCTAGGTGTAGGGCAACGGGCGTAGCACTGGAGTCAGACATTTACTCGATGAATCTGTACTGGGTAGCCACTACGTGCCAAGCACCGGGAATACAGCAGTGACCAAAGAAGCCAGAAATCCCTATCCTGATAGAGCTGCCATCCTGGCTCTGTCACTTATCAGCTGCGTGAGCTTGGGCAAGTCATTTAATATCTCTGAGCCTTAGCTCATTATAGCATGGTCACAGGATTGTTGGGAAAGCTCTATGTCAGATTTTGTACGTGGAGTGTCAAGCCTAGGGCCAGGCACCTAAATGTCTTCTAGAAAGGGCAGTCAGGATCATGGCTCTTGCAGCCAGAGGGGGAGAAGGGAGTTCAGATAGATCCAGGGAGGCCTCACACTACAGGCAGAGCCTTTGACGAAGGTGCAGGATGAGCAGGGGCATCTGGGAATAATGGCTCACCTCCCCAAAGAAGCCCCACTTGTGTTCCCTGCCTTTCAACCGATCCCCTCGCTTTTCCCAGGTTTGCCAGCATGAGCAGCTGCTGGGCTTGGTGACCCCTTAACCCCAGGGCCTGCCTGCTGGTCCACGTCCTCACACAGGGAACCAGCTTCCCTGACAGAAGTTCAGCCCTCACTGCTCTAGCCCCTTGGATACTCTCCAAGGTCACAGACAGGCCTCACCGCAGCCTCACTGCCAGCCCAAAGGCATCCAGGAGGTGGTCAGCACAGATCCAGCCCACTCCACCTGAAGGCCGTTCACTCGCACATCCTGCCCGGCCTGCCGCTGTCTTGCCTCACGCCCTTGAGCTGCTAGCTTCCCCCTCTGAGTCAGGTTCTCCTCTGTAGACTGCAGGGATTTGGCCAGACTGCTCTATGGGTGTCCCCCAGTTCTGGGGTTCTACAAGGTTCCTCTCACAGGACACCTGGCAGAGATTTGGAATTAGTCAAACTTCAGTTTTCCCATTATTACTTGCACTTTTGGAGCTCAGTTTTTCTATCTGTAAAAATGGGGTTAATAATCCCTACTTCTAAATCAAGACTGTTGACACAGTGGAGAGAACATGGATCTTGAATCGGACAGACTTGAGTTTGAATATTGGTGTCACTATTTGCAAGGCAGGTCACTTCTGCTCTCTGGAAGCCTCAGTTTCTTCATCTGCAAAATAGGCATGTGGCACCTACCTTGAATTGTAGAAGTGAGGCAAACTATGCATTATACCTGCACATAGTAGATGATCAATAATTGGCAGCTCTTATTATTATTGTGGTTGTTATTTACTCTAAAATAAGTGCCTGATTAAAAGCTGATACCATCCCCAATTTCCACCACCATGCTCACCCTCTCCGGGTCTCTGAGGCTGGGGTTCCTCCTGCCTCTAATCAGTGATGGGGCTTCTGTGGCTGAAAGCTACATCCAGAGGGGTCTCAGTGGCTGCAACAAATTCCTTTTAGGCTGCAGAGTCCATGGTCCATGCAACACTTCCTGTTGAAAGGTGTGTTCTCAAATACATATGATGTGCCCTCAAACACACAATACCCTACTCGGCCTCTTCTTCTGGGATCCTAATTCTGGTTCATGCTTTGTAGCGGATATAAAGCCATCCTTTCTTTGAGAGATTTGAATCTCAAATTTTCCCATGACCTCACCCATCGCCGCCCTTTGTCCCATGCTCTGCTGTACAGCTGGGACTGTCCGTTCAGAAGAGCACGTGACACCGAAAGGGACTAGAATTCCTGAATCTCAGGGTTAGAGGGGGATGAATGGTACTTAGTTGAAACCCTCTTCTGGTGCTTGAACTTTCTCTACTCCACCCTCTGCTGAGGGTTCCTTCAGCCTATCCTTAGTTACCTCCCATGACGGGGAACTCACTAAACACAAAGGTGGTCGTTTCATCACCTACCCGGTTGCCAGTTAGCTGCCTGGCTTGCTTGAAAAAGCATCGATCAACAGTGAAAGAAAAGCTTCTCTCACAGGTAAGTCATCTGTGAATTGTAGTTCCAAAGAACAATACTGTTTTCTTGTCCACCCCACTCCCTAACTCTGAACTTTGTGGCCACAAAAAATAGAGAGATGACATTTTTCTCTAGAATAACAAAACTCTGTTAATGTGTCTCTTTTATTCACCCACCCGCTAGACATTCCCACAAGGAATCTACTTTAGATGCCCAGAGAGAACGCATTTCAACTCTAAACATAATGAGCTAGTTTCCAGAAGGAGGAGGAGGAGAGGCATTTATGGGCATAGATAAATCATATCCTTGGCCAAATACCCTCTTCTATTTTCCAACAGGGAACCCAGAGCAATTTCAGAACACAACACTGTTTTCCTTGTGCAGCTTCAGAAACCGAGGCGCAGAGAAGTGAAGGTCACCCAACAAATCAAGGGCAAAGGCATGCACTAAATCCCAGGAATCCAAGACCTCCCAGCATAGTAATTGATTCTCTAAGATAAATGTTTGTCTTGCTAACCAGGGAAATTTATTGTGGTCTTTACAGAGGGATTCTTGAGGCTCAAAATTATAAACAGGGAAACAGGGCCTGGTAATAAGTTGAGTGATTAATTGGCAGAGAAAGCTTTCAAGGAGGGAAAGGATCAATGAGCTGAAAAAAAATCAAACATCTTTTAGGAAGTTTCCCCGCTCTCTTACATTGTTTTAATTTTTCATGCTTGGTCTCATCATTAAACATTTTTGAAGTGGGTTTTTATTTTGTTTCTTGTTTTTTGCTTTTTCAGTTATTCTTCCGGTAAGGTTATTTGATTACATCTCCCACTTAGATTATTTCTTAGGTTAAATTGTACTTAACCTTTGTCCAGTGAAGCAGAACAGAGCCTTGCTTATCTGAAGTAAATGGGACCAAGAAGCCATGGAAACATAATCAGAAATGGCTGAGATACAGCACATTTTGTTTATTTGCTGAGGAAAGGGGCACAGTGAGGGTTAGTGTCGAGGTCATGGGACATAGGAGCTGTGACAGCTCTGAGGGAGCCACCTGAAGAGTGGACCCACTCATAGCAGCAGCTCGGAAGCAGCAGGTCCCCAGCAGTAGGAGAGTATGGGCTCTGGACTGAGATGATGGTTACCTTCCCAGTTCTGCCTTGCGCTTGCTGTGTGACTTCAGCAAGCTGGGCAACCTCTCTGTGTCTCAGTTTTCTCAGCCACCTCTGGCTAACCTGGGAAGCTCCATGGGGGTAAGGGCTGTGTCTGTTGTGTTAATCAGTGTTTTCTTAGTGCCTAGTGGATAACAGGCAGTTGGTAAGTGTCTGCTAAATGAATGAATGGAAAAGGGTCATTGTGAAGATTAAATGAGAGATTGTAAGTAAAAGCCTAAGACATTTTAGATGCTCTTTAAACAGTAATTCTTACATTGCCAGACTCCTTCCATCAGTGTCTAGGCCGGAAGGAGTCTGGTGTTGCATCGTAGAGCAGCCCCTTGTCCTGCGGATGAGGAAACTGAGGTCTGTCTGTTCATTCATTTAACACACACACATGAGGTGCCTCCTAGCTGTCAGGCACTATACTGGGGGTATACCAAGACAGATAAAATCGCTAGGATGATGAAGCTCATGTCCGAGTGGGAAGAGACAGTAAATGAGTAGACAGGTGTATAAACAAGAATAATTTTACATGCCAACCAAGTGCTATGAGAATAAGAGAGGAGGTGACATGATAGAGAGGGTCTGACAGTGGTGGCTGGGGGCTGCGTTAGATGGGATGACCAGCTGGGGCCTCTCTGAGGAGGTCACAGAGGAGACCTGAATGACCAGAAGTAGACAGTCAGACTTAACTCGGAAGCCAGAGTGCTCCGGATCACTGCTGCTTCCTTGGTTTATTTTGGTGTTTGTTCTCATAGGTCTTTTTTCGAGGGAAGAGGATGTGACTCTTATTCTGATATAATTTTAAATTATAGAAAAGTTCTGAAATAGAATAAGAAACTCTCATCTTCTAGATTCACCAACTGTTAATGTTTTGCGCTTTTCTCTCTACTCTCTCTCTCTCTAAACATATTACATGTTATACACATATACATACACACTCACACACGCATACTTTTTTCAGACCATTTGAGAGTACATACTGCAAACATACTGCCCCATTACCCTATACTTCAGTGTGTATTTCCTAAAACAAGAACATTCTCGGGACTTCCCTGGAGGTCCAGTGGTTAGGACTTCGCCTTCCAATGCAGGGGGTGTGGGTTCGATCCCTGGTTAGGGAGCTAAGATCCCACATGCCTCGATGCCAAAAAACCAAAACATAAAACAGAAGCAATATTGTAACAAATTCAATAAAGACTTTAAAAATGGTCCATATCAAAAGAAAAAAATAAATCTTAAAAAAAAAGAACATTCTCTTACACAACCACAGTCTGTATTTAAACTTTGTCAATTGCTCCTACAATGACCTTTTAAAATGACATATATTTTTCTGGGCCCAGGATTTCCTACAGCATTTAGTCCTTACATCTCTTTAGTCTCCTTTAATCCAGAACACTTCCCTAGCCATTCTTTGTCTTTCTCGACCTTGACATTTTTTAAGCATGCAGGCCAGTTACTTTGTGACCTGTTGCTCTATTTGGGTTTGCTGATGCTTCCTGAGGAGCAGATTCAGGTATGCCTTTTTGGCAGGAACGCCACGGAACGTACACTCTGCCCTCCTCAGTACCTCACAGCAGGAGGCACATGGTGCTGGGCTGTCCCAGGGTGGGTGATGCTAACTTTGACTGCTGGGTGAAGGTGGTCTCTGCCAGGTTTCTCCACTATAAAGTTACTATTGTCCCCTTTGTAATTAATAAATCATTTGTGGGGAGGTACTTTTAGAATATAAATATTCTGTTCCTCAAACTTTCACCCATCAGTTTTAGCATTCGTGGGTGATTTTCTTACTCCATCTTTCCTTCTATGCTTATTAGTTGGCATTCTACTGCAAGGAAGAGTTTTTCCTTCTCCTTCATTTATTTATACAATAATTTATTTCCTTATAGCACTACAAACCCAGTGGCTTTTATTTTATTCAACAGGTTATAATCCACTACTACCAGATTTGTCTCCTATTTGGCCAACGAGAGCCCCTTTATCCCAGCCCCTGTGTTTTTTTGACGTGTCCCCATCATTCTTTAAGCATTTCCTTGCTTTCTGGCTCAAGATGTTTAAGACTCATCTTGCACTTTCCCTGCATGAGCCATGGAATCAGCCTTTTCTCCAACAAGCCTTTTGGTGTTAAAAGACACTTAGAATCCAAGCTCTAGGTGCCAGGTAGGCTCCTGCTACCAGTGCATTATTGCTCTTAGGCTCTCGCAGGGGATAGAGCTAGAAAGCTTCTCAAATGTTAATGTGCAGGAGGTACTGGGATATTGTTAAAGTGCAGATTCTGATTCAGTTGGTTGGATTTACCAGCTGGTGTCAGGTTCTGCTTTTCTAACAAGCTTCCAAGTGATGCTGACCTGCTGGCCCACAAGCCACCTCTTGAGCACCGAGGATATAGGACAATGGTTCTCAAACTTAGGCACGCGACAGAACCTGCAGGGTTTGTTCAAATACACACTCCCAGGCTCTACTTTTAACGTTTCTGATTCAGTAAGTTTAGGGTGGGGTTCCCAGGTGATGCTACTATTTCTGATCTGGGACCACACTTTGAGAACCACTGATCCAGGACATTGGTTCTCAAACGTGGCTATATTGGAATTCCTGGTGAGTTTTGTTTTGTTTCGTGTTGTTTTTTTTTTTTTGGCTGAGTGGCATGCGGGATCTTAGTTCCCTGACCAGGAATGAAACCTGCGGCCCCTACAGTGGAAGCGTAGAGTCCTAACCACTGGACGGCCAGGGAAGTCCCCTGGTGAGTTTGTTTGTTTGTTAAAAATACTGATCATTAAGGCCCCAGAGATGATGATTTAACTGGTATAGGATGTGGCCTGGGCACCAAGAATGCTATGACTTGCATAAGTGTTTCTATTGCTCAGCACAAGTTGAGAAGATTGTTGTAGAAAGAGGTAGGAGTAAATACAAAGGCCTTTGAGAGGGAATGAGCTTGACATTTTCAAGGGTCAGCAAGGAGGCCAGTGTGAAGGCCAGAGGAAGTGAGGTGAGAAAGGTGGGCAGGGGTAGGATCAGGGCGGGATGAGATGGGTCAGGTATGCAGAGGTCACTCTGGTGAGATGGGAAGCCACTGGAGACTTTAAGCACAGACGCCATGACATGAATGCCTTAACCATGACCCTCATCTGACAGTCCCGAGGCCAGCCCTCCTTATGCAGGTCCACAGGCTTTCTATCCAAATGAGTTAGAACTGTGACAAATAAAGGATGAATTATCTTCACAGCCTTCTCTTAGTGTTCCCTATATTTTAAGTACTGCCCATGGATTTTGTTCAGAATTACTTTCCAGAGCTTTGAAATCCTGAAAAAGTAAGTGTAGGCGTAGTCATAAGGTATTACCTCATGGAAGAAACACTTGGCAGATAGGGGACATCTCTAATTGTTGATAAACACACCCAGGAGCGCTTTGCTTTAAGAAAACACAATGTGTGTGGCACGGTGTGAACATACTTAATGTTACTGAACTTTACACTTAAAAGTGGTTAAGATGATAAATTTTAGAGTTTTTTACAATTAAAAAAAGATAATATTCATCATATATGTGAAAGACAAATCTACAAAGCTCTGAATTCTCTAATTTAACTTTGTTTTTGTTCTTCAGGAAAGTTACCATAGGTATTTCACTACCATATGAGAAACTCTATCATACCATTAAGAATAATGAAGAATTTAAGCCAAGAAAAAAAAAATGTATAAAACCATGAATTTGGGAAATGGATAAAGTTGAGAGCAACCACTCACTTTCACAAAAGGATTCTTCATGTGAGGGATTTTGCCTCAGGCTCACCTAAGCAACAGTGTCCCTCTAGGGCACTAAAAACAGGATTCACTTGACATGCAGCAACTGCGGAAACATAACCAGCCTGGAGAGAGAAGCTGATGAGAGGCCTTCCGTGATGTCAATTCCAACAAAGTGAAAATAACTTTGAGATTTCGCTTATCTGCTCTATCCCCTCAAGGTCACTGCACAATATGAGTGTGCTTGGATCGGACAGGATTCCTGGGACACAATTCACATTCTATTTTGATTCTGGCAGTTGGTAACCTTTCTTCTAGGAAATGGAACAACAACAACAAAAAAAACACCTGTTGGTGATATTCATGTCCTGAGCATGCGAGGGCAGGGAGGCTGCCCGGCGCAAATTGAGCAGAGGTGGGTGTGGCCCCGGGTAATTTTTAGCAACACTCCCGGGCCTGATAGTTGATGGCGGCCTGCAACCAGCTCTGTCAACCTGCCATGAAGATGACCTGTCCTTTCCCTCGGTTATTTGAGCCCTGGGTTTTTCCTGGGCAAGAGCTGACAGTGATGTCATCATCTCGTGATGCTGCTGGGTGACCTTGTTCACAGAGCTGGTTCCACTCATTTCTCTTGTACCCTAATATTGAACTGAGAAAAACACTGCTGAGAATCAAGGAGGGAGAGCGTCGAGACTCTGCACAAGGGAAGACCCCTTGACCTCTCATCTGATTTCCAAATACTTTTCATGATTAGCTTTTATCCGACCCACTTTCTAGCAGTCCTCAGCCTGGAAAAGCCTTTAAGGAAAAACAATGCAAAAAGAGATCAATGAGATTATTATTTTTTTTAATGTTGTAGTAGACTCAGCCAGGCAGAAACTATGAACTCATAAAGAACAGCTTTGATCCTTATTATAAGACAGAGAAATATTTACGAGTGGTCTTTTGTACTATGGACCAACCACAGAGGCCTGAAAGGCAGACAGGAGGAGACAAGAAGAACGGTACACGGAGCCGCTGGCTTAATTAAGGAAAACAAAGATATTCTGGGCTCCTACTGCATGCAGGCCCTGAGCCAGATGCTGGGTGGATGCCAGTGAATGCTTAGCCTCTTCATGAGGTGGGCATGGCTACCATCCTCGGTTTATGGAGGAAGAAACTGAAGAGCAGAGGCCAGACCTGTTGTTCACCTAGTAAGCCGTGGTGCGGGGAAATGAATGCAAGGCTTCCTGACTCCAGATCTGTACTGTTCACCTAGCACACAATTGTTGGCTTTCGAATACTATAACCAAGAGTTTTTCAAGAACTCCAAACTGAGGCTCTCTTAATCAGTAACAGAATGATGGCAGCCTTCCCCCCAACACACAATGCTTAGGCTGAAAGGACATTGCACAGATGAAGGCACTGAGGCTGTGAGCAGGTAAGAGGATCTGCTCGACAGCGGCAGCATCTGGACGCAAACCCTGACAAAAGCTCTCCGACCACCTGTCGACCACATGCACACGCAGGACAGAGTGCTAACAAAAGGCATGTTGTTTGGGATGTGGTCTTGTCAACAATCTCATTTTAATTCAGTAAGATGTGGGCACGAGGGACATTTCACCCTACAACTTAGTCCCTGGGGCCTAACAGCATGCTGTTTTCTTTCCTTCTTTGATCCTGGCAGCAACAGATATTGTTGGGTTAGAGCGCCACAAACTGTGAGGATTTAAGGAAATAAGTGGCGCAGACTTTGCTGGCCAGCATGAATCAGCGCTGACTGCAAACCAAGAAACGTGGAGGCAGAGAAGCAGAGAGCACAGCGCCACCTGCTGCTGACACCTGAGATGGCAGTGGAGGCACGCTCTGAGCTGGGCGCTGGGTTAGGAGCACAAGCCCATGGTGGGGGGGGGGTGTCAAATTCTCCCTCCATTTCCCTCATGTGAGGCCAGAAGGGGTCCGAGGCTTGCCAAAATTCACAAAACACGGATGAGAGAGCTATTTCCACCTCTGTTCTTCCCACCAGGCCACCTGAGGGGAGAGCAGTCATTTCCCCTCACGGGAACGGACTCCCAGCCGTCCTCTGCCTCAAGGAGGAAGATCCCTCCCTTTGAGAAGGGAAGGCCCTTACAGGTGGTAACACCTCCCACGAGAGGGAACATGCCTCTGGCTCAGGACCTCCATCTCTCTCCAGAAGAGAAGAGGAAACACAAGAAGTGCCTGGTGCACAGCCCCAGGTCCTGCTTCATGGGTGAGAGATGCCCAGTGAGCCACGAAATCACCCACTGGAGCCACGCACATGGCAGCTTTGCACGTTGGCTGCTCCACTGTCCTCACCAGGCCACAGGAGGAAAAGCAGAACTTACAGACACAGACAGCACTAAAAGCACTCTGAACCAAGACGAGTGGGAAACCATACCAATAAACAAGTTTTGAATTTAAAAAAAAAAAAGAGAGAGAGAAAGGAAGGGAGGGAGGGAGGGAGGAAAAGGAAGTGAAGTGTTAGTGTGTGATCCGGAGGGGACCATGCAGACTACACATCACATAACGCCAGGGGCTGTGTGTGGGCCCTCAGCTCCTCCCCCTCCTGCTGTTGGTCTCCCTGCAGACCCCTGACCAGACAACACTGCTCTCGCCTCCGAGCTTCTGCACGGCTCCAGGGGCCTGGACTAATGCTCCTTCCTGCTACTCAGATGTCTGCTCAAACATTACCTACTTAGACGACCTTCCACTGAGCCGCACTGTGTGCTCAACACCTGACCCTCCACGTGCCTCACGGCACCAGCGCTGTGCACTCAGTTTGTGTTTTCAGTCCTCCATGGACAGAGCCTGACACTGAGAATAAATTTTAATTGACTGAATTAAATTATTTCACATTCATGGTCCTCCTGGAATCTATCTGGGGAGAAAGAGTGGGGATAGTTGAAATAAGATAAGTGACCAGAGCAAACTGAACAGGCCTCCCAGTACTGCCTCCCTTTCTGTGACTTCTGAACCGGGGGTCTGTGATGTGTCTGCAACATTCCAGGCTGCGTCCTGGGCTTCTTATAGAAAAGCTTTCCAATCCTTACAGGCTGACCTTAGGGCATAAGTAATTTGCCCAGCTGGCCCGTGGCACAGCTGGGATTTGTAGCCAGGTTTATCTGACTTGACCACATCTCCAGACTCTGTGGTCAGTCTTCCAACCCACCAAGGGCAACTTCGGGGGTCCTGTCAACACCTAGAGCCCAGATCCCCATAGCGCTGTAGGTGGGTAGGATGACTGCCAAGAAAACAATTCCTGATTGTAATCAATATCAGAACCTGTGGTGGGGCATGCTACTTCCACATCCAGGAAACTTCTAGAAGCAGCCAAGAAAGTAAGAACCTACGTGCTCCAGGTATTAAAATTGAGCAATGGATCTAAAAGGAATTAAAACACTTGGCAGACTTCCCTTGTGGCTGAGTGGTTAAGAATCCTCCTGCCAATGCAGGGGACACGGGTTTGAGCCCTGGTCCGGGAAGATCCTACATGCTGCGGAGCAACTAAGCCCATGCGCCACAAATACTGAGCCCACGTGCCACAACTACTGAGCCTGCGCACCTAGAGCCCATGCTCCACAACGAGAAGCCACCGCATTAAGAAGCCCGCATGCTGCAATGAAGAGTAGCCCCTGCTCGCCACAACTAGAGAAAGCCCGCGTGCAGCAACGTAGATCCAATGCAGCCAAAAATAAATTAATTAATTAAAAAAAATAAAACGCTTGGCTTTCTTATTTTCTTGGTGTTAGTTTTCCATGTAAATTGATAATTAGGTATCTATTGTTGGCATATACTGCTATTCTCAGGTAAATGGTAATGGGGGCAAGATGGCTAGAAGGGCAAAAAGTGTCCAGTTGTGGGCAGGACATCACAAGTATCTGGAAAACAATGTGCAATGGTACTTTGAAAGTACCATTTGCCCTGAATGGATAAAGAAGTTGCGATATACATATATATATATATATATATTTAAATGATGGAATATTATTCAGCCACGAGAAAAGAAGAAATCCTGCCATTTGCAACAATGTAGATAGACCTTGAGGGCATTATGCTAAGTGAAATAAGCCAAACAAAGACAAACACTGCATGTATCATATGTGGAATTTAAAAAAAAAAGGAAAAAGTCAAACTCGTAGAAAAATGGTTTCCAAGGGCTGGAAGGTGGTAGAAACAGGGAGAGGCTGGTATAAACATACAGACTTTCAGGTATGAGTAATATCTGACAACTTAATGTAAACCGTGGTGACTAAGTTGACAACACTGTATTACATAATCTAAATTTGCTGAGAGTAGAACTTAAAGTTCTCATCACACAGACATACACACAAAAGATGAATATGAGGTGATGGATGTGTTAATTAACCAGATGGTGGGAATCCTTTCACAATGTATACTTATATCAAATCACCACAATGCCCACTTTAAATATCTTACAATTTTGTCAATTATGCCTCAATAAAGCTGAAAAAGACTACCATTTACCCTTTCCACACATAGTGTTGTCACTGGCTTTCTTATGGTTTAATTACTCAGTCATTCAGCATTTACTGGGGACACACTCCTGGCCAAGCCCTGGGCCGGGGTTGTGACGATGGTCCCTGCTCACAAAAAGCCACTTGTTGGGTGGGGCTCGCTGTTTCTCACTCATATCCTGCAAGTACCCCACCCTCCTCAGAGCCCTGAGGACTCCAATACCTACTCTCAGCCGAATACCCTCTTGTGTTGCAGGTCCACCTTGGCCCCCCAAGAGGACTCGTTACTATCAGGCCCAGTCATGGAACACATCTAAGCTCCTTCCACACTGACCGACCCCGCTCAGGGTGCTCGAGGGCCTCCTACTAGATTCCAGAGCGATGGCTTCAAATCGTAATGTCTGCTATGAGGTGTGTTCCAAGAAATTTGTTACTAATAATCAAGTATCAAAAGGGCTTATTTTTGTAGAAGTTAGAGGAGACTACAAATTATCCTTATGTAACAGGCATTCTTTGTCTCCAGCTCCCATCCACTCTTTCCCCTGGTTCCCTTTAGAGAAGTTACCCCTCTCCACCCTCAGACCACATAGCCCAGGCAGGGATAATCTGACTCTTAGTTCCAATCAGAACCCTGCATTCTCTTGGCCATGATGACTAGTCATGGACCAGCCCGTGAGCCAATCGAGAATGAGATCACTGCAGCTGGCAAGCAGGTACGTTGTACGCCTGGATCTGCTACCAGGCAGGGATTGCCCAAGAATGAAATCCACATAGCTCAGCAGAGCTGAGGGACACAAACATCAATGAGCCTCTCATTGCTGCCAGGATGACTCCTGGAATTTTCAGTGACTCTCCCTGTCCGGTGCAGGTGAGCATTGCTCACAGCTGGCAACTGCTCACACAATGGAACATTCTTCCCCTCTGACTACAGGCTAAAATCAATGTAGGTATATATTACAGGCATTTCTCGTTTATTGTGCTTCACTTTATTGCGTTTTTCACAAATTGTGGCAACCCTGCATTGTTTATTGGCGCCATTTTTTCCAACAGCATTTGCTCAGTTCATGTCTCTATGCCACATTTTAGTAATTCCTGCAATATTTCAAACTTTTTCATTGTTATATTTGCTATGGTGATCTGTGATCAGTGACCTTTGACGTTACTGTTGCAAAAAGATTTAGACTGGCTGAAGGCTCAGAGGATGGTTAGCATGTTTTAGCAATGAAGTATTTTTTAATTAAGGCATGTACATTTTTTAGACCTAATGCTATTGCACACTTAATAGACTATAGTATAGTGTAAACATAACTTTTACATGCCCTGGGAAAACAAAAAACCTGTGACTCGCTTTATTGCAGTGGTCTGGAACTAAACCGCAATAGCCCCGCGGTCTGCCTGTATATGTAATAAAAGTGTGAAAACAGCCTAGTTTGGGCAGATCTACAAAACCACTATTTAAAATGTGTGAAAATTGCCCACTTGTAGCTAATGCTTTTAGTCTTACTTGCGATACTCAAGTTACTCAGATTTCAATTTGGGCACATTTCATCTCAAAGCTGAGTGTGTAGTTCCATGTTCCGTCTGTCCAGCTTTCTTTGTGGGAAGCCGTGACAATTCACGACAATCTCTTTCAGGAATCCACCAACGCGGGGATCCAGGTATGGCATCTGCTTGAGAGGTTTCCAAAGGAAAAACGGGTAGAAGGCTCCCCTTGATTTATGTGACACCGCGTTGCAGAAACCACCAGTCACCAGCTCCAACGACAACGGGCCGTCCAGCTGGCCAGAGCTCAGTGTGCAGTGTGGCACCAGAAGTCCAAGGTGGGGCTCCGGGGGCCCTCTCAGAGGGCAGCGCCCCTGCAGACCTGGAGAGAAAGCCTTGATGGGGGTCTGTGGCAGGATGCTGCTTGAGCGGCCCGTGCTGTGGACTGGGTCCCAGCTCCAACCCTCCAGGCAGGTAGCCTGAGCTCCAAAAGGGCTCGCAAAACCCCCTGTCTGGTAACATGCAGATGGTTATCCTGCAGTTAAATCTTTTGTTGCCCCCTCCCTGTATCTTAGCAGCCAGGAGTAAGTGGACATTTGTACGGGGCTGCTGAGTTTTATGTGCACGCGATGGCAACTGTGTCCGATTGTAAGGTTCATGGTTTTCATAAACGTGTGTGTGTACACAAGTCCTCACAGCCAAAAAAATGTTCTGCTGTAACCTATCAATTTTAGGAGAAAAAAGAGAAAGATAACCAAGAACGGAGTAGAATAAGTATTCAGGAATTAGGCAAGGATATCAGATGCCACTAAAAATAAATGCAACGTGGAGAGAACCGCAGAGTGGCCATCATGGCTGTGGTGGACATTAGGAGCCAGAGCTGCACCACACACCTGGCCCACTCACTCACACAGGTACTTCCTCAGACCCACAGACAAGCAACGAAAGCTCGTGGAGCTTCAGTTTCTCGTAACATCCTGCAGGAGAGTTGTTGCAGGGATTAAATAGGAAGCCGTACACAAAATGCCTTTGCCTGGTGTACTCTGTTCGACAAAAGATGGCAATTATTACACGTATCACCATCATCAGCACTTAGGCGAGCATTCTACTCAGAAAGGGTGATCTGAAGGATCAACCACTTGCTACCATCAGAACCACTGTCCCATTCCTTCAACAGTGAACAGGCTGCTGTAAACAGGTTACGTCCTGGGGCTACTGAAGCCTGCGGACAAAGTGCGGGGTGGCGGAAGGGAGTGGTTCTCTCCTGTCTACTCACGAAAGGTAAGGCATCTGTCAGCTTGCCCACACTTGTTTTTTTCTTCTCCACTAACTTGCAGGAACAGGCACAATAAATAAAACGAAACCTTATTACACAATGTCTTAACGAAAGCATCTTTCTTGCATGTGGCTTAAAATATTGTGCATATGTTAGCATATTGTGGTAGATAATGGATTAACAACCACTGATGCCTGGCCTTAGAAATAATCCGGCCAGACAGAAGTAAGAGAACCAGGCTCCCATCTTTCACTGCAGTGCCAGTGTTTACAACGAGAGCCCCACCACCACACCCGCCCACCCATGGTGCTCTTCTCTGTGCTCTCACGGCATCCCATACCTGCATGACGCCATCAGCCCTGACCTCACTGTCCTGCAGTTACTGGCTTCAACAACTGCCGTTCCAGAAGACTCCAGGGAGGGAAGCAAATGGACAAAACTGTCGTTCCCAGGACTCAACTTGGTGCCACAAACATAGTAGATGCAACACAAAAGTGTACAAATAAAGTGAATGGAACACATGTGCTTATTTGAAAGAATTCACAAGACAGGAGACTGCATTAAAAATCAAAAAAGGAAACATCAAATTTAATGTAAAGAAAGAAACCCAGAAATTGTCTGAAAAAACAATGGAGCAAATCAACTCCTGAAAAAGTTCTGCATCTTGGTGATCACATTCATTGGAAGGGTTGGAGAAAAATAAAAATGCCATTTAGCTTAAGAATTTGTGAGTTATCTGCAAATCAACTTATTTCAGAAGTGGAAGAATTCGTGGTTATTTCTTAAAATCAAAACGTACGCCGGTTTCTCTTTTGAATATCTTCTACATTTAAAGAGGCAATCATACAAAATCTCCTATTTTCCACACAGGATAAATCCTTTGTTTCAACCAACTCTCAATGGTGGGGCAACTAGCACAACACCGTCTCCCCGGACAAAGAGCATTGGAATATTCCGTTTTGTTGACTGGAAGAGGAAAAAAAACACAGAACACATTTATACAAATTTGTAGTAGTATTATTTATTTTTCGAGAGAGAAATCTGACAACAAAAAACCATAGATTCATCATAACACAAACAAATTGCTTAAAAAACCTGATCACTTACCTTTGTGGCACAAAGAGCCATCTACTAACTGTTTTTTTTCCTGGAACACAACTGGGGCAGAGGCGTCAGCTATCCACCCAGCCCTTTCTGCCCCTCTTCTTGGCACACAGCTAGACCACGTTTCTCATGCTCCCTGCCAACCAGATGGTGCCACGGACTGGGTTTTAACCAATGGAAAGTGAACAGAAGTGATGACCAACCCCTAAACCTCCCACAAAGGCGCCTCTGTGTTCTCCCCCGCCATGGACTCAGATTATGGAGAACGCTGGGGATGGCAGAGCCAGGAAGCCTGGGTCCCTGACTGAGCATCTGGAAGAAAGCTACTGCACTGACCTAAAACCTCACGAAAGACTGTTGTGTGGGTACAAATAAAATCCTACTGTGCTAAGCCCTCATGTGTTGCTTCTATGTGCTACTGCACTCATATACAGAATGGATACCTTCTGCGTTAGCCTAGGGGACAAGCCTTAGGCTGTAAGGAAACAGATATGGAAGGTCTGAAATTTTCTCATGCCTCGGCAAAACATTAAGTAAAACTGTTGCCTGCAATGACTCCAAAAGTAGCCCAAAAGATGTCCCAAACCTATAGGTTCTGGGGAAGAGGCTGGAGAAAGCCAAACATTAGTAGTGTTGCTGTTAACCTGATGCACTGGGCAGTGCAGTGTAAGGAAGAGATGAGCTTAGGTGAGAACTAGCTGGTTTTCAAGCAGAGATTATAAGAAACAGCATTCATGAGGTCATAAAAGCCAACTGTTTTTAGACTCCAAACTGTGGACAATAAGCAGGAAAAAAAGCTTTGAGGAACAAAGCAGCCTGTAAATCTTCTCAGTTAAACAAACTCAGCCCTGAAGGGAAGACCAGATGAAGGGTGTTCCTTTCCCACCCAAATTTACTTTAGCAAATGACCCAAGGTAGTCAACATTAATTTGTGGGAGAGGAGGTTACACAAATTAGAGGTGAGGAACTAAAGAAATAAAGGTGTCTACAAGTTCTGTACAGAAAAAGACTTTGAGGTGACTGGCCCAAAGAATTGATTGGAGGTAAACAGATCAGAAATATATGAAGTCATAAGTTTTTAAAGAAATGGTATAGCCAAAGAACCCAAACATAGCCTGGCTAAAAAAAGCCTTTGACAATTTGAGTCTTCCAGCATAAGTGAGACGTTTCTGTGAACGTTCTGCAGCCCCCAGATTTAGCAAATAAAAATACAGGTTGCCCAATTAAATTTGAATTATAGATAAACGAAAAAGAATTTTTTTTAGTATGTCCCAAATATCGCACAGGACATACATGACCTAACCAAGGGATTTCTTCTACTACTCATGCCTCCCCAGGGGATCTATCACTGCAAAGGACCAGTAACTGCTCTACGTCCCCGTTCTTTCCTTTTCTGAAAGGGAGTTTTTATGGCAGCGGATATCCTGTCCCTGCTGTGCTGCAGTGGAGGTGGGAGGGGCAATGACAATTAATTTATCCTTTTTAGCTTACAGGAATCTATACCACAACTGACCACATGTAGATCCGACAGAGAACTCTCTCTCCGCCAGGCAGAAAATATTGGTAATAGCTATGTCTTCAGAACTTTTTTAAAATGTAAGAACCATGTTTTATGAGCTTCTTGGGTACTGGAACTAACATAAAAGGAGAACCCCCAACAGTAAATTCAACTAGTACCTATAAATTTAGTATGCTAAATCAAGTGTCATCCATGAATGTATCTAACTCTTTCCCAGATAATACATCCATGAATGTATCTAACTCTTTCCCAGATAATACACTTATGTGTCATCCATGAATGTATCTAACTCTTTCCCAGATAATGCACTCTCAGGGCAGTGGTTCTCAAGTTTCAATGTGCATAAGATCACCTTTAAGGCTGTTCCCTGGCTCCATGCCCAGAGATCCTCACTCAGTAGGCCAGGGTGTGGCCCATGAACCTGCATTTCTAACACACTCCAGGTCTGCCCATACTCCTGGTTTGAGGAACACACTCTGAGAATCACTCTGAGAGAAACAAGGATCATGTCTGTTGTCTGCTACTAGGAAGCAGCACTGCCTTCTGGTTTCCTTCTAGTTGCAAAAGGCAACCTAGTCTTACCGTAGCCAGTTCAGTGAAGGAGTCAGCGCTCATCAAAATAACTGATATATTTTACTCAAATCCCTCACTCAGTAGTCATACTTCTGAACTACAAAGTTCCAACCTTAACTTCATATGGAAACCACTTCATCCGAAATGATTCTCTATTAATTCAATTATAGTTTTCTGGAGATCCAAGTAAGCAGCTTCTATGATCGCCCCCAAAGATCCCTGCCTCCTGGTGTTCACCCACTTGTGTAACCCCCTCCTTCTGAGTGTGGGTAAAATTTGTGCCTTGCTTCTAACCAGTAGAATACTACAAAGTTAGTGGGATGTCACTATCATGATGAGGTTACATAAGATAGTTACTTCCACCTTGCTAGCCAGCTCTCTTGCTGGGTTTGATAAAGCAAGCTGCCGGTGGTAGAGGCCCTGCAGCAAGGAACTGAGGCGCTCTCAGTCCAAAACCCTCGAGGAAATGAATCCTCTCAACAACCACAAAAGTGAGCTTAGAGGCAGAACCTTCCCCACTTTAGCCTTCAGATGAGACCCCAGCCCTTGTGCAGCCTTGTGAGAAACCCTGAAGCAGAGGACCCAGCTAAGCCTGGACACCTGACCCGCACAAACTGTGAGCTAATAAATGTGTGTACTTTTAAGCCACTAAGTTTTTGGCTGACTTGTTATATAAAACTCTGAGATATAAGGTCCAAATAACTGAGAAAATCATGAACAGAAACAGGGAATTGAGAATGACCTCATTTTGAAGGTGAAGAACACCAGAAGTTTAGTTTTATATATACCAAGTTTGAGATAACACCCAACGTGGATATATTTTCAATAAGAATATTGGAAATGAGAGAGTGAAGCTCAGAAAAGAAAAAAGCTGCAGACACAGATTTATCCATAATCATAATGGCCACCAATCACCACTTGCCGCCAGCTTTACAAGCACCAAATTCAGTGCAACCTGTGATAATCCTGGGAGGAAGGCACAATTACTGTATTGGCATTTTACGGAGGAGGTCCCTGAGGCTTAAAAAATTTCTAGAACTTGCCCAAGGTCACATAACTAATCAGCAGCAGCCAGGATTTGAACCGAGATCGGTTAAGCCAGAGCTCAAGCTTTCATGCTGTACTATTATTACAGATTGATGGCTTATAACAAACAGTAATTAGTAAATGACATCTGAGGGGAAAAAAAAAAAAGCAGATTAAAAAAAAATCCCACGTTCAGAGGGAGAAAGAAAACTAGCCACGGAGTTGGGAGTGGCTGAAAAGAGGAGGAAAGCAGGGATAAAGCAGAACCACAAAAACCAACAAAGGCTGACATCTGAACACTTACTATGTGCCTGTCGCCACCTGAAGGCTTTTCACGGAATCTCTCAATGAATCCTCAATAGCTGTATGAAGTGAGTCGTATTACCATCCCCATTTTACAGATACAGAAACTCAGTCACAGACAAGTTGGTACAATTATATAGCTGGTAAGCAAGGGAGTCAAGATGTGAATCCAGGCGGTCCTGAGGGCCAGAGTGGCTTCTCAATACTTAAAAGACTGAACAACAAAATGTGCCAATATCTGGAAGATCTGCATAATTCAGTGAACCAATATTTTCCAAACGACCAGAGCTTGATGTTACAAAATCATGCATGTATAAAAAATCCATTCCAAGCGCAAGGTAGACCAATGAATTTGCATATAACAAGAGTATGAAAAGTTCACTGATATACTTTCAGATTCTACACTACAACTAACCTTTAAGAAACTACCGCTTGCTGAGTTTGGGTGTAGTAACAAAGGCAAGTATCCACAAGAAATACTCCTCCCTTTCCAACTACCTATCTGTGTGACATTCACAATATAGCGCAACAGATTAAATGCAGAAACAGAGATGTGAGTAACTAGCTGTTGTCTATTAAGCCAAGCATTTGCAAAACGTAAAACAAAGACACTTCTCACTGAATATTTTCTTTTAGAAAATATAGCTATTATTCATAAAAATGTTACTTATGTCAAAATGTAATAGATTTATTATTTTTTTTAATGAGTTAAATATTTTAAAAATTTCTCAGTTTTAGTTTCTAGTAAGTACTGATACATAAGTCCACATCAAACAAAACACTGCCCAGTATTACTGTTATACGCCAGCACACAGAGGCATCTTACACAGCCATATCTCAACGAATCTTGGCAACCCTACGACAGAAGTGACTGTATTCCTGCTTACCATCTGCAAAGGTACTTCCCTTGCCCAACGTACCCCAGATAGGAAGTGGCCAAGCCAGCACTGGAAACCAGGTCTGTCCAACCCCAATGCCTTTGGTTTTTTTAATTGCTACACTCTACTGAGTCCATGAATAGGTATCAAAACACGACAGGTTTTCCATAAATAACTGTTGGATTCTGAGAAAAACTGACATTTTAAAAGCGATGAATGGAACTGCATGACTTACTTTATATATCTCTTCATATGTTTCTTCATCAATTTCTATAGTTGTCACAGTTTCTTCCACATCTCCCAATATCATATTTAAATGCTGATCATAAGCCTGAAGTGGGAAGGTGAGGGACCAAGAAATGTAATACGCAAATTAGGAAATAATAAACACAGCTTATAATATGCAAATCACTCAATTACCAGTAACACATAATACTTACACCACAAACTTTTACATTCAAATAAAAAATAATCCTGCTGTGCTAATATACTGTTTCTCTGCCAATCATCTCCAACGATAACTTAATTGACCTGATACAAATATAAAACTGTTATGGTCAAAAATGAATTACTCAAAATAATTTGAAATTATTTTTAAAGTGCCCACCCTATTTGTTATCTAAGGCAGTCACATAAATATTTATAATATTTAATTATGAAAAAAAGCCAGTTCATATACCTTTCAGTATACTTCTTTAAATTCCATCTGTAATAGCGTGACAAGAAAGATACAGTAAAGGAAATAAAATTCTTTAACTGCTAAGATGACGGCAATGCAGTCTCCTAAAAGCACAAGACCCTGTCACTCAACACGCCCTGTCCTAAACTAAACACCACAAAGTAAAGTAAGTAGAGCAACACCCTGCACATTATAGCCTCACCAGAACTAGCTTTTCGGCACCTGTGAGCTCGATCAAATATTGCAACTCAGCTATTCAGGGATGTCCTCAATCCAAGCTCTAAGGCTCATGCATTTTACTAAAAGATGAAGCTCCAGGGGGTGGGAGGGAGGGAGTGGCTTGTTTAGAACCCACTTATGCTTACTCCTAGCCAAGTGTTAAATGGTTCACCAGCTCACATCAAAATAAAAATAGCCAATTAGCAACACGGGGAACTGCTAGGCAAAGCAACAAACGGGGGCAAAGATCTACAGATGAGGGCCAGAAAACAAAAGGTTGGGGGTCATTCAGTACAGAGACAATTGAGTGTATGCAGGGAACTGAAGAAGCCTCCAAGGGTTAAGGCAACACGTCTGTCCTGGGGTGTTTGTCTACTTGCCACTGGCCCATGTGATTAAGTTCAATTCTATTTTTCTCTGCGAAGTTGCCACTATTCCATTACCCGGGGTTCCTCTTCCTTTCTGTAATTTAAGACTACTAGGTCCCCACTTCCTTTCCAAGCACAGGAGGTTCTTTACCTTTAGGTTTCATGTTAGGTAGAATCATAGTACTTAAGAGGGGGCTGAAGTCAGACTGCCTACGTTCCTAGTCTGGCCCTCTTTTTACTGGCTGTGTCACCTTAAGCAAAGTAACTTCATCTTTCTGAGCCTGAGCTTCTTCAAACGTAAGACGGGATAATGAGTATCTACCCTCATAGAGTTGTTATAGAGATTAAATAAGATATTACATGCAAAACACTTAAGAGTAACAGTACCTGGCATATAATTAATGCTCAATAAAAAGTAGCTATTTTTAATCACTTTAGGGTAGAATGGTAGTAATAAAAACAACTTACTCAGGAAAGTAACGAGTTATCAAGAAGAGGCAAAACCTTTAGTATACTCTCTTTATGAATAAATGGGACCACCTCAAGGGACCAATCCTATAGAAATATTTGCAGATATACACAAAGGTCGATGTATAAAAATGCTTATAGTAGTAAGAAATGGAAAACAATCTTAATATCACTGCTACCATATACAGAATTCTACATAATCATTTTAAAAAATAAAGGAGATTTATATGCACTCAGGAGCAATAATTTCCAAGAATAATTAAGTGAAAAAGAAAGGTGTCCCCAAAATGTATAGCAAGATCCCATTTATTTTTTTTTAGAGGTGGTGTATATAGTGCAAATATATACATACAGACACACATTCTTGTATATATGTGTAAATATACAGAAAAGACCTGAAAGACTATAGACTCAAAAGAAGAAACGGCATTTCCCCTTTTACTCTATGTATGTCTGTGCTGTCTAAAATTTTTCACAAAACAAAAATTTATATATATGTCAGTAATTTAAAGAACACTTAAATGAGAATGGAGGACAAATAAATGTTATTTACAAATAAACACAGGAAAAAATGAAAGAAATGAAAATATTCTTTAATAAACACAGCATTTCTGTTAAGAGAAATAAATGTTAACAATATGAATAAAATACAGTTGCATTTGGCTTTTGGAAATATGGGTGACTTTCCACCTCCTCCTTGTCTACATTCAAACACTCTTCCAGAGTGGACAGTTTTTACATTTCAAAGGGGTGGGAGGAGGGAGCAACGGTAAGGAAATAATCTGATTTCAAGGTGATTTAGTAAATTTACTCACATGTAACCTGCCTCGAAGCTCTCTGTCGTTTCTCATTTTCACATAGATTCGTTCATCCAGACTGAGCCTGATGAGATCCAGAGGCTCTTCTACAGTGTTGGTAGTTTGTTGCTGATAAAAGAAACAGGCTTAGTTATACAGTACTAGATAGTGAAGTGTCTGAACCATGGTGCCCTGCATGACTGTGGGCAAATTACTTAACCCCTCTATGCCTCAGTCTCCTAATCTGCAAAATGTGTATAACGAAAGTGCCTACCTAACAGTGTTGTTGTGAGGCTTAAATGACATATTTGAAGGCACAGAACAGTACCTGACACAGAGTAAGTGCTAGATAAATGAGGGCTGAAACATACATACACAGAAAGGAGTTATATGACAAAGTAATCATGACAGCACTCTGTTCCCTCAAAATCCAAACTGTCCGACCCCATTTCAGTGTGTAGGGAGTCACTCTCTCAGGGACTTCAGCTTTATCTCAAATATCATTTAGTAATTTGAAGAACTTATATTTAATGACTACCACATACTAGTCAGAATGCTAAGCAGAGATGAATGTTTGAGGGAGGATTATGAGTTCAGTACAGGGCAAGTTGAGATCAGGGTGCCATTTGGCCAGTAAGATGAATATATTTAGCAGGCAGTATAGAATACTGGTTGAAAGCATTGGCTTTGGAGTCAGGCAGTGTGGGTTCAATTCCTGACTCTGACACTTATGAATTGGGATTAAAAAATCATGCCATCTCTGATTCTCAGTTTCCTTGTTTACAAAATGAGGAAGCCACAATCTTTCCTTCATATTTCTTGTGAGGATTAGAGCTAATGTATTTAACTGAAGTGTTTGATGTATTTTAAATTGTATCTGGCAAACAGAAAAGTACTTATAAATGGTTCTTTTTATTACTATTAAAGAACTGTTGGAAACAAGTCTCAAAGTGATCAGGGCTAGGATGACCAGGGTCCATATGGAAGGGATGCTTGAAGCCAGGAGAATTGATAAGATTATTCAAGGAGAGCTGCTTCAGTAAGTACATAAGGCCAGTGGAGGAAGGTGACTGAATGTTACAAGCTCTACAGCCCTAAAGGGCTGGATGAGGGGGAAAAAAAAAGAAGAAAAAATACTGACTCACCTAGTCCCCATTCCCAGTTCAACAGGTGTTTGTTAAGGACCAGCTAACCAAATACTAGATTACAGTGATACAGAAGTCAGTCCCTGCCCTCAAGGAGTTCATTCTAGTGGGGAGAGGCATATAAATAAGTAATCATAACACTGTAAGGATATATACGTGACTGAGCCCTACTACCCACTGTCCACCCTTTTCATCCCGTAGTTTTAAACACTGCCTTTTCAAAGGGGACTCCCTGATCATTCGATTCATTCACTCAATTAGTATCTGTTGAGTGTTTCCAGCACCGTTCTAAACCCCGAGGACAGAACAGTGAACAAAACTCTTGCTCTTAAGGAACTCACATGCCAGTTGGGGGATACAGGCATTAAACAAAGAAGCATATACTTAATATGAACCAATAACATTCTATGAAGAAAAATAAAGCAGACTGGGAGAGTGCCGTTTGATGCTGGTGGCCAGAGAAGTCCTCTCTGAGGAGGTGAGATTTCAGTAGAAAGCTGAACAAGCTGTAACCTGATCCACAAAGATATCTGAGGAAGAGCACTTTTGGAAAGAAAGGAGAGCGGGTGAGAAAGCCTACAGGACCATCAGTTATTCTGAATACCAGTTCCTTGCTTGTTGCCTTCATACCACATCACAGCCCCGTATATCGCGCACACTTATGTTTACTTTTTACCCGTCCTTCCCCGAATATAAACTTCAAGTGGGGCCAGGGACCACGTACGTCAATGCCAGTGTCCCTGGTGCTCAGAACGGTGTCCAACCACACAAAGACGATGCTCACTAGGTGTTTGTTGACTGTGCAACAACTGCTGCGCTCAGTAACGATAACAACTCCTTAACTGTATTATCAGGCTTTCTATCAGAATCCCGACAGGTCCGTGAGGCAGGCAAGGATAATTATTCCCACCCTACAGAAAAAGGTGAGACTCAAGAGTAAAGGAAGTGACGAGAGTGAGGAATAACTAGTTTCCAGCGGACTTCGAACAGAAAAAAAATCTCAGGGCCTGAGGCAAAATTGGGAGGAGGCGCGGTTAACCAAGAGGCAGATTAAGGCCATGAAGACCCAGAAAGAGGCGGCGTGATTAGCCACCTTGCCGTGAGCTTGGAGAAAGCAACCCTGACAGGCAAAGTGTGGCAGAGCCAGGCCTGGGCGTGGGGAAGCCGCGCCGAAGCGAGTTCTTCAGAAGACACTCACCTGATCCACGTCGTCCGCCATCTTTCAAACCCTGCGCTCTTTCCCGCCTCTCGCGAGAGCACGAGAACCCCCTCCGGTCTCGGGAAAGGCGAGGACGCAATGCACCGGAAGTAGAAAAAATCGGTTTTGCGGCTTCTTGCTTCCTGCAGTTGGCATTGGTCCTTTGGGGCTGGGGCGGAGCTTTATCAGGGGCGCCGACGTTGGGGGGGCGAGGAAATTGGGTACCTGGTGGCTCAGTGAGGGGGCGTGGCCGCGCCTCGCCCCGCCTAGGGGCGGAGCCAGCGCGCGGGCAGCGTCCCGCGGCGGCGCGGTGCGTCAAGCGCCAGGCCAGTCCTACCCAGGCAAAGATGGCTCGGAAGCGCACGGCGGGCAGGGAGCCGCAGGGACGCGAGTTGCGCGGCCAGATGGCCGCGGGCAGGGAGCCGCGGGGACGTGAGTCACGCGGCCAGACTGCCAAGGGCGAGAGGAAAGCCAGGCGCGAGGAGAAGGAGGCGGGTGAGAGCGAGGTCCAGCCGGGCTTAGGGGGAGAGGCTGGAGGAGGGCGGGAGGCAGGCCGGGTGGGGGAGGGCGAGGCCGGCCTCCTGCAGGTGCGGGCGAGGCAACCCCGCGCCCACCTGCGCCAGCGAGACGGCAGTTCCGGTGACCGCGGGAGGCAGGCGGCATGCGGCTGCCCCGGGCCTCCCCGACGTCGCTGCGTCTTTGCCTTCCGTGCCGGGAGCGATGCGCCCTGAGCGGTTCCGCGGAGCCCGGCCGGACCGCGAGCTCCCCTGCTCAGCCTCTTCCTGCTCCGCGTCACCCGCAGGATCAAGTCCGGCCTCCTGGTAGATGCAGAGGGTGAATAGGCAAGAGGCACTGCGGTTGTTTTGTGTCCCCACAAGACGAACGGACCAGGACTTCGAGTGCTGGAGTGTGCAGATCTGAATAGTACCTTCAGCCAAATCTCATCTCAGAGCCCCAGCTTCGGATCCCACCTGACCTCTTCACGTGCATATCGAATAGGCTTCTTATATTTGCCCTGGGCAAAGCAAAACTCTTGATTTTCCCCTGTTAAACCTGCCCCTTCCCCACTTTTCCCCTTCTCAGTAATTGATCCCTTCACTTGTTAAAGCAGACCCCTCCTCTTCCTTACACGCACACCTCCAGCCCTTCAGCAAATCCTGTTAGTTCACCCTCAAACCATATCTCCAATCTCTCCACTTCTCTTTATTTACGTGGCCACACCCCCTGCCCAAGCCACCCTCACTTTTCAGTTGAGCGACTGCAGTTGCCTCTTCACTGGCCTCCTTACTTCCTTTCATCCTTCACCACGGCAGGAGTTCTCCATGCAGCGGCACAAGTGATCTTAAAAAAAAAAATCAGATCTTGCCATGCTCCTACTTCAAATCCTCTGTGGCTTCCCATTGCTCTTGACATGAAATCCAGATTCCTCACCATGGCCTACAAGATCCTACATGATTTGGCTCCTGCTTCTTCTGTTGTCTGCTACCACTGTCTTCTTTGCCAGATACCCTCCTTGTTGGCCTCCCTTCGGTTCCTCAGATACGCTGTTATTTTTCACCTGAGACTTTGCCTTTGATGTTCCTTCTCCCTAGAATGTTCTTCCGTGGCTTTTGCCGTGGCTCACTTCTGTTCCTCCAGGTCTCAACCCAGGCACTCCTCGAGTATCCTGCCTAAGGTGGTCTCTCCCAGGTACCCCTTGTCACAGAGGCTCTGACAGCCTGTGTCACATCTGTAATGATCTTGTTAATTTATTTGCTTCCTTTTTGACCTGTCTCACCAGAATTTAAGCTTATGAAAACATGTCTTATTTTTTTGCTGTATCCTATTTTGTCCTCCCCCCCTTCTCTACGTCTACTAAGTGCTCAATAAATATTATAAATAGTTGCATAATGCATGCTGTAGAAGGGATTTCTGGGGTACCTGATATAACTGGGTAGACGATTAGCCTAGGTCACCAGCAAGGGCTCCTGTGACATAGATTCAGTAATTCTGTGATTCTGTACATATTTTAAGGCCATCATCCATTAGGAAATAGTCCAATGGTAACCATTTCTAAACTTAAAAGGTGATTTACCTCACAGTTAATACTACAAGTTCCATTTTATTCATTGACTCATTCCTGTAACATTTTTTGAGTACCTAATGTCTGCTGCACACGAGCTAGGTGACATGGGAGATAGAGGTTTCTTGGAGATTAGAGTAGGGTAGTGTTCACATTTACCAAAAAAATATCCAAGACAGCATGTGATTTCATGGGAGAAGGTATAAGGCTTTCTGACTTCTGAAGGAATAATCAGGAGAGATTGGGAAATGCTCTCTGAAGAAGTTATGTTTGGTCTGCGACTTGAAGAATAGGTAATATTTCAGCAAACGGCTGTGAAAAGGGGTTGTCATTCTAGTCAGAGGGAATGTGTTCTGAATACGTGGCAATTAAAATTTTTTTTTGAAATCAAAAGGTATTGGAAATGCCACCAGCCCGGGTAGCATTCCTCCCAGCTAAACACTTCACCTTGGCACCAGGTTGGTATAGCTCCAACGTTTAGTAGTTATATGTGCTTGGGTAAATGACTTGGTGCAAATAATTTAGCCTCTCTGGACCTCGTCTGTGAAACTTAATTCTAACCTGCTGAATGGCTGTGAATTTTCATCCCGTAAGGCTCCTGGCATGGTCCAGGTGAGATAATCAGATGGTCTAGCTCATATCAATTCAGCCTGCACGTAGGCAAGGATGCACTTAAGCTTCACTCACGCTCTGTGAGCCAGTGGAGCTGCAGTAAGTTTCCAAGGTAGCTTCCGGGAAGAGTTATCAGCTTTGATGTGGTTGGGTAAAGGAGCAATTTGGTTGTGGTTTTGGCCGCAGGTGACACTGATTTGGTGACTCTCCAGTGTACTGTCTAACAGCACCATAGTGTGGGTTTTACCAGCACCTCAGTGCATGCACATGAAGATGACACTTGGCTGCTTTCAACAGCTGGGGACAAAGAAAATAGTCTTCCACATTATATCTTTGTTTCCCTTAGGGCACCTCTGGTTTCTCCATATTTAATCTCAATGTTAAATCCTTCATCGATGTAGTTCATTAGCTCCTTCAACAGATACTGAGCACTTGCTATTTTCAGGCCCTGTTCTAGGCACTGGAATTATAGCGGTGAACAGGATAGGCAAGGTTCCTGCTCTCATGATGCCTGTAATCTTTGGGGAAGGGTAGGTAGGACAAGTAAGTTAAAAAATAAATTCACATGGTGATAAGAGCTATGAAGAAGGTAAAACAGGTTGCTGTAATAAAGCTGACATGGGGACAGGGAAGAAGCGGCTGTCAGAATCAGTGGTCAAGGAAGGCCTGTGTGAAGACGTGGCACTTTGAGCCAATTAGTGACTGTAATGAAGGAGCCTTTTGTAAGATGTTGTGGGGGAAGAGAGCTCTGGGCAGAGGAATCGGTAAGTTTAAAGACCCATAGGAGGGAATGTTTTGGAATTGAGGTGAGAGACATGAGTAGGACCCTTAGGTTGGAGACCAAACTAAGGAGTTTGTATTTTATTCTTAGTGCTATGAGGTGCTGCTGGCAGTTCTAAGCGGGTGTTTTTTTTAGTAAATCAGTGGCTGGCCAAGCAAGCCCCAGTGGTTAATTCATGCCCTGCTGAAATAACTTGGTTAAGGTCAAGGAGGCTGGTTAGACAGTTGTCCCTTGGTATCTGCAGAGAATTGGTTTCACAACCTCCGTGTATACTAAGATGTGCGGATGCTCAAGTCCTTTACGTAACAGTGTAGTACAGTCAGCCCTCCGTATCCTCGGGTTCCACATCTGCAGATTCGACCAGAGTTCAATCTGAGGTTGGTTGAATCTGTGGATTCAGAACCAGGGGGATACGGAGGGCTGACTGTAGTAGACAGCTCTAGATCTTGGAGAGTCCTGGAAAATGACCTCTTTTTCTTTTTTTTTTAAATTATAGTTGACTTACAATATTAGTTCAGATGTACAACAGTGATCTGATATTTGATATTGGACTTTACTCCATATAAAGTTATTATAAAATATTGGCTATATTCCCTGTGCTATACATTGCATCCTTGTTAACTTACTGATTTTATACCTAGTCCTTTGTACCTCTTAATCCTCTTCCCCTATCTTGCCTCTTCCCCCACCCCTTTCCCCACTGGTAGCCACTAATTTGTTCTCTGTATCTGAGTCTGTTTCTGTTTTGTTATATTTGTTCATTTGTTTTATTTTTTAGATTCCACATATAAGGGAAAACACAGTATTTGTCTTTCTCTGTCTTATTTCACCAAGTATAATACTCTCCATGTTGTTGCAAATGGCAAAATTGCATTCTTTCTATGGCTGAGTAATATTTCTAATTCCTTTAGATGGTAGGTTAGGTTGTTTGAGATTTTTCCCGTTTCATGAGGTGGGCCTGTATTTCTGTAAGCTTCCCTCTTAGAACTGCTTTTGCTGCATCCTGTAGATTTTGTAAAATTGCGTTTTTTATTTTCACTGTCTTAAGGTATTTTCTGATTTCCTCTTTGACTTCATGATTCATCCATTGGTTTTTTTGTTTTTGTTTTTTAGTAGCATCTTGTTTAGTCTCCATGTGTTTGTCTTTTTTTCTCTTTTCTTCCTGTAACTGATTTCTAGTTTCATACTGTTGTCATTGGAAAAGATGCTTGATACATATTCAGTCTTCTTGAATTTGGGGGGACTTGTTTTGGCGCTAGCATGTGATCTATCCTGGCGAATGTTCCACGTGCACTTGAAAAGAATGTGTATTCTGCTGTTTTTGGACAGAATGTCCTGCAGATATCTATTAAGTCCATCTGGTCTAATGTGTCATTTAAGGTCACTGTTTCCTTTTTTTTCCCATTTATTTATTTATTTATTTATGGCTGTGTTGAGTCTTCGTTGCTGTGCGTGGGCTTTCTCTAGTTGCGGCGAGCGGGAGCTACTCTTCATTGCAGTGTGTGGGCTTCTCACTGCAGTGGCTTCTCTCGTTGCGGAGCATGGGCTCTAGGCGTGCGGGCTTCAGTAGTTGTGGCACACGGGCTCTAGAGCACAGGCTCAGTAGTTGTGGCACACAGGCTTAGTTGCTCCATGGCATGTGGGATCTTCCCGGACCAGGGCTCAGACCTGTGTCCCCTGCATTGGCAGGCAGATTCTTAACCACTGTGCCACCAGGGAAGTCGCAGGGTCACTGTTTCCTTATTGAGTTTCTGTCTGAATGATCTGTCCATTGATGTAAGTGGGGGTGTTAAGGTCCCCCACTATTGTACTGCTGTCAATTTCTCCCTTTATTTCTGTTAATATTTGCTGTATATATTCAGGTGCTCCTATGTTAGGTTCATATATGTTTATGAATGATATCTTCTTGTATTGACTTCTTTATCATTATATAATGTCCTTTGTCTTTTATTATAGACTTTGTTTTATAGTCTATCTTGTCTGATACAAGTCTTGCTACCCCAGCTATCTTTTTGTTTCCATTTGCGTGGAATATCTGGATAATAGCCTCTTGATAGTGTGGCACCAAAAAAAAAAAAAAAAACCAGCAAAGAATAAAGAAAAAAATGTCATCTGTATGTCTACCATCCAGAAACAGCCTCCACTAAATAATAGTGTATTTCCTTCTAGTCTGTGTTTTTTTGTGTGTGTAGTAGAAAGTATACTATTAAAACAATTTTGCATTCTTAGCATTTTATCATATATCATTTTCCTTTGTCTTAGAAGATGACTGAATTATATATCGTTGTGTGACTGTACCATAATTGATGCTTATCTAATGGATAGACATTCAGATTTTAAAAATTTTGGATATTATGAATAATGATACTATGAACATTTTTTTGATTCACAGTTTGTTTCCCTTGTTCTCACTTTTAACTCCTCGACCTCTCTCTTCAAAGCACAAAAATACACAGCTGTGCCTTTTAACCAACCAAGTAGTTTTGGTGAGGAAGAAATAGTGCTTCTGGAGCAACCTCCCACCTGCATCTTTAGATTAGTAAAGTGAAGTATTTAGCATCTTTGCTTACTAACAAAGGGCTAAAAACCACTGTAAGATCTAGAAATCCTGATTTTAAGGGTGCCGTACCAAACTGTCAAGTCATAAATAAACTTTTAAACAATTTCTGGCCTTGAAATAAGAAATCTGTTTCCAGATTATAAATAACTAATTTTGAAATATTTTGTTTCCATTAAAATGTTTAAAACCTGGGAATGCATAAATTTCTTCTTTTATAAAACATTTTAAAGAAACAGAACTGAATCAGTGATTTTAACCAGCATTAAAACAAATGCTGTTATAAGGTGAAATTTATTAAAATTAAGTTATGATTTTATTTAGATCAAAAGGGAGAGTCTTTTTCTGCCATGCAAAATTGTATTCTTGGGGAATATAAATACCTATCCAGAGAGTCAGCAGGACAAACCATAGAGGAAAGGAATGAATTAATTTGATGTTTTAGGTTAATATTGCAGCTCCTTTTGGAACCTCAATAAAGGCTAGGGATTTTTGTTTTCCACAGTTAATTGAAGCACAATTGTGCAGCAGCAAAAGAAGATAATTTATTTCAGATTCAAGATAATTTGCATGAATATATTTATAATCGAATAGAAAAATATTTCCCTGTCATATTAATACATATTATAAATATATATAATAGTAATATATGTTAATAAGGAGGCCATGCTTTTAGATACCTTAGTTGAACTAAAACCAACAGTTTATGCATTTTTTATATTTCCCTTTAACAAAAAAAAGAAACAATAATTATTTTGAGAAAATAAAGTTATTTTTGAGTTACTGCTAACTCATTCCAACCCTAAGTTTGCTGAGAGTGGCATTGAGGTAAGATTGGAAAGATTTCATAATGTATGTGTTTTGAGTAGTGTTTGGGTTTGAAAGATGACAGAAACTTAGATTAGGAGAAATCCGTTGTGGTAAAACTGGAAACTCGGACATGTTTATGAACTTGAAACATTTCACTTAATAGGAGTGGATTATCCCTAAAATAAATAATTAGTCTTGCCCGGTAGTAAATAAGCAAGGTGTTAATTAATGGATTGATGCCTTTTCCTTGCTGGATATTAGCTGAAATTTAAGGTTTGCAGTTCAGGTTGTATGAGTCATGTGGTGGTGTGTCTATAGTCTTAGGAGGAGTAGAATACAGTGCTGATAAAGGAAGAGTGTAGAGTGTAGACCAGCTGGAGGTGGGAAGAGGCTGAAAGCTGGTTGCTGACCAAACATGGGATGGTGACGGAGGTTTAGAGGGAGGTTACCAGAGAGGACTTCTCATGACCCTGCCCATGAAGCTACAGTGTCTCCACCTTTCCTCTTGTCCCTTATCTCATGTTCTGTGTGGTCATCTAGATGTCTTCGAAGATGAGAAACCTCTAAAGAAGAGCCGTCTCTCAAAAGTTTCACGAGGAAAGAGGAAGAGGGGCTACGGTGATTCTGGGGGCCCAGCAGATGGTCCAGCAAGAAAGAAAGCGGCCAAAGTGACTGTTAAATCCGAAAACCCTCAGGTTATTAAGGATGAAGCCCTCAGTGATGGGGAAGATTTCAGGTGAGATGGCTGAAAACCTCTTGACCAGGTCTTGCTTGTTCCCATCAGGGAAGTGTGCCTAAGAAAACCTGCTCTTTTTGCTTGTCACTGGGATCCGTGGAAAAGGTGGGATCTTTAAACTCTTCTAGGTAGAGCTCAGACCACTAGTAAGAGCTGGAAAGAGTCTTGGCAATTATATAGTTTACCTCCCAAACTTTTCAGATGAGGACAACAGCTTGCAGAAAGTGATTTATTCGTGGTTACACAGCTAGATGGTGGCCAAAACCAGGATGAGACCTAGGTCTTCTGACTCCTGGTCCTGTGCTCCTTATACCACACAAAGACATTTCATACACGAGGCATTTCCCTGACGTTCTGGCCGTGTCCTGTCCTGCTCTCCTCGGGTACGCTCCGCTCCTGCCCAGCTGGACTTCCCTCCTTCACTCGAGACGCGCTCATGCTTTTCCTTCTGCCTGGAACGCTTTCTTCCACCTTCAAGATGCAGAGCAGAAGTCATCTGCTCCACAGTCTTAATTGATTCCTCCCCCTTTTCCTCCTCGGACTTCTTGCTGCATCTCTTAAGAGTGTGACTTATCTGCCTTGTGTTACACTTACTTGTGTCCGTGCCATATACCACTGTGAGCTCTCAGACGGCTGGACCCACACTGGTTCATTTTTGTATGCCCCGTGGCGTCTAGGGCAGGGCCTTTGACAGTGAATGAACATATTAATATGTGGTGAACAATCAACACTTGATCATCTGCCTCCTAGGGAAATTGGGGAGGGGGGAGGAAGAGGACAAACAGAGAGGCAGGAGTTTCTTCTTTGTTTCAAAAGTAAACCCTCACTCTCAGCGTCGGCTTTTCCAGCAACCTCCAGTCCTGGCTCAGAAAGCAGTCCAGGACGGGGCAGCTGTAGGAGGGAGCACGAGGAAGCACTTGGATTCTCCACCATCGTCCGTCTCTTCTTTTCCCTAGGACTTTTCCTACGAATGCCTCCGAGCTTACTGCTTCCCAGTTGCCTCTCCCCACTTGTTGAATTCTTTCTGCAGAGAAATTCACAAGCAGACCAGGATGCTGCCAGGGAAAGCTTCTGGTCCCCCTTTCCCTCTCAGTTAAGAGTTGCCGTTTCTGCCACTTTTACTCTAAGGGGACGTTTTTGTTGCTGTGGTGTTGAGAGGAAGTGGCAGGCTAAAAAGGGAGTGTTTATCTTTTTAGAGCTGAAGCCTGAGGCTTGTTATTTTAAATGTCTGCGGTAAAATCTTGGGTCATATTCTCACTGGATACCATGTGTCCAGTCTTACAAAAGCTGTAAGTAACTCAATTCCCTGAACATATTTTACGTGTGAATTTGCAGAATTTTATTACATATTAGCAACCGTTGACTCTTGAGCCAGTATTTAGCCAGCTCCGTATCTACGTGGTTCTCTCCTTACCCTTCCAGCTGTCCGTGTTCCTTATGACACACCTGTGTTCAGTCACATCCCCACTTACTTAGAAGTTAAAATTCTACCAACCTCAGTCTCCTTTCATCTTATTTCCCAGAGGTGGGGAAAGAATCTTCTGAGTTGGGTCATGGTAGGATCCGCAAATGTGAATTCTCTCCTCTTCTTTCTGGCGTCTGGCTGCACATGTGTGCACACAGACATCGCAGCTTTTACTTCTGGGACTCACATTATTTTTGTGTTTTTTTCTAACTTTCACCATATGATTTACAGACACAGCTGTTTCCCTTCACACAGCTCTAGGTTGTAGGTTCATCATGTTCCTCCTGTTTTGACAGCACATCTAGTGTGAGACCCGTGATCAGAGCACATCTTGATGGGAACTTGAGACCCGGGCTCATGGAGGAAGTGAGGCTCAGAGCTCACAAATCATCAACTAATTGCAACAGTTTCTCAGTAAATAGAAGGAGTCCTTAAAGTTGAGTTTAGTTTAAACATAGCCTTAGGATGTCTGAGCTTTCTTCATCTTCCTTCCTGTGATCTCTACACAGGGACTTCCCGAGTGCCCCCAAGAAGGTGCACCGTCCAGAGAAAGAGGCTGCTGTGGACAAAGGTGGGGGTGAAGGGGACGACGAGGAAGAGAGTGAGGAGGACTGGGAAGAGGTAGAAGGTAAAGTGTCTTCCTCTGTTCTCAGAACTGCTTGATCCTGTTTTTCTGTTTGATTCTGTTTGGAGTCATGTCACTGCAATCCTGTCCTTTTCTTTTGAAACTAATAAAGACAAAGATAAAGTTGCAGTAGGGGACTTGCTTTTGATGTAAGGAAAAATTCATGTCCAGGTTAGCAAAGAACGTTGTGTGTTCTCTTCCTCTGGCGGTGCTCCATGGAGGGGATCATGAGATAGAGAAGCCGCATCATCTCATAAAGAGAGCCCGGGCTTTGCGGGTGCTCATACCTGGCTCAGAGGCCAGCTTTGCCACTTGTGCAGCTGGGTGAGTGAGTAACTCTAGCTGTCCGAGCTGAGTTTTTCCACTGGTGACAGTTGGTAAACATCGAACACTTACTGTGAGCTGGGCACAGTCTAGGCTCCAGGGTTGTTGTGGGAAAATTTGATGGGCCTGGTGCATCACATACTCAAAATACATAGCCCCTAATGTCACCATCCCTAGCGTGATTTTTCTTTCCCAGCTTTTTATTTTGAAAATGTTCAAACCTACAAAAAAATTGAACATGTAGTCCATACACCGTTCACCTAGACTCACTAACTTTACCGTTGTGCCGTTTGAATGTACCAGCATCTTTCCTTCTGTAAATCTGCATTGTGGAACCACGTGATAGTAAGTTGAAGACATCCTGATTCTACACTTGTAAATGCTTCATCATGCGTCTCCTAAAAGTAAGACATTCTCCTGCATGATGAAACACCATTATCACACCTAAATTAAGTCCCTAATTGTTATAAAACTATCCTTTATAACTGTTTTTTCCTTTCTTTTTTTTTTTTTTTTTTTGCTTTTCATAGCACTGGGGGTTTTTTGTTTTGTTTTGTTTTGTTTTGGCGGAGTCCTGGCCTCTTGTTTTGTAGAATGTCTCATATTCTGGTTTGTGTTGGTGGTAAACTTGTTTGAATGCCCCCTGGATTTCTTATAAACTGTAAGGTGAGTCCAAAGACTTAGTTATATTTAGATTAAACATTTTTTGGCAGGAACACTTCAGAGCTTTGTACTTCACAGTGCATCCATTAAGAGGCATCTAATGTCAGGTTGTTCCGCTACTGATGCTAAGTTTGACCATGTCTGTGGTACTGCCTGATTGTGCCAATGTAAAGGTACATTTTCCTTTTGTAATTTACCATCTCTAGTGGGACTCTGATTCTGTGTGAATATCCTGTTCCCCAGTCACTTTCTACTTAATGGTTTTAGCAAGCGTCAATGATCTCGACTGAATCAAAGATTATTATATTGAGCATTGCAAAGTGGCAATATTTTGCTTCTGTCGTCTCATGTATATTTATTAGCTGACTTTGATCTGTAAAGAAGAGCTCTGCCTTTTAAGAATTGTATTTATTTATTTTGGGTATCACTATGGACTTAAAAATTCAAATATGTTATCAGTTATCATCATTACACTTTTTGATCTTTGGATTGTCCCACATTTGGCGAGCAGGAGCCCCTTTAAGCTAGCTACCCTACAGAGCCCTTTTGACATGGCTTCATTAGTTTCTGAGAATGTTTTTGTTCTTTGGCACAATAAGATGTTCCAGGATCTCTCTATACTCTCCTTGCTGCAGACCTGGAATTGGCCTTTTTTCTCTCTAAGAAGCCCTGGTTCATTTTAGTAGGAACTGGTACATAGAAACCAAGGTCTTGGCACTGGGTGTTGTCATTGCCAGGGGGGTGTCATTGCTTCTAGGCCCAGAGCTGCTTTGAAAGGAACTTTGCTAATGAAGTTCACAGTCAGCAAATTTAATTTATTTCAGCTGGTGTTTATAAGCAGTGTAGCGGAGAAATAGATGAAGATGCATGCCTTGCCATGTATTCAGTACAAGTTTACAGTTGAATCGGGAAGTCATGCCTCTCTACAAAGCAAATTTTTGTGAGCGTTACCATAGTGATACAGAGAACAGGAAATTGTTCCCTAAGTCTCTACTAAAACACACACACATGAGCATTAGCTCCATGATACCAGGGGTCTGTATCTAATTCACCTCACTCTCTCTGTGCCTAAGGTTCTTCCTCTGAGGGCTGTTTCTCTGGGTTCTTGTGCAGGTTAATGAGACAATTAGATTGTAAGAGCACGGGGCCTGGCATTTCCTAGGAACTCAAAGCATGGTCTCTACGGTTTCCTACCTCACACCCATTCCTCACTTGCTCCATCCCAGCAGAACCTCGATTTTGTTTGGTACAGTACCTATTATAACGATAACTATTATTATTGATTTTAAAAATTACTGTTTATAGAAGTTAGTGAGCCCATGCCGGGTGACGTGGGGGAAAGCTCAGCCTTGTCTACATCTGCTCTGCCCGTGAAGCCTGTGGAGATAGAAATTGAAACACCGGAGCAGTTGAAGGCAAGAGAAAGAAGGTACGATTAAGCACTTGCTTCTAGATTTCTGTCACGTATCATCACCGGCAGCTGCTCCTCAATGAAAAACACATAGGAGACCCGGGCTGAGTGTCATAGTTGTCGGGAGCGTTAGGTGAGAGAGCCCTGGGCTCACGTTTAGGACTTGAAGGAGACACCTTTGTGTCCGGGCTAGGGCAGGAGGTGCCAAGGGCTCTGCAGGTTGCCCGTTACCTTACTGCGTCTTTAGGACAGTGTGCAAAGGAGGAGCCGGAGACTCAGAGGGGTTAAGTAACCTTTCAGCTGTGAGTGGACGCGCCACGATCTGCATCCCTCAGGCTGACTCGGCACTGCTGCTCGTCTCCCCACGTCACTGCAGGGCCTGCGGCGGTGCCCACCGTGGTTGGGGTCCCCACTTCTCTCCAGGGTCCCCAGGCCCTCTGCAGCCCCTGGCGGCCCGGCCATATGGAGTGCGTCTCCTGGTAGTTAATTGGTTCCTGAGTCCCCCATGTGATGGGCACGTTACTAGGCATGAAGGAGGGAGACAGTAGCAGTCAAGAAGCCTCAGGTGTTCTTCAAGGTGCTTGGGGCACAGACATGAGAGAGGTTTTACAGCAGAACAGCATCACACAAATGAGCGTGTGCTAACCTGACGTAAAGGCAGTGCGTGCCGAGGAGCCGGTCGGTCCAGGGGGTGGGACGGTCAGAGGGGACGTCCTGGAGGACGGGCCCTGAAGCGTGCTTGGGAGGCGGGACGGGTGAGGCCGAGGGGAGGGAATGTCCTGGGCCAGGGCTCGCGGGTGAGGAGAAGCAGGAACAGCCGGCCCGCAGGTCTGCTGAGTAGCACAGCCTGAGTCATCGCAGCTGAGAGGCGTTGACGGGAGAGTGGGGTCGGGCTTCCCCCTTCATTCTCAGATTTTTCAATGTGCATTGCAGTGAAAAGATAAAAATGGAGCTTGAGACATATCTTCGGAGGATGGTGAAACGTTTCAATAAGGAAGTCCGTGAGGACACACACAAGGTACGGCAGGGAAGGAGGAGGGTGGTACGTGGGGGAACTGGGCTTTCCGTCAGCCCTGCCTCTGGGCTTCCACTCACTGTGTGACCTGCTGAGTTTCTGACTCTCTCCTGAAGTGGGGGTGATAACAGTGTCTGCCTGGGAGGATGGGCGTGAGGAGTAAGCAGACAGCACGTGTAAAGCACGTAGCTCAGCGCCAGGCGGGCAGCAGGGGCTAATACCAGGCACTCTCCCATCCCTTCTCTCAGCTGTTTAATAACATTGGTTCTGATCTCAGCTAAAGTTGCTGTGGCTTCTGGCTTCAGGTGGTACTTACTGAACACACACCGTGGCCCTAGCAAGGTGCTTGGCATTGTGGGGAGAGAGACTTGTATGAAGCTTGTTTCCTACCATTCAGGAGTTTCTGATCTCACACACGGAACAGGAAAGACATCAAAACAGGGAGACTCGAGACATAGAACAAGGAAAGAGATCAGTGTGGGCCTCAGTAGCCGAGGAAGGCCTCATTTAGGAGAGGGGATGGGGCGGGTCAGGAGGAAGGATGGCACAGGGAGACGCCGAAAGGCCGAGTGGTGGCCGGGCTGGTGGGACAGCCAGGGGGCCTGCATCTAGGAGGCCGCATGCGCTGGAGGCCCATGGAGAGTGAGGCAAGGGCAGACTTTGGTTTTCCTCTGACCGGCAGCAGGCAGCTAGGGAGAGTGTCGTGATGGGGAGGGTGGAAGGGGCACCGCCTGCGGCAGCTGCAGAAGCTGAGAGGTGCAAAGAGCACAGAGCCAGGGCGGAGAGATGAGGGGATGAAAGACAGAGTCTTGGGAAATGGCAGTGTCAGTATTTTTACTTTCTTGTATGTAGAAATGACAACAAATATTTCCTGTCCGCAAAACGTCTTTGAATTTGGCAGCAAAAATCCCACTGGTTTTCAGCCTTCCCTTTTCCCTCTCCCCAGGTTCACCTTCTGTGTCTGCTGGCAAATGGCTTCTATCGAAATAGCATCTGCAACCAGCCAGATCTGCGTGCCATCGGCCTCTCCATCGTCCCAACTCGCTTTACCAAAGTGCCACCTCAAGACGTGGACGTCAGCTACCTGTCAAACCTGGTGAAATGGTAGGGCCCTCCGGCCTGTCCTGCAGAGCGTAGTGTAGGATTTGTGTCTCAGAGGCTGGGTGCAGGTCAGTTCCACAGACCCTCCTTGAGGGGCTGGGAAGGCTCCCCAGGGGGAGGGTCTGAGTTGGGTCTTCAGGAGTTGGCCAGACAGGCTGGGAAGAGGAGCACTGGCAGGCGGGGCTCCCAAGACACCCCGCTCTGTGTTTTGGCTGTAGAAGAACAGAGTTCCTCTTTGCCCTGACCTCTGACGCAAAGGAATGCCTGATTTCTCTCCAGGTTCATTGGAACATTTACAGTTAATGCAGACCTTTCAACCAATGAGCAGGATGGCCTGCAGACGACGCTGGAGAGAAGGTTTGCTATTTACTCTGCGAGAGACAATGAAGAGTTGGTCCACGTGAGTGACTCCTGGCAGCACTGTTTTCCTTAGGCCTGTTAGCTGAGGAATATGGCAGTCATGTGCCACATACCATTCCAGCTGTTTTACGTATATTTCCTTGCTCAGTTCTCATAAAATCAAAACAGGTACTGAAGCTCAGAGAGGCTAAATCACTTTCTTAGGGTCATTCGGTTGGTAAGCATTGGAGACAGGATTGGGCCCATGTGTGAGTTGAAAGCTGCCCTCTCTCCTGTCTCTTACTTGGTGTCCTGGTGTACTAAAGCACTTAATTTTTGGTCAGCTGCCCTAGAATTGTTTACAGTATTCAAAAATCGTGTTTAAAAGTCCCAAGGAAATGTTTTTTCAAATTGGCTGCTGAAATCCTTAAGAAAGTGTTTCCTTACCTTCCAAGTTGGGGGATGATGCATCTGGCAGGCGGCCGTGCAGTGAGGAGGGTTCTGTCCAAAAGAAGTCGTGGCGAAGAGTTTGTGTGTAGACAGGCTTTGTCACGTGCTTAAAATGCCCTTAGGTATGGCTCTGTCTCAATAAAACAAAAATGGGTAGAAATGTGGTTTTATCCCTGGAAGATTTCTGTTGATGCATATACTTGTGTCTGAGCTTCAGTTTCTGTTTAGGGAAAGAGACTTTTTGTATCTTTAGAGACCAAATGACTGGCATCTTACTTCTCTTCCAATTTGGCTTGAAAAAGTTTGAGTAGCTGGACAGTAATTGTGCTGTGATATCACCACCCAGAGAAAAACGCTCATATTTCAGTGTCATCCTCCCAGACTTTGTTCCCACGTATATCTGTGCACGTACATATTTGTTTTGTTTGTGTAGTTTTATTAAGCAAAGAAATAGTTTTTTTTAAAGAAGTAAACAATTCAGTGATACTCGGTGCATTTTCAGTGTTGTGCATCCACCACCTCTATTTCTAAAACACTCTTACTATCCCAGAAGGAGACCCCGTACCTATTACACAGTCACTCCCATTCTTTCTCCTTTTCCCACCTCCCCAAGTATCTGGCAGCCACCAATTTGCATTCTGTCTCTATGGATTTACATATTTTGGATATTCCATATAAAAGAAATCACAATACAGTCAGCATTCCTTATCTGCAGGTTCCACATTCACGGATTCAATCAACTGCCAATCAGACTTATATCTGCAGTTGGTTGAATCCGCAGATGCAAAACCCGAGGATAGAGGGAGCGCCAACTGTACTCTGCCATTTTGTATAAGGGACTTCAGCATCTGCGGACTTTGGTATCCGGGGGGGTCCTGGAACCAATCCCCACAGATAACCGAGGGACAACTATATATGGCCTTTTGTGTCTGGCTTCTTTCACTTAGCATGCTTTCAAGGTTCATTCACGTTTGTAACATGTATCAGAACTTCATTCCTGTTTATGGTGAATAATATTCCATTGTATGGATAGACCACATTTCACTTATCCATTCATCAATTGATGGGCGTTTAGGTTGTTTTCCATCTTTTGGCTGTTACGAAGAGTACTGCTATAAACATTGTGTGTACATATATTTATTTGGGTACTTGTTTTCAGTTCTTTTGGGTATATACCTAGGAGTAGAGTTGCTGGGTCATATGGTAATTGTATGCCAAACTGTTTTACATAGCAGCTGCACCATCTTACCTTCTCACCAGCAAGGTACGAGGATTCCAGTTTCTCCAAATCATCACGAACACTTGTTATTTTCCATTTTTTGGATTATAGTCATCCTAACAGGTGTGAAGCGGTACTCATTGTGGCTTTGGTCTGCATTTTCCCGAAGATTAATGATGGGTTAATGTCTTTTCACGTGTATATCGGCCATTTGTTTATCTTCTTCGGAGAAATGTCTATTCAGGTCCTTTGCCCATTTAAAATTGGGTTCTTTGTCTTTTTGTTATTGAGTTGCAAGAGTTCTTTATATATTTCAGTTACTAGACGTCTATCAGATATATGCTTTGCAAATATTTTCTCCCATTCTGTAGGTTGTCTTTTTACTTTCTTCATGAAGTACTTTGATGCACAAAAGTTTTAATTCTGACAAAGTCCAATTTACTATTTTTCCTTTTTTTTTTTAATTAATTTATTTTTGGCTGCATCGGGTCTTCATTGCTGCGCGCGGGCTTTCTCTAGTTGCGGCGAGCGGGGGCTACTCTTCGTTGTGGTGCGCGGGCTTCTTAATGCGGTGGCTTCTCTTGTTGCAGAGCATGGGCTCTAGGCGCGCGGGCTTCAGTAGTTGTGGCGCACATACTTAGTTGCTCCGTGGCATGTGGGATCTTCCCAGACCTGGGCTCGAACCCGTGTCCCCTGCACTGGCAGGCACATTCTTAACCACTGTGCCACCAGGGAAGTCCTCTTTTGTTTCTTGTACTTTTGGTGTCATATCAAGAATTCATTGCCAAATCCCAGATCATGAAGATTTCCTCCTGTATTTCCTTCTAAGAGTTTTACAGTTTTAGCTCTTACATTTAGGTCTTTCATCCATTTTGAGTTAATGTTTTTATATGATGTAAGGTAGGTGTTCAACTTCATTCTTTTTGCACGTGGATATCCACTGGTCCCAGCACCATTTGTTGAAGAGACTAGTCTTTCCACTTCATTGTATTTGTTGTATTATTTTCACTATTTGTTGGAAGTTTTTCAATGGGGATGAATGGTCTTGGCACACTTATCAGAAATCAATTGGCCATAGACACTTGGGTTTATTTCTGGGCTGTCTGTTCTATTCCATTGGTCTACATGTCTGTCCTTATGCCAGTGCCACACTGTTTCGATTACTGTGAATCTGTAGTAAGTTTTGAAATCAAAAGTATGAGTACAACCTCATAATGCTGTTTTGGCTATTTGGGGCCCTGTGCAATTTCATGTGAATTTGATGGTCTGCTTTTCCATTTCTGCAAAAAAGGCCATTGGAGTATTGATAGGGATTGCATTGATTCTGTACATTGATTAGGGCAGCATTGCTATCTAGTCAATATTAAGTCTGTAAACATGGCTCTTTCCTTTTATTTGCTTTTTAAATTTCTTTTAGTTATAGTTTTCAGTGTACCTGTCTTTCATCTTCTTGGTTAAACTTTTTTCTAGGTATGTTATTCTTTTCGATGCTATTGTAAATGGTATTGTTTTCTTAATTTCCTTCTCAGATTGTTCAGTGAAGGTGTATTAAAAAAATGGCTAATTGTGTTGATCTTATACCTTGCAGCTTTGCTGAATTCATTTAGCAGTTTCTTGTGTATTCTTTGGGATTTTCTATATATAAGATCTTGACCTCTGTGAATAGAGGTAGTTTTACTTCTTCTTTTCCAGTTTGGATGCCTTTTGTTTCTTGTTCTCGTCCAATTGCTCTGGCTAGAACTTCCAGCACAGTGTAGAATAGCAGTGGCAAAAGCAGGCATCTTGTCTGGTTCTTGATATTGGGAGGGAAAGCTTTTCACTCTTTCATGACTGAGTATCTTGGTAGTTGTGGATTTTCATATACATTCTTTATCATGTTGAAGAAGTTCCATATTTCTAGTTTTCTGAATGTGTTTTAATCATGAAAGTGCTTTGGATTCTGTCAGATGCTTTTTCTGTGTCAAATGAGATGATCTTGTGATTTTTCTCCCCTTCATTCTACTAACATAGTGCATTGCATTCATGGATTTTCTGTTGATTGATTGATTGATTGATTGATTGAAGTATAGTTGATTTACAATACTGTGTTAGTTTCAGATTACAGTATAGTGATTTAGTGTTTTTTTGCAGATTATATTCCATTATATCTTATTACAAGATAATGGGTATAATTCCCTGTGCTATACAGCAAATCCTTGTTGCTTATCTATTTTATGTATAGTAGTTTGTATCTGTTAATACCATACCCTAATTTGTCCCTCTCCTCTTCTCACTCCCCCTTGGTAACCACAAGTTTGTTTTCTATATCTGTGACTCTGTTTCTGCTTTGCGTATACTGTCATTTGTATTTTTTTTTTTTTTTGGTTCCACGTATAAGCGATATCATTACCATATTTGTCTTTCTCTGTCTGACTTATTTCACGAAGCATAATATTCTCTAGGTTCATCCATGTTGCTGCAAAGGGAAGTATTTTATTCTTTTTTGTGGTTGAGTGATATTCCATTGTATGTATATACCACATCTTTTTAATCCAGTCATCTTTTGATGGGTACTGGGGTTCCTTCCATGTCTTGAGTATTGTAAATAGTGCTGCTATGTTCACTGGGGTGCATGTATCTTTTTGGATTAGAGGTTTTTTTTCCAGATACACCCAGGAGTGGAATTGCTGGGTCATATGATAGTTCTGTTTTTAGTTTTTTAAGGAACTTTCATACTGTTTTCCATAATGGCTGCACCAATTTAAATTCTTACCACCAGTGTTCGGAGATTCCCTTTTCTCCACATCCTCTCCAACATTTGTAATTTGTAGGCTTTTTGATGATAGCCGTTCTGATAGGTGTGAGGTGATAGCTGATTGCGGTTTTGATTTGCATTTCTCTAATAATTAGCAATGTTGAGTATCTTTTCATGTGCCTGTTAGCCATCAGTATGTCTTCTGCCCATTGTTTGATTGGGTTGTTTGTTTTTTTTTGTTATTGAGCTGTATGAGCTGTTTGTATATTTTGGATATTAACCCTTGTCAGTCTCATCATTTGCAAACATTTTCTCCCATTCAGTAGGTTGTCTCTTCATTTTGTTAATGGTTTCCTTTGTTGTGTAAAGCCTTTTAAATTTAATTAGGTCCCATTTGTTTATTTTTGCTTTTATTTATTTCGCCTTAGAAGACTGATCCGAGAAAATATTGCTACAATTTATGTCAAAGAGTGTTCCACCTATGTTCTCTTCTAGGAGTTTTATGGTTTCAGATCTTACATTTAGGTCTTTAAGCCATTTTGAATTTATTCTTGTATGTGGTGTGGGGGAATGTTCTAATCTCATTGTTTTACATGTAGCTGTCCAGTTTTCCCAGCAACACTTGTTGAAGAAACTGTCTTTTCTCCATTGTATATTCTTGCCTCCTTTGTCATAGATTAGTTGACCATAAGTGTGTGGGTTTATTTCTGGGCTCTTCTGTTCCTTTGATCTATATGTCTGTTTTTATGCCAACACCACACTGTTTTGTTTACTATAGCTTTGTAGTATAGTATAAAGTCTGGAAAGGTTATGCCTCCAGCTTTGTTCTTTTTCCTCAGGATTGCTTTGGCAGTTCTGGGTCTTTTGTGGTTCCATATAAGTTTTAGGATTATTTATTCTAGTTCTGTGAAAAATGTCATGGGTATTTTGATAGGGTTTGCATTAAATCTGTAGGTTGCTTTGGGTAGTATGTTCATGTTAACAATATTAATTCTTCCAATCCAAGAGCATGGGATATCTTTCCATTTTTTTGAATCATCTTCATTTCCCTTAATCAGTGTTTTATGGGTTTTAGCATATAGATCTTTTTACTTCCTTAGTTAAGTTTATTCCTAGGTTTTGTGTTTTGTGTTTTTTGGGGGTTTTTTTGGGGGGGGATGCAATTTTAAACGGGATTGCTTTTTTTATTTCTCTGTCTGGTATTTCATTGTTAGTGTATAGAAACACAGTAAATTTCCGTATATTAATCTTACATCCTGCTGCCTTGCTGAATTCATTTATTAGTTCCAATAGTTTTTATGTGGAAACTTTAGGGTTCTCTTTATAGAATATCATGTCATCTGCAAATAGTGATAGTTTTACCTTTTCCCTTCCAATTCGGATGCCTTTTATTTCTTTTTCTTGTCTGCTTGCTGTAGCTAGGACTTCCAATATTATGTTAAATAGAAGCAGCGAGGGTGGACATCCCTGTCTAGTTCCTGAATTTATTGGGAAAGCTTTCAGTTTTTCACTCTTGCGTATTATGTTGGCTGTGGGTTTGACATAGTTGGCTTTTATCATGTTGAGTTATGTCCCCTCTGTACCCACCTTGGTGAGAGTTTTTATCATGAATGGTTGTTGAATTTTGTCAAATGCTTTTTCTGCATTTATTGAGATGATCATGTGATTTTTATCTATTCTTTTGTTAATGTGGTGTATCACATTGATTGATTTACATATTTTGAACCATTCTTGCAACCCTGGAGTGAATCCAACTCGAGCGTGGTATCCTTAGTATGTATTGTTGGATTCAGTTTGCTAATACTTTGTTGAGGATTTTTGCATCTATATTCATCAAAGATTTTGGGTTGTAATTTTCTTCTCTTGTAGTGTCTTTGGTTTTGGTATCAGGGTAATGGTGGGTTCATAGTATGAATTTTGGAGTATTCCCTCCTCTTCATTTTTCTGGAATAGTTTGAGAAGGATAGATATAAGTTTTTGTTTTTGTCTTTTTGTATGTTTGGTGAATTCCCTAGTGAAGCTCTCTGGTCCTGGACTTTTGTTTGCAGGGAGTTTTTTAAATTATAGATTCTATTTCAGTTCTAGTGAATGGTCTGTTCAAATTGTCTGTTTCTTCTTGACTCAGTTTTGGCAGGCTGTACGTTTCTAGAAACTTGTTTACTTGTTCTAGGTTGTCCAATTTGTTGGCGTATAACTGTTTGTATTCTTTCATGATTTTTTGTTTTTCTGTGGTTTCAGTTGTTTCTCCTCTTTTGTTTCTTATTTTGTTTATTTGAGTCCTCTCTCTTTTCTTCTTGGTGAGCCTCGCTAGAGGTTTATCAATTTGGTTTATCTTAAAAACAAAAACAGCTCTTGGTTTTATTGATCTTTTCTATTGCTTTTTTGATGTCTTTTATTTCCTCTCTGATCTTTATTATTTCCTTCTGCTGACTTTGGGTTTTGTTTGTCCTTCTTTTTCTCATTCTTTTAGGTGGTAGGTTATCTTGTTTGAGATTTTTCTTGTTTTTGTGGAAGGCCTGTATTGCTATGAGCTTCCCTCTTAGAACTGCTTTTGCTGCATCCCATAGATTTTGTAAGATTGTGTTTCTATTTTCGTTTGTCTCAAGATATTTCTGGTCTCCTCTTTGATTTCATCATCAACCCATTTGCTTTTTAGTAGCATGTTGTTTAGTCTCCATGTGTTTGTTCTTTTCCTGTTTTCCTTTCTATGGTTGATTTCTAGTTTCTTACCGTTGTGGTGAGAAAAGATGCTTGAAAATATTTCTGTCCTCTTAAACTTGTTGAGGCTTGTTTTGTGACCTAGTATGTGTCTATCCATGAGAATGTTCCATGCTGGCTTGAAAAGAATGTGTACTTGGTGTTTTTCTTATTTAGTGTTCTGTAGATATCTATTAAGTACAGTTGGTCCATTGTGTCGTTTAGGACCTCTGTTGCCTTACTGATTTTCTGTCTGGATGATCTGTTCATTGATGTAAGTGGGATGTTATAGTTCTCTATTATTATTGTATTCCTGTGAATTTCTCCTTTTATGTCTGTTAATATTTGCTTTATATATTTAGGTGCTCCTGTATTGGAAGCGTATATGTTAACAAGTGTAATACGCTGTTGTATTTATGCCTTTATTGTTATATAATATCCTTCTTTGTCTTTCTTTATGGTTTTTGTTTTGAGTCTACTTTGTCTTTTGTTGTCTTTGTTTTGAAGTCTACTTTGTCTTTTGTTAAGTATTGCTATGCCCGCTTTCTTGTTGTTTCCATTTGCATGAAATATCTTTTTCCATACTTTCACTTTCAGTCTGTGTGCGTCTTTCGCCATGAAGCGAGTCTCTTGTGGCAGCATATTGTAGGTTCTACGTAAAATTCACTGCTTAGCTGCTGCACCTTGTTGAGGTGCCACGTGCGGCATGCGCTGACACTGTCTTCCGAGCGTGCCCCGTGGCCCCTGTGTGTGCACTGACGGGAGTCTTCACAGTCCCACCTGGATCACATCCCAGGCACCCCGTCTGCCTCTGCGCAGCTAGACCCAGTCTCTGCACTGATCTCACGCCAGGCCGTGGTGTGGAGTGAGCGGGGCCAGGGCATTCGCCCCTTAGAATTGGGAATTGCGGGGAGGCGGCCGCCACCAGCGCAGGTCTCTCTGTCCTGGTTGTTAGCAAGCCAGCCCGCGTGCTGCTCTTGAGTCTAGGCTTCTCCAGCCCTCCTGTCTGTCTCAGTGGGCTTCCCAGCAGGAAGGGGACTCCCCAGGGCAAGCAGACACCTTCTCTTCCTGACAGATCCCTCCCAGGAGTGCCGGTCCCAACCTGGTACCTTTCTTTTTTCCATCCTACGTGGTTACATGGAGATCTTTCTTACAGCTTTGGTTATGGGAGCTCTTCTGTGAGTTTCCAGTTAGTTTTCTGTGGGAGTTGTTGCTCACGTAGATGTGTTTTTGGTGTGTTTGTGGGGGGAGGTGAGCTCCACGTCCTCATACTCTGCTCTCTTGATCCCCCTCTGTTGGGAGGGCTTGATTTTTGACTCAGTCTTTCGTTACAGGTCTCTTCAGAGTCTCTATTTTCTCTTGAGTTAGTTTTGGTAATTTGTATGTTTCTAGGATTCGTCCTTTTCACTTGGGTCACCTTGTATTTAGTGTAGGGATCATACAGTTTTGTAACTTAAATTTTTTCTTCAGTGACGTCCTTGTGAAAGGTGGTGACCACACGTCTTTGTGAAGCACAAGGTCGCTTCCAGAGTGCTGTCGTGTACCTGACCTTATCCAGTCTTCCCTGTGGTCTGTGCCCCTGTGCCACCCGCACACTGAGAAACTGAGGAGCCAACCAACACTCGTACAGTATTCACTGTGCCAGTTAATAGTGTGTTGTCAACCACACTGTAGGGATGAGTTGTGTTTTCCAGGTTTTCCCACTGACGCCCTTTTCCTGTCCCAGGACACAGTCCAGGCATTAGTGATCTTGTTGCCCCAGCGCCCCCTCCCCTCCAGGCTGTGACTGTGTCCCAGTCCTCCTGGACACTCCTGAGGAGTGCTGCTTAGGAATTTTGTAGAGTTCCTCAATTTGGGTTTCTTTGATGTTTTCTCATCCCCCCTGTTTTTAACTCCAGAAGAAACAAGGCAAAAGTAGTTATTTTTTTCAATATACTTGGCTTTTCACAGAAAACCTGCCTTCCTGTTTCTGACTTTTGCTCTTGCTTTCCGAGGAGGGAAAATGACTGTAGTGATTCATGAGGACGCCGGGACCCTGAGGTCTGTGTGGGAAGATCTTGCTCACGTGCTGTCCCACTGTTGTTGTTTTGGAGGTTAATTCCCATGAGGAGGCTCCCATCCTTCCAAGTTCACAGAATTTTTAGAGCTGCAGCCTCTGGTTGAAAGATTCGCTCTGGGGAGGTTGAGTGCAGGGGAGGGATTCTCGGTCCTGATGATGATGATGTCTTTTCTCTCAAAGTGGTATTTTGCTTTATTGTTTTATCACAAACACAACACATGTTGAAAACAGAACAATCAGAAGATAGGTAAGCCGGAAAAAAACCAAACACCTATAAACACCCATAACCCCATATATGGATGCTTTTCCAAATATACATACATGTTTATGTCTGGACACGATTTTTTCTTACAAAAATTAACATAACTCATTAAAAAACAAACATTTCTTTTCCTTTAATATATGGTTACCTTTCCCCATTTTTCTACAAAGATAAATCTCTACAGCATCATTTTAATAGTGTTGAGGGTTCCAGGCTCCTACTGTTAGACAATTTGGTTGTTTCCCTTTTATAAACAGGCACCACAACAAACAGCATGGAATTATGCAAATCCTAAATTCTTTCCTGAGGATAAGCATGTTGTTCTTTTTCATTATAGATATTTTTACTGATTCTCCGGGCCCTGCATCTCCCTACCCGACTCGTACTGTCTCTACAGCCAATTCCTCTGAAGTTATCAGCAGCGAAGGTGAGGTTCCCGGGGCTTCCAGAGAAAAGAGTAGTTGGTCAGGGAGGAGTGAGAAATTATGAGACTTAAAGCAAACAGATCTGCTCATTAGACGATTTTTAAAAATCAGTCTTCGTGGAGCAGGGTTCCTCGGAGCCTGCCTGGCACAGGCCCTGTGCTGGGAAGACTGGGCGCCTGGGTGGGTATCTAGCAGCCAGGCTTTGCGTGCGTAGAGGGGCCTGCGAGAGCTTGGGCTCCTTTGTGCTCTGGTTTCTGTTCTGTAAGTGGTGGAATAAGAAGGTACTGGTCCTCCTCAGCGGTGTGGAGAGAGGACGGTGAGGACTCAGAACTCTACCGTCATCCGAGGAGGCTGACCGCTGTGCTCCTTGGGGTGCTGGCATTGTCTGAAATTGGGTCCAGAAGTCAAGTTTAATAATTTCTGAATTCTTAATGCTGTGACTTTGTTTGCAAAATGCCTTATGTGCAAGGTGAGTACTATTGCTGAGGAAACTGAGACTCAGAGGTGACATAATTTATCCAAATCACATAAAAAATGAGAAAGCAGAAGTGGAGTTTGAACCCGGATTTGTCTGTTTCCACATCCCGTGCTCTTTTCCCTGTGCTACACTTTGTATTGAAAAGAATTAGAGTGTGGCCTTATTTAAGGTGCTGCAGAATTTAGTGACTGCTTTCTTACAGCCCTGGAGGGTAGCCAGCCTGTCACTGTCTGAGCCGGGAACGTCTTGTGTACGCTGGTGTTCCAGTGTGACTTAGCCCCGTTAGATGCCAGAGTCTTTATTGTATCATTAGCAAAAAAAGAAAAAGAAAAAATTTCCTATTCTGTTTAAGGGAAAGAAACCTTCCAAGGAGAGATCCACAGAGGGTCCTGGAGGCTCCTCAGAAACTTCCAGCCAAGTTCCTGGAAAACCAAGCAAACCAGAGACCAGCAGAGGAAGCAGACGAGAGGACACGTCTTCTGAGGGCGCTGGCAGTGCACGTGCCAAAGGGAAGGGGAGCAAGGCGGCTGCCATCAGGAAGAAGCGGAGAGAGCCCTCCTCCAGCAGGGAAGAAGAGGGCAAGGCCGGGGGGCAGACGGAGGGGACCCAGAGGCGTTCGCGGGGCCGGGAGCGGCGGGCGGCCGCCAGGGTGTCTTACAAAGAAGAGAGCGGGAGTGACGAGGCCGGCAGCGGCTCTGACTTTGAGCTCTCCAGCTCGGACAGCCATCGCCCATCCGACGAGGATTCTGAGCCAGGCCTTTCAAGGCAGAGGAGGGCCACCGCCCCTCAGAGGATGAAGGTGGGGTCCAAGAGGGAGTCCAGGTCCCAGCGTGGAAGCCAGCCTCAGCCCCCTGGCTTTCCAGAAGCGTCTGTAAGCGCTTCCGGCAGTAAGCGTAAGAGAGGCAAGCGTACGATGCCCGTGGATGGTGAGGAGGCAGACGGCCGGAGAGCAGCTGGTGTGGACCAGTGGCTGGAGGTGTTCTCCGAGCGGGAGGAGAAGTGGCTGTGCGTGGACTGTGTGCACGGAGTCGTGGGCCAGCCCCTGACCTGCTACCAGCACGCCACCAAGCCTGTGACCTACATCGTGGGCATCGACGGCGACGGCTGGGTGCGCGACGTCACACAGAGGTACGACCCTGCCTGGATGACGGCGACCCGAAAGTGCCGGGTTGACGCCGCGTGGTGGGCCGAGGCCCTGCGACCCTACCGGAGCCCGCTGGTGGCGAGGGAGCAGAGGGAGGACCAGGAGGTGAGGCCTTGCGCACGCGCCCCTGCTGGATGCCCAGCCCCGTGTCGTGTTTGTAGAGTGTTAGCTCAGTTACTTATCACAGCAGCAGTACAAAGCTGGGGTTATCGTAGCCTTCGTTTTACCAGCTGAACATTTAGAGTCTGAGAGATGAGCCGACCTGGTATTTGAACCCAGGTTGCTCTGGCTTCAAAGCCTGTGTACGTTCAGTTATTGCCCAGTTATAAATTTGGAGCTTTAAGTCAGGTAGGTAGTCCTGAGTGAAAGAGGAAAGCGCGCAGTAATACGACTGTCCTCCCTTCTCAGCGTGCGCGCGCGCAGAGGCGTGCACGCCAGCATCCCTGCCCCGACGCAGAACGCCCAGCCCCCAGGAGGAGGGCTGAGGAGATGGCTCGTCTGTGAGGGGCGCCCTGGGGGCGGCTTCTGGAGCAGCGCGTCCCTGAGTCGAGGGACAGCCGTGGGCCCGGAAGAGGGCCCGGGGCTTGTGCAGGGCCGCCCGCAGGGTCGGCAGACTTGCTGGAGAATTATTGCCAGTTCCCCAGGGCAGGGAGTCGTCCCTGTGCACTGCATCGCTCAGGGTGTGGCTCAGAGGTGACAGGGTCGTGGCAGTCGTGCAGAGCGTGTTGCGACTGACCTAGTTCAAGGGCTTGTCATGCAAGCTGGCCAAGCGGGGTCCCTCCTGCTCCCACTTGCCGCTCCTCCCTTGTCTGTCGGGGTTTGAAGAGATGCTGCGGGGAAGTGCAGGAGACCTGGTGAGTGGGATGCAGGTGAGAGCAGTGGGGTTGCCTGCGAGGAGCTAGGCGCCTTGAGGCAGCGGGGAGAACAGGTGTAGATCGTAGTGGACGGAGAAGGTGTGAGTGCTCGTTCTGGTTTCCGTGGGAGCCGAGCCGCTGAACCCGTGTCACAGAATTGTGGTGTCACTTGAGGTGAGGCCTCCTCCCGAGGAAGGCTCTGCTCGGGCCGGCCGAGGTGTCAGAGGGCAGGGAGGACTTTTCCGTTGCTGCGAGCTGCAGGATTACTGGCCCCTGCGGAGCTTCCGAGGCACCTAAACCTGTGGGACAGAACGCCAGGTCACAGCGTGGTGCGGTGGCCCTGGGGCTCCGAAAGCCCCACGGCACCGTCAGTTACCTGGGCAAGTTCGGTGGTCACCGCCAACCTCCCTCCCTCCCTCTCCGAGCACCACGCCCAACGTCGTCTCTCGGCCTCTGCAGTTTCAGGCGAGGCACCTGGACCAGCCTCTGCCCACCGTCATAGGCACGTACAAGAACCACCCTCTGTATGCCCTCAAGAGGCACCTCCTCAAGTACGAGGCCATCTACCCTGAGACGGCTGCCATCCTCGGGTACTGCCGCGGAGAGGCTGTCTACTCCAGGTGAGGAGACGCCCGGCGGCCCGGGATTAGCAGCCTTCGCTGGGCTGGGGTTGGAGCTTCACAGTGTGCGCATGCCGTTGTGGGCGGGGGGCACGGCGGAGAGGCTGCAGCCTGGAAATGAAAACCATGGGGATTAAAAGATCAGCAGGGGGAGAAAAGTTATGGGGGGAAAGATAAGTAGGACAGATAAGGTTTATATGGGGCAATAAGAAAACACACCCCAAAAACAGAAGTCAAAGAACATGCAAAAGGGAAGGAATAAAGGATTTGATAATGAAACTTAAAATGAGCGGATATTTTTATGGGGACAGAGTTTCAGTTTGGGAAGAGGAGAAAGTTCTGGAGATGATGGTGGTGATGGTTACATAACAGTGTGAATGTACTTGATGCCACTGAGCTGTAGATTCGGAAGATGGTTTAGAGGGTAAATTTTATCTTATGTGTGTTTTTTTCCACAGTGAAAAGAAATTGCCAAAGAAGCGGGGGAGGGGGAACAGCATAGAAAATAAACATAAAATATATACAAAGTTAAAACTGAGAAAAAATGTAATAACAAACTTAAGGTGAGTCAGAATTTAACAATGGAAGTAGGAATTTAAGAAACGTTAATAGAAAGAAAATAAGTGATTTTTAGAAACTCTGACACGCAAGACCACAAAATAGAGGATGTTCTTAATAAACGGGAAAAGAAAGACAGAAAAGGAAACTTAGGGAAACTCACAGGAGTAGGTGGCTCAACTCCTCTGCCTGACAGCTACTTCCTGCAGCTCAGCCCCGAGGGGAGGCATCCCCGACCCTCCGGTTAGGGTCACTGTGGGAGCTTTCTGCCCCCTGGCTGGTCAGGGGCCCAGCTGCCGACAGCGTCCAGGGCCTGGCGACCTCAATGGAGGATACAGCACAGGTGTCCTACGTGCAGGGGACATCTGGTGGGAAGGGGGTCCCTGCCTGGAGAAAGTTTTAGAGGCAGACATTTTTTGTTTTTAATGTAGTAAAATATACAGAACAGAATTTACCATTGAACCATTTGAAGTGTCCAGTAGTACTAAGTACATTCACATTGTTGTGCAGCCGTCACCACCATCTCCAAAACTTTTCTGTCTTCCCAAACTGTCCCCATCAACACTAACCCCCCCTCCCCACCCCACCCCACCCCCAGGCCCTGGTAACCACCCTCTACTTTCTGTCTATGAATCTGACTCCTCCAGTCACCTCATAGAAGTGGATCCTACAGCATTTGTCCTTTTGTGACTGGCATCCATTGATGGACACTTGTGTTGCTTCCCCTTTTGGTTGTGTTTAGTGCTGCTATGAACATGGGTGCACAGACATCTCTTGAGACCCTGCTTTTAGTCCTTTTGGATGTATATGCCCAGAAGTAGGATTTCTGCATCACATGGTGATTCTGTTTAACTTTGTGAAGAACCTCCGCACTGTTTTCTGCAGTGGCTGCATCATTTTACATCCCCCAGCAGAGCATGAAGTTCCCAGTGTCTCTACATTCTCTCCAGTTCTTGTTTTCTGTTTCTTGAGTAGTGTCCTAACAGATGTAAAGTGGTTAGAAGCTGAGATTTATTGTGAACGGGCTGTCTGTGCCCACTTCCCTCTGCTATCCTTGTGAATGTCCAGGCGATGCCCACCTGCTTGCCCCTTCTCCGCTCCTACCGGAAGACCACGACCGTGACAGTCACTCCTTCAGGCAGAGATGTGCCCCTGCGGTGGGCATGCGTGTGGAGCCCTTGTCCCTGGTCCCCCCAGCAGCTTGTGAGGCAGGGAGGCAGTGCCCACCGTTCCTGATGGATCGGGGGTCATCCCGCTAGGAAGGGGCACAGAGGAGGTGTGACCTTGTCCGGTGTGCTGTGCTGGACGTCAGCCTCAGCCCGGGGGCAGGCGAAGGGCCGGATGTCCGCACCAGAGGGAGCTTAGTGCCCTTGCTCCTTGGAGCCCCACTGAAGGGCGGGCCTTGCTGAAGGCTCGGCAGGAAGCAGCTGGAATGGGAGGCAGGGTGTGGCTCTAAGCTCTGGAAGGAGAGCGAAGCCAGAGCCAGATGGAACCGACTGTTCTGTGTGCGTTCATCCTAACCTGTGTACTTTGTCAGCTTACTGTAGTCTCCGCGTCGTCTTCTGGCTTCCCCACCCCTTCTCTGGACACTCGTCCCTCCCTCCCCCTCTCTGGTATTCGGGAGCGGACCAGACCCTGGGTGAGGGCTTGCACCTGCACTGCTGGGCCCTTCTGGCGGGAGGAGGGGCAAGGCACCACGGGAAGCCATTTAGTTTGGGATTTGTGAGTGGATGCATCCCCCCGCGAGACAGCAGGTGCCTGTTAACCGTGGGCCTGACGCAGGCCCCTGGTGCCCCGGGAGACGCTCCAGGGCCGAGCTCCCCCTTCTCCTGGGGGGCCAGAGGAGGCAGCCGGGCCCTGCGGGGTGCTTCGGTGGGCGTGAACCCTGTCTTGTCTCCCATTGGCTCCTTAGGGACTGCGTGCACACCCTGCACTCCAGGGACACGTGGCTGAAACAGGCCCGAGTGGTGAGGCTTGGAGAAGTGCCCTACAAGGTAACGGCCGCGGGACTGCGGGCTGCCGCGCACGTGTGGGGACAGACTGTTCTGGCTTGAGAGGATCAGAGGAGAAGAGCATCTTTACTTGAGGACTTTGTAAGATGGGCCTTCCCGAGCACGCAGGGAATCTAGGCCAGCAAGCAGCCCTCCAAGCCCCAGTGTTGTGGGTCAGAACCGTGTCACCCATTTGTTCTGAGAGGCCGGAGCCCTGCCTGGCGTGGACAGGCCCACCCGCCCTCACTGTCCCTTTGTTTTGCATGTATGTGATCTTCGCTGAGTCTCACAGGAGTTAGCATCAGGATGCCCGTTGTACGGATGAGAAAACAGGAGCTCAGAAAGGGAAACTTGTCCAAGGCCTGAGCTAGTGAGATGGCAGCGTGCAGCCCCAATGCCTCGTTCCCTCTCCGGCCGGTCAGCTGCCCACAGACGCGTGAATTCAGCGCAGACCGCACAGGCTGTCACTAGACACAGGGCCCGCTTCAGCCGGCGGAGGACAGCGGCCAGTCATGAGACACAGTCGCTTTTCTTTGTCGGATCCCTAGGAGGAGCCCTTCGCGTTGTGAGACCCAGGGAGCTGGGCCGGGGTGCAGGGGCCTCTGGCTGGTGGGAAGGGGCTGAGGCACAGGGAGCCAGGCGGTCACTGCCGAAAGCAGGCCCCGTCACTCACCGGCCACAGGAACATCTCTGAGTCCCAATTTCCCCTTCAGTGATGGACACCAAACACAGCATAGCTGTTCAAGACACAGGCTCTGGTCTCTACAAGCTGTGTGACTCTAGGTGAATTGTTTATACCTCCTAGGCTGCTATAAGATGGAGGCGATAATAGACTCTACCTCCTGGGTTTGTTGAAAAGATTAAGTAATCAATACACAGAAGCACTGAGAACAGTGCCCGGTGTACAGTGAACGCTCAGGAAGTGGTCGCCTTTCTTATAAACTGTGGCTGTCCCCTCCGGTGTAGGTTGTAAAAGGCTATTCCAACCGGGCCCGGAGAGCCCGCCTGGCTGAGCCGCAGCTGCAGGACTACAATGACCTGGGCCTGTTTGGCAAGTGGCAGACCGAGCAGTACCAGCCGCCGGTGGCCGTGGACGGGAAGGTAAGGGCCACGCTCAGTGGGGTCGGTACCAGGCCACCTCCCTCTGCGGCCAGCTGGACCCGGTGTGCCACCCTCTGCAGGTCCCCCGGAATGAATTTGGGAACGTGTACCTCTTCCTGCCCGGCATGATGCCTGTCGGCTGCGTCCAGCTGAACCTGCCCAACCTGCACCGCGTGGCCCGAAAGCTGAACATTGACTGTGCCCAGGCTGTTACGGGCTTCGATTTCCACAAAGGCTACTCCCATCCCATGTGCGTGAGGGGCCTCCCGTGGAGGCCAGAAGGGGTGGGGGGAGGTTACGGAGAAGGGGCGGGAGGTTGGTGTGGGGCTGGCGGGGGTTGAGGCCCAGTGGCTCTTATTTTCAAGGTTTTACTCTGGATTTGCAAAATCAGCCTTAACCCTCAATGTTTTATACTTTTACTCTGGCTTCCAACCAGAGGCTGCAAAACCAGTGAAAGCTGCGAAACCAGCATCCTAACGATGTGGATTAAAACTGTTCTGGGGGTGGTCAGGGTGACTGAATAGGGTCAGCATCCTTCCTGGTCGGTGACCTCTGTCCTGCCCTGCAGTGGGGGTGGGGGAGGGGGCTGGGGAAGAGGACACAGCCTGGGGTCCACGGGCCTGCCTTCTGCATGGGTGGTGTCTGCCAGCAGCTGTGGCCGGGATTGTGGACTGCTGACCCTGGAAGCACTTCAGGGCCCTGAGTGCTTAGGAGCAGCCCACTGTCCCCCGCGGAGGGGAGTGGAGAGGCCAGAGCAGGCCCAGACTCGAGAGAGACCATCTGTGTTGATCCCCACAGAACCGACGGCTACATAGTCTGTGAGGAATATAAAGATGTGCTCCTGACCGCCTGGGAGAACGAGCAGGCGCTCATTGAGAAGAAGGAGAAGGAGGTGAGCAGGCAGGGCCTGGGAGGGGCCAGGACGGGGAAGCAGAAAGGCGGGCGGCACACACCGCGGAGCCGGTCTTCCCTCCAGCCTCCCTCACGCCACGTGTAAGAGGAGGGGAGAGTCCGGGCTCGGCCCTCTTTCTGGCTCTTTCTTCCTGGGAGGCACCGGGGAGCCAGCACTGAGCAACAACCTGCCTGCTCCTCAGAACCGTCTCTGTCCACTGTCTGCCTGGATCCGGGCTCCAGGCTCCGCTACCCCTGCTGCCGACACCCGCCTCCGTTAAAGGGAGCTGCCCGTGGTCCAGGTCCCAGACCCCCTCCTCCACTAAACACTTTAGAGTTGGTTAACAATTAAGAAGAGGTTCCTGGTTTTGGTGCCTTTTGTGTGTAGCACTTTATGAATCACACTTGGTATGGTTGAGAAACTATTTTAACCTGAAGTGTTATCTGTATCTTTATGTTCCTGAAACGGCAGTGCACGGTGTTTTCCATTCTGTTTGCTTTTGCAGAAAAGGGAGAAGCGTGCTCTGGGGAACTGGAAGCTGCTGGTCAAAGGGCTGCTCATCCGGGAGCGGCTGAGGCTTCGCTACGGGGCTCAGGTCAGGGTGGTCCTTGGTGGTCCTGTCCACGTTGAGAAAGGTGTCCTGGAGTCAGGCCTCGGCTGCTCTGCCACCCCCGCCCTGTCTGCACGAGAGGGTGCCCGCTATGGGTTGGATCTGGTGCTGAGCCCACTCGGGGGGGACAGGTGTCTGCATCTCCTGGCCTTGTGCTGCCCCTGGGGCTGTGACCATCCCCAGGCCCACAGGTGCTCCTTCAGGTCCCTCTCGCAGCCCCTGCGGGCTCCCATGGGGCACAGAGGCCCCCCGGACACAGTCACGTGGAGTGGTCAGAGACGCACAGACACGCTCTGGGGGCAGCTGCGACCCCACGCACAGCTCTCCCTGCCCTCCCCAGCCCGTCCTCGCAGCAGTGGGCACCGAGCGCTGGTGCTGTGCATTCGTGCACTTGTTCTGTTCAGAAACGAGGAAGAAAATGCAGTTACCTCCTGGATTGCTCGTAGCTCCTCGAGGGCAGTTTTGTGTCCCCAGCCCTGTGTGCACAGCAAGCGCTCTAGGACCTGCTGGGCTGAGCCCTGTCCTCCGGGTCACGGCTCAGCGCTGTTGGGGCATCGCTGCCTCTTGACGCGGCTTCCTCCACTGTCCCCCCCAGAGCGAGGAAGCCACTCCCCACGCAGACGCAGGCGGAGGACTCTCTTCAGACGAGGAGGAGGGGACCAGCTCTCCCGCGGAAGCGGCCAGGATCCTGGCGGCCTCCTGGCCCCAAAACCGAGAGGTAGAGGAGAAGCGGAAGTGCCCCCGGAAGAGCAGGAGGGAGGAGAAGGAGGCAGCTTCCCACCTGTTCCCGTTTGAGAAGCTGTGATATGAGTGGTCACCTCCTCGGTGGCTCAGCCGTGCCCCAGACCTTGCTCCCGGATAGATCCCTCCTGCGTGCGACACTCGTGCTGTTGCAGATTCGGGCCCCTTCTCTGCCGGCGCCTCGTTGCCCTCGGTCAGGTCCCTGACGCCGCCTGACACCGTGGGGGGAGAGCACGTCAGTGCAGGCTGTCTCAGGGTGACACGGCTGGACCTACTTTCCCAGGTAACACTTCGTGGTGGCAGAAGACTAGAACAAAGAGCTAAAGTCAGGAAAGAAAAGGAAAAACGAGAATTAAAGAAATGTCAGGAAGAGTGGATCAATGTTAACCTAGATTTTATTCATTACTGGATACATTTATAAAGCCCTATATGCACTGTAGATATTTAGGAGAAATAACTTTTATAACATTTTGAGGAAAAAAATAAAGCATTTCTCTAGAAAGACGTGACTCTATGTTTTCTTTCAGATTTAACATCAGATAAGAACACTGGGATGACAGTGATTTGTATGCAGGTCGTGACTACATTAAAGATCCAGATCTTGTTTTCCCACAGGCTGGGAACTTACCATTACACACATGGAATTTTTTTCTTTCTATGTTTAATCCAGGAGATATGACTTAATCTTTGACAGGAGCCATTAAAAAAAATTTGAGTCTGTTTTATCCAAGGGAAACAAACAAAACACTTGGGGTGTGACTCATGCAGCAAGAACTGGCAGGCAGGCTCCTGTTGTGAAACACATGGGGGTTGCCATGGAAACTGCCTGGTCTGGCACTTCGTGCACCAGAGCTGGCTCTCACCCTCCTGGAGGTGAGCACCTTGTTTTCTAGGAGTTGAGTCAAGAGCACTGCCCCGTCTCTGCAGGAATAACTGGTTCTTCAGGCAGATAGCAGCTCCTAGGATGCATCTTGGAAATGGAGTGAAACCTCAGGTTTTGAAAAGTTACCACTCACCTGCTTCAAATCCAGTAAAAAGGGAAAAGTTCAAATTGCAGGGTGGACACTTCGCGGCCGCCCACTTCTTCAGGCGCTCGTGGGCTTTATCTCACTGCGTAGAGAGGCACTGTCCCCGTGTCACAGATGAGGAAGCTGAGGCTCAGGTCACTGCCATGCCTAGTGTCACACAGCTCATCAGCGGCAGATGCGGGATGCCTTTTGTGCCGGGTCCCGCCGGCTCCCTCCCACCTCTGAGAACGATCTGAAGACCGGCAAAGGTGGGAGCCGCTCTTAAGTCCACACAAACCAGAGTAGGTTTCTAAGTGCTAGAGATATTGAGGTGCCTTCTCCAAAAAATTGAAAGTAATTTAGAACCTAAGTTCCAAAAATTCATAGGGTTCTTAATAAATTCTATGGCTGAATTCTTTCAGAAAGAAATTTCAGACAGAATGCAAAAAAAAAAGGGATAATGGCAAGTTCCTGTATCAAAAGATATTTAGAAATTTATTTTGAATTTTTATCAAAAATACAAAGATAATACAAGTTTCATCATGATTTCCCGAAGGCTTGAAATATTTCTTAACATGATTTTGGTCTTTAAGAACACCTGAAATTGGCAGTAATTTAAAATCTGTACCAGAAAAATATTACCCAAACCAAATATCAAGGATTTTGTATTTAGCCATTATCTCGTCACTGTGCTTTCCAAAAGCATCTTTAAGAGTTGAGAGATCAAAGAAACTGTTCATTTAACAAGCAACAGTGAACACTATTTCAGTCCTTAAACCCAGATAACTCATCGCTGGGGCTGGCTGTTTTGAACATGAAAAATCTCAGTTTATACCACAAATGCCCAGAAAAACGAGAGAGATTATTAGCTCTTGAGTTTCAGAAGTTCTAAGCCCTATTCAGCTACCAAATACTTACTCCACTAAAGCAGCCACTCCCAGCAAAACACAACAATTTCCAAATACTTGCAAGATAAAGGACACACAAGTCTTTTAAGACATCAATGTTACAACATACTTTATCTTTCAAAGGGTGTTGAGAGTAGTTGGGAAACTTAAACTCTGTGAATTAAATAAGCATGGGTAGATTTGATTTAGGAATAAAGCTGTGGACACTGAACACATAAATCACCCAGAAGCAGCCACTTGAGGCCCAGATGCTAATGTCAAAAGCACACCTGTGATGAACAGAGCCAGGCCAGAGAGCTTGCAAATCTGCAGCCTCTGATGCCTGACTTTGGTTGGTGGGTGGGGTGTCACCACGAAGGAGCCCACTTAGGATAATTGACTAAAAACTCAAAATCATCTTCAAGAAGATCTGGGTTTTGATGCCAGAGGATGAAAGGAAATGCCTTTCTCTCCCGGATAGAGACCCCAATCTCCTCCCAGAGGGAAAACGAGCCTTTTGCTAACACTGGTTTCAAAGCACCTGAAGCTTTGAAAAGCTTCTCAGGGACCCAGAATACTGACAGGTAACTTTCTCAACCAGGTAAGTAACAGCCCCACTGAACTTTCTGTGCTCTGAACTACCTTCAACTGACAGATGAAAGGGGGTTTTTCTGTAACAGTCTGAGACGTAAATCATTCAGGAGGTGTTTGTTTGTTTTCTAGATCTGACTTGAAACCGCCCCCTCTTAGGGCAGGTCGGGGAGCTACGTGCAGAGAAATGAAGTGGCAAGAAACAACCAGGCCTGTGGGGGTCCTACACACCACAAAGATTCTGCCAAATGGTAACGTGCGTGCAAAGCCCAACAAACGTCCACCTTCCTCATCACCACACCCCCTGGTTCTCTTAAGTACCGAATCAAGCTCCATGCCAGAGTGGGTTTGTGGCGCCCCTGCCGCCCTGTCCTGGGACGTGGGCACGGCGGTGGCTGTGGTGGAGCCTGGCACCGTCCCCAGGTCTGAGTGTCACCACCGCGGCAGACATCAGCTAAATGAAACACGCGAGTGGCCGCACGGCCCCAAGAGAAGGAAAGGAAACAAGCAGGAGGGCGCGTGTCATGCTGCCGGACAGGAGCCGCCTCCTGCCACCAAAGCTGCCCGCTGGCAAGAAGGGGTGCGAAGTGCTAACTGATGGACGCCAACCCGACACCCATGCGCACTGCCAAGGCTGCCACCTGAGTGGGGCACGTGCGGAATCCAAGACCGACGTGGGTTTGGGGGAGGGGATGACCTGGGTCCCGAGGCACGGGCAGTGTCCAGTGGGTGCCGGAGCCCCGGCTCACTCCAGCTTTTTGGCCGGTACCCGTGTCCGAGCAATGATGATGGGCACCAGGGCCAGGCAGCTGATGACAAGCGCCCACAGGGGCCGGTAGAAGAGCCAGCCAGCGGCCACGGTCAGCAAGGTCAGCGAGGTGGCCACGCAGAAGGCAAAGGCCTTCAGGCCAATGTTGACTAGGTCTCGGAAGATGGGGAACCAGTCCACTGTGGGGAAGAGAGAGGTAGTGAGGCTTCCCAGGCCCCCGTGCTCTGCTGTTCTCCCCACCCCGCCAGCCAGCAGCCTGTCTCTGGACCAGGTGGGGAGGAAGAGGAAGCAGTGGGGGGCATGTGGCCTGAGGGAGCTGGGAGGTCACACGAGGAGGAGCCCTGCTCCCGACTGCAGCCCGTCCCAGCCCCAGGCAGGGCGCGTGGTCGTGCTCTGAGACCTCGTGTGCTGAGGGCAGAACAGAGACTCTCCCGGGACGGTGGCGAGCACCTGGCTGCTGCCCCTCACAAAGCAGGCTGGGCCAAAGCCCCTGGGGGGCCTATTTGGGCCCCTCAGCCCTTCCTGGAGGGGCCTGTTCGGTCACCCAAGCCGTTACCAGTTACCTGTGCGCCCAGCTCCACAGAGGGGCTAAGGGGACTCAAAGGGCCCGAGCCGCCCACCTCGAGGACCCTGCAGTCTACCGCCCAATGTGATACAGTCTCGGATCCGTCAACCCTTGTGGAATTACCCGTCCTTGGCCTACTGGCCTCTGCAGGCAGGCGTTCCATAGCCATCGTCCACTGGGGGGGTCGGCACTCAGTTCCCATGGGCCAGGGATCTGGTGCCGCTGGGTCTGCACGGCCGGCCCGGGTGTCTGCCATGACGGCAGGGCCCCCACTCGGCCCCCACAAGCACGCATCACGTTTGGGCACTGACCGTGGGACCATGTGTCACACCACACCCCGCCCACCCTGTAAGGCTGGTACTGCTCTTTTTTTTAAAACTTTTTTTTTTTTAATTAATTTATTTATTTTTGGCTGCGTTGGGTCTTCGTTGCTGTGCACAGGCTTTCTCTAGTTGCGGCGAGCGGGGGCTACTCTTCGTTGCAGTGCGCGGGCTTTGCGGGCTTCTCACTGCGATGGCTGCTCTTGTTGTGGAGCACGGGCTCTAGGCACACAGGCTTCAGAAGTTGTGGCACGCGGGCTCAGCAACTGTGGCACATGGGCTCTAGAGCGCAGGCTCAGTAGTTGTGGCGCACGGGCTTAGTTGCTCCATGGCATAGGCCGGTACTGCTCTTAACCTCAGTTCACCCACAAGATCACTGAGGCCTGGGAGTTAAACTTACAGCTAGAAGGTGGCATAACCAGGATTTAAACTTAAGACTGTCTGAATGGGACTTCCCTGGTGGTGCAGCGGTTAACAATCCGCCTGCCAATGCAGGGGACATGGGTTCGAGCCCTGGTCCGGGAAGATCCTACATGCCGCAGAGCAACTAAGCCCGTGCGCCAGAACTACTGAGCCTGCGCTCTAGAGCCCGTGAGCCAAAACCACTCAGCCCGCGTGCCACAACTACCAAAGCCTGCGAGCCTAGAGCCCGTGCTCTGCAACAAGAGAAGCCACCGCAATGAGAAGCCCGCGCACTGCAGTGAAGAGTAGCCCCCGCTCACCGTGACTAGAGAAAGCCCACGTGCAGCAACAAAGACCCAACGCAGCCAAAAATAAATAAATAAAATTAAAAAAAAAAAAAAAGACTGTCTGAGTGCAGAGCCTCAGGTCTTAGTCTCCGCGCTAAGCCCCGAGAGGACAGGGACCTTGTCCGTCCTGTTGGCTGCGTGGGCTCCGGGGCCCGGAGCAGCGTCCTCCGCACAGCAGGCACTCGGAAAGTGCTCATCACAGGAGTGGAGGTGTGAACGGGCGCCCTGCGCTGCAGCTTCCTGAGTCCCTCCCCTGCACTGTCCCTCTGTGCTCTCATGTCTGTTCTGACTCTGGAGGATCAGCCTTCCAGTGTGGAGAGAACCAGTCGGAGAGTCAAAGGAGGGCCCTCTGAGACAAACTTGACGATGGTGGAACTGGGCTCTGAGAGGGAAACAGCCTGTCCAAGGTCACAGCCACGAGGGACCTAGCAATTGTGCCCAAGACGCGGCTGCCTTTCTGAGCACAGTTCAGCTGCCCAAGGGAAGCAGCCTTCCTTTCCCTTCACATCAGTTTTCCCAGCTGTAAAATGATCTGAGTCTGCGTGTACTGCAGCCAGACTCTCCCCAGCTGGAGAGGGTAAGCGGGGGACGGGTTTCCGGGCCCAGAGACGGTGGACAGAACCATCTGACTGGACGGGGCGTCCCCCGAGAAGCCCCATCCTCCCGGAGAGCAGCCAAGGCCCAACACTCAATCACCCCGGGCACTCGGTCCTCCTGAGCCAGGCTGGGCCGCTCGGGCAGCTCTGGGGCTCAAGCGGGTCAACCTCGGGCCATGGGCAGCCCGGCATGCTCTCCCTTGCGCTCCAGACTTGCCAGCGGCCGTGCCAAGTCTAGCCCAGGATTTGGGGTGGGGGTGAAGCATAACAGTTCCTGAGTGTTTCCTATTTGCCAAACATTTCACAGAACTCTGCAAATTAGGTGTGAGGAAACTGAAGCCGGGCCAGGAAAGGAATCCAGAGCTCTCTTCAGGCCTGGCACGGGCCGGCCAGCCTCCTCAGCACGGCTGTTCGGCTGTGCGGTGAAGGGGTGAAGGGCTGAGAGGATGGGCGGGTGGACAGAGCGGGGAAACCCGCAGCCTCGGGGGTCGGCATCCGCCCGCTCTTACCCCGGAAGCATCCTGACCGGCATGCTGCTTCCCCTGCTCACTCGTCCCAAAGCCTTGGGGGCACAGGATGGGCTGAGTGCACCCCACCAGGCTGGAAGGGAGAGCGGCAGTGGGAGGGGCCAAGGAGGCCCCGTCTCTCCCCACCTACCCAGAGTGTAGAGGATCCGCGTCATGAGGTTGAGGCCCACAAACATGGCTACCCAGCCAGCCGCCCGCAGGCCCCACGTCTTCATGGAGTTGCTCTTCTGTTCTCGACGAAACACCTCCTGCAGGACAAGAGGGGAGGGGCCGTCACGTCTCAGCTCCGGGGGGTCACCAGCCTACCCAGTCGGCAGGGCCAGAGCCGAGGGGCCCGGGCTGACCCAGGACCCACTGCGTTTCTGGACAGACCAGAGGGAGGAAAGGGCACCACCCGGGCCTACGTGCCTCGCCCACCTGGCAGCACAGAGCAGGCAGGTTTGGGCCCTCAGATCACAGCTCGCCTCCTCCAAGAGCCGCCAGCCCACCGTCTCACCGAATAAACCTGACCCTCCTGCCGCAGCAGCGCCTTCCGGGGGTCATCTGTCCCCACGCGGCGTCAAGCCACGAGCCCCAGCACTCCTCTCTGGGGGGCAGCTCTGAGACCAGGGCCCCATCTGCGGGAGGCTGGAGCCCCGGGACAGAGGCCTGGGCTGGGCCTCCCAATTCTAGAAACTCCCTGGGGCCCTGAAAGCTGCCTGAGAAAGGGTGACTCACAGTCGCCAGGCTGGGAGGGGCCAGCCCTGCCCTGAGGTTGGTAACTGGCTCCTGGGCCGCAGCCTGACCACACCCTCGTCCCAAGCTCAAGGAGAAGGCACAGCCCAGCGCTGCCTGGACTGGGGGCCAAAGGGAGGGGACGACAGCTGAATGCCCAATACGCGGGTCAAGCCCTGCCACCTGCCCACTACCTTAACCTTCCAAACCCTTATGGGTTGAGAGGGCAGGTTCAGAACGGCCCTCCACGGATACGCTGTGCTCATCAACAACATGCAAGCGCACTTTCTGCTAAAGAGAAGGATTTCCTGCCCGGAGAGGAGAGGCTAACTTCTAAGGCAGGCGCTGAACTAACGGCACATCTTTGCACCCCTTCTCCTCGGGGCTTGGGTGAGGCGTGACCCCGTTTTACAGATGGGGTGGGTGCCCTGGTCTCTCTGGAGGCGCCCGCCCTCACTCGCCTGGTCCTGGGGCCGCGCAGCTCAACCCCTTCACCCCAGCTCACACTCAGCCTTCACAGGCCTCTGCCCGCCCCTGCCTGGGTAGGGCCACCCGGCGTCCTGGCCCCGACAAAGAGGGCCCTGGCCTGCCAGCACGACTGACTGGCCCCTTCTCTTCACTTGGAACTCAGCAAAAATGTCCCCTGCTGCCCGCTGCCACAGGAGGTTGCTGTCTCCATGTCTGTGAGCTCAGCGTCTGCCCCTCACACCAGGCTGCAGGGGCTCTGCCCACTGCTCCCCGCTTCGGGGACACGGGCTGCACACACAGGGAGACCTAACCCCTTCTACAGCTTTCTCTCGCCTCGGGGCCTGGGTCTGCCTCCGTGGTGGCAGTCTGTGACATGCCACTGGAGGGCAGAGCACAGGTGCACAGGGGCCACTCACCTCTGCTGAGACGTCCCCGTGGTGCAGGAGCAGCAAGGTGTCCCCGGACTTGGTGGAGTATGGGACCAGGTGGTCACCCCGCTGCTGGGCAATCACGGTGACCTGGTCAGAGAACTCAGGCTTAGAGCTGCGGGGCCACCACCCGCGGGCCCAGCTCCCCTCCTCACCGTGTGCCAATGAGGCAGCGAGCGGGGACACCCACGCCACCCCGAGCCTCTGCCTCCACGTCGGCCCGGGGGACGGCAGCTCCCGCTTCGCCGCTCCATCCGAAGCTCCGGGGAGGACCCCGGGCAGAAGCGCGTGTCAGGGCCGAGCAGGGGCTGGGGCCGGGGTGACGGGGTCAGGAACGTGGGACCGAGTCTCTACACAGCAGAAGCCGGGGCTGGGGGCAGAGGGGCGGCATGCGATTGGAAGAACCTCATCGGGCCCAGCTGCGAGACCCCTAGCACCACGCCCTCAGCCTGGGACCCATGGACGTGCACAGGGCACGTGTGTACACGGCACGTGTGTACACGGTTGGGGGGGGTGCCCACAGCCCTCGCTTGGGCCCCAGTGTCTGCACCCAGGAAGGACCCCCTGAGTCGGCCCGGGGAGCTGATTACCACGTGAGCTGGGCCCAGGTCGGGGTCATCGCCGCTCAGCCCTGCGTAGGAAAACGAGACGCGCAGGTCTCCGACCTGGGGTGGAAGAGAAGCAAGTGAGGGAGGCGGGAGCCGTCAGCTGGGCCCCCGGCGCGCCCCACTCCCACGACCTCCGCCCTTGCCCAGGTGGCCCCATCGCCCAGAAAGCCTCTCCCCTCCAATTTCACTGGGCGAGTGTAGCTGTGATTCACCGGAACCGGACCGGAGTCTGAAGCTGGGCTCTGAGTCCCGCGCGCTGTCAGGGGCGGGACTCTGGGGCCCTGACCTCTGCCATCTGAGCGCCCAAGCCCGCTGGGTACCTCGGGGTACTTGGGGTTTTCACTGTGGTAGAAATAGTCCCCCCGGCGAATGATGTCCACGTGTGGGTCCTCCAGCTTGGACAGGCTCAGTGGCTTAAAGTTGTCCACTTTGTCGATGAGGCCTGAGAGGCGGGCAGTTAGAAACAGTGCTGAGTCCACTGCAGCTCCTGGCTGCACACCCTCAGCCGGACGGCCTTTCCAAGCACCCTCGCAAGCCCAGCCATGTGGCCACCTCCTGGCTCGCCCCCCGGGGACCCCACACACCCGGGGCGTCCACACACGCTGTCTCCCACCCAGAGTCCCTCCTCCGACTCCATCCTTCCGCAATGCCAGCCCCCTTCAGTCTTCAGCTCCTCCAGGAAGCCTTCCCTGTCCCCTCTTCCCCATCAGTCAGAGTGACCACAGCTCCGGAAAGGCCTTAGCCTGGCAGCCACTCCACCTTGGGTCTGGTCATCTGTGTCCAGGCCTGGCTTCCCTGCTGCAGCAACAGCACGAGGCTGGGGCTGGCTGGCATGGCTGGCACCAGCTGAGCGCCACAGCAGACAGCAGACAAGCCAGGCCCTGGCTCACGCAGTCTCTCCCCCGTCCCGCTGGCTATCTGCCACCTAAGTGTCTTCTCTCCGTCCTTCCTGGGTCAGGCTCAGGGACTGAGACGCAGGGACTGAGCCCCAGGAGTTTCTGTGGCTAGTGGTGCCACCCTGTCCCTCGCAAGCCTCTCTTTAGAGTCCCTTCGGGGCCTGTGATGAACCGCACCCCCCGGGCACAGGGCTGGGCACCAGTGGGGCTCACAAGTGGAGCCCTGGGGCCTTCTCTGTGCTGCCGGCTCCAGGGCTGCCAAGGAAGGGCTCTCAGCTCTGCCTGGTCAGCCCGATAAGGACGCAGCACCTGGCAGGTGCTCCCTGGTATGGGTTTCAGGAGGGCTTCTACATGGTTCCCCACCTCCTGGGGACACACCTGCCCTTTGGCCTCGGCCCAAAGTATGATGCTGGAAAAGCGCCGGCTGACCCCATGCCCAGGGCAGCAGGGGACCCCTTTAAGCATCTGAGGGCTGAGTGCTAGGGCCCCGGCTCCTGGGAGGCGGCCAGGTGGAAGTGCAGGGCCCCGGGTCAATGCTGGCTCATCTAAAGGGGCCTGAGACTCACCCGCTGAGAGGAAAAACCTGCCGATTTGGACGAAGGGGGCTGTTGCGGTGAATGACTCCACGGCCATCGCACTGTGGGAGAGGGGGAGCTGCTGGTGAAGGAGGGCGCCGGGCAGGCGCTGCTTGGGTCCCTGTGGGTTGTGCTGGGCAGGGTCCCAACGCAGAGGGCTCCTGCACGTCCAGCCCAGCCCCACAGTCTGGTCTTTCCCCCCCTGCCTCAGCCTCTGCCCGGGAGAAGCAGCCTCCTGCGGCCTCCCGTCCCCCAGAGCTTCCTACCCTCTTGCCTGGACCCCTGCCAGCGTGTCCCGTCCTGCCCCCCAGCCTTCAGATGGCCCTTCCACGGACTTCACACCCTCCTGACCCTTCCCAGCCCGGCTAGCACCCAAACCCCACTGTGCACATTCAAGGCCCTCCCTGGCCCAGCCCAGCGTCACGCCTGTCTCGCCACTCCCATCCCTGCCCCTGAGCTAACCTTCCTCTGCCTGAACCCCCGCAGGGCCGGGTCAAACGCTGCTGCCTCCTGAAAACCCCTGCTGACTGTCCTCCCATCCACGCCAACCGCTGACGACCCCTCCAGGCACTCAGTCCAGCCTTACACCCGTGACCTGTTTGAGGGGAGGTCACCTGGGGCCAGGGGTGTCAGGTCTCGCCTCTGTGTTCCTGGTGCCCAGCACAGGACCTGACCTCGGAACCCTGTCCCACATTTTCATCAGCTCACGAGACAGAAGCAACTCAATTCCATTACTCAGATGAGGAAGCTGAGGCTGGGTACCTGCTAGTGGCCGACAAGGCTACGCTAAGGCCTGGGGACCCAGCTCTCACCTGGGGTTTTTGTGGCCAATCTCTCGGTCAAAGTTTCTGCTGTTGACGATTTCCGACCTCCATTCAGTGTCTGTTTCAGGCAGAGGGAACAACGCAGAAACCACGGTAAACCTCAGGTTTGAAGCCCACTGGCCCCACGTCCTCTTATCCAAGCCTGCAACCACTCGGGGGCCAAAAGGGCGGCTACTGGAGCCTCGCTGGATGGATGGGAGAGCAGGGCTCTGAGGACCAGCACCCAGGGAGCCTGATGCTTGGTGAGGACAGAGACCACGGGTGTGCAGGGAGGTGCCCTGTCCGCCCGCAGGCCCGGGGCCCAGTACTCACTGTAGGAGTACCTCCTCTCTGTCTTCACCTGCCCGTCCTCGGTGTACTCCCTGCAGGGAAAGCACAGGCAGCACCAGAGTCAGCCCATCACTCCCGAGGCATCCCCATCTCTAAGCATCTCCAGCTGGAAGCAACCTCGGGGCTCCCAGGTCAGACTCCCCAGATGAAGCAGGCTTGGTCCACACCAGCCCAGAAAAAGGGTGCTCCCTGGCAAACAGCCAGCTCCAGGCCTCACAGGCGCTCACTAGAGAAAAGAGCTTTCTCATCCTGAGCTGAAACCGGCCTCCCCTGGCTTGTGTCGCAGCCGTGCCCTGTGGGCTCAGCCATCTGCCTGCACCCTCTGCTCTGCGACAGCCCTGTGGAGGCCCCTGAGGCTGCCCTGCCCCAGACTGAGCCACCTGGGCTCCCCGAGTCCCCTCTCCACCCTCACTCATAGTACGTGTGGTCGATGAGAGCCTGCCTGGGGCTCCTGTTAGATCTGCTAGGACGTGACCCAGAAGCACCCCCCCGCCCCCCCGCACGCCATGGAAGACAAGATGGGACACAACTTGGCACAGCTCCGTCTGAGCCTGAGCTGGGGCAGCCCTGGACAACTTCCCCGGAAGGGAGCTAACCAAGCCCGCTTTCTCCTCCGAGCCCCTCTGCAGGAGATTCCTGCCACCTCCAAACAAGACCATCAGCCAGTAACTGGGGGATAATTGGACATTTCTCCGATAGGAAGATTTTATACTTTAAATTTCAGAAGTGTCAAAGTGAGCGCCACCTGCACGTCGCCCTAATCCCCACGCCTCCTGCAGCCCCAGCCATCTCTTCACCCGCCGGCCCCTCACCTGGACTCCTCGGTTTCCACCCATTGGTACATCTCCACGTGCCGCCGCAGCTTCACAGCCGGGAGGTGGACCCCGTAGTTTGGATCAGACAAGAGCTTCAGATAGAATCAAACAAACAAGAAAAATAAAGGACAAGAATGCCCGGCTCGGGGGAAGATGGGCTGGAGGAGAAACAGGTCCAGAGGGCAGAAGAGCGCAGAGAACTCCGCGGCTGCTCGCATGGGGAGACGAGGGAAGCTGCCCGTCCGGAGTGCTGAACCTGCAAGCCTGTGACGCGAGCCGCGCACGCAGAGCTCAGGCTGCTCGGCCCAAGGGCGCGGTGCCCACGCAGCGTGTCGGGTGTTCAGACAGGAGACCTGGCACCAGACACACAAACCCATCATCACTGTTAAAGCGCCTCTTTGTCAGGCTCTTGCCTTGGGCCAGAGACTGTGCCGGGAGGGTAGCTACTGAATCCGCCCAATCTTCAGAACCGGCTCCTGGTCTGTTACAATTATTCTCCCCATTTGACAGAGGAAGACACTGAGACTCAGGAAAGATGGGTCCACATGGCTGCTGAGCGATACAGCAGGAGTCACATCAAGCGTCCCCGTCTCCAAGGCCCACGCTATCAAATCCTCCATCAGACAATATCCTGCGACGTGCCCCGACGTCCCCAGGTCAGCAACCACCGCCAAGCCTACCTTGGACGTCCGCAGGGCCCCGCGGATGTGCACCAGCCTCCCCTCATTCTCCGGAGCCACACTGTGTATGCTGTCGGGGGTCACCACCAGCGAGAGTCCCTCAGCCAGCAAGGTCGCCATCTTCACTGTGCGGCCCTGTGCACAGCGGGGAGTGAGGATTTCAACCACTGGACACAGCTGTGCCCTCTGCCGTGGGCAAGAGGAACCCAGGACGTGCGCTCTCCCAGGAAGGCCACCCAGCACCCATCTCAGCACCGCCCGTGCCGGGAAGAGCTGCTGCTGCTTCTGCCCTGCACCCCTCCCCCATTTTTCTCTGCCTCCTCCTCCCCTCCACTCCTGCTTCACTTGGGGCGATCGCACGCCTGTTTAAATCATGTGACCCAGGCCTCGGCAATCACATCCTGTGTCCACTGGCCACAGGCAGCGGTTCAGAGAGAGGACTGAGGCCACTGAGAGATCTCCCTGCGACTTTTGCTAAACTGATTTAGAAAGAGATGGTTCCTCTTCTCCCTGGGGTTGCTAAGCTGCTTGGATGTGACCCTGGAGTTACCGGGCCACCTTTGCCACCACAAAGGAAGAGCCTGCCAAAGAAACGCCCACAACAGAGAAAAATGGGCAAGAGATGGAGAAATGGAGATTCCCAGTGACCCAGCATGAACGCCTGGATGCAACCATGCCTGAGACTGATGCTACCCAGGATTGCAGGTGTGTGAACAGATCCACTCCCCCTCCTGCTTACATCAGTCCTGAGGTGGGTCACAAAAGAAAAACTCTGATTAATTCAGCTCCTGCCCCCATAAAATCTAGACCCTTATTACCATATCCAGCCTCCGAATTCACAGCCTTTGCTCCCTGACACTGCAGGGACCCTCATTCTGCACAGAGGGACCCCGAACATCATACCTCATTGGTAAAAATTAAGTAGAAGGAGAGCAGGAAGGTCATGAGCCCCACAAACATTCCACCCGAGGTCTCGCTCAGCCGCTCCAGGAAGCCTGGCTGGGACTTGGTTGTAATTCTGACATGTTCTTTCCTGTTACTCATACTGGAATACTGAAAAAAAACATTAAAAAAAAAGAAAATTGGTTTTCAAAAAATAAATTGAATTTCGCTATTTATTTATACTGTTTTTTTTTTTTTTTTTTGGCTGCACTGGGTCTTCGTTGCTGCGTGCAGGCTTTCTCTAGTTGCGGCAAGCGGGGGCTACTCTTCGTTGTGGTGCACAGGCTTCTCATTGCGGTGGCTTCTCTTGTTGCAGAGCATGGGCTCTAGGCGCAAGGGCTTCAGTAGTTGTGGCTCGTGGACTCAGTAGTTGTGGCTTGTGGGCTGTAGAGCACAGGCTCAGTAGTTGTGGCACACGGGCTTAGTTGCTCCGCGGCATGTGGGATCTTCCTGGACCAGGGCTCGAACCCATGTCCCCTGCATTGGCAGGCGGATTCTTAACCACTGGGCCACCAGGGAAGTCCTATTTATACTCAGTTTTTATTGAGTTTTAATTCTATATGTTAAAAATGCACAGACCAAGTGTTTGGTTTTGACAAGTGCATACCCCATGTGTCAAGACACAGAACACATCTATCACCCAGAAAGCTCCTTGTGCCCCTTTCCTGACAATACTCCCTCTCCCCACCGCCCAGAAGTAACAACGATTTGAATCCGTATCACTACGGATTAGTTTTGCCTCTTCTAGAACCTGGTATGAATGGAATCATCACATAGCATGAACTCCTGTCCAGATTCTTTGACTCAGCGTAACGTTTTTGAGGGTCATCTATGTCATGGTATCAGTAGTTTGTTTCTTTTTACGGCCAAGTAGAATTCCACCCACAAGCATATCACTTCTGTTGATTCACTCACCAGTGGATGGATACCTTGGTTATTTCCAGTTCCTAGCTATTATGAACAACGCTTCTGTGAACACTCATGTACAAGCTGGTGAAATAACGTCTATATTTTAAGGCAGGACTGGAAAATTTAAACATAAAATTCTCTCTGTGTCCGTTTGGGCCTCTTCTCTCCCTCCCTAACATGCAGTCTGCATCTGCATTACACTGACCAGAACTTCTCAAAGACAGGAGCGCCTGCTCGACTATAAAGGCCATTTTTTTTTTCCCTTTCTTCTGATGCTAGCAATGTAACTTCTTAAAAGAACAGCGTTCTTTCCCAGCCCTGCAGGGGGTCATGATGACTTGTTGCTCGCTTTGTACACGTACCTACTTGGACTATGTATCCTTGGTGAACTTTATGTAGATCAGTATGTCATTTGCATTTACGATCCTTTGTCCCAAAAACGTACATGACTATGCCTTTGACCTCTAGCAGGCGAAACAGTTCTCAGAGCTTCTGAGAGTCTGGGTCTCAGAAGTCCTGGGTCATAATCCTGTTTGGCTCAAATAAAATGCCCTTTTTGCTTCGTCACTTGATTGTTAGTTGAATTTTCGTGGACATTTGCTTGGCGTAGGTGGTGGGATATCAGAGCCAGACAGCAGAGGACACCCGGAGTCCACCCTAAACGGGTGCTTGGTACCAGCACAGGCCCTTGGAGCCCCACTCCTCTGTATTCCTCAGGCACTTTGGTGGGTTCTCCTGGTACCTGGACAGCACCGCTTTAAATGACATCCTGAGTTTTACTTGAGCTGTTTTTCTTGGGACTTGGAGTCCTAAGGGGGTACTGGAACATCTCCTAGGCAGGGACCTTGGAGGAGCTTTGGAGTGAACGGGGTTCACTGGTCTCTTTTAAAAATTGACTTAAATTGGAAAGATTATGTATACATGGTCTGAACAAACTGCTAGTGAAATGAGAGCCTGAGCATGCTCAGCTCCGAAGTAAAGGGACACTTGCTCCTTCCAGCCACGAGCCGTTCTCAGACGACTGAGAACCTGGGGGAAGTGTCTGAGGATCAAGTCTCTTAACGTGCATGGGTCGCACAGGGAGTCCCAGCACAACCACTGAGTAAGTTCTGCTCGCCAGGTGCGCATCATAAAGGCTGATCACCCTGCGCTCTGAGCATCCACGGTGGTTTTAGACTGTCGGAGGGAGAAGCCAAGAAGCTTGAGAGTCAAGCTGACCCAAGGGGAACCCCTTAGGGAGACAGATACACATTCGATCCATCACACCGCCCTCAGAAAGTTGTTCAGATCCTATCTGAATTGGGCTGCCAAATTAATAATGGGAAACCGTGCTCAAAGGCCGAACAGCCCCTTGATGGGCAGCCACTCTGGCTGGCTTCATGAAGAAACCAATGCTTTTGCAAACACTTATCTTAACTCTGAAATGGCCAGGATGGAGCTCTTTTGACATTCCAACGCTGTAGAGAAAGCTGGCTTGATAAAACATCTTTTCAAAATTCTGACCCTGAGAGAACAAAAGTATTCCTAGGAGAAAGCCTCAAGTTACAATTCTTATCATGTCCCTGAAATGTAAACACAGCCCACATTGCCTGAGTCTACAACCTTGGCTTAATAGACTCTAAAACTGGAAAAAAGAACGGGGGGGGGGGGCGGGGGGGGCGGGGGCGCACAGTGTGTGCAAAGAGGAGGCCGTTGTGAAACTCAAGCAGGAAAACCAGGAGACTTCTGTCCGTGTCTGGCTGGATATGTGCATGTCTGTATGTATGTATGATCCGTCTCTAACTCCAAATGGTATTATCAACATTAATTGGTAAAAGAGGTTTACTTAATTGACTTAAAAGTAAATGCGTACAAATCAAATATTTCTAAATGTAATTAAACTAGCCCGAATTTTTAAAGGATCACATAATCTAGGATTAATCTTTAATGAATGAAAATGAGTCAGAATTGATGGTTTAATTAATACAGACATGTCTTTAGAGTCGAACATAAAGTGTAATACTTTAACTGTACCTAGGTTTACTGAAAGTTAATAAGCTCATGTTATCTCTGTTATAAAATTTGTCAACAAGAAAATTAACTTGGTATGATAATATTTTCGTAAGTAATAAATAAGTTTCGGGGTGAATTCTTTAAGAATAATTTTGTTTTATGGTATGTCTACCTAAAAACAGTTTCTCCAGATTTTTGGTGACTTGAAACTTTAGCGTTCTGCCAAATTAAGTCAAATGATGGAATTCACTGAATGTCTAGATCATTTTCTTAATAAGAAATACTGAAACATTAATTGCTAAAGAAGTCGATGTTTACCTACTTTGATCTCTTATTACAGAGAGATTAAATATGTTTGAGACTATTAGTAAATATATTCTGTGCTTTGTTGGAAGACTGAACTATAAAGCGGCATACATTTCTAAAAATTAATTTTAAAAAGGGAACCCTGAGAAAAGAGTTTTATGCATGGCCAGGACTTACTAAGATCAGATTGAATTTAATTAAACGAATGAAATTTAATATTAAAGGTGAAATGGTGAAAACTAGAGTTTGTTTTTTTCTGTTAAGAGGACAAAGTTTTCTTGAAATATTGATCTGCTTTTGATAACTGACTGTAAAGTTTCTTTACCTCTTAAGTAATCTGCTGTAACTTTCTGTATTTGCTTTTGAAATCTTTTATTATCACTTTGGTTAAGTGAATAAATATTGTTTCACAGTGACTTATGATTCTACTTAGCCAAACATTTAAAACCTCTTGATATCGTTCACAAACTTCCTCAAATCAAATTCTAAATGAAGTCCTTTTGGCCTCCAGCTAACTTTGGGAAGCTTCAGAAGGCCCCTAAACAGCTCAAAGAGAAATATTAAACTAATTAGGCTCATTTGGTATGTTAAATTACATGGGAAACATTGTCAAATGAGTAATGATAAATCTTGTTAGGTTATATTATATGGCTAAATATATTACTATAAATATTCTAGAAATTATATGAAGTTCCTAAAATTTGAAATGTCCTGGTATGTTGTCAGTCATGATTTACAGTATCTTAAAATGTTGTATGCCACAGAAATTGCCAAATTTCCTTGATAACTACACTGTAATCAGGTCTTTAACCATGCTTTTAAGTCTTTTGTCATTTATACACAGTTATACCTACACAATAACAGATGCTTTTACAAAAATGTTTGTAGATGACTTGCTGTTATGCTCCCAAACTAAATTAGACTCGGTAGCAAAAGGACTTCCTCCTTGTATGAGGGCTATTTCAGCCACGGCTCTCACATAAAGCCACTGAAGAAACAGTAATGGGGTCTCCTTTAACTATTTATGTCCCAAACTCAGGTGAGTTTCTTCTAAACTCTCACCACCCTCAGCACTATTCTATAAGCCAGCTAGCTTCCTATGAAGTATCGTTGCTTTATGCTACCTTGGTTCCATGTAATAACGTTAACCCTGCAACTCTGCTTCCAGCACCACAGGAAGAAAACAACCATGACTGCATTTTGTTAACCAATTATCTTCTTGCTTCCAGGAAGCCCATATTGATAATGCTGATCTAATTTAATTTATAGATGGTCCTACTTACGGGATGAGCACGGACATTACCGAGCTGGATAGGCAGTAACGCCCACAGTAGACATAATTGAAAACGTTTACTTACCAGGAACAAAGTCAGCACGAGCTGAATTAACTGCCTTAACTCTAGCTAAAGACCAGGTAACACATATTTATACTGACAGTCACCATGCCTCTGGAGTGACACACGACTTTGGAATGTTATGGGAACAATGAGGTTTTTAAGCTCTTCAGGACAACTTAATAAAAAAATGGAAAACAGGTTGCAGAGTTATTGTTACACGACTGCCAAAACGGTTAGCGATTCTTGAAACTGTAATTTTCAATAATTTTCAGTTTTCACCTACGCCAGGCATTCCAAATCCGACAGTACGGAAACTAAAGGAAATCAGCTCGCTGATGCCCCCGCCCATGAGGCAGCTTTAAACACTCATCCTATCCAGCCTCCAGAACGGCCACTGTTCTCAGTTAACCCTGCTAACCCAGTAGAAGATTTCCTTCTACAGGCTCAAGAAATTGCCACTAAAGAAGAGAAACAAATATGGCCACAAAAAGGGGAATTCTGACCCCACCACAGAAATATGGTCTAGACCTGATTGAAAAAAAACCACCTAGTGTCTGGAGCACAACGGCCATCACTCCAGCATGCACCCCCTGTAACTCACTGTGCGCCTGAGAAAACGGTTTCTGGGGAAAACAGTATTCTTGGAAACTTGCCCCCATGGTGGTTCAAGGGAAACATTACATTATTGTCAGGGTCTCACTGAGGCACTTACAAAACAATTGGTAACTCACTCTTTTTATAGCGAGCTCCCAGAAAACCATACAGATCATGGATTATAACCTAGTCATTTTGTTTATTGGAAAGGACATCAAATAAATGATTCTTTGCAGCCACAAGGGAAAGAACCTTATCCGTTATTGTTAACTAATCCATGCTCAGCCAAACCGAAAGACATTAATTCATGGATTCACGTCTCTCATTTTAAAAAAGGCCCCTCCACCTAAATGGACTTTGACCCCTGTTTCTAACACCCTACTTCAACTAAGACGAGCACCACCAAGCTAGGACAAGGGGACAACAGCAGCAGACAGCTGACCCAAGAGTCCAGACCAGGCCTGTAAGACCCATCCTACCAGTTCAATTGTACTATTTACCAAATGTCTGTCAAAATTGACAGTTACTGTTTTACTTCTAGCTATGCTTTTGCCCCAGAGTTTAAGATGGAAGGAAAATTCCTTAGTACAGCTATTGCAAAGTATAGCTACTGGAGGCAAATTTAACTGATCGTTGGATCTGTCATCCAACTCTTCAGGCAACACAAGGCCGACACAGGCACTCATAACTCCTGTCACTGACTTTTCAGATGTTCCCAATGTTACCTCTTACTTAGATCAACCTCCCTCTGGCCTAACCTTTCAGGTCCAAATTTTCTAATGTACTAATGTGTCCATGCCTTGTCTGACACTATACTACCCTCAGCCCTTAGGGATCAGACACAACTTACGCTAGCACCCACACCCCAGCCACCCCCGCCCCGAGCTCCATCTCTTACTTAACTTACAAATGTCTTGAAGAGAAAAACACAAGTAACTTGTGCCCGCAACTCCCCCAAGTCAAATACCATATAGACAGCTTTTGGAAAGCCTGCAAGAAACCCCCCGCCCTGAGCTCCATCTCTTACTTAACTTACAAATGTCTTGAAGAGAAAAACACAAGTAACTTGTGCCCGCACCTCCCCCATGTCAAATACCATATAGACAGCTTTTGGAAAGCCTGCAAGAACGACTGTGGTTTAATACCGTGTTAGCAAAACTTCCAATCGATGTGGCTATTCATGAGAGCTCTCTGGGAGGGAACACTTGCATCCCCAGGTTTTATCTTCTTCTGTGATATTGGAATTGACACACCTACCCAAGGATGGGCACATAAATGTCTTAACAGCTGGCAGGTAAAAGGCTTACGTTTGTTGGGCATTATGTTACCTCACTGTCTATACAATGAGGCAAATGAACCTCCTTTCTCTCTCCATGACAGAGTCAAGAGATCCATGTTAGCAGGATATCAAGATATCTGGTGGCAAAGTCTTTTGGGAATCTTGAGTCCTAGGGCAGGAATATATGTAAACAGAGATACGCTCAGAAATCTATCAGGCACCATTGGTCATACAGCCAAAGAGACTGCAAGCAGCATTGCAGCCCAACAGACATCCCTAAGTTCCTTAGCCCATGTAATATTAGATAACAGTGTTGCCTTAGAAAACGTATAATCTATAAAATGTTTCCCCATCAGCATACACCTCTATGTTTGTTTACTCCATAGGATTAATTTACTCAATTCTGAAGTTTCTACAATGGGAAAGTGATGTTGCAAAATCGAATAGCTCTTGATTTTTAACACCACCCTGCAAGGAGAAGCTTGTGCTATAACCCAGACTAAATGCTGCGTTTCCATACAGGATGAGTCCTCTAATACAACTCATCTAACAGCTCACATACCAAGTACAATTTCCGCACTGAAGGATCCCCTTCCCAGTCCAGGTGAAATCTCAGGGAAATGGCTCAACTCTGTGGATTCATGGCTTAAAGCTCCACTTGTGACTTTGTTATTGTCGTTGGCTTTATTGATTTCATTTACAGAGTGATAATCTCTTGTGCCTCTTGTATATTCAAAACTCCAGGGACTTCCCTGGTGGCGCAGTGGTTGAGAATGCGCCTGCCAATGCAGGGCACACAGGTTCAATCCCTGATCTGGGAAGATCCCACACGCCATGCAGCAACTAAGCCCGTGCGCCACAACTACTGAGCCTGCGCTCTAGGGCCCACGTGCCACACCTACTGAGCCTGCGTGCTGCAACTACTGAAGCCTGCATGCCTAGAGCCCATGCTCCGCAACGAGAAGCCACCACAATGTGAAGCCCACCCACTGCAACGAAAAGTAGCCCCCGTTCGCCACAACTAGAGGAAGCTCACACACAGCAACGAAGACCCAACGCAGCCAAAAAAAAAAAAAAAAACTCCAACTAAAATAACGATGTCTAATGATCATATCTGTAGTTCTATATAATAGGTATGCACAACGCATATGCAGGGTAAAACTGGCATAAGTCCTATTGGACAATTGACCATCAGTCCTTGCCAAGCATTTTACTAGCCTAACCCCCTAAAAGGAAAGAAAGAACCAGGCTATTCAGATCTGTCATCAAGGGACAGGATGCAGGGCAGGTAAGCAACCACCAACCCCGAGGGACCAAATATTTGATCACCTAATGTATTCTACCAAAAGATTAATGATCAAAAGGGGGAAAATGATGAAATGAAATTTATATTTTAAGGCAGGACATGAAAATTTAAGCATAAAATTCTCTCTGTGTGCGTTTGGGCCTCTTCTCTCCCTCCCTAACATGCAGTCTGCATCTGCATTACACTGACCAGACCTTCTCAAAGACAGGAGCGCCTGCTCGACTGTAAAGATTATTTTTTTTCCTTTCTTCCGATGCTAGCAATGCAACTTCTTAAAAGAATAGTGTTCTTTCCCAGCTCTGCAGGCAGTCATGGTGATTTACTGCTCCTTTGTACGTGCCTACTGGACAATGTGTCTTTGATGAACTTCATATAAAATATCAGTATGTCATTTTGATGTTCGATCCTTTGATTTGAAAATGTACGTGACTGTGCCTTTGACTTTTTTTTTTTAATATGTAACATACATTTATATAATGGTAAGTGCAACGGAGAACATACTACAGGATAATGGGATACAATGACGGGGGTGGGGAGTGGGGTGGACTGGGGATGGCACTTGAGACTTGAGTCAGTATACACAGCCTTGGGAGAAGGTTGACTTTTTTTTTTTTTTTTGGCTGCGTTGGGTCTTCATTGCTATGTGCGGGCTTTCTCTAGTTGCGGCGAGTGGGGGCTACTCTTCGTTGCGGTGCATGGGCTTCTCATTGCAGTGTGTGCCTTTGACTTCTAACATGTGGAACAGTTCTCAGAGCTTCTGAGAGTCTATCTCCTGGGTTATAATCCTGTTTGGCTCAAACAGAATTAACTTTTTTTCTTCTTGACTGTTAATTGAATTTTTGTCAGTCTTCATGGAAACATGTGTTTTCATTTCCCCTGGGCATTAGGTACATACCTAGGAGTGGAACTGATGGATCATAGGGAAGATGCATGTTTTTTAAGAAACTAGCAAATTGTTTTACAAACAGGTTATTAGAGATATATTTCTAATTCAGTTCAACGAATAGAGGCTGAGTTTCCTTAGGGCAGTGCCAGGCCTCATAGGGGTGAGAATGTACGGGTGAGAGGCTTTAGGGCCACTGAGTCAGGGCGACAAACAGTGCCAGGCCTTGCTGAGTGCCTGGTGAGAGGGCACCAGTGTAGATCCAGTGTTAAACGAGTGACCCCTTCCAGCTGGGAGGGTCAACGCAGGCCCCCTGAAGGAGGGGGCATTCTGAGTGGGCTCTCAGAGGCGGACCCTAGGGTGACGGCATCCCCAGCAGGGGGAACAGCGGCCTCTCTGCTCTGGCTGGGTTGTGGAGGGCATGGGGAGGAGAGGAGGGCAGCTAGGCAGCTCTAGGTGGGTCATGGTAGGCTGCAAACTCCAGAGTCAGTGGGTCAGGCTTTGTCCAGCCGGTAACAAAGCACAGTTTAGCGTGTCCGCTGCTGACCCAGAGTGTCATCATCCAAAGCAGGACTCTGGAACTAGAAGGCTGGGTTTGAATGCAGACTCTGCTACACAGCAGCTATGAGACCTTGGGCAGCGATTTAACCCCTCTGTGCCCGGCACTTCCTCATGGGTAAAATAGGGATAATAATCCAGTACATAGGGTTGTGGTAAGAACCAGAGGACATAATTATTGGATGCTCAGTGTCCAGGGCACAGGGAGCCCCATGCCGGTGCTGGCTGGTGGGAATGCAGTCAGCTTTCTCTATCACTGATACCAAGACTGGGCTGGGCTGAGCTGACAAAAGCCACAAAGATGTAAGTGGTTCCCAGATGAGCACTCAGGGTAAGCTAGCCCATCCTGGCACTGGGGAGTAAGAGGAGAGTCAAGTCAGTCTCTGCTTAAACGAAGCTGGTGCCATGTTCTCTGACTGTCGCTGAATGCCACCAGCCCAGGCCTGCCAGGGCCCAGATGTCCATTGCATTCAGAAATGGTCTTGACTTTCCAGGCCATTTGGAAACATTAGTGGAGCAATTTGCTGCAGGCAGGTAGGTGACCATCAACCATCATCATGATGACAATGGCAAACACTCCAGTCTATCACAGACCAGACACGGACAAGCCCATGGAGGTGGGCGCTATCACGACTCCATTTCGCAGACGGGAAAACAGAGCCTCAGCAGTTACAACACCAGTCCAGATCACACAGCCTCTAAGAGATGGACTTAGGATTCAAATCTGGGCAGACTGGAGGCCACTCTGCTACCACTCTGCTCTGGACTGCGTTCCTCACTCCTTGGGAGTTCGCTGCAGGCAGGCACGCAGGACAGGAAAAGCCAGTCCTGCTACAGCCAGTGCAGTCCCCAAGTCGATGGCTGGAAGGCCTGGCTTCCTCCTGGGCCTCCCCTCAGCACACAGCTAGGAGCCAACATCAAGATAAGGGGCTCAAAAATGGCCTTAAGAGAAGAAGGTGCCCTTCAGGCTGGCAAGCGTGCAGAGTGGCATGACACACCCAGCCCACATTCTGGACCAAATGCCCAGTAAACATGGACGGTCGTGGAGATTTCCTCCCTGCCCACTCCCCTACTCCAGGCTTCGAATCAATGAGCAGTGAGTGGTGGGAACAGGGGTCGACATACAGGCCCTGAAAATCACTTGCTGTGTAACACTGGGTAAGCTGCTCTACCTCTCTGATCCTGTTTACTCATTTATAAAGTGGAGATGGTAACAGTAACTCCATCACTGGACAGATTTTACAGTGATTAATAATCCTGTGGCCTCCCTGCTCCACCCCACCATCTTTAGATCTTTCTTCCTCACAGGCCCTGGTGGCCCCTGTAAATGTGCACCCCACTGCTCGGTGAAGCAACAAAGGTTTGGCAGCAGAGGGAACCCTAATTCATCTACATTCCTTGGCAAAGGTCAGGACCCAATGTATCCAAGATCTCTGCCCACCAGGACTGAAGACAAACTGTTTTCTTTTTTATGTATTAAGTATCTACTATGCCCCAGACACTATGCTAAGCACAGTCTCCCTTAAACTTCACAGTAACTGCTCCCATGAGGAAACAAAAATCCCAAGAGATTAAGACCACACAGCTACTGAGGAAGAATCTGCATTTTCTCCCAGGTCAGCCTGACTCCAAAACCTGCCTCACACCTTCCCATGACCTGCCAAGCTGGCTGTGAGACCCTGGGCAAGTGCCTTCCCCTGCCGGGGAAGTTCCCCATCTGTAAGATATGGTGGTGGCGGTATGGCGGCAGGCCCGTGTCCTGCCACAGCCTGGGTCTCTCCCGGCAGCGGACCCTGCGTCTCACGGACCACCTCTAGGTGCACCATTTAAGGCTTCTCGGCCTCCCAGACAACTCTAATCCAGGCTGTGGGAGACACAAGCCCTGGCTTCTCAGGGGGTGTGGGAGGCAGAGAGGACGCTTGGGGACAGAGGAGGGGCCTGAAAAGAGCGGATAACAGACCAGGGGAGAGTGGCTAGACACTCCACCACAGCAGGAGGGAGGAAGGGAGTGCCTGGGCTGGCAGGGCTCCGAGCTGGCTCCACACACACTTTCACAGAGGAGGGGAGCGTGAATCACCAGCTCCTCCCACGCCCAGCACCCTGGCGAGAGGTGCCCCTCTGTTTGTTGAATGAATGTTGGGCTTAAATAGAAAGATAAGGCTGGCTGCAGGGAGAAGCAGCCAGCAGCCGTTCCAGGGGCACCACCTTCGGCCAGGGCCTCTGCAACCAAATCCATGCTAGGAGGCCGAGGGCCCGGCCGTAGGGAAATGCCCCTTTCTCCCCGTCGTCCTAACTCCTCCGCTCCCAACCTAGCCCACGCCCCTTTGCAGCATCACAGCCGGGGTTTACATACTCCCCTGGGGCGGGGAGCTCACCGCCCGCCCGGACAGTGCGTCGCGGAACAGCTCCGCCCGGGCGGATCGGCTTCGCCACCACCCCAGTGGACTGGCCCCTTCTCTGCGGTCCCCGTCCAGCCCTCAAGGTCCTTACATGGGAGAAATCCGAGAGCCCAAGCGAGAACTGGGAACAAAGGGAGGAGCTGCGGGGAGCCGGAGCCACACGTCCCGAGGCCCGGTCCTCGCCACCGCGCGCCCCAAGGAGTCCCGCCGGGCTGGGAGAGACGGACAGACGGCTCAGCTGCCAGAAGGCCCGGATACAGGCGCGAGAGGGAGGGGGTCACCGGGCAGGGGGCCGCGGCGCGCCCGCGGGGAGAGGGGGCCGGGAGAGGGGGCCGGGAGACGGGGAAGCCTGGATGTGGCCGGCGAACCAGTAGACACTCACGTTCGCGGCCATGCCGCGGCCCGGTCGCCGCCCGCCTCGCTCGGCTCAGCTCCGAAAGGGGCTTACGGCCGCAGCGCGGAGTCCCGCGGCCTCTCGCCTGCCAGAGAGCGGTACACAACCAGCCGAATCCCAGAGCCCGGAACGCGCCACAAGGTTACCGCCCCGCGGGCGCGGGCTTTTGGGCTCTCGCTCGCCGCGCCGCGCCGCGCCGCCTCCTGGGAAATGTAGTCCAGGGTCGGGTGCACTCTCCAAAAGTCGCAACCTACCGTCCCTCACTGATGCGCCTGCGCACTGCAAGCAACTCTGGGAAATGTAGTCCCTACTGCCTGGGGGAGCGGCCGGGCAGCGTGCAGCCTGCTGGAAAATGTAGTTCCCGGCTGAGAGGGCCGGGCTAGACGCGCCGAGGCAGGCGCGCGGCGGGCAGGCCTGGAGGGGGCGGGTCCGCGCGGGCCTCCAAGCCGCCAACCCCGCAGCGGAGAGGTCACGGCGTGAGGCCGCCGCCACAGTCGCCGCGAGGTCGGGGCGCCGGGCTGCACCATGGCATACTGCCGGCAGGAAGGTAGGAGATCGGGCTGCGTGGAGACGGCCTACGAGAGCCTGCAGGGGACACGCGGTCTGTGCAGCCCCCCGGGCCCCCGCGCCCCCACTGCAGGCGCGGGGGACAGTCCTCGGGACCCTCGGGTTGGGCCCGGCGGCGGGGTCGCCATCCCCGGTTTTCAGATGAGAAAACCGAGGCCCGGGTAGGAGCGAGGCCGGCCGAGGTCACCGTGAGGCTCGAACCCGGACCTCGGAGGGAACAGCACATGGGGGAGCTCGTAAACTAGGGCCGGGGGTCAGGGCGGTGCGAGCGCGCTGCCCGCGGCTGGTAACAGGGAATTTATTGATATTAATTATAATGTTACTATGGCGCTCACCACACACCACGTGTTCCCGTTTGCACCGCCTTCAACTGTCCCGGAAAGTCGCCCCTCGGTGGGCGCTGCGCTGGGGGTGGGAGTGCCGCCCGCTGGGACGGGTCAGGCTCTGGTCCAGGAGTTTTGTGTGGCCTGTCTTGCGACGACCTTCCTAAGTCAGGCCCTGCTTTTATCCGGAGAGTAAACCAAGACCCAGAAGTGACTTGGGTAAGCCACACGGCCGGCAAGTCGCAAAGCTGGGGTTGGAGCCCCGCGGTCTGATTCCAGAACTGCCCAGTCTGGTGCCCAGTGGACTCCAGGGAGCCTTCCGCTCAGAAGACACCCTGCGCAGAAAACAAAACAAAATAAAACAAAGTTGGTCCCCGCCTACTGTCTCTCTGCTTGTTACCTCTACCGGGGACCTCAGAAGTCTCCAGGCCGGGTCCAGGGGTCTTCCTGCACAACCGCTAACCGGCTCTGTCCCTGAGCTGCCACCCAACTCCTCCAGGGCCTAGTGTCCAGTCTTGTAAAATGAGAAGTTGATCTTCATTTATTTCGCGCATATTCATGAAGCACCTTCTCGGTGCCAGGTGAGGGGAATGGTGGACACCTGAGACTATAAAGCTCCAGAGAGAGCTGGAACTCACGCAGAAATCCTTTAGCGAATGGTGCGGCTCCCTCAGTTAATTAAGGGAATCTTAAGCCCAGAGATGGAGGTGACCCACCCAAGGTCATGCTTCAGTTAGGAGAACAGCTCAGTCTAAAATGCTAAGCCTTTTCCCAGTACCCCATTCTGCTCCTGGAATCCTCCTTCCCTGGGTCATAAAGCCATAATACTCACTGATGTCTCTAATGAGTAGTTTCCATTGATTGATATTTAACTCTGCCATGAGCTAAAGTCCTCTGCCCTCACCACTTTGTTAGACAGCAGGTCTCTTGTTTTTAATTTCCGTCTTCTAAGTGTAATTTACTTCTTCGTTTAGCAAATTTTTTTTAGCCTTTTGGGTATAATGAAGCTATAATCCTCATTCTTGAGGGTTTCTAGGGGTTGCAGGTTCTCTGGGAAGCAGAGACAGGTGTTTAGATCCCTATCTTTTCCTGGATCAAAGATTTCTCTCTTTCTTAGTTTGGGGATGAGAATTAAAAGCACTCACTTTAGGCCTTCCCTAGTTTTTATCTTATCCATGCCACTGTCCCCTAAGTTGTTTTTCTACCCACCGATTCTTTATGCTTCCCATGGGACTTAGAGAAACGATCCCAAACTCCTTCCAGATCAAGGCTGATGTGACCGAGCCCCTTGCCTGATCCGGCTCCTGCTTGTCTCTAACCACCCATCACTGACCAGCCACACTGGCCTCTGGCCGTTCCCTTTGCCTGGTGCACCCTTCTTCCAGCTCTTCCCATGGCTACCTCCTCATCCTTTAAGATTCAGCTCATATGTCACCTCATATGTCACCTCAGTAAGGTCTTCTCTGGGCCTTTGTGTCTTTCACATCCTAAACTCTTTGAAATTACCTGGTTTATTTTTGTCATTTTCCTTCCTGTCTATGTTCTTGCAGCAAGCCGGGAGCATTAGATGGGCCATATCCCCGGCACCTTTACCCAGTGAACCCATACACACGGCTGCCCTCTGTTCTGAGTGAATCACTTGCCTGGGCACATTTACTTCAGGGGTCCGCCCCTCAGCCTTGGGGTTAAAGGCCTTAGCTGGGCGTTCAAGGTGTTGGGCAGCGTGGACTCAGGCTCGCTCCCTGGCCCAGGGCCACACTGTTCCTGTCTTTGTTCCTCCTTTTCTAATGCTGACCCTGTTCTCTCCTGTTGTGTCAACAGACGTTTATTGAGTACCTGTGATGTGCCAGCCACTGATCACATGGCAGTGGGCACAGGTGGGCGGTCTGCCCTTGTGGCATGGTGGAGGTGGCGGGCGTCCCTTGTGGGTTGGATGTACCAAGAGATTCTGCTGTGTAAAGACCCACGCGTGTTCTAGGGGGTGTGAGACCACCCATCCAAGGTTTTTTTCTCTCTAACCTACTTCATGGTGATAGCCATTCTGTCTTCCGCCCTCTGCTGGGTCTGGGGTCTTCATGTCTGAATTCAGAGTTCATTCCTCCATTCACTTTTTCAACAAATACTGATTACCCACTATGTCTTGGGCACTGTTCTAGGCTCCGAGGATACTGCAGTGAATGGAATAGACAAATCCTTGCCCCTGAGGAGCTGACATTTCAGTGGGGGAGACAGGCGGTAAACAAATACATAATTGTTAGGTGAGAAAAAGCAGGTTAAGGGTGATGGGGAGTGATGAAGGAAGATGGCATCTGAGCAGGAGGTATGAAGTCAGGGAGAGGGAGGCTGTGAGGGTATCTGAATGTGCTCCTTATTTTCCCATTGCTACGATATGAATGTGTCCCCCCAAAATGCATATGCTGAAATCCAAACCCCAAGGGCGAATGGTATTAGTAGGTGGGGCCTTTGAGAGGAGCTTAAGTCATGAGGGTGAAGTCCTTATTAGGTTGTTTAAAAAGGTTGCTTCTCCTATAGTGAGTCCAGCATCAGGGAATCCCTGCTTCCTGAATTTAAGAAATACATTTTTGTGTTGATTTTTAAGTTTTTCTTTTATTACTGCCATGTAAACGTCTAAGGAACCTGCTCTTATAAACATGTGCCCGTGGGCTTCAGGGACTCTAAAACCGGACAGATGAGTGGACTGAATTCTCACAGCATTCAGTTTACAACATTAATTCAGTCTCGTAGATGATATCTGACCGAACTGCCCCTTGCACGGAGAATGTGCTTCTGTGCCGGGGGGGGTCCTTGAGGTTACTGTTCCTGTGCCATTGTCTGATGGCCAAGGTCGTCCAAGGCCAGTCTCTGACCGAGGAGCCTTTGCTGTGGAGACCAGGAAGGCGCTGGCCCTCCTTGGCTGGGAGTTAAGTCCACCCCAGGCCTTTTCTCCCATCGGCCGTGATCATGAAAATCTTGACTTGGAACTCTAAGAGGGCGTAAGGTGGTTATCCACATCCTTCTGAATATGCTTGTATCAACTTTTTAAGGTTATCTTGGAAGTGAAAACAAGCATTTTTATATTTTCTCCAGAGAAATGTAATGAGACTTCCAGTCTAGCTGGTTACCCCGCTCGTTGGCAGTCATGATGAGTTCTTTTTTCACGGTTGGGACTCGGGGATCGGTGAGCACTGTCCTTTTGTCCGTCCTGTGTCCACTCTCAGACACTCCTGCTGGGACAGGCGTGCAGTGGACAGGGTGACACACTCGCGATCTTTCAGACCAGAATTTGTGTTCCTGCTCTGCCTTCACGTACTGTGTGCCTTCGGGCTGGTTTCCTACCTTCTCTGCGCCTCCGTTTCCTCTCTCTGTAAAAAGGAGATTAGTAATACCCACCTCACGCTGTTGGTGTAAGGATTAAATGAGCCAACGGGTGGGGAAACTCATTGAGTAGGGCCCAAGCGCGTAAAAGATGCAGTTCTGCCGTTAACGATTCTGATTCCAATTCCAGTGTGTGGGTATTTCCCCCACATAAGCAATTCTCTGACACCAGCAGTATGTCCTACAATTCAGCTCAATCTGTCACTGTTTACCTGGAGATGCTGTCAGATGCCACAGTTTAAGGGCTCAGTCCTGCAACACCCCTCCCCCCCGCCGCCCCCCGCCCCAACTGCAGGTGCCAATCACAAGTCCAGGTTGTCATCTGTTCTTCTTAACCACTGGCTGTAGATCAGAGGTTCCCACGACCTCCTCCTAGCTAGCGTTGGATTAATTTGCTAGAGCAGCTCACAGAACTCAGAGAAACAGTTTACTTACTAGATTGCTGGATTATTATTAAAGGATAGAATATTATATTATAAAAAGATATAACTCAGGAAGAGCTGGATGGAAGAGATGCACAAGGCAAGGTGTGGGGAAGGGGTGGAGCTTCCATGCCCTCTCTTCCCTAACCTCCTCGTGTTCACCTGTCCGCTTGGGCTTTTGCGGACGCTTCATTACATAGGCATGATTGATTAAATCATCGGCCACTGGCAGCTGATTCCGCCTCCAGCTCCTCTCCCTTCCCCAGGGTGGGGTGTGTGTGTGGGGGGCGGTGAGACTGAAAGCTCCAACCCTCTAATCCCAGAGCTGTTTCTCCTGGCAACCAGCCCCCATCCTCAGGCTCCCCCAAGTCATCCTATTAACATAACAAAAAGACCTTTATGCTCTCATCACTTGGGAAGCTGAAATTTTAAGAGCTCTGTGCTAAGAATGGGGTCAAAGGCCAAATATATATTTCTTATTCTAAATGACAGTATCACATCCGTCGATCCAGTGTAACCGATCTCTCTGGGGGATGTCCAGGAAGGTGCCTGAGAGGACTCGGCCTGTGGGAGGGACCTGGAACATTCTAGGTGGGGCTGTGCATCAGTCACTCGGGAGCCCATCAGTGGTGTGGACGTGCAGAGAGCTTGATTCAGCTTCTGTTCTGTGAGGCTGGGCCTCTGGGCCTCATAAGCCCCACAGGTGCCTCCCGTACGCAGCAGGCTTGGACGCCTTGCCTTGGCCTGAGACCGGCCTCCCCATTGGTCTGGGCCCGGCTGAGATCTTGGTAAACAAAACTGTCAGAGCTGAGCTGAGCAATTGTGTCAGCTTATTTATTTTGCTTAGCACGCAGCACTTTTGCAGGCTGCTTTCAAGTGTTCTGAACACTGGCCAGAATTACCAAGGTCTTTAGGTTCTTCAACATGCCCTGGCTGCCCGGCCCCAATCCTTTCCCAGGCCACTTGGGACAAGCCACCTTCTCTGAGATAGAATGGGAGGTGTTGGAGCAGAACCCTCAGGTGTTCTGGGGCAGGCCGTGGTCCTGAGCGTGCCGAGGGTCAGCTGCCATTACTGTCACCCCTCCTGGGAGACCCTGTACAGGTGTGGGGAGGGTGTAAACACCAAGTACCTTCCCTCTGTCCCCTCCGCTGTCCTCACTGGCACGTCTCTCTGGTGTTTACTGTCACCCTCGTGCTTTTCCCAAGCCTCTTCCGGAGGAGCCCGATAGGTGAAATGTTATCTGAAGGCGCCTGCTGGCAGGTCCCGAGGGGCCTGGAGCAAGTGGACCAGGTGCTCACAGGGACGGGAAGTGACAGAGCCATCAGAGCGCATGGGAGTTCTGAGCAGAGGAAGAAGACCCGTTTGTTAGATGTCAGCAAACTTGGGGACTGAGAACAGCTGCATTTGATGGCTTGGGGCGTCTCGTCTCCCACCCGAGGATGCACATGGCGCCAGCAGGAGCCGTCTTCCTCCTCCCCAGTCCGGTCACAGGCACGTGATGCAGGAGCGGCTGCTAGACCTTCCCCCAGAGTCAGCAGTGAGCGAGTCCCCAGCCTGGGGAGCACCACTGAACTCACGTCGGGGTTTCAAATGGGACAGTCTTCAAACAAGGTTTTCGTGGCTGCTTGGGTTTAGGGCTGATTCACAGCTCCTGGGTGAAACATTTCTCCCTCTGTTCTCCAAACACTAGGGAAGGATCGAATCATATTTGTGACCAAAGAAGACCATGAAACTCCAAGCAACGCGGAGCTGGTGGCCGACGACCCCAATGATCCCTATGAGGAGCACGGTGAGTGCCGGGCGGGGGTGGGAGTCCAACGTCCCTGGCCACGGCTGGGTTTCCAGGTGTCTACCTTGGCCACCACTGCTCCTAGGACACTGAGTGCGTCTCCATCAGGTGTGAGGGGCTGTGTGCTTTCCAGCCCTCGTTCCCACGCGCTTCCCTGGCCATCAGGCTGAACCTAGGAGTTTCTTCTTTCTTCTGCCTCTCTTTCTTCTGAGTTTTTGAATGGTATTCTGTTTTTACAAGAATGGAGCACAGTGCTCTGGCACGTCACTTGCTTTTCCCTGCCCACCATGCCTTGGACATCTTCCAGCCTCGCTTTTACCAGTCCTCACACTGTGCTGAGCTGAGAGCAGCTGAGGGGCGGGAGGGGCTTGAGGAGAAGGTCCGTGGCGCAGTGGGTCCTGACCATCTGTGTGAAAGGAGGAGACCAGCACCTTGACTCCTTAAAGTGTTTGGGCTTTCAAAGCTCCTCAGTAACCATCCGAGCGGTCGCTTCCGCTTTGGATTAAACGGTTTCCCTGCGTAGTTCTTGGAGCACAGGCACGGCCACAGCACTGGGAGGCGGCTTAGGACACAGAGCAGTGCTGCATACGGAGAGAGTCGCTGATGGTGACCTTTCCGACTGAGCCGGGAATGCTGGGTTTGTGCCGGGCATTTGAACCCCATCCCGAGGGAGCGGCAGGTCCACCGGTGAGTGCCGGCCAGGCAGCGGTTCATGTTACCGTTATGCCTATGAGGACTGGTCTTGGTTTTGCTTTTTCTGAAACCTCAGGCAGCACCTCTCACCCTTCCTTGCCCATCTTCCCGTCCCAGGACTGATCCTGCCCAACGGAGACATCAACTGGAACTGCCCGTGCCTTGGGGGCATGGCCAGCGGCCCGTGTGGGGAACAGTTCAAGGCGGCCTTTTCCTGCTTCCACTACAGCACAGAGGATGTCAAGGGGTCGGACTGTGTAGACCAGTTCCGGGCCATGCAGGAGTGCATGCAGAAGTACCCGGACCTCTATCCCCAGGAGGAGGAGGAGAAGCCAGCGGATCGATTAGAGGAAACGGCTGTTTCTGAGGCCGCCACGACCAAAGAGGAAGAGGGGTCCAGCTAATGAGGACCCTGGGCGCTGGGCTCCAGCCTCCTTAAGAGAGGATGAACCTCTCCAAGAAAGTGTCTCTCCCTCTGTTGTTCTGTGCACTGTAATGTACAAAATAACTTATTGAGCTGATCAGGGGTCTTGGCCCCTTGACATATACACTGAAATATGGGTTGTATGTATGTGTGTCTCACATAACCTGTCAGTGAATGTAGCTGCCACTTTTGAATTCTCAGATTGTCCTGAATTTTGTCATTTTGAAATAATGTGCTGAATAATCTCAGCAACCAAAAATCTTTATCTGGGAGTGAGTGTCTCTTGTGAGTGAGCTGATTTATTCTGATTCATTGTATCCCTTTTAGTAGATTTTATACCCAGTTGGAAAGTGAAATAGAAACAAACATCTTCCTTTAAAAATGCTGGAGGGGGGCCATTCCTTATAGAAGAGGCGGGGTGATCAGACCTTGAGTATTTGACGAAGCACTATGCTTCATTTCTGATATATTTTGGTTTCCAGTTTGCATTGAGCTCCAGGTTTTCTACGTTTGGAAAACAGAGCTTTGGACCCTCTGAGTGACTCCCTTTGGAAGTGAAGAGAAAGGCTGGTTTTTTCTGTTCTTGTTATCCCAAAAGCCCTGCTTTGGGGTCTGTGTTCACACTGGCTCTGCCTCAGCCTGTTCAGATGCAATGTTCTTGAGAGGTGGGGACCTAATCATTACCAAAGTAGCACCTGAGAGAGGAAACGGTGTCAATTAAAAGGAAAACATGATTTTTACCTGATTTTTGAGTGGTTTTAATTTGCTTTTCCTAATTAAAAATGTTGTGATACAAGGAAATATAAATTATGAAAAATTCAGTTGAAATTCTCCTTTGAAGATATTGGTAGATCACTTTGAATCTGTTCAAATTTTCTGTGTTGCGTCCATACGGAGCTCACTGATTCTGTCTGTGAGCAGATGCCTTCACACAGGCGTCGCTGTCGACATTAACGTGTTGTGTTTGTTAGAAATGAGTCCCAGCCCACACTGCCCAGGGGACGTGAAGCGTGAGCACAGGAGGCTGCCTTCCACGCCGGAGAGTGAGCTGTTGGCTCTCTGAAGCCTGGAGGCCCAGCTCACGGCGAGGAGTGTGGTTCTGAGTCTGGGGTCAGGAAGCCGGAGCCACCAGCTTTGGAAGCCGTGCAGCCTGGAGGAGGCTTGGGACTTCTTTGAGCTGCAGGCAGAGCCTTGCATGTTTAACAAACATACTTTTTCAGGAAACGTTCTGATCAAGATGTCACTGACCTGTGACTAGTCCTGGATCCCATTCATTTGATACGTTCAGGGAACCTCTACCGTCCATGTCCTAGGGACACGGGAAGGTGACTTATCTGGCCTCTGCTTGTATGAAGCTACAGTCCAGCCAGGGGTCAGCATTTACTAGAAAGTAAGAAGAATCAGAAAAGCAGATCCCAGGGGCAAGGACAGGATGGCAGAGTAGAAGGACCTGAGCTCATCTCCTCTCACGAAAACACCAAAATCACAACTAACTGCTGAACAATCATAGACAAAAAAGGACTAGAATCTACCCAAAAAGATGATATTCTACTTCCAAAGACAAAGAAGAAGCCACAACGAGAAGGTAGGAGGGGTGCATTCGTGATACAATCAAACCCCATACCCGCCAGGTAGGCAACCCACAAACTGGAAAATAATTATATTGCAGAGGTTCTCCCACAGGAGTGAGAGTTCTGAGCCCCAAGTCAGGCTCCCCAGTCTGGGGGCCTGGCATCAGGAGGAGGAGACCCCAGAGCATTTGGCTTTGAAGGCCAGCGGGGCTTGATCGCAGGAACTCCACAGGACTGGGGGTAACAGAAATGCCACTCTTGGAGGATGCACACAAGGTCTTGTGTGCACCAGGACCCAGGGGAAAAAGCAGTGACTTCATAGGATCCTGGACCAGACCTACCTGCTGGTCTTGGAGGGTCTCCTGGGGAGGTGGGAGGCAGCTGTAGCTCACTGTAACTCACTTGGGGACAAGGACACTGGTGGCGGAGCTTCTGGGGCGTACTCATTGTCGTGAGCTGTCCTGGAGGTCACCATTTTGGCACTGAGACCTGGCCCCAACCATCAGCCCTTTGGCTCCAGTGCTGGGATGCCTCAGGCCAAACAACCAACAGGGCGGGAACATAGCCCCACCCATCAGCAGACAGGCTGCTTAAAGCCTTCCTGAGACTGTAGCCACCTCTAAACACACCGCTTGATATGGCCCTGCCCACCAGAGGCAAAAGACCCAGCTCCACCCACCAGTGGGCAGGCACCAGTCCCTCCCACCAGGAATCCTGCACAAGCCTCTAAGACCAGCCTCACCCACCAGGGGATAGACACCAGAAGCAAGAGGAACTACAATCCTGCAGCCTGTAGGAATGCAAACACAGAAAGTTAGACAAAAAGAGGTGGCAGGGCTTCCCTGGTGGCGCAGTGGTTGAGAATCTGCCTGCCAATGCAGGGGACGTGGGTTCGAGCCCTGGTCTGGGAAGATCCCACATGCCGCGGAGCAACTAGGCCCGTGAGCCACAACTACTGAGCCTGCGCGTCTGGAGCCTGTGCTCCGCAACAAGAGAGGCCGCAATAGTGAGAGGCCCGCGCATCGCGATGAAGAGTGGCCCCTGCTTGCCGCAACTAGAGAAAGCCCTTGCACAGAAATGAAGACCCAACACAGCCAAAATTAAATAATAAACAAATAATTAAAAAAACAAAAAAGAGGTGGCAGAGGAATATTGTTCCAGAGGAAATAATAAGATAACCCCCCAGAAGAACAGCTAAGTGAAGTGGAGATAGGCAACCTACCCAAAAAAGAATTCAGAGTAATGATAGTAAAGATGATCCAAAATCGTGGAAAAAGAATGGAGGCACAGACTGAGAAGATACAAGAAATGTTCAACAAAGAGCTAGAAGATATAAAAAACAAACAGAGTTGAACAATAAAATTACTGAAATGAAAAAATACACTAGAAGGAATCGATAGCAGACTAAATGAAGCAGAAGAACGGATAAGCAAGCTGGAAGACAGAATGGTGGAAATCACTGCCACGAAAGAGAATAAAGAAAAAAAGAATGAAAAGAAATGAGGACTGTTTAAGAGACCTCTGGGACAACATTAAATATACCAACATTCACATTATAAGGGTCCCAGAAGGAGAATAGAGAGAGAAAGGACCTGAGAAAATATCTGAAGAGATAATAGCTGTAAACTTCCCTAACCTGGAAAGGAAAGTCACCCAAATCCAGGAAGCACAGAGTCCCATACAGGATAAACCCAAAGAAGAACATGCTGAGGCACATATTAATCAAACGGACAAAATTTAAAGACAAACAAAATATTACAAGCAAGAAGGGAAATGCAACAAATAACATACAAGGGAATCCCATATGTTATCAGCTAATTTTTCAGCAGAAACTCTGCAGGCCAGAAGGGAGTGGCACAATATATTTAAAGTGATGAAAGGGAAAAACCTACAACCAAGAATACTCTACCCAGCAAGGCTCTCATTCAAATTTGATGAATAAATCAAAAGCTTTACAGACAAGGAAAAGCTAAGAGAATTCAGCACCACCAAATCAGCTTTACAACAAATGCTAAAGGAACTTCTATAGGCAGAAAAGAAAAGCCTACAACTAGAAACAAGAAAATTACAAACGGGAAAGCTCACGGGAAAGGCAAACATACAGTAAAGGTAGGAAATCATCCACACACAAATATGATATCAAAACCAGCAGGAGAGTACAAATGTAAGATATTGGAAATGCATTTGAAATGAAGAGACCAGCAACTTAATCTTGAATATATATAGACTGCTATATCAAAACCTCATGATAACTGCAAACGAAAAGTCTACAATAGATGGACAAAAAAGAAAAAGGAATCCAAACACAACACTAAAGATAGTCATCAAATCACAGGAGAAGAGAACAAAAGAGGAAGGGAAGAAAAAAGGCCTACAAAAACAAATCCAAAACAGTTAACAAAATGGCAGTAAGAATATACATATCGGTAATTAGCTCAAATGTAAATGGATTAAATGCTCCAACCAAAAGACATAGACTGGCTGAATGGATACAAAAACAAGACCCATATATATGCTGTTCACAAGAGACCCACTTCAGATCTAGGGACATATACAGACTGGAAGTAAGGGCGTGGAAAAATGTATTCCATGTGAATGAAAATCAAAAGAAAGCAGGAGTAGCAATACTCATATCAGACAAATAGACTTTAAAATAAAGACTGTTACAAGACACAAAGAAGGACACTACATAATGAGGAATTCAAGAGGAAGATATAATAATTGTAAATATATACGCACCCAACAAAGGAGCACCTCAACATATAAGGCAAATGCTAACAGCCGTAAAAGGAGAAATCGACAGTAACACAGTAATAGTGGGGGACTTTAACACCCCACTTACATCAATGGACAGATCATCCAGACAGAAAATCAATATGGAAACACAGGCCTTAAATAACACATTAGACCAGATACACTTAATTGATATTTATAGAGCATTCCATCCGAAAGCAGCAGAACACACATTCTTTTCAAATGCATATGGAACATTCTCCAGGATAGATCACATGCTGGGCCATAAAGCAAGCCTCAGTAAATTTAAGAAAATTGAAATCATATCAAGCATCTTTTCCAATCACAACACTATGAGATTAGAAATCAAGTACAAGAAAAAAACTGTAAAAACCACAAACACGTGGAGGCTAAACAATATGCTACTAAACAACCAATGGATCACTGAATAAATCAAAGAGGAAATAAAAAAATACCTAGAGACAAATGAAAATGAAAACACAACTATCCAAAATCTATGGGATGCAGCAAAATCAATTCTAAGAGGGAAGTTTACAGCAATACAGTCTTACTTCAGGAAACAAGAAAAATCTCAAATAAACAACCTGACCTTATACCAAAAGCAATTAGAGAAAGAAGAACAAACAAAACCCAGTTAGTAGAAGGAAAGAAATCCTAAAGATCAGAGTACAAATAAATGAAATAGAGATGAAGAAAACAATAGAAAAGATCAATGAAATCAAAAGCTGGTTCTTTGAAAAGATAAACAAAATTTAGCCAGACTCATCAAGAAAAAAAGGGAGAGAGCTAAAATCAATAAAATTAGAAATGAAAAGGGAGAAGTTACAATGGACACTACAGAAACACAAGCAACTATATGCCAATAAAATGGACAATCTAGAAGAAACGGACAAATTCTTAGAAAGGTACAGTCTCCCAAAACTGAACCAGGAAGAAATAGAAAATATAAACAGACCATTCACAAGCACTGAAGTTGAAACTGTGATTTAAAAATTCCTAACAAACAGAAGTCCAGGACCAGATGGTTTCACAGGTGAATTCTATCAAACATTTAGAGAAAAGTTAACACCTATCCTTCTGAAACTATTTCAAAAAATTGCAGAGGAAGTAACATTCCCAAACTCATTCCACAAGGCCACCATCACCCTGATACCAAAACCAGACAAAGATACCACAAGAAAAGAAAATTACAGGCCAATATTACTGATGAACATAGACGCAAAACTGCTCAAAAAAATACTAGCAAATCAAATCCAACAATACATTAAAAGGATCATACACCATGATCAAGTGGGATTTAACTCAGGGATGCAAGTGTTTTTCAATATACGCAAATCAATCAGTGCGTTACAGCACATTAACAAATTGAAGAATAAAAACCATATGATAATCTCAATGGATGCAAAAAAGCTTTTGACAAAATTCAACACCCATTTATGATAAAAAAAACTCTCCAGAAAGTGGGCATAGAGGGAACGTACCTCAACATAATAAAAGTCATACATGACAAACCCACAGCTAACATCATACTTAATGGTGAAAAACTGAAAGCATTTACTCTAAGATCAGGGACAAGCCAAGGATGCCACTCTCTCTACTTTCATTCAAAATAGTTTTGGAAGTCCTAGCCATGGCAATCAGAGAAGAAAAAGAAAGAAAAGGAATCCAAATCGTAAAAGAAGAAGTAAAACTGTCACTGTTTGCAAATGACATGATACATATACATAGAAAATCCTATACATAGAAAATCCTAAAGATGTTTTCAGAAAACTACTAGAGCTCACCAATGAATTCAGTAAAGTTGAGGATACAAAATTAATGTACAGAAATCTGTTGCATTTCTATACACTGACAATGAAAGATCAGAAAGAGAAATTAAGGAAATAATCCCATTTACCATCACATCAAAAAGAATAAAATACCTAGGAATAAGCCTACCTCAGGAGGCCAAAGACCTGTACTCTGAAAAGTGTAAGACACTGATGAAAGAAATCGAAGATGACACAAACACATGGAAAGATATACCATATTCTTGGATTGGAAGAATCAACATTGTCAAAATGACTGTACTACCCAAGGTAATCTACAGATTCAATGCAATGCCTATCAAATTACCAATGGCATTTTTTGCAGATCTAGAACCAAAAAAATCTTAAAATTTGTATGGAAACAAAAAAGATCCCAAATAGCCAAAGCAATCTTGAGAAAGAAAAATGGAGCTGGAGGAATCAGGCTCCCTGACTTCAGACTATACTATAAAGCTACAGTAATCAAAACAGTATGGTACTGGCACAAAGACAGACTTACAGATCAATGGAACAGGATAGAAAGCCCAGAAATAAACCCACACACCTATAGTTAATTAATCTACATCAAAGGAGGCAAGAATATACAATGGAGAAAACACAGTCTCTTTAATAAGTGGTGCTGGGAAAACTGGACAGCTACATGTAAAAGAAGGAAACTAGAACATTCTCTAACACCATACACAAAAATAAACTCAAAATGCATTAATGACTTAAATATAAGACCAGATACTACAAAACTATACTATAGTTTTAGATACTATAAAACCGGATACTATGAAACTCTTAGAGGAAAACATAGGCAGGACACTTTTTGACATAAATCGCAGCAATTTTTTTTTGGATCCACTTCCTAGAGTAATGAAAATAAAAACAAAAATAAACAAATGGGACCTAATTAAACTTAAAAGCTTTTGCACAGCAAAGGAAACCATAAACAAAAAGAAAAGAAAACCCACAGAATGGGAGAAAATATTTGCAAACAATGCAACCGACAAGGGATTAATCTCCAAAATATACAAACATGCAGCTCAATATCAAAAAAACCCCAAAAAACAAAAAACAAACAACCTAATCAGAAAAAGGGCAGAAGATCTAAATAGACATTTCTCCAAAGAAGACATACAGATGGCCAAAAAGCACATGAAAAGATGCTCAACATCACTAATTATTAGAGAAATGCAAATCAAAATTACAATGAGGTATCACCTCACACTGGTCAGTATGGCCGTCATCAAAAAGTCTACAAACAATAAATGCTGGAGAGAGCGTGGAGAAAAGGGAATCCTCCTACACTGTAGGTGAGAATGTAAATTGGTACACCCATGGTGGAGAACAGTATAGAGGTTCCTTAAAAAACTAAAAATTGGGCTTCCCTGGTGGCACAGTGGTTGAGAATCTGCCTGCCAATGCAGGGGACACGGGCTCGAGCCCTGGTCTGGGAAGATCCCACATGCCGCGGAGCAACTGGGCTCGTGAGCCACAACTACTGAGCCTGCGCGTCTGGAGCCTGTGCTCCGCAACAAGAGAGGCCGCGATAGTGAGAGGCCCGCGCACCGCGATGAAGAGTGGCCCCCGCTCACCGCAACTAGAGAAAGCCCTCGCACAGAAACAAAGACCCAACACAGCCAAAAATAAATAAATAAATTTATTAAAAAAAACAACAACAACTAAAAATAGAGCTACCATATGATGCAACAATCTCACTTCTGGGCATATACATGGAGAAAACCATACTTCAAAAAATACAGGCACCCCAATGTTCACTGCAGCACAATTTACAATAGCCAAGACATGGAAACAACCTAAATGTCCATCGACAGATGAATGGATAAAGAAGATGTGGTACATATATACAATGGAATATTAGCCATAAAAAAGAATGAAGTAATGCTATTTGCAGCACATGGATAGACCTAGAGATTATCATACTAAGTGAAGTAAGTCAGAGACACAAAGAGAAGAAAAATAGCATATGGTATCACTTATGCGTGGAATCTTAAAAACATGATACAAATCAACTTATTTACAAAACAGAAAGAGACTCACCGACTTAGAAAACAAACTTATGGTTACCAAAGGGGAAAGGTTGGGGGTGGGGAGGGATCAATTAGGAAGTTGGGTTTAACATATACACACTACTATATATAGAATAATCAACAAGGACCTACTGTATAGCACAGGGAACTCTACTCAATACACTGTAATAACCTATATGGGAAAAGAATCTGAAAAATAATAGATATATGTATATGTTTAACTAAATCACTTTGCTGTACACCTGAAATTAACACAACATTGTAAATCAACTATACTCCAATATGAAATAAAAATTTTAAAATAAAATAATAATAAAATAAAATAAATAATAAAAATAAAAATTTAAAAAATTTTTTTTAAAAAGCAAGCAAGCAAGCAGGAGGAGTGTTTGCACAATGGCTCTGGATCTCAGGGCAGACCATTTTCTTCCAGCCGTGTCTGGACGAAACTGTCTCTGCCCCAGTCCACTTGGTTAGAGGAAAGATTCCATCCTTTCCGCTTTTCAGAGGGAAAACACCATGGTGATAAGAGGGTGGGTGGGGGTTGGATGGTTCATTTCTGAACTGCCATGTATTTTTATAAGCAATAAACCTTCAACAGGCTCAAGAGAAAGAGACATGCCGAGGTGATGGTTTCTAGAGAACGGCAGCTCAATATCACTCTGCCTTGGAAGTGCCAGCTCCCCAGTGTTTTGTGTCAGTTTTGTTATTGTGTGACGCAGGCAAGTACACCAGCCAGGCTTCTTAGCAGGATGCTGAATTTTAAGTCCTCAGGAAGTTCTGTGACAGCACAGATATTAACTTAGTAATAATATTTTTAGTAACCCATAGTGTCTTAAACGACTAGAAAGTAGAGACTGTATGTAAAAGTTTCCTCACTCACCTGGAAGAAGCAAAGAAGAGTCATGCGTGTCTGGATAGTTTCACCAGTAACTTTCAGGATCCACTGGGCCTGGGAAGCTTCTGGAAAGCACCTGTCCGTGTGATAAGCAGACAGACTTTGCTCACCTGAAGAGTGGAGAAAGGGGGCACTTAGTTCATCCAAACAGGGCAGGAAGAAGACAGAGTAGGGGCACCTATGAGCTGGAACCTGAATCATTGTACTTTCCTACACATGTGGAACTTTCCATAGTAAAACGTTAAAAAGCATATGCTAAGCAACAGTGTCTAACCACGTCTCATTGCCTCACGCCGGTGGAGGTTCAGAGCTCAGCTGCTCTGTCCCACACGGTGGCTACGGTGGCTGCGTGAGGCTCGGCAGTAATTAACACTCCACGCTTCAACTCAAGGCTGATGGGAGAAGTGGTTTAAAAGGATACTGATCAAGTTGACATCCCTCTTGTTCCCATTCCTGTCCTCTGCATCTTCCAGAGGTTACTTATAATTTAGTCTATCCTTCCAATCTATATTTTTCTGATTTTTAAAAAAATTGTGGTAAAATATACATAACATAAAATTTATCATTTTAACCTATTTCAAGTCTGTGGCATTACGTACATTCACACTGTGTAGCCGACACCACTATTCATCTCCAGGACTGTTTCATCTTCCCAAACTGAAACCCTGTCCCCATTAAACACCAGCTCACCACCCGCCACCTCCTACTCTCCGTGTCTCTAACTTTGACTCCTCTAGAGACCTCGTATGAGTGGGATCCCTCATACTCCCTCAGAGTATTTGTCTTTCTGTTCTTGGCTTATTTCACTTGGCATGAAGTCCTCAAGCTTCATCCATGTTGTCACGTGGACACTTGCATTGTTCCCACCTTTCAACTACTGTGAATGGTGCTGCCATGAACATGGCTGCACACTGTCCAATCTATTTTTTTTAAATAAATTATTTATTTATTTATTTTTGGCTGCGTTGGGTCTTCATTGCTGCATGCGGGCTTTCTCTAGTTGCAGCCAGCGGGGGCTACTCTTCGTCGCTGTGCGCGGGCTTCTCATTGCGGTGGCCGCTCTTGTTGTGGAGCAGGGGCTCTAGGCTTCAGTAGTTGTGACACGCAGCCTCAATAGTTGTGGCTCGCAGGCTCTAGAGCGCAGGCTCAGTAGTTGTGGCGCACGGGCTTAGTTGCTCCGCGGCATGTGGGATCTTCCTGGACCAGGGCTCGCACCCGTGTCCCCTGCATTGGCAGGCGGATTCTTAACCACTGCGCCACCAGGGAAGTCCCTGTCCAATCTATTTTTTAACACATCTGTCACCAATATTAAATTTTTAAAAATCTGACATAGTAACATGCTAGACACAATCAATGTTCTATAGCCAGCTCTTGTCATTCACATTATTTGTGAAGTTTATGTAGTGCTAGGTCATTTTGAGTAATGTATGGCATTCTTACAACATGATATAAGTATATCTTATTTCATTACTTTAAAAATTATATTTATTTATTCTCTTGATGGCTTTAGGTAGTTTCTAACTTATTTCTAACCTACTGAAAGTAATGCTGGTGGGAGCAACCTTGTACATTCTCCCTGTGCACAGACACCTACCCTGGGGAACAGATCTAGAAAGAGGATTACTCAGTAGAATGTGCACATTTTATTTGATTTTCTGATTTTCCCTCTAAAGGGAAATTTCATGGATATTTACATATGTCAAAACATCAATTTGCATGCTTTAAATGTGTGCAGTTTCTGGTATGTCAATTATACCTTAACAAAGCTATTTTTTTTTAAAATATGTTTTCTCCTAGGAAAGAACAAAAGCAGGCAGAGATAAATCAAGAATAAGTAGATATGAAAAAAATGGAAAACTTAGAAAAAGATCAAAACGAAAAATTCCTCAAAAGTTGAGAATAGGTTTAAACTGGTCATATGACCAATGGCCAATGCTTTAATCAATCATTCCTACATGATGGAACCTTCATAAAATTTCCTAAATGGTGGAGTTTGGGGAGGCTTCCAGATTGGTGAACACATCCATGTGCCAGGAGGGTGATGCACCCCAACTCCCTAGGGACCAGAGCTTCTGTGCTCAAGACTCTTCTAGACCCTATGCACCTCTTTGGCTGTTCACTCATATCATTTATAATATCCTTTATAACAAACCTATAATAAGTTTCTTTAAAAGTTTAAACCAGTCGCAATAGAAGGGAATAAACTTGAAGATGGTGCTTAACCAAAATGCAGCACAGTCATATACAGAGACCTTTTAAAAAAGAACTACTATTAGATATTGAAAATAAATTGGGCAATTTCAGTAAGTCTAATATGGACCCAAAACAGAGTAGAGAAAAAATAATTGGGAGAAATATCCAGAGACAATTGCTGAGGATTGCCCAGAAAGGAAGAAAGACTTTGTCCTCAGGTAGAAATTGCACACAAGTAGAGAAGCCACAGATAAAGTCAAGGATAAAGAAAAAACCCTCAAATATCTACCTGGGAAAGAGAATTTGCTGAAAATGAGTAATAGTAAAAAAAAGACAGTGGGTTTCTCATCAGCAAACTAGATGACAGAAAATAAATTTAGAATACCTTGAAAATGCAGAGGGATCATCGTTGGTCCCTCAGTAGAATCCATATACAATTAAACTATGGTGGGGGGAAGTGCAAGAGTATTTGCGAATATACAAACAATGTGAAATCTTATCACTTCAGAGCCTTATTGAAAATTAAAAAACAAATTCTAAAGGAAAAATGTTCAACAAGAATAAAAATCCATGCAGTCTGAGTCAGCTTCTCAGCCTCCCTGTAAGTATGCCAACTACTTGGCTATAGTTTTGAGCTGGTGGCAGCACAAACCAGCAGTGCGGTGAGTCATGAGGCCCCTCCAGGCCCAGGTCGTCCGATGGGACGAGGCGTGTGGGGACCGGACAACGTCCATCCGGACTTGTTGCATCCTCACCGGTCGACGCTGCAGAGTGGGGCAGGCCAACCTCGCAGCCACAGGCGTGATCGCTGTGGCCCTGGCGGCTTGACTGCTTGGCGGTGGGGAATGCAGAATGACAGGTGACCGTAAGTACAGTCACGCACTGATGCAATTTGTAGCTATGATTCTGGGTACCTGGCACAGGCTTTCTTTTCTGGCAGATGCTTTATTTTCCATTCCAACTGATAATAAAATAAAAAATAGTTTGTGTTTCTGTGGCAGTACCAACAACCACCTTTACTACCTACCCTGTGCAATCCATTATTCTCCTCTCTCTCACCGTGAAGCCTGGAGGGACCAGTTCATCTTTCCAGGCTCCAGGTCCTCACGTGGGTACCGGGCACCATGCTAACGGGGTGCAGGGAGCCGCATTAGGAAGCACCCTGGGGGTCTTACTAAGACAGTTAGGTGGCAGGAGGTAAATCCTGTAACAGTTCGGCGGCAAATGGTCGGAGTCTAAGAGTCCCAACGTCTGGAGCATGTGGGATGTTCACCTGAGAGAGAGGGACACGCTGCATTTTGTACCATCTACGGCAGAGAAAGAGACACAATCTTGGGGGGCCTCTCAGGATCTTGAAGGCAACACACCTCACTTTGGGACATCATCCATTTACTAGGTGATCCATGAGGTGGCCAGTTTGGAGTGGGATTTGGGGCAGGAAGGTCTCTGCAACAGGAAGAGCTGCCTGCGCAGAGCCAGCTGTAGGAGAGGCATCCGTGGCAGACAGACTGCTGTGGGTTCCAGCGGCCGACCATGCACCGGAATGAGAGTGCTGACCAGAGGGAGTGAGCCTTTCCCCGCTGAGCCCTTTTCTCCATTTTAAAAGTTATCCCTGCTGCCTATGAACACTGGGAGTGACTAAACACCTGGTCAAGGGACAGCAAGTAAACTGAACTTCTTGTCATGAACTGGGTACGATGGGATCCACAGAACCACAACACTGCATGTAAAAGAAATATCAGTTGATTTGACACATACAAGTTTGGGCCCAAGTCCTTTTGAAAGGCACAAATAAACTTGATGGGCTGGGAGCTCAGACAATCATGGTTCTTTCTCTACCACTTTACCTTCTCTCCCTCAATTCACACGTACATTCGGGAGTTCCCAATGACCAGCTAAGAGTAAAGGAAAAAAGCCAGAGCATGATTTATAGAAAGATTTTCATGGTTTGGCAGCACCAGCTGGAGGTGATCAGTTGTACACCCTCACACAGGAACGGCCTCTGAAAGAGAGTGGTGAAGAGGGTGTACAACTCCCGGTGGACAGAACTTGTGTGGTACACCTCGCTGGACACCTTGATGGCCTGAGGGTAGATTTGCAACGATTCACGGGCAGTGGCTAATAGTTTGCCTTTGTTGATCAAGGTCTTGGAAAAAACGGACTTGGAAAATTGGTGACTAGGAGGTCTTAGGGAGGGTATGAGGGTCAACCTCACGGAATAGGTAGAATATGAAGATAGCCATACACAAATGCCCACCAGAGGCACCTGCACCAGAAGGAACTCTCCAGAATCAGCAGACATGATGACATGTCCTGTGGGTGTCACTCAGCTGCTCTCCCAGCCTCCTTCACGTTCGTGACCACACACAAAACAGCCAGGGCAGCAGGGGTCGGGGCTCGGCATGGCGGCATCATGATCTTAACACTCATCAAGGCTGATCTGGCATCACCTCTGCCATGTGCCCAATCTCCCAACCACAGGGGTTGAGATTGAGTCTTGGATGTGGAAATAGTCCGTGGTGACAGGTTGACTGTATCGAACCTCTCCTGTCATGGGGGAGGGCAATGGTGTCTCCACTGGAATAGACATTCTGAGTATGGATTTGACTTCCCCGCCCACAGCTTTTCTGCCAGCAAAACCATTCATGAACTTCCAAAACCCTGTGGGCTTGGGATGCTGCCATACAGTCTTGTATCGTATTCAACACATGGAGCTGCGTACCTCAAAGCCAGGATGCACAGATCTTGAATTCAGTGGTGGAGTCAGCTCTACAGAATTACGTGGAGTTGGGGAGAGGAAGGGGTTGTTTCTCAGTGGGAAACTGAGACACCTTTCACCTATAGGTATCTACTATACTCTGACTCACTTTTAACTTCTGTAAAATGGCATAGCCTACGGTTCCCTCTTCAAATCATCTATATTTGGGCCCCATGTCTGTCTATGTGGGCACACACTTTCTGGGATGTCCAAAACCACATTCTGCATTTCTACACATGTCTCTAATCCTCACAGGCTTTCACTCAAGATTTCTACAACACCCTTGACATAACCTGCCTGTTAAATTGTGTATCTTTACTTCATGGCATTCATCAAACTTATCTTTTATGTTATTTGTTTGATTATTTTATTAATGTCTGGCTCCCATATTGGGCTGTAACCTTTATGAGGGAAGTGACTATGTGTGATTTGCTCATAAATTTATCCTGGTTCCACAGATATATGCATATTCTAAACCATCAAACTATATGTATTTAATATGTACAGTTTTGTGTTTATCAATTACGCCTCAATAAAGCTGTTAAAAAATGAAAAACAAAATAAAAAACAAATTTGTCCTTGAAAGCCTTCCTCAGCAGCTGGCACATATTAAGGGCTCAAGAATATTTTTGGATAAATACTTATATAAATGAAAAAAACATGAAAGACTGAAAACAACATATATTCAGAGTGAGTAGGGAAGTAGGGAAGAAATACAGAGGAATAACTGAGTTATCAGGTTCTGCAAACTACAGGAGTACAGATCAAACCACGTAGCCCAGAGAAATAATCCAAAGTAGAGTCACGGGGCTCAGAGCTTCTTGGACATACAGCTACAGCTAAGAGTACAACTGACCCTTGAACAACGCTGGGATTCGGGATGCCAGCTCTCTGTGCAGTTGAAAATCCGCCTCTAATTTATAGTCCACCCTCCCTCCATACTGGCGGTTCCTTCATATCAGCATTCAGCATCTGCGGATTCAACCAACCATGGATCGAATCCTGTAGTACTACAGTATATATTAATACTTATGAAAAAAATCCACGTATAATGGGACCCACCCAGTTCAAACCCCTGTTGTTCAAGGGTCAGCTGTACTTCTTGGATTCTCATAGCAGAACCAGAAAAGTAGAACACTCCCTTCTTGCTTTTCTGAACTTCATGAAGTAACCGGTCCAAGGTCGTGCTGTTAATGGATAAGATTATTATGTGGGATAGTGCAAATGAGAAATGATGGTGGTGTTTTTGAGAATCAGAAATTTGGGAAATTTTTGGAAATATTAATCCTTTACCAACCATATGTCCTACAAAGATCTCCCAGTTTGCAACTTGTTTTTTACGCTGTTTATGATGTCTTTTTCCAACTTTAAACTCTTTATTATAGAAAATTTGTAATAAACAAAACCAGAAAGGAGGGTATAATATCAGAAAGAAAGATGTAAAATTGATGAAGTGTATAGAATAAATATGTAAAATTGATGAAGTATAGTAAAACCCTTAGTTCTCAATTTAAATTTTAATTATCAGTGTAAACCCATATGTATTTTTCTTTAATAAGATAATTTTAAGTTTTTCCATAGAAAATGCCTAGAAATAACTACAAACCCAATAGTAATAAATTTTCTAGCACCCAGATTGTGGTCTGTAGAAACAATTTTTTCTAAATGGTCTCAGGGATTTTTTGGAGAAATGGCTGACTTCAAGTCTGGGCAGGAAACGCACAAGACAGACCTGGAAGCTCTGACATGAGGAAGTGTGGATGCAGCGCTATCAAACACTATGAGGTTCAACGTTCAAGACTTGGGAACCAAAACAAATAGACGCCTGTCTGCCAAAGACAGGACAGTTTGATTATCAGTAAGGATAATGATTGCAGTATATTTTTACACACATTAAATATGTTTAAATCTATGAATTCTTAATGATACAAAAATAATTCTTTGGCCCTAAATAGACATTTCTCCAAAGAAGACATACAGATGGCCAATAGGCACATGAAAAGATGCTCATCATCACTAATTATTAGAGAACTGCAAATCAAAACTACAACGAGGTATCACCTCACACCAGGCAGAATGGCCATCATTAAAAAGTCTACAGGGACTTCCCTGGCGGTCCAGTGGTTAAGACTCTGCGCTTCCACTGCAGGGGCATGGGTTTGATCCCTGGTTGGGGAACTAAGATTCCATATACCACACGGCACGGCCAAAAAAAAAAAAAAGTCTGCAAATAACAAATGTTGGAGAGAGTGTGGAGAAAAGGGAATCTCCCTATACTGTTGGTGGGAATGTAAATTGGTGCAGTAACTATGGAAAACAGTATGGAGCTTCCTTAAAAAATTAAAAATAGAGCTACCATATGATCCAGCAATTCCACTCCTGGGCACGTACCTGGAGAAAACCATACTTGGAAAAGATACATGCATCCCTATGTTCATAGCAGCACTATTCACAATAGCCAAGACATGGAAACAACCTGAATGTCCATCGACAGATGAATGGAAAGAGAAGATATGGTACATATATATGATGGAATATTACTCAGCCATAAAAAAAGTATGAAATGATGCCATTTGCAGCAACATGGATGGACCTAGAGATTATCATACTAAGCTAAGTAAGTCAGAAAGAGAAAGACAAATACCACATGATATCACTTATATGTAGAATCTAAAATAGGACACAAATGAACCTATCTACGAAACAGAAACAGACTCACAGACATAGAGAACAGACTTGTGGTTGTCAAGGGGGAGAGGGGACGGAAGAGCGAAGGATTGGGAGTTTGGGATTAGCAGACGCAAACTACTGTATATAGGATATATATATACTTAATATATAATATATAATATATTAATATATTATATATATATATATAGCACAGGGAACTATATTCAATATCCTGTGATAAACCATAATGGAAAAGAATATGAAAAAGAATATATATACGTATAACTGAATCACTTGGCTGTACAGCAGAAATTAGCACAACATTGTAAATCAACTACACTTCAATAAAATTTTTTATAAGGTTAACTTCATAGGAAAAGAGAAGTTTACTGTGTAAAGTTTAGGCTATTGGTATCATTTGAATTGCAAAAAACTCTTATTTAAAACATTCAATATTAAAAACATGTGATAAAATATGTATTTTTTCATTTAGCAGCTCAAAAAACCCAATAAGAATATACGTTTAAGCTAGCTTAAAAACTGTCTTCTCCACGACTATTTCTTTTAATATAAATTTATTTATTTATTTATTTTTTATTTTTGGCTGCGTTGGGTCTTTGTTGCTGCACGTGGGCTTTCTCTAGTTGCGGCGAGCGGGGCTACTCTTCCTTGCAGTGTGCAGAGCACGGTCTCTAGGCACGCGGGCTTCAGTAGTTGTGGCACGCGGGCTCTAAAGTGCAGGCTCAGTAGTTGTGGTGCATGGACCTAGTTGCTCCACGGCATGTGGGATCTTCCCAGACCAGGGATTGAACCTGTGTCCCCTGCAATTGGCAGGTGGATTCTTAACCACTGCACCACCAGGGAAGTCCCTCCACAACTATTTTTTAGCCTAGTATTATAATCAAATGTTGATTATAGTATTAATGATGTGGTAATTATGTAGTTTCTATAATTTTAATCAAAAACTGAAATGTGAGCAATGAAAACTAATGATACAATATGTAAACATTGATGTAATACTGAATTTCCTGATTAAAATGTTAATATATCTGAAATATTTTTTAAAAAAAGAATCTTTGGTCACTTTAGATAGTGCTAGGAAATAAAGTAAAATGGTGAAAACCAGGACTATCCCAGAGTACTTGGGATGTACGGACACCCTCTCAAAATGCAGATCAATAAATCAAGCACAATGTTATGTACTTTATTTGGACTGGATTCAAACAAACTGGAAAAAAAAAACAACCTGGAAAATGCAAACATTGGATACTTGATAATATATCTAATTACTGTTAAATTTGGGGGTGTGATAATCATATTGTGATTATGTTTAAAAGGGGAAGTTCCTATACTGAATAGAAACTTACTGATGAAGTGATATTATTAATGAGATTTGTTTCAGCATAACATGGGGGGAGTAGTGGGTATAAATGAAACAAGATTGGCCCTGAGTTGATGACTGAAGCAGGGTAATGAGTACGTAGCTGATATTATACTACTCTCTCTGGTTTTGTTTATATTTCAAACTTTGTGTAATAAAAAGTTTACAAGTTGAAAGAAGATACCATAAACAGGGTAAAAAACAAGTTACAAACTGGGAGAAAATATTTGTAGTATATAATTGGCAAATGATTAAAATACAGAATATATAATGGACTTCTAATAATAAAACTACAAGCAACCTGATAGGAAAAATTTTGCCACTGGGCAAAAGACATGAACAGGCTATTCAGAGAAAAGGAAATGAGTGTGTTTAATATGCATTTGAAAATATATTTATCTTCATTACTAATCAAGGCAATACAAAATCCAAAATAAAATAACATACAGTTTCAAGCTCACCAGATTGGAGTAATTTAAAAACTTTGATCACAGTTTAGCTAGAATGAAAACGCTTACACACGGAAGGTGCAGGAGGTAAATTTATAGAACCATTTGGAAAACAGTTTAGCATAAGTGAATATAAATCAACAATGGCATAATTTAGGAACAAGCAAATTCTCTCAGTGGTATTTACCCTAGAGAAAATATTGCACATGTGACCGGGAAACATCTGAAGTCATGTTCAGAGGAGTCTTGTTACATGCACATAGTCAGAGGGTTGGAGAAAGACATCTTGTTGTATTCATGTGATGTCATTCCATGAAGTGCTGATGAACTAAGCTTCACATATCAACAAGGATAACTCTCAAAACAGAAGGCTTAGCATAGGAAGCAAGTCACCAGAAATGGATATAGAATGATGCCACATATATAAACTGTGAACTTAGCAAAATATCTTAATGACGTATTCATATACATGTATGGCAACAACTTTAAACAGAAAAGTAAGGAAAATGATAATAACAACCAAGATAGTCATTCATATGGGAGAAGTTTTTTGTTTGTTTGTTTTTGTTTTTGGTTCAATACATTCAAAGAAAGATACACAGGGGCTTCAAATATATGAATAAACAAACTCCCATTTTAAAAATAAGCTAAATGGTGGTTTTTAAAAGGTTAATTCTATTTACTATAATAATAATAATAATAACAATGATAATTTAACATACCAGTTTCCCAAATTTAAAGGTAAAAAAGGAAGCAGGGATCCCTTGGAATTTATTTTGAAGCATTTTATGGACATCACAAAATCAGTATTTCTCAGGAGACACTATGGCCTAACATAATGTATTAGTCTAAAGAGTTTTTCCCTCATATACACAGTAGTGGTTCTTCTGGTAATAAAGCCGACTAGAGACACAGAAAAACTTCCCATTACAAATATGTTACAAGCCACGTATAAAGCGACCTTTAAAATGCGTAACTGAGTTTACGAAATAGCATGGGAAATCCCTGGGGGTAGAAGGAAGAGGGAGCTGAACCTGGGATCAGGGTCCCCCTTGGGCTGTTTACTGATGAACCGGGAAACACGGATCTCCACAGCTATGCAGGGACAGGAGACAATGTCACGAATCCACACAGGGAGAGAGAGGGTCAAGGATTCCACACAGAGCCAGTGCTCATGAGGACCAATGTCCCGGGCAAAAATTATGAGTTAGAAAAATCTGGCAAAGGAAGTTACCAGTGAAATTTCTCTGCTACTTCCTTGGCTTCTTCAGGGGAACAAAATCTTGCTTCCATGTTGGTTCGGAGCTCAAATGTATCCCACGCATAGAGTCCAGAAAAATCTAAACAAAACATCAATCTGAAAATTCCCCAGATTTGTGCCATATAATAGGAGGAAGAAAATCCAAATCCCCTCTGGATAAAAACTTCTCACCCAGGATGTTCAGTTTCCCTACGTATTAAAATTTGCCAACAGCAACCCATGATACAAAATTAGAAAATGCTAAAAGCAGCCATCAGAAACTAAAGTGGAATTATACTTCCATGGGTATCAGCTATTGGCTAATAGGTAGAGAAAATATTTTTAAATGTTTAAAGACATACAAAAGTTAATAAAATATGAACAAAATATGTAATTATAAACTATTACCCAGCAGATTTTTTAAAAAACAACTGACACTATTAGAAAGAAAAAAAATAAAATAAATGTAATACACTATTAAGTGGATGTATGAAATAGCAGTTTGCACACAGCTGAAGAGAGAATTAGTGAATTAGAATATTAGACTAACTTATTCAGGATGCAGTTTAGAGAATAAAGAGATGGAAAATATAAAAAAGATGATGAGATATAGAGAATAAAATAATAAAGGTTAACAAATACTGAATTGGAGTTTCACAAGTAGTGAGTGGGAGAAAGGAGAACAAGTATTTGAAGAGATAAAGACATAGAACTTGATGTGGATTGGATAAAGGATAATTTATGTGAATTGAGGCTTAACAGGACACATTATATATCAAGATGGATGCAGAAAGACTATCCATGTGTAGATACATTTCAGTGAAAATACAGAATACTTAACACTAATGTAAGAAATTAAAACTAGCCAGGAGTGGAGGGAATTTTCCTAAAGAGGACAATATCCAGAATAACTACATAATTCTCAATATCAACAACGAGGGCCAAAAACCAATAATAATTTCTTCAAAGTGTTGAGAGAAAATATCAGTCCACATGGAATATCTTTCAAGAAGATATGTTTCAAGAAAAAGTACAACATGATGATATTTTTAGACAAAAAGGAACAATGTACCTTGAATAGAACTTCACTAAAAGAATTTTCAAGGAATATAATTCAGGAAGAAGGAAAATAATACCAGAATAAAGGTCTGAGATGCAAAAAGAAATGGAAAGCCAAGAAATTCATAAACATATAAATGAATCCTACTGATGCAGATATAGGGAAAATTATCCTCAGTGTACTTCCTAGGTTGATCTATCTATCATCTATCTCAAGACTACTTTGTCATGACAGAAGATGTATAATCCCACATTAATCAACTGTTTTTCAGAGAGAAGATTCTGTGAAACATAAAATGGTTTCTAATGAGAGCGGAAACAGTCTTTCCCCAAGATATTTCTATGGCTGTTTTGTTAAACACTGACCTTCCTTCCCCCTTGTGTTTTTGCATAATTTTTAATATTTGTTTCTCAGTACTGATTAGCAAAGGACTGACTGTGCCATAGCCATTGGTCACAAGCATCCGGATACAGACCAGGATTGGGTCATCTGTCCACATCACGCCTACGGAAAACAAAATGATGAAGTCCACACAGTATATGATCACAAAAGAACTCGAAGGCAGCAGAATCGTCTGAGTAGCCCTTTTTCCTGGGGAGCTTCTTGGAGAAAGGCTTTTGCTGTGAAGATGCTGGGACTGCCACTTATGTCCGTACCGGAAAATCACATGTATCCTTTTGACAGGACCATGAACCCCACGAAGAAGACATCTCTGAATAACAGGAGTGTGAAAAATGGGCCCCTGTGGGTGCAGCTCAGGCAAAAAGGAGCAGTGCTCAGTGAAGAACAGACGTTGACCCAGGTCTCACTGGGCGTGGCCTGTCGTAGAGGAGCAGGTTGCTACAGATGGACACGCTTAGGACCCAAAAGAAGAGAAATAAACCCAGGATGGGATTGGGAGATTTAAGCTGGAAGTTAGCCAACCAGGAGCTGCTGGGGCTGACGGTGGTGGCCTGAAGCACTCTAGCGGCAGGCGGTACAAATGGAGAGGCCCCTCAGTGCCTTGCTAAGGAAGACAAGCGCCTTACAGTTGAAGTCAGTCTGAATGTCCTGTGCCCCCAAATGTCCAGAGACACCAAGAACCCCATGGTGAGGAGCATCACTGTAGGTACCACAGCCAAGTGGGTGCCAGTCACGTCAGTGAGCTAGGTGAAATGTGGGGGAAAAGAAGAAAGGTGTTTGCTGAGATCCCAATGCCAGCTTGGGGATAAAAGGCATTTTTTTTATAGCAATATAATTGGAATGTTTGTTCATCTTCATGGAAATGTTAAAGCAAATAATGTATTTCTGGAAAGAGAAACAAGAGATTCTGACAACAGCAGCATTGCCGTCGACATGCTTCCAATCATCACATCACCCTTTTCAACCTCTACAATCATTACTCTTTACCAAAAAGTAACGATTACCAAAACAATTCTGTATAAATATGACATCCTCTTATTCAACACTGAAGTTTCAACTCATTGCTCACTCCTGCAAGGAAATCAGGTTTTTGTATCTCCTGTCCACCTCGTCGTGGCGCTCACATCACAGCTTCTCTGTGAGACTGCAGTACCTGCCTTTAGGGCACAGCCTACCCTATTTAATGGGGAGCTTTGGTTTACTTTTCTATCTCCCCTGCAGGCTCCTCAAGGGCAGAGATGCTGTCTTATGCGTCTTTGGATCCACAGCATTTGGAGCACTGCTGCTTACATAACAATTGTTCACTAAAGCCTGGTGATGTAAATTTTGGACAAGGGGAAACAAGAATCTTCTGGTTAGACAATCCCAAAAGGACCATCTTGTGGTTTATTTAGGGACAAGCAGAACCGTGAGGGATTCGTAGTTTGCACCCTGGACCCACACAGCCTTTGTTTAAACCCAGAGTCCGCCCCTCACTAGCTGGGGGAGCACTATCACTCACTTAACTACTTTGATCTCAGTTAACAACCTGAGTAGAAGGGGGATAACAGCAGTACCTCCAGCACAGCATTGTTGGAGGAATGACTAAGTCAATCTATGAACAGCATTTAGAAAATGCCTGACATATGACACACTAAAAAGTGCTCGTTATTGATTTATTATTTATTGCCACCTAACGTCAGCTTGAGAGAGCGAATGGCGTGTATGGAGGATTTCATCGCTGAGAGAAGAAAGGACAGCACTGGCCTCCTTGACAGACTTTCACCCTTGGATGCTGGCAGTATTCTATCTTCTTTTATTTTCCAGTGTCCCCAGGAGATAGCTCTGGTGTTTCCCACATTCACAACCCATTCCAGGGAAATAGGGAGATGCCTGACAGGGTCTCCTTCTCAATGATCGGTAGTAAGAAATGCCGCATTTTATGTTCTCGTCTGTTCTCAGACCTGTGGATTAGACAGAATGCTTCCGCCGTGTGGATGATGCCGGGCATTTTTCACCTATGACGTCTCTCAGATACCCACCGAGGCCTGAGAGACACTGAGCTGGTGAGGAGGAGGAACCCACACCTTCAAGTTTCCTTTAATCGATCTGTAATATTTATCCAGAGTTCTGTGCTACAGGTTAACAATCACACTGAAGGACCACTGACTGACCTGAATTTAGGCATTTTACTCAATCTCTTTAATATAATCTACGCCTTAAAATTTTTGATCTTTATCCCACCACAAAAGTGCTCATATTTCCCTCAGAACCTCCATGTGAATAGTAAGAATGATGGAATAAATGATTCTAAAGATCTATTGTAGCTCTGATTTTGTCAATACATATACATTTCTAAGGGACACCAGAGCTACTGAGTCTGTGTCCTTGACGTAATGCTCACGAAACCACTGCCAACACCATGGCGAGAAACACCTGCACAGTCAAGGGAGGCTGAGAGTCCCTTCTGCAGGATAGACAAATGCCATGGGACCGAGGAGAAAGATGCTTATGTTTGTAGGAAGACAAAGATGCTTTCCTTTGTCTGTCAAACTCTTTTATGGAATATATTTTTACATTTTACATTTGTCTGTCAAACTCTTTTATGGAATATATCTTACATTTTTACACAAGAAAAGTGAGATGCCTTTGGGTTAAACAAATAACGCTGAATCCAATGAAAGGTGGAGCTAACATTCATTCTTGCTTCTGCAAAATTTACTACCCGAAGGCATTTATATGTGGCTTGTGAACAAGTAGGAGGAGGGAAATGGTACTGCAGATTTTCCCAAACACCGTCCCACTCCCTCCTGCCCAGGATCGTCCCTTTGTCTAGCACATCCATGCCGGTCACTTAGTGGTCTCCATTATCAGATCCACGGTATGGCAGTGCTTGTGTTCCAGTAACCCTTATTTTACTAAACAATGGCCCCAAAGTGCAAGAGCAGTGATGCTGGCAAATCGGATACTCTCTTACTATGTCTAATTTATAAGTTAAACTTTATCATAGTTATGTTTGTATATATAGGGTTCAGTACTATCCATGGTTTGAGGCATCCACCGGGGGTCTTGGAACATATCTTCCCCCACCCCCTTATGAGTGGGACTACTGAATCATATCCTTCTCCTTTAAAATCACTTAATGGAGAATACTCTTAGTTTACCTTATTTATACACCCCAAATTTGAAATTCGTGATAATTCAATGACTGGATTAAAATTCTACTTGGCCAATATTTTGGGAAGAAAGTTCTCAATGAGAACATCATCACTTGAAATTTGGGAGGAAGGAGCAGTGAAAAATCCTTTAGAAGATAACCTATTATTGATCAAAAGATAAAATATGCTTCTCTAAATTATTATGAACTTTTCTTATTTATTACAGAAAATTCAGTGAGACTACAACAAAGAAATTTCTTATCTTCGTCTAGAGGCTTTAATAAATTTAATGTAATGAAATATTTAAAAATAATATCTGGAATTAAATTCTACATCCTCTCCTCCATGATTATGAGTTAGTAAAGAATAACTCTAAGGTTAACATATCAGCTGGGAGAAGATGGTGATTCCAGATATATGTCAGATATCAAGGAAAAAAATTCCTCAACATAAGGAGACGTAAATTGTAGTCAGATAAATGGGCCCCTGTGGTTGTCTATGATAATATCCCTATGCTGAACCATGAAAAGTACCATGTTTTATTTTATCACAAATTTAAATTTATTCTACTATTTTAGTTGTCTCTTTACATCCTAGAATGTTTTAAAAAGCATAAAATGTGCCTAAGTTTCAAAGAATATGTGGTAGTGAGAAGGAAGACGAAGTCATTCTGATATAGATTAGCCAAGAACATTTTACAAGAATGCAATGTCAGTTTCTTGTAAATACATACTACACATTTTATTTGAAATTCTAAAAATCAGATTATATTAATAGAATTTTTAGTATTCAGATTTATCTCTGAGCTTGTGAATTACCAAAACAGGATATGAAAAGTTTTAAGTCATAGAAATAAATGTAAGCCTAGGAATTCCTGGCTTTTTGAAATAGTTTTACTTATGTGAGTCTTTATTCAAGAAGAATCACTCATGTAAGATAAGATTCACTAAATAATAATGCTATGAAAGTTCAAAGACGTTCTGTAGTGCATTTAGAGATAAATACCTGTGTCCTGGTTCTGATTCAGTGAAAGTCAGAATTTAGGATGCCTCCTCCACTTCCTCTTCCACTCAGATTTTTCGAGTCTGAAAAATCAAGAGACATTTATTCAGCTGGATCTCTGCAGTGAGTCAGTGTATTTGAGGTGAGGCTACCACGTGTGCTTATATGGAAAGACCCCTTTAGCTCATCTCTCCATAGACCAGTAATTTTGCTGTCGCATCTAAAATCTGACAGTACCTGTCATGTCATAGGGAAAGAGGGAGTCCCCAAAGTAAAAGAAAAACACTTCTTTCATTCTCAGAAAATGGTAAACAAGCAACATCTGGATGAAAACTTTTTTGTGTGTAGTTCTCAATTTCCAAGGCCAAATGAGCCTGGGTTTTTTATGAGGTGCCAATCATGGAAACTAAGTCCCCTCACATTGATCCAAAATTGATGGGGCTGGGTCTAAAATACAATGAAGTCTAAAAGCCATGCAATGTTATATGTGAACGGAAATACATTTTAAAAATGTACTTTTCTCAAGATTTCTTTGGTAATATATATTTGGTGTATATATGTATATATATATATATATTTGTTTGGTATACATATATATAATGAAATACTAATCAGCCATAAAAAGAATGAAATCCTACCATTTGCAACAACATAGATGGACCTTGAAGGTATTATGCTAAATGAAATAAGTCAGACGGAGAAAGACAAATACCATATAATTTTGTTACCTAACTAGGTTTGTTTGCCCAATGCATAGCAAGTCAAAATGCTGAGACACCAAGGTTTGCAAAGAGAGTGTTTATTTGCAAAGCAGCCAATCAAGGAGAACAAATCTCAAATCGACCTCCCGGGAAGTCAAGGGGCTCGGGGTACTTATGGGATAACAAAGAAGCAGGGGGGTCTGAGGCATGGGGGGTGTGGGGAGCGTGGGGAAAGGTGATTGGAAACAGCTGTGATAACCATGGTTCTTCGCAGGTATAGCTAAGCTACAGGCCTCTGTAGGTTCAAAAGGTCACCTAGAGGACACTCAGGCAGGCTGAGCTGAAGGGTCGGTGGTTTTATCCAGTCTTAACCAGCTCAGCTCGAACTAGCTGCAACTGACTGCAAGTTTCAAGGAAACAACTCGGGCAAAGATCTACGTGCTTGGAGGACATGCAAGTCTTAATAGGACCTTGATTAGTGAAGGCAGGTGAAATGGATTTAACCCATGGTTTCAATTTCACTTATATGTGGAATCTAAAAAGACAAAACAAACCAACAAACAAAATAAAACAAAAACTCACAGATGCAGAGGACAGAGGAGAAGGGGGGTGGGGTTGGTGAAACGGGTGAAGGGGTCAACTGTGTGGTGACGGATGGCAATTAGACTTGTGGTGGTGATCACGCTGTAGTGTATACATGTGTGGAGTTGTAATGCTGCACACCTAAAACATATATGTTTCAAAAATATATATTATATCTATTTCTTAGCTCTGTCTACTGAAACTAGCTAAAAGCAATGGCACCCCAGCATCAGTGAACAGAACTCACAGCCAGGTTTTGATTTCTAAATTCCCTGGTTTTGAGCAGGAAATACACAGATTGAACTGGGACATCCTGTGCCAAAAGGAAAGAAAGCCAGCATTCAAAGACTAATGGGATTGTCTCAGGTGGACATGGAGACGGATGAAAGGGGCTCCCACAGACCTAATCTGGGGAAATCTGAAGAGCATAAGGAAAATGAATATAATGAATCAACATTGAATATATATTTTCTGAGGTCCATATTAAAATAATTTCCATAAAAAGACATGAAAGAAAGGAAATTAACTGACCATAATTACATGTGACTATTACACCAGCTCTTTATATTTAAAATTAATAAGTAACGGAAAGTATTAGATATTTATGTTACCTTTTCAGAGTGAAATGTACTTCAGGATAACCAAACAGTCATTGCTATCAAGGAAAAGCTCTTAAAAATCAGTGCCATCTATAACCACTTGGCAATCTCTAAAGAAAGAGTTATTCAAGTTAGGGGCTCAAATGGGGCCAAAACCTCCAGCTGAAATGTGGATGGGAAACTGGAGAACCACGGCCCTCAGGCATCACAAGGCACATGGCCAGCTGCAAAGGGAGTGAACAGCTCTGGCTGCTACCACCCAGCAGAGCAATCCTAGCCCCAGAGTGTGGGGCAGCCAGATGCCACGTGGATTCCTCGTGTGAGGCATACACAGCCACCATGAAGCATTCTTGCTGAAGGGGTTTAGCTTGATCCAATTAAGGCTTTAGCTAGACCTTTAATTGTTTTATCTTCTTCCAGAAGATACAGGAGATTGATTATAGTAATTAGCTGTTATATTTTCATTATTAAAGAGAAAAACCATTATGGAAACCACATCAGCCAACTCTGTTCTTTGAGATAATTCTGCCAGCTCCTGGAGACTCCAGCTTAGCCCAGAGATGTGCAGACACTGGATGCCGGTCACCCGAGACTCTCTCCCTACCAGCGCAGTCATAGCATTAGAGAGTGCCTTACCTGTTAACTTTGGCTAGAAATTTAAGGGAAGCTAATGACTAGCCCTTGCCAAGTGCCCACTCTTGATTAACACCATTTTGAGGACAAAGTGGAATTGAATGGGCCAGAGTCGACCCACAGGCCTCTATCCTTCTTCTGGTAGCTTAGTGTCAGCCACAGCCAAGCCCCTGAAAAGGTGTCCCCCAGGAAGAAGGGTTATGTCATTAGAAACACTGAATAGCTACTTCTCCTACTCTGCTCAGCCACCCTATGTTTCATAATAATATTAAGCACAATTTATTTTAAATATTTAATGTGTACCAGCTGACCTCTTTACATGAATTATTTTGTGGAATTCCCACAAAAGCTTTGTCAGGTAAGCAAAAGTATTCTCATTTTATACATAATGCAATGGAAGTGAGATGGATTATTTAACAAACCATCAGATCATCTTCTCAAAAGGAAGGAGTAAAATCATTTTGAAGCAAATTTTCTTTGCTGTTTAAGAAATCACCAGTTATGGAAGTGTGAGTTAAGAAGTCCCTCTTGTTCAGTGGAAGAGTGTATCAAAATCCATGGGGACTTAAAGAACTGTTCCCTCCCTGAGGCCTTCTGTTCACTGATCCTTATAAAGAGAGTGGAAATTGTAAAAATGGACTTGGTTGACCTGCTGATTGGAAAGGGCCACCAAGACCTCAAAGGGAAACTAAAAAGAAGGTGGAGTTTGTGCAGGTAACCAAGGCTCTATACAAAGTCACCTGTGTTCACTGGGCGAGAGCTGGTCCGAGTTGTGTGTGGCCGAGCTGGGAATTCCCCTGAACCTGCTTTATTTATTTTATTAATAGACTTTATTTTTTATTGAGACATAATTGACATATAACATTATGTTAGTTTCAGGTATACAACATAATGATTCGATATATGTATATACTGTGAAATTATCACCACAGTAAGTTTACTTAACATCCATCACCATAATAGTTTCACATTTTTTTCTTGTGATTCTAAGATCTACTCTCTTAGCAACTTTCAAATATGTAATACAATATTATTAACTATAGTCACCATGCTCGACATTACACCCCCTGGATTTATTTATTTTATAACTGGAAATTTGTACGTTTTGACTCCCTTCACCAATTTTGCCCACCCCCACCCTCAACTCTAGCAACCACCAATTCAGAAAGCTCAGTGAATCCCACAAAGGATAAACCCAAGATTATTCACTCACAAATACTTAACAAACAAACTGCTGAAAACTAAAGGCAAAGAAAATATTCTGAAGTCAGTCAGAAGAAAATGATGCATTTTGTGTAGGGGAAACAATATTCAAATTACAGTACGTTTGTAATCCGAAACCATGAGGCTCAGAAGAAATTGGAACCACATTTATAAAGTGTTGGGGAAAAACCTCGCAATCCAGAATTTTAATTCTGGCAAAACATTTTTTGGAAATGAAGATGAAATAAAGACATTCTCATATGAAGGAAAACTAAGAGACTTCATTGTCACCAGGCTGAGTCTAAAAGAATTGCTAAAGGGAGTTCTTCAGAAAGAAGGGAAATGATATCAAAAGAATATTTGGAACATCAAGAAAGAAGAAAAAAAGATTCAGAAATGATACATATTGGTAAACTTAATAGACTATTCTTCTCTAGAATTTTTCAAAACATGTTTGATGGGGAAAAGCAAAAATTATAGCATTATCTGATAGGTTTTTCCATGTACATGGATGTAAGACTGAAGACAACTACAACATAAGGAGAGAAGGTAAAGTGACCTATACAGTGATAAGTTTTCTACATTCCACTTAAAGTGGTAAAATACTGATTTTAAATAGACTCTGAAAACTCAACTATGTATATTATAATCTCTAGAAAATCTACAAGAACAACTATGAAAATATAGTCAAAGACAGCAGTAGATAAATCAATATGGAATATGAAAAAAATGTAGAAATAACACAAAAGAAGACAGGACAGAGGAAACAAGAGGAACAAGAAGTAAGAGGAACAAACAAACAAAAAACAAATGAAAAAACATAAACCCTACCATATCATTAATTACAATAAATATCAATTGTCTAAAAACACCATTTAAAAACAGATTGTCAGAATAAAACAATCATGATCCAAATAATGTTGTCTACAAGAAACTGACTTCAAATAAAATTATATATATATGTATGTGTGTATATATATATATATATACACATATATATATAGTGAAAGGATGGAAAAAGATATACCATTCAAATACTAATGAAAAGAAAGCTAGATTCAACATACATTTGTAATAACAACTCTCAACAAAGTGAGTATAGAGGGAATATACCTGAACATAATAAAGCCCATATATGACAAGCCCACAGCTAAAATCATACAAAATGGTAAAAAGCTGAAAGCTATTCCTCTATATCAGGAACAGACAAGGATGCCCAGTCACCACTTTTGTTCCACATAGTATTGGAAATCCTTGCCAAAGCAAGTAGGCAAGAAAAAGAAATAAAAGGCATCCAAATGAAAAGGGAAGTAGTGGAACTGTCCCTATTTGTAGATGACAATATATTATGTATAGAAAACCCTAAAGACTCCACCAAAATACTGTTAGAACTAATAAATGAATTCAGTAAAGTTGTAGGACACAAAACCATTATACAAAAATCAGTTGTGTTTCTATACACTAACAACAAACTATTAGAAAGAGAAATTATGAAAACAATTCCACTTACAATTACATCAAAAAGCAGAAAATACCTAGAAATAAATTTAACTAAGGAGGTGAAAGATCTGCACACTGAAAATTACAAGACATTGATGAAAGAAACTGAAGACACAAATAAATGGAAAGATATTGTGTGATCTTAAGTTGGAAGAATTATATTGCTAAAACGTCCATATTACCCAAAGCAGTCTACATATTCAATGCAATCCCTATCAAAATTCCAATGGTATTTTCCACAGAAATAGAACAAAAAAAAAATCCTACAAACTGTATGGAACCACAAAACATTCCAAATAGCCAAAGCAATCTTGAGAAAAAACAAAGATGGAGACATCATGTTTTCTGATTTCAAACTATATTACAAAGCTATAGTAACCAAAACAGTCTGGTTTTGTCATTAAAAATAGACACATAGCTCAATGGAACAGAATATAGAGCTCAGAAATAAACTCATGCATATGTTGTCAATTAATTTACAACAAAGGAGCCAAGAATTTACACTGGAAAAAGGATAGTTTCTTCAAAATGGTGTTGCGAAACTGGACAGCCACATGCAAAAGGATGAAACTGGACCACTACCTTACACCACACACAAAAATCAACTCAAAATGGACTGAAGACTTGAACATTAGACCTGAACAATAAAACTCCTAGAAGAAAACATAGTGGTAAGCTACCTGACATTGGTCTTGGTGATTTTTTAGACATGACACCAAAAGCAACAAAAGCAAAAATAAACAAGTGGGACTATATCAAAGTAAAAAGCTTCCGCACAGCAAAGGAAACCATCAACATAATGAAGAGGCAACCTATGGACTGAGAGAAGATATTTGCAAATCATATATCTGATAAGGGGTTAATACACAAAATATATAAAGAACTCATACAACTCAACAGCAAAAAAAAAAAAAGCAAACAATCCAATTAAAAAATGGGCAGAAGATTTGAATAGACATTTTTCCAAAGAAGACATACATATGGCCAATAGGTACATGAAAAGATGCTCAACATCACTAATCATCTAGGAAATGTAAATCAAAACCACCATGGGATATCACCTCACACTTACTAAAATGGCTATTATCAAAAAGACAAGAAATAACAAACGTTGGCAAGGATGTGGAGTAAAGGGAACCTTTGTGCACTGTTGGTGGGAAGGTAAACTGGTACAGCCACTATGGAAACAGTATAGAGGTTCCTCAAAAAATTAAAAGTAGAACTACTGTATGATCTAGCAATTACTCTTCTGGGTATTTATCTGAAGGAAATGAAAACACTAACTTAAAAAGGTATTTGCATCTCCATGTTCATTGCAGCATTGTTTACAATAGCCAAGACATGGAAACAACCTAAGTGTCCAGTCACGGATGAATGGATAAATAAATGTCATATATATCTATAATCTATATATATTATATGTATTATAGATATATATAACATATATTATATATATATATTATTCATCCATAAAAAAGAAGGAAATGCTGCCATTTTTGACTACGTGGATGGACTTTGAGGGCTTTATGCGAAGTGAAATAAGTCAGACAGAGAAAGACAAACACCGTATGATGTCACTTATATGTGGAATCTAAAACAAAAACAAAAAAACAAATGCGAGCACATAGATACGGCAAACAGATTGGTGGTTGCCAGAGGCAGGGGGTGGAGGGGGGGCAAAATGCTTGAAGGGGTCAAAAGGGACAGACTTACAGTTTGAAGGTAAACAGGTCCTGGGGATGTGAGGTACAGCATGGTGACTCTAGCTAATAATACTGTGCTGCATATTTGAAAGCTGCTAAGACAGTAGGTCTTAGAAGTTCTCATCAAAAGAAAAAACTTTTATAACTATGTGGGGTGATGGACGTTAACTAGACTTATTGTGGTAATCATTTCACAATAGATACAAATAACAAATCATTAAGTTGTATACCTGAAACTAATATTATGTTATATGGCAATTATACCTCAATAAAAAAAGGTAGACTTGGATTAGTTGTAAATGTATATTGCAAACTCTAGGGCAACCACTAAAAAAGTAAAGAAGTGTAACTGATATGCTAAAAAAGGAGAGAAAATAGAATCATATAAAATGCTCAATGAAAACCAAAAAAAGGCAGAAAAAGTGTGGAAGACAAAAATAGAAACAAAGAACAAGGGCAACAAATAGAAAACAGTAACAAATACAGGAGATATTAATCCAACAGTATCAATAATCACTTTGAATGTTAATAGTCTGAATACACCAGTTAAACGACAGTGATTGGATCAAAAAAACAAAACCCAATTACATGTTGTTGACAAGAAACCTACTTTAATTACAGAGACACATATAGATTAAAAGTAAATGGATGGGGACTTCCCTGGTGGTGCAGTGGTTGAGAATCCGCCTGCCAATGCAGGGGACAAGGGTTCGAGCCTGGTCCGGGAAGATCCCACGTGCCGCGGAGCAACTAAGCTCGTGCGCCACAACTACTGAAGCCTATGCGCCTAGAGCCCACAAGAGAAGCCACCACAATGAGAAGCCCGCACACCGCAATAAAGAGTAGCCCATGCTCACCGCAACTAGAGAAGGCCCACGCACAGCAACGAAGACCCAACACAGCTGAAAATAAATAAATAAACTTATTTTTTTAAAAAAGTAAATGGATGGAGAAAAACATACCATGCTAACACTAATCAAAAGAAAGCCGGAGTAGCTATATTAATTTCAAAAAGAGCAGACTTCAAAGCAAGGAAAGTTATCAGGGATAAAGAAGGCATTACATGATGATAAAGGGATCATTTCTCCAAGAAGTCTCAACAATTCTTAACGCCATGTACCTAAAAATGGAGCATCAAGTTACATGCAGCAAAAACTGGTAGGGCTGCAAGGAGAAACAGATGAATCCTGCATAATAGTTGGAGACTTCAACACCCCCTTATCAGAAGTAGACAGATCCAGCAGGCAGAAAATCAGTTAGGACACAGTTAAACCCATCAATACTCAATCAACAGGATATAATTGACATCTATTGCTTCCATTGCCCATCTGTTCTTACATATTGTCTACTTTATCCACTAGAGCCCTTAGCATATTAGTCATAGTTGTTTTAAATTCCCAATCTAACTCCAACATCTCTGCCATGTATGCTTCTGATGCTTGATTTGTCCCTTCAAATTATGTTTTGATATGCCATGTAATTTTTCTTTGATAGCTGGACTAGATGTACCTGGTAAAAGGAACTGCTGTGGAGGAAAAACAGCGTCTTGGCAGTGTGAGTTTTTCCTTTTTTTCTCTCCCCCCGCTTTACAACTAACTGGATGTCCATAACCAAACCAAAGTGCCTCTGCACATTACGCCAGGACATCCAGGAGTTTCTACCACCTGTGCATCCAGCACGGCAGACAGGCCTTCAGTGGGGCTGTGGGTCCACGGGAGTTGGTGAGCCTGCCCCACACCCACTTTTCACACCAGGAAAAGGGAAACCTGGAGAGTGTAACACAGGGCACCATTCATGGGAGATGGAGAATCTGTGGAGGTCCATCCAACCCGATGGGAGAAAGTGGTGTGCCACCAGAGCAGGATAGAGATGAGTTTGGAGGAAGAGAAGACAGAGGAACTCACCAAGCAGGTCCCCCTCCCCAGGGTGACACTGTGAGGTACTGCGCTTTTTGCTGGTAACGGGGACAGCCGTGACCTCCCTGGCAGAGAAGTGGGATGCAAGAGCGGTGAGTGACTCACTGCCCGACTGAACACGCTGCAGCTGAAGGGACCCGTTTCTCTACAGCAGCACCTGGATTGCTGAGGATAGACCTCTGTGACAGGGATGGGGGTGGGGGAGTGAGAGGAGAGGGAAGGAGGAAGACGAAAATATCAAAGCGCATTGAAGGAATGCCATTTCCTGCTGTCTGCTCCAGGATTTCAGCAGGAGGTCCGCCTATGAACCTCTGGAGTCTCCCCTTCGATCCCCCAATAGAGCCAGGGCACCCACAGCCCCAGGTGCTGAGGCCACACCTCCTTTCACTCTGCTGCCACCTCTTTTTGCATGCTCAGGAGTACTGCTCTGAAAGCCAGAGCCAGTAAGAGAAACCAAAAACTTGAGCTATAGTGCCACCTTCTGAAATACAAAAGAAATGTTTCTAATTGCCAGCCTGTTGACCTGTAACAGCCAAAAAAGCCCAAATCCTTGACTAAGGAGAGTGTTTGCTACTTCGAATGTGAAAGCAGAGGTGCATATCCTCAAACACTATGAAGAATCAGGGTAATACATCATCAAAAAAGAAAATGATAATTCTCCAACCATTGAATTCAAAGGCATGGAGTACTGCAATCAAACTGATAAAGAATTCAAAATAGCTATTATGAAGAAATTCACTGAGCTACAAGCAAACTCAGAAAGGAATTCAATAAACTCAGGAATAAAATCAATGAGCAGAGGCGTTCTCTACTAAAGAGACTGAAATTTTAAAAAAGGAACCAAGCAGAAATTCTGGAGCTGAAGAATTCAGTGATTGAGACGATGCATACATTAGATACCATAGGTAATGCAGAACAGATGGAAGAAAAAATAAGTGACTTATAGGAATTTAGAAATGACTCGGTTGGAAGAGGAGAGAGAACTAAGATTTTTAAAAAGTGAAGACATTTTATGAGCACTATCAGTTTCAATCAGAAAAGAAAACATAAGAATAACTGGTGTACCAAAGGAGAAGATAGGGAGAAGGGGGCAGAGAGTTTACCTAAAGAAATTTTTAAAAATAAATAAATAAATATTTTAAAATATATATATATATATATATATAAAAGAAATAATAGCTGAGAATTTCCCCACCTGGAACATACAAGTCCACAAAACCAACAGACTATCCTATTACCTCAATGTAGAAAGATCTTCTCCAAGATATAATATAACATAGTATAACTGTCAAAAATCAATGGTAAATAAAGAATCTTAAAGGCAGCCAGGGGAAAAAAGAAAGTAACCTACAAGGGAACCCTCATGAGGCTATCAGCAAATTTCTCAGCAGAAGCTCTACAGTTCACAAGAAAATGCAATGACAAATTCAAAATGTTGAAAGATAAAAATTGCCATCAGTAATTCTTCGTCTCACAAAGTTATCCTTCAGATATGAAGGAGAAATAAAGGGTTTCCAGACAAACAAAAGCTGTGGGAGTTCACCACCTCTACACCTGCCTTGCAAGAAATGTTAAAAGGAGCTCTTCAAAACAATGTGAAAAGACATTAATTAGTGACACAAAACATATGAATGTAAACAACATGCTGGTTAAGGTGAAAAATAGACACTTAGTATTAGAAAAAGTAACTCTATTAGAATACTGTGTTAACCACTTAATTATAGTATAAAGTTTAAAGAAAAAGAACACTGAAAATAATTACAGTTATTATAATTTTAAAAATTCACAGCATAAAAAGAGGTAAATTGTGACATCAAAAATAAAAGGAGAGGAGTAAAAAGGTGGAGTCTTTATAGGTGAATGAAGATAAGTTGCTATCCGTAAAAAAGGGACTGTTTTATCAATGAGAAGTTTAATGTAAGCCTCATGGTAACCACAAAGCAAAAATCTAGAGTAGATTGACAAAACGTAGAAAAAGGGGAGACTGAGCATATCACCACGAAACACCACCAATTACAAAGGTAGGCAGAAACAGAGGAGAAAAGAAATGGTGGAGACACAAAACAACCAGAAGTCAAATGATAAGATGGCAAAAGTCAGTCCTTACATATCAATAATCACTTTAAGTGTAAATGGATTGAATTTACCAATCAAAAGGCATGGAGTGGCTGAATAAGAAAAATAAGAACCCACTATATGATGTCTATGGGAGACTCATTACAGCTGTCAAGACATACATAGGCTCAAAGTGAGAGAATGGAAGAAGACATCCTAGCCAGTGGGAACCAAAAGAAAGTGGGGACAGCCATAATAATATCAGACAAAATAGACTTCAAACTGATAGTAGTAACAAGAGACAAAGAAGGTCATTACATAATGATAACAGGGGCAATATATCAAGAACATATATCAACCATAAATATATATGCACCCAACATTAGAGCACCAAAATATATTAAGTAAATACTAACAGATCTGATGGAGAAATAAACAACAATACAATAACAGTAGAGGACTTCAATATCCTACTGTCAGCAATGGATGAATCATCCAGACAAAAAAATCAACAAGGAAACCTTGGAATTGAACCATATTTTAGACCAACTGGACTTCACAGATATATATAGAGCATTCCATCCAACAGCAGCAGAATACACATTCCTTTCAAGTACACATGAAACATTCTCCAGGATAGAGCATACGATAGGACACAAAATAAATCTTAGCAAACTTAAGACTGAAATCATACCAACTATCTTTTCTGACCACAATGGGTATGAAACTAGAAACCAACAGCAAGAGAAAAGCTGGAAAATCTACAAATATGTGGAAATGAATAACACACTTCTGAACAAATAATAGGTCAATAAAGAAATCAAAAGAAAAATAAAATATCTTGAAACAAATGAAAATGGAAACACAACATATCAAAACTTACAAGATGCAGCAAAAGCAGTTCAGAGATGAAAGTTTATAGAGATAAATGCATATACTGATATATTCAAAAGATCTCAAATAAACAACTTAACTTCACATCTTATAACAATAGAAAAAGAACAAATTAAGCCCAAAGTTAGCAGAAGGAAGGAAATAATAAAGATCATAAAGGAAATAAATGAAATAGAGACCAGAAAAAAAAGACAAGACCAATGAAACTAAGAGTGGGTTTTTTGAAAAGATAAACAAAATTGGAAAACCTTTAGTTAGACTCACCAAGTAAAAAAGAAGACTCAAATAAATAAAATCAAAAATGAAAGAGGAGACATTACAACTGATACTGTAGAAATACATAGGGTCATAAGAGACTACTATGAACAATTATATGCCAATAAATTAGAAAACCTAGAGGAAATGGATAAATTTCTAGAAACACACAACCTACCAAGTCTGAATCAGGAGGAAATAGAAAATCTGAACAGATCTATAATGAGTAAAGACATTGACTCAGTACTCAAAAACCTCCCCACACAGAACCCCAGGACCAGATGGCTTCACTGGCTAATTCTATGAAACATTTAAAGAGGAATTAACACCAATTCTTTTCAAAAACTTCTGAAAAATTGAGGGGGAGGGAACAATTCCAAACTCATTCTACAAGGCCAGCACTATCCTGATATCAAAGCCAGATAATAACACAAAAGAAAAAAAACTATAAACCAATATCCCTGATGAATAGAGATGCAAAAATTCTCAGAAAATATTAGCAAACTGAATTGAACACTACATTGAAAGTATTACACACCATGACCAAATGGAATTTATCCCTGGGATGCAAGAATGTTTCAACATATGAAAATTAATAAATGTAGTATATCACATTAATAACATGAAAGATAAAAACCACATAATCATCTTGATAGATGCAGATAAGGCACTTGACAAAATACAACATCTTTCATGATTAAAAACCCTCAAAGAGGACTTCCCTGGTGGTGCAGTGGTTAAGAATCTGCCTGCCAATACAGGGGACATGGGTTCGAGCCCTGGTCTGGGAAGATCCCACATGCTGCAGAGCAACTAAGCCTGTGTGCCACAACTACTGAGCCTGCACTCTAGAGCCCAAGAGCCACTACTACTGAAGCCCGCACACCTAAAGCCCACGCTCTGCAACAAGAGAAGCCACCACAATGAGAAGCCCGCACACTGCAACGAAGAGTAGCCCCCGCTCGCCGCAACTAGAGAAAGCCTGCGCACAGCAACAAAGACCCAACTCAGCCATAAATAAATAAATTAATTAATTAATTTTAAAAAAAACGACCCTCAAAGATTGGATACAGAAGGAACATACCTCAACATAATAAAGACCATTTATGACAAACTCACAACTAACTATACTCAATGGAGAAGAATTGAAAGCTTTCCCTCTAAAATTAGGAACAAGACAAGGATACCCACTCTCACCACTCTTATTCAATGTCCTACTGGTAGTCCTAGCTAGAGCAATTAGGCAAGACAAAGAAATAAAAGGCATCAAAATCTGAAGGGAAGAAGTAAAATTGTTGCTATTTGCAGATAATATAATTTTGTATATGGAAAATCCCAAGACTCCACCAAAAACTGTTGGAACTAATCAATGATTTCAATAAAGTTGCAGGATATAAAATCAACATATAGAAATGAGCTGCATTTCTATACACTAATTATGAAATATCTGAAAAAGAAGTAAAGAAAATTATCCCATTCACAATAGCATGAAAAACAATACTTACAAATGAATTTAACCAAGGAAGTGAAATGTCTGTACATTGAAAACTACATTTTTTTTCACTACTTTGTTGAAAGAAATAGAAGATACAAACAAATGGAAAGACATCCCGTGTTCATGGACCAGAAGAATTAATATTATTAAAATGACCATAACATTGAAAACCATCCGTAGATTCAATGCAATTTCCATCAAAATTTTAATGGCATTCTTCACAGAAAAAACAATCATAAAATTTGTACTGAACTACAAAAGACCTCAAATATCCAAAGCAATCCTGAGGGGGAAAAAAACAAAGCCAGAGGTATCACACTCCTGATTTCAAACTATACTTCAAAGCTATAGTAATTAAAACAGTACGGTACTGAGGAAAAAAACCACAGATCAATTGCCTATAACAAGAGCCCAGAATTAAATTAAATTCCTGCTAATACAGTCAACTAATATTCAACAAGGGAACCAAGAACATTCAATGGGGAAAGGATAGTCTCTCCAAAAAATGATTTTGGGAAAACTGGATAAACACATGCAGAACAATGAAATTGGACCCTTATTTTACAGCACTCACAAAAATTATCTTGAAACGGACAGAGACTGAAATATAAGACTGATACTGTAAAACGTCTAGAAGAAAACATAGGGAAGAAACTCCTCAATATTGGTCTTGGCAATTTTTTGGATATGACACCAAAAGCACAAACAATAGAAGCAAAATTTTTAAAATGGGATTACGTTAAACTTAAAAGCTTCCTCACAGGAAAAGAAAAAATTAATGAAATTAATAAAATGAAAAGGCATCCTACAGAATGGGAGAAAATTTTTGCACACCATACACAGTCCTCCATATCTGTGTGTTCTGCATCTTCATATTCAACCAACCTCAGATCAAAAATCTTTGAAAAAAATTCCAGAGAGTTTCAAAAAACAAAACTTGAATTTGTCACATGCTGGCAACTACTTACATAGCATTTACATTGTATGATGTATTATAAGTAATCTAGAGATGATTTAAAGTATATGGGAATATGTGTGTAGGTTATACACAAATGCTACACCATTTTATATAAGGGACTTGAGCATCTGTGGATTTTGGTATCCATGGGGGGTCCTGGAACCAATCTTTCAAGGATATTGAGGGAAGACTGTATCAGATAAGGAGTGAATATTTAAAATATATAAAGAATGCATAACAACAACGACAAATCCAATTGAAAAATGCACATAACTAAATAAATAGACTTTTTTCTAAAGACATCCAAACAGCCAACAAGTACTTGAAAAGACGCTCAACATCACTAATCATCAGGGAAATGCAAATTAAAATCACAATGAGATATCACCTTACAGCTGTTAAAATGGCTATCATCAAGGAGAAAAGAGATAACAAGTGCTGACAAGGATGTGGAAGATGGTACAAAGTTGGTAGGAATGCAAATTGGTTCAATATAGAGTTTCCTCAGAAAGTTCAAAATAGAGCTATTACATGATCTAGCAATTCCACTTCTAGGTAAATACCCAAAGGAAATGAAAACAGGATTTCAAAGAGCTATATGCACCCCCATGTTCTTGCAGCATTTTTTATTCAGACATGAGAAAGGAGGACATCCTGCCATTTGTGACAACATATTTGTTTAATTTTTTCATTTCCTTCATGTTTATTACTTGCTTTACTTTATTGTTTCCTCATTTTCATTTCAACTGCTTTTTTGTTCAAGGTGTTCATTTCACTTTCTTTTCCTTCCTAATAAAGAATTTCTATTGTCAGTTTCCATATATTGTTACATTTCCTTTCCCTGATCTTGTAATCAAGCACTCTGTACCAAATATTTCTCAGGGTAAGATGCTCAAATTCCCTTCTATTTCCTTGAACACAAATAAGATAGATCTTTCCAATATTCTTATTTTATTTTATTTTATATTTATTTATATTTATATAAATTTGTTTGTAATTTGTTTCTGTCTGACTTATCTCATTTAGCATAATGTGTTAAGCACATTATGCTAAGTGAGATAAGTCAGAAAGTAGAGTACTGAATGATATCACTTATATATGAAATCTAAGAAAGCCAGACTCATAAAAACAGTAAAATGATGGTTACCAGGAGACAGGGGTGGGTGGACAGGACAGATGTTTAAGGGTACAAAGTTAGAATGAGTAGTAAATAAACTCTAGTGATCTAATGCACAGTACAGTGAATATAGACAACGATATTGTATTATAGTCATCAAATGTGTGAATCCACTAGAAATGTGGTTGCGAGGTATGAGAGGAGGGGAAGCATTCTCTATTTCTATGATTAGGTCGCAATCTTTCAGCGAGCCCATGCCTCTGGGCTGTGAACTTCACAATTGTTTCTCAGTTTTTTTCTCCCCCTTAAGGTGGGACAGAATGGCTAGAGAGAGCTGGAGTTGGGTATTCCCCTTACCTGGGTCAGTTAGGCTCTGATAATACCCCAGTTTAGCCACCGGTTAACCAGGTTCCTCTGAGGGCTGGGTTTGTAAAGAAGAACAGAGTGCTCTAGTTTATTTTAAAATGGTTCCTTTTCCCCTCCTCCTCCAGGAAGCCAGAGGGGATTTTTCTTTGATATTAACTGTGGGAATACAGTGGAGCTCCTGAAGGTAAATCTCCCAATATCGTGTCTCTCCACCACCACCACCAAGGACTGAGTCCCCCTGGAGTTTTTAACTCTCTGAGTTGTCCACACTGAATCTCCAGCAATCCTTTAATTACAGTTCAGGTCTTCCTACCCTGGCACTGGCTCTTGCAGCAATTTCCACTTGTGAGCCTCTGCTTTATTAATCCATGTCTTCCTGTATTTGCCTGTCTCTCCAACCTTGGGGGCTGTGGTTTACCCTGTGTCTTCCCTTCTCAATTGGATCCAAGATGAGTTAATGGTTTTTCAATCTGTTGAGCCATTTATTTGTTAGAATGGAGCGGCGACTTCCAAGCTCCTTACATGCAGAACCAGAAACCGGAAGTCCCGTAAACCCATTTGTTTTAAATGAAGTATAGTTGATGTATAATATTATATGTTTCAGGTGTACAATATAGTGATTCACAATTTTTAAAGGTTATACACCATTTATAGTTACTATAACATATTGGCTATATTACCTGTGTTGTACAATATGTCCTTGTAGCTTATTTTATACATAAGTTTGTACCTCTAAGTCCCCTACCCCTATATCGCTTCTACCCCCTTCCCTCTCCCCACTGGTAACCACTAGCTTGTTCTCAGTATCTGTTAGTCTGCTTCTTTTTTGTTATATTCACTAGTTTGTCCTATGTTTTTAGGTTCCACATATAAGTGATGTCATACAGTATTTCTCTTTCTCTGTCTGATTTATTTCAATTATCATAATACTCTCCAAGTCCATCCATGTTGTTGCAAATGGCAAAATTTTCAGTCTTTTTTTTATGGCTGAGTGGTATTCCACTGTGTATATATACCACATCTTGTTTATCCATTCATTTTGTTAAACCTTTTTAAAATCCTAACATCGGTGATTTGTTTTTTCTTTTTTGTTGATCAACGTAGCTAAGACTTTGTAATTTTTGATCTTGGAAAACAGCTTTTAGCTTCATTAATTTTTTCTATAATTGTCAGATTATTTTTCTTTCCTTCCTAGGTATATTGTTTTTATGGATTTCTATTCAAGTTGCTTGTGGTAAGAGAAAACAACTCTGTATAGTTTTGTTTCTCTTAAATTTACTGTGGCTTGTTTTATGTCCCAGCATTATCTTGATGTACCATGAGCATGAAAAAAATATTCTATAGTTTTGGGATGTAGGTCTCCGTATTCGATAATTAGAGCAAGGTCATTGATAGTGTTGTTCAAACTACTATGTCTTTTCTGAATTTTTCTACTATTAATTTCTGAGAGAGGGGTGTTAAAATCTCCCACCATGACTGTATTTCTCTCTCTTGATTTCTCTCAATTTTTGCATCATGCATTTGAGGTCATATGCACAGGTGAATACACGTTTACATTTGTTATGTCTTCCTGATAAAGTTTTGCCTTTATCATTGGGAAATATCTCTCTTGTTATCATAAATGCTTCATCTTTATGTTTACTTTATCTGGTATTAAAATAGCAACTTGAGATTTCTTATGCTTACTCTTTAAATGGTGTTATCTCTTTTACTCCATATTTAATATTCCTATTTTAGAAAACATATAATAGGGACTTTTTTTTTATCTACCATGTCAATCTTTGCCTTTTAATCTGACAGTTTAGGTTATCAACATTTTATGTAATTATCAATATGGTTGGACTGAGATCTATCATTTTTCTTTATTTGTTTCTGTGTGTCCCCTATGGGTGTTGCTGCTCCTGCTGCGGTTCTTCTTCTTCTCCTTCCCTTTCTCCTTCTTTTCCTGCTTGCTTTTGAATTATTTGAATAATATCAGTATTCTAATTTATCAATTGGAATTTTGGTGATATGTCTTTGAATTATTTTCTTCATTATTACCTAAGAAAATTAATGTATATATCTTAACTTTTCATGATCTACCTAGAATTAATAATAGTACCAATTCATATAAACCACCAAATTTTTAATATCATATAGGTTCATTTACACCACCATCATTGTTATAGGTAGTACATTTGCACACAGAAAATCCCCAGTCCAAGTGTTAGAAATTTTGCCTTAAACAGTCATGTGTATTTTAAAGAAAATCTAAGAAGGAATAAAAGTAGTGTTTTCTTGTTACCCATACATTTACCATTTCTGTGCTATCCTTTAAGTCCTAAAGATCCAAGTTTCCCTCATCCTTCAGAATGAAGTACTTTATTTAGCATATCTTGTAGAGTAGATATGCTTGCAAATACTTCTTTAAGTTCTACTTCAGTTGAGGATACTTTTGCTGCATATAATGTTCCGGGTTAACAGGTTTTTTTGTTTTGTTTTGTTTTGTTTCCTTATAGCACTTTAAAGATATTTTCACTGCATTCTGACATCCATTGTTACTGATGAAAAACCCATGGTCATTCCAATCATTGTTTTCCCACTTTTAATGTATCCTCTACCTCTGGCTGCTTCCAAGATATTTACATCTTTGGGTTTTAGCAGTTTTATTATGATCTATCTAGGCTTGGTTTTCTTTGAATTTATCCTGTTTGGGGTTTGCTGAACTTCCAAATTGATAAATCTATGTCACTTGTCACATTTGGGTAGTTTTCTTTTTTTCAAATATTTTTCCCTTTTCCTTCTCTCTTATCGTAACACCAATTACATATACCTTAGACCTTTAGATATTGTCTGGTAGGACCTCGAAGCTCTGTCCATTTCTTTCAGTCCATTTTCTCTTTTTCTCTACTGGTCTTTCATCAAGTTTGTTGATTATTTTCTCTGTCATCTCCATTCACTATTGAGACTATCAAGGAAGATTTTAATTTGGTTGTAAGATATTTCAGTTCTAAATTTTCCATTTGGTATTTTTTTATAATTTCTATTTCTCTACGGAGAAATCCTATCTTTTCATTCATTTTTTAGTGTATTTTTCTTGCCTTATGGATCACATTTATATTCTATATTAGAAATATATCATATAAATATTTACAATATAAATAAATATATAACATATGTTATATTTCTAACTTATAACAGCTTCTTTGAGTCTAGGTTTGGCTTCTATGTATTTATTATACCTTAGTATTGGTCACATTTTCCTGGTTCTTTATATGTTGAGTAATTTTGAATTGTATCTTGGACTTTTAAATATTATGCTATGTTTTTAGTCCTGTTACAGTCCTCTGGAGAACGTCCATGTTTTTGTTTTAGAAGGCAAACTGAAAGTTCTGTTTCATCTTCTGTTTGTGTTTGTTCCAATCTGAGCTGTGTTGGTTTAGGTCTGTTCAGTATGTGTACTGGGTTACGCCGAGACTTGTGCAAGGACATACACAGAATTAGAAAGGCCCTTCTCTGGTTCTCTTCCCTCTGGGATTCCCTCCAACAGTCTCTGGCCCTCACAGGCCCCTTTTCCTGGCTCCACTGGCCAGAAGTATATGATTTCTATTAACATTGCCATGTAAATTCATGAGATTTTTAGAAGTCCATGTGAGAAAAGAAATGGAAAATTGCTACCTATGTAGGATGCATCTCCAAGTTCTGACTTCTTCCACAATTGGCCTGTTTTTGTTTACTTTTCAGAGTCCTCAGGTAGTTTTTTTTTTTTTTTTTTTTTAATTTATCTATTTATTTTTGGCTGCGTTGGGTTTTCGTTTCTGTGCGAGGGCTTTCTCTAGTTGCGGCAAGCGGGGGTCACTCTTCATCGCGGTGCGCGGGCCTTTCACTGTCGCGGCCTCTCTTGTTGCGGAGCACAGGCTCCAGACGCGCAGGCTCAGTAGTTGTGGCTCACGGGCCTAGTTGCTCCGCGGCATGTGGGATCTTCCCAGACCAGGGCTCGAACCCGTGTGCCCTGTATTGGCAGGCAGATTCTCAACCATTGTGCCACCAGGGAAGCCCCCTCAGGTAGTTTTGAAAAAATATTTTGTCCAAATATTTCAGCTGTAATTAACAAGAGGAATGGGTTCCACTGGTCTAGAACTGGACAGTAGTTTTTAATTTCAATTTCTAAAAATTTCATTTCATGTCTAGAATTTTCATAAGTCCTTTTTTATTTCTTTAATATATGTCATGTTTATATTACATTTGTGGTTATTCCAATATCTGCAGTTTTGGAGACAATTTTTTCCTCTTTAATTTCTACAGAAATTAGATTTTGTAAAAATCTGCAATTTTAGATTTTGGCCCTATAAACTTATTTTAATCCAAGGAACTTTTTGAGAATGAATTTTCTTTTGCTTATCACCTAGAAAAATAATATTCAATTATGTGCATGAGGAACATGATTCTCAGACTCACATCACACAAATAAAGTATTGCAGGGAAAAAATTGTGAGAAATCTTGACTTTGTGATATGTGTATTCTGCATTGCTTCTGTAGTGTGCTCTGTAATAATAATGATAATTTTAATGACTTGATTTCCTTTTTAAAAACTGAAATAACAGCAGAATTTGATATTGTAATCATCATGCTATTAAAAAGGATATAGCAATGGTTAAAATTATTGACCTTCTGGTTTCCAAAGCTGACATATGGGATTAAACGTTGGAATTCATGTTCTATTCTGCCTTCCTCTATGTAGCTTCATTTTTGCACTTATACATATATATTACAATGATTTTTCACAAGGGTTTATAGATTTTGCAAGGGAATGGATAATTCCACTTGTTATACTTCTGTTATTTGATGATTTTATTAAATTATGTCTAGATAATTAAGACTGTAAGATTACATATTTATGGAATATGTAGAGCTTTTTTCAGATATTGTACATGGTCAATATTTAAACATTACTTTACACAAAGTAACTAATATTCTGTGCACACATATAGACACACATACACACATATTATTTAATTAGTCGTTAAAGAGAAGTTCGTGTTTTCTTAGATAGTTGTAGAGTTAAACTATCTATTAGGTACTTGTCAGCCACATATATAAAGTAAATACGTTTAACAGAAAAAGCATAACTCCATATATTTAAATTATTCAAGAGAGCATATCCTCTACACCACTACTAATCATTCTGAAACCAGTGAATTGGCTCACTGAAGAGAAGTTACCCATCACTGAACAATTAGACATCTACTGTCCTTCCCCTATGTGAATTTTAAGAACTTGACCATTCGTTTTTCAGTACGGATTAACACTAAAGGACTGACGGTGGCATAGCCATTGCCCACAAGCATCTGGACAAGGAGAAGAACTGGGTCACTGTTCCTCAACATTCCTGAGAAGGAAGTGATGATGGAGTCCAAAAAGTATATGACCACAAAGAAACTCACGAGGAACAGAATGGTCTGGGTGGCCCTTTCTTCTGCGGATGCTTTTGTTAAAAGGTTGGTGCTGGGACTGCCTCTTATGCCTGTACAAGAGAATCACCATGTATCCACTTGAGGGGGCCATGAGTCCTATAAGGGAGACATCCCAGAAAGTCACTAGTGAGAAATATACATACCTGAGAAAGTAACTCAGGGGCCAAAGAGAGCAGCATTCAGTGATAACCAGGAGACGTCTGAGGTCACATTGGGTGTGGCAATGGTGGAGGCTACGTAGCGACTACTAATGGACATATTAAAGACCCAGAGGAGGAGAAAGCAATGTAGGTTGTGATGTGACGATTTATGTTTGAACTTTGCCAAACAGGAGTTTCTGGGGCTGAGGGTGATGGCCTGGAGGACACTCAGCAGGCAGGTGGTACAAATGGAGAGGCCCCTCATCAACCTGTACAAGTAGAGAACCGATTTTACATTTGATGTCATACCAAGTTTTCTGAGACCCAAAAATATCTGTGCCTATGAACCCCATGGTTACTAGCATGACCATGTGGATAAGGGCCAAGTGACTGATCGTCAGATCCGTGGGCTTGAGTCTGTGCTCATGAAGGAAGGTGTGGACGTGGAAGAGAAGAAGGATGGTGTTGGCTGAGATCCCGATTCCAACTTCGGAGAAAAAGGCATTTCTTATATCAATAGAACTGGAGAGTTTACTTTTACCCATCTCTATGGGGACATTTATTTATAGTAAATGTCTGAAGAGAAAAGCAAGAAAAACTCTCCTTACCACAAAAAAATTGTCTTCACCATTTTCAACCAACACTATTGCCATCCTCAAAACATGTGGATTGATCCTGATGCATCCTTTTTCACCCTTCAGTGCCCAAGTCCACCTTCACACCTGCCTGGATGTCACTGCAGTTCTCTCCCCTGACCCACCCTTTTGCAATCATGGTGGATAATGTATCCCATTACTGGGCTGGGCTCTAGTGGTAACTCTACAATTAATTGTCATACTATATAGAAGTTATTTGCTTATGTTTCCCTTACTTTTTACTTTTCAAAGTCAACAGTCATTATTAAAACCACTGGTAAATCTTCTTTCTCTATAGGAATATTCCACAGTAGGTGCAGAAAAGTTGATCTCCTTTCTCCAGAATATTGATCAAGGAAGGTGACAAAAGTTAACACATTCAAAGACACCCACATACGTTAAGCTTGCATGGAGTGCCAGGAGAGACAACAGGCATTATGACTCTAATCATCCAACTGTATCCAGACTTCACAGATCATACACAACTGTATCAGTAAGACACCCCCCCCCAAATATCTATGTTCTTTATTTTTATGTAAGTATGATAAAGAAAGATATATAGCTATTTCTGTGCTTTATGAGAAAACATATTCTGGAGGTTATGAACATTTCATTCAAACAAGCTAAAATAAATTCTATTGTGTGTCCTCTCACAGCCATGCTTCATCCCATTCACCACCTGAATCACACACCACTGTTTAGGAGCGCAGAGTGACGGAATAGAAACTCTTCCCATCAGTAGGATAATCTAGGAGACCCTCCTCAAATAAGGCTCTTAGGAATGATTGATGTTCAGATGGTACCTGGTTCGCCTAATGTACCAAACACAAAAATCTCATTTTATATACCTGAGAAAAATAGATGCCCTCAAAGGGACTTGAGGTTGTGCTCATAAATCACAGGAAAAATAACATAAAGGAAAATTCTGAAACGTCATATTCTAAGAGGCTACATTGTTAAAGAGGAAAGAAAAGCCAAGTGGGAAAATTAGGAAACAAAAACAAAAGAAAAAAACAGGCAAAACAAAACAAAACATAAATGCAGTGATGAATGTCAAAGAGAAACATAAGCATTCATTTGGAAAAATTACCACCAGGAGCTGTTATAACCGATAGCGAAGGCTGAGCTTCCCTCAGGAGAAAGGTAACACAGCTGAGATTCCCTTTAATAAACTGATCAAGGAAGCAATCACTTTAGACATTGTATCACTGTGCAAGTATCTGAATCATGGGTAATCATGTGATACACAGTGTCATCAAATGGGCCACAAACTACTGAAGAATGCTGAGGTCATTTCACTCAAGCCAGGGGTCAGAGAAGTGCAGAGTATGAATGGAAGGAGGAAACCCCTCGCCAGCCCCCAAGGCAGATGTGGGTGTTATGACCTTGGGGACAGATTACAGGGTGAAGGAAGGGACAGAACATCTGTTTTCATTGTACAACATGAGCATAATAATGCACATTTCTTAGGATGGAGATGAGGTACAAATAATACGATTTATGTTCAGCACTTAGCAATGTGCTGTAGAGAGATGAAAGAGCATATTTTGGTTTATTATTGTACAACATATCACCTTCCTTTTCATCATTGTTATCCTCTTTTATAAAGTAGAAATGAACAGGAAGGATCTGGGAGGTGAGATCGACAATGTGCCATGTATGTGGGTTTGGACTGAGGGTTTATTGGACAACATTTTGTACCTTGTGGCACAATTCTAGCTGGAGAACTGGGAAGAGGACCATGGAGAAAGAGCTGGCACAGTCAAGGAAGCAAAATCATCACCACCTAGATGTCAGTGATGTGCACAGAGCATCTGTAAAATATACGAACTCCAGGAGAATGAAAAAGAAAAACCTGAGTTACATTTGAATACACTAATAGCAGCGGTTACCTAAGACACATGAGTGAGAATTATCTATTGCTTTTACAAATTTCAAGGATTACAGCTCACGGTGGTTGCTTACACGTGGGTATTTGGGCATTTACAGCATCAATATTTTTACATCTATTCTGAGAAAAATCAAAAGAAGAGTAATCATTATTCCAAAGACAAAGGAAAACCCCAGAGGTGCTTTATCACAAATACTAAGCGGTCATTAGTGGGAAACCCAAATAGTCCTACGTGAGAATCGGTTTCCATGATCACCCTATTAATGACAAAAAGCAGTCTGGCTTACCTGCTTCACAGTTTTTACTTTAATTTATCATCATCTTCTTTGTATTTTAGTAGCAGAAAAAGGAGATTAGTTCACATTTAGCTCATAAAAAATTCATGATCTAAATCTAAAACCCAAGCATAGAGATCAGGGCAGATGAAAATATTTTCTCCCAAATTTTCCTCCTAATGAAATGCGTTCTGGCATATCCTTAATGAAAGGGAACAGGTAGTTTTTAAATGAATAACCTAGGGAGAAAAGATAAGTAGACACAAATAGACTTTCTCCTCAGCAAATACTCTAAGATTCTATTCTTAGGTCTTCTGTAGACAGGCAGGGGACATGTCTATCATGAGCACTGTGTTTTCTTTATTTTTTATGTGATTACAGCCTCATTTTCAATGTCCTCCGATTTGAAATTCCCCAGCTGCTAGAGCATAGTTCTGTCTACATTAATTTGAAATTTATGGATTAAAACTGGGACAAGAAAGATCTTCATGAGAAAATACTGGTAAATATTTTGTAGAAATGTGAGGTTAAACTCTTTTTACAAAATGATGTTTTAAACAAAGAACCTTGTTTTCTTCTAAATACTTAGTTTTTTTTAAACAATCCAAACTACAGAGGGCACTTATTTTAAAATGTTCTAAGTGATTTATGAAAATAAGAGAAGCGGAACTGAGCATATTTAATGAAAACCCAGGGCGTCCCTGGTGGCGCAGTGGTTAAGAATCCGCCTGCCAATGCAGGGGACATGGGTTTGAGCCCTGGTCTGGGAAGATCCCACGTGCTGGGGAGCAACTAAGCCCATGTGCCACAACTACTGAATCCCGTGCACCTAGGGCCCATGCTCCGCAACAAGAGAAGCCACCCAATGAGAAGCCCGCGCACCGCAATGAAGAGTAGCCCCCGCTCGCTGCAACTAGAGAAAGCCGCACGCAGCAACAAAGACGCAATGCAGCCAAAAAATAAACAAATAAATCATAATAATGAAAACCCAGAGCTAAAATTTATCCCTTTAAGAGGAAGATTAATATATATTAGTAATATTCTACTCTAAAATGACAATATAATACCTGAGAACCGAAATAGCAAGTAAATAAAAGTAACTTTACTCAGGGAAATAAATGCATATCTGAAACTAATTAATTCAGTATTTCACATGAAAAAAACCCACTATTTTTATGAGTTACCAAATTAAAGGACTAACTACACTAACAGGAACATTTCCTCGACTCCATTAGCGAGACGACAATCCTCTGAGCTGTGGCAGATGGTTAGAGCAGGATGGCTCATCTGAGGCTACAAAAAAGCATCACTATTAGACCAAATTTGCCTCCTCCTCCAGCCTGCCTAGATCCTGCCCACACACTGATTCTAAGTGTGTGGAATAAAGAGCCATTTACCCAGATGGCCGTGTGGGGTGATCTGTGTATGTGAGAAGAACGCGCACAGTTTTAAGGCAAGGGTGTCATTAGCTCATCTCTCTGCAGGCCTGTAATTTTAGTGTCCAGAAACGTGACATGATCTGTCTGGGGATGACAAAATCATGGAGTCCCCAGTGGAACACTTCACTTGTCTATTCATTTTAATTTACTCTCTCCAGGAAAATAAATATCTGGGAAGATCTGTGTTCAAAACCTTTCTATAAATTCCCTTGTCATATCTGTGTGGAGGGATCAGAAGGGTAACCATCATGGTAGAAAATACTAGTTCTCTCACTTTGATCCTAAGATCAAATTAAAATAATCCTATTTCAAATTTGTAATGTCATTCTCTGGGGTGAGAGATTCCTGGTGCCTCACATGAGTTCACAGTGGCTCTAAGTGTCCACTACCTACGTACGTGATGGGCACCCTCACCCTTAGGTCACTTGTCAGGTGGAGCATGTTGATTCTGAGCATTAGTGGTCATACAGTTCATGATTTCAAAATCTTAGTTTTATGTTTCAAGCTGTGAGTCAATCTTAAAAGCGAACTTAAATTAAATAAAATCAAAAATCAAAAAAGAGAGGCAGAGCTGGAGGTTGAGAGCTGAAGTAACTACAGGCATACTGAACGTAATTAAAGCTGAAGCATAGCCCACATCAGCTCAGCTCTGTGAGGAACCTGAATGATCTGGCCCTCTTCCTAACAGAGGTAGGAAAAGGTTTGCACTTTCTCTGAAATAAATAATATAGAATTATGCTTCAGTCTCAAATGCGGATTATACAAAATTATATAAACAACTATAAAACATGTGACAAAATGGGACCCTGTGACTTATAATCAAAAGAAAACACAATCACTAGAAGCAGACCCACTGATGTTCTAGATATTGGAATTAGGAGACAGTACTTTAAAACAACTATTATCAACATTTTAAAGGCTAGAGCGATATAATGGATGAAAAGATTAATTATTTCTTTTTTTTTTTTAATTATTTATTTATTTATTTTTGGCTGTGTTGGGTCTTCGTTTCTGTGCGAGGGCTTTCTCCAGTTGTGGCAAGTGGGGGCCGCTCTTCATCGCGGTGCGCGGGCCTCTCACTATCGCAGCCTCTCTTGTTGTGGAGCACAGGCTCCAGACGCGCAGGCTCAGCAATTGTGGCTCACGGGTTTAGTTGCTCCGCGGCATGTGGGATCCTCCCAGACCAGGGCTCGAACCCGTGTCCCCTGCATTGGCAGGCAGATTCTCAACCACTGCGCCACCAGGGAAGCCCAAGATTAATTATTTCTGCAGAGACATGGAAACCTAAAAGGAACTAAATAGAAATATAAGAAATAAAATATATAATATCTACAATCTAAAATTTCACATGAGAGGATTGGACACCGCAGAAAAAAGTTTCAAGGAACTTCAAAACAAGTTAATAGACATCCAAACTCATTTAGAGAGGGGAAAAAAGTTTTTAAAAATGAAATGAGCATAAGTAGGGTAATCAGCATTCTAAAATATGTCTTATTTGAGTCTCGGAAAGAAAAGAAAATGAGAAGAAAAATATTGGGAGAAAATATGGCCAAAGTTTTTCCAAATATAATAAAATACACAGACCAAGAATCTGAACAAATGCTAAGAAAAACAGAAAGAAAACGAGACCTCAGCACATTACACTGAAAGTGCTTAAAAACAAGGATAAAAATCTTAAAAGCAGCCAAAAAGAGAGACATTTTAAAATAGATTAAAAATGATAAAAATGAAAGAAATCTGCCTGCCAAACATAATGCAACCAAAAGACAATGAAAGAATATCTGAAAGGTTAAAAGAATGTTTTTCTACAGATTTCTATATCTAGTGAAAATAATATTTAAAGATGAGAACAATATTTTTTCACATATATAAAAGTTGAGAGAGTTAATCACTAGTAGAAACAAATAAACAATATATAAAAATATATAACAGAAGGTTCTTGAGGATGCAGTCAAGGAATAAGTGAAACATAGAAACAGGAAGAAATGAAGAATAAAAATGGAAAATATGTAAAAAAAATACCCAAAACTTTTTTTTCTCTTTTCTTAATTTTTTAAAAAAGTCAAATGACTGTTTAAAGCAAAAAGAACACTACATTGTGAAATTAATAACATTTGTAGAACTAAAATATAAGGCAGAGGACAGAGATGGGGTAAAAGGAGGTGTAGTGCAAAAGTTTTACATTTTACATATATAATATTAACTTAGAGTATTGGGACAGGTTAAGGATACATATTATAATCCTTACAATCCCTAGAATGGTGGTTTCAAACTTTTTGGTCTTAAGAACACTTTCCACAGTTAAAACTTATTAATGACATCAAAGAGCCTTTGTTGATGTGGGTTATATCAAAACTCACTATAGTGGAAATCAAAACTCAGTAATTCTAAAAATATTTTATATTAATTCACTTAACAATAAAAATTTAGAAAACAGCATGGTAATTAAAAGGTATTTTAATTTAAAAAGTTATATTTTTCTAAGTAGAAACAAATCTACCAAGAAGATAGCATTGTTTCACATTTTTAAAATGCTCTTTAATGTCTGACTTAAGAGAAAAGAGCTGGATTCCTATATGTATTACTCTATGCAATATTTGTGAAATAGTATCATGGCTAAAGCATATGGAGAAAATCTGATCTCACATGGATATGTAATTGGGAAAGGGAGGAGTATTTTCATGGCCTTTTCATTATAGTGTACATTGCTTTTGAAACTGCATCAAAACGCAATGAGTGGTAGTCCTTTAAAAATTAGCTGCAAAATAGAAAAGAAACACTTTACAAATAGTAAGCATAATACATCTGGGATGTCTGTTCTGATATCAGATAAAATGGGGGTATTTCATAATAACAAAAGGGTTAAAATTATTCAAGAAGACATAGTAATACTAACTGTGTGTACAACTACTTACAGAACTCTAGAACACATATAGAAAAAATGACAATTCAAAGGGAAGAAAATGACAATATAATGGGAAGAAATTGACAAATCCACAATCATAGCTTTTAAAAGTCCCCAAATGATAGAATCAGCAAACAAACAAGCAAAAAACAGGAAAGAGAGCAAAGTTTCAAAAGATACATTAATCACCTTGACTTGACTGAGAGTTATAAAACACTCCAAGAAGACATAAAGATCTTTAATATATATGTGCCTAGTAACGGAGCATCAATATACATGATCCCAAACTGACAGAACTGCAAGGAGAAACTGATCCATCCACCATTATAATTGGAGACTTCAATAACCCTCAATCACTAATGTGCAAATCCAGCAGGCAGAAAATGAGTCAGAACATAGCTGAACTCACCAGCCAATCATCTAGATCTAATTGATATCTATAGACTACTTTATCCAACGAGGGCAGAATTATATTCTTCTCAGGTTCACATGGAACATTTACCAAAATAGACCACATCCTGGGCCAATTAACACATCTCAACCAATTTTCAACAAGAGAAATCATATAATATATGCTCCAGAGCACCAATGGAATTAAACTTTTTCCAACAGCAAAAAGTTAGAAAATTCCCAAATACTTGGAGATTAACAATATACCTCTAAATAACACATGGGTCAAATAGAAATCTCAGGAAAATTATAACTATTTAGAACTAACTGAAAATGAAAATACAACTTGTCAAAAATTGTGGTATGTACTGAAATCAGGGCCTACAGGGAAATTTACAACATTTAGTGCATATACTGGAAAAGAAGAAATATCTAAAATCAATAATCTAAGCTTCCACCTTAGGAAATCAGAAAACAAAGATCAAATTAAATCTAAAGTAAGCAGAAATAAAAAAATAATAAAAATAAAAATATAAATCAATGAAACCAAAAACACAAAATCAATAGAGAAAATTAATGAAACCAAAAGCTGGTTCTTTGAATTGATAAAACTCTAACCAGAAATGAAAGAGAAGTAAACACTACTGATCCTACGGACATGCAAAGCATAATAAAAGAACATTATGAATAACCCTAAACCCATAAATTTGATAACATACATAAAATGGACTAATTCCTTAAAAGACACAAACTATCAATACTCACACAAAGAGGAACAGATAATCTGAATGGGCCTACATCTATTAAAGACATTAAATCAATAATTAAAATGTTTCACAAAAAAGAAGCAACAAGCCCAGATGGTTTCACTGGTGAATTCTACCAAACATTAAAGAAATTATACCAATTCTTTACAATATCTTCCAGAAAATAAAAGCAGAAGGAAAACTTTCTAACTCATTCTATGAGGCAGAATTACCCTAATATCAAAACCAGATGAAGAGGGCTTCCTTGGTGGCGCAGTGGTTAAGAATCCGCCTGCCAATGCAGGGGACACGGGTTCGAGCCCTGGTCTGGGAAGATCCCACATGCCGCGGAGCAACTAAGCCCGTGCGCCACAACTACTGAGCCTGCGCTCTAGAGCCCACGAGCCACAACTACTGAGCCTGCACGCCTAGAGCCGGTGCTCCGCAACAAGAGAAGCCACCACAATGAGAAGCCCGTGAACCGCAACGAAGAGTAGCCCCCGCTCGCCGCAACTAGAGAAAGCCCGCGCACAGCAACGAAGACCCAGTACACCCAAAAATAAATAAATAAAATAAATAAATTTATTAAAAAAAACAAACAAACCAGATGAAGACATTACAAGAAAGGAAAACTACAGAAAAATATCTCATGAATATAGATGCAAAAATCCTCAACAAAATATTAGCAAATCAAATCCAACAATGCATAAAAAGATATAAACAGCAGGACCAAGTGGGATTCGTTCCGGGTGTGTAAAAGTGGCTCAACATTTGAAAATCAATGAACATAACCTATCATATCAATGGGGAAAAAGAAAACATCATATAATTATATCAATAAATGCAGAAAAATCATTTGACAAAACTCAACACCCATTCATCATAAAAGCAAAAAAACAAAAACTCAACAAACTAACACTACAGGGGGACTTCCTCATCATGATAAAGAACAGCTATAAAACATGCACCTCTAACATCATACTTAAAGGTGAGAAACTAGATGTCTTCCTCCTAAGATCAGAAACAAGGTAAGATAATAATACTCTATTACACATTCAGTAGAATATATGAAATTATAGACCAAACAACAAAAATGTGGCAAGGATGTTAATCAACTAGAAGTCTCACATATCTCTGGTGGGAGTGTAAAATGATACAATGACTTTGGAAGGCTGTGGCAGTTTCTCATTGAGTCAAACATACAGCTACCCTTTTGCTCAGCAATTCCACATATGTATCTACCCCAGAAAAATGGAAACACATCCACAAAAAAGACTTGTGCATTCACGGTAGACAATAATTGGAAACAACACAAATGTCCTTTAAGAAGTGAATGCATGAACAAATTGTGTTATTTTACTTCAATGGGATACTGCTCAACAATCAAAGTGAGAGAACTACTTCTACACACAATTACTTGGATGATTTTCACAGACATTGTTATGCGGAGCGAAAGAAGCCAGACACACCAGAGCAAATACTGCCTGATGTTGTATGTTCTAGTGAAGTCAGAGTCAGTCTAAGGTGAAAATGAAATCACAATAGTGGAGCCTCTAGGAGGTGGAGGGGTTGACTGTGCAGGGACATAAATAAATTTTCTGGGGGAGTGGAAATATTCTATACTGCGATTGGCTTGTAGGTTTCACAAGTGCTTCCATTTGTCAAAATTGTATGGATAAGGTCTGTACGTTTAAACAATAAATTTAAACCTCTAAATGAACTGTAAAATGGTGATGGTGATGATGATGATGGTGAATGATGGGGTGGTGTACACTGGATGAAGATGCAAATGACAGGAAGAGTATAATTTTCAAGGCTTGGAAATGGGTAAATAAGCATTCGTTAAATTATTCTGTAGTTTTTATGTTTTAAATTTTCTGTAATACATTGTTAAAATAACATCAAGACTGGAATGCAAGAATAATAAAGGGAAAACCAAGAATGATTTTTTTCATTTCCAGGTCAGATCTTTGGAATTGTCTTGGTCAATGTCAGAAAGTGATAAAAAAGATTTTTTTGTCTAACCTTGGAAAATAAGCAAAACTAGACTTCTCATGATTTTAATTACTTCCTTACAGACAGGTGCATGAGGAAAAGCCAAACTTAGCTGACTGATGTGTCTACTAGATGGTGCCTGGCTGACACTGGTCGGGGAGAGAACTTTGCTGTTGATGTGTGGTTACCACCCCCTTCCCATGGCTTCCCCTTGTTGCTCAGTATGTCTGGTTAGCAACCACAGATAAAGCTTCCACATTTCTGATCAGAGGCAGCAAGTACAGCCCTAGGTGATGGACCCCCCCCCCCCATGTCATGGTCTGGGTTAGCCCACACCACTGAAAGACAGGTGACGGCTTATGGCTCTTTTTTATGAAGACTCAGTGTATTAAATATCAGTGGTATGTACTTAGTATAGGTAGGTACGTAGTAATTTTTTTCCTGAGCATTTTAATTTTCTATTTTAACTTCTTTAAATAGGCAGAAGTTTTTGTCTTGTTTCTGGCTCCCTTCCTAATGAATTTAGTTGAAAAAGAAAAGTTAAGAGTCACTCAAGATTAAATTGTGTAGGATTTTTGCTTTTATGGACTATTTCATTGAATCCTGGGATACCTCCACTGCCAGAAAATCCACTGGACAACACCACACTGGACCATAATGATATACTTCTCGTTTGTTGCCCCAGAGGGATCAGGAAGTGGATTTCACAGTGCCTCAGCCACAGAATGCAAAATGTTCCTAGCTCTTTTCAGAAATGTGTATTCCATCTCAGAAAAGGTCTGGGATCATTAACATACAAGGGATGGATATTTATATCACATTTGGGGCTACTTTAGGAAATCCTGGAAAATGAAAAGAAATTGGCTCCAGAGGGTTTTTGCTGCTTTCACCTATAGCCACAGGGATACTTTTATATCTTATTTAATCTGAAACTGACAGAATAGAAATCATGGAATACAAGGACAATAATACCCAGAAACCATGTGCTCCACCTGAGAATCAACCCGGGGATGGGGGTGTCCATCACACGTGTGGGGAGAGCACACACAGAGCCACCGTGAGCTCATGTGAGGCGCCAGAAATCTCTCACCCCAGAGAATGACATTATGAAGTCTGAAATGGAATTGTACTAATTTGATCTCAGGATCAAAATGAGAGGACTTGGCACTGTGACCCTTCTATCCCTCCACACAGATGTGGCAAGGGAACCGGTGGAAAAGTTTTGAGCTCAGCTCTTCCCAGCTTGTTATTTTCCAAGAGAGAATAAAGAGACAAGTAAAATGTTCCATTGGGGACGCCATGGTCCTGTTGTCCCCAGCCGGATCTTGTCACCTTTCTACAGACACTAAAACTACAGGCCTGCAGAGAAATGAGCTAATGACACCCTTACCTTAAAACTGTGCGGGTTCTTCTGACATGCACAGATCACCCCACGCAGCCATGTGGGTAAGTGCCTCTTTATTCCACATACTTAGAATCAGTGCGCAGGCAGACTTCAAGGCAGGTCGTGGAAGGAGGAATTTAGGTCTAATAGTGAGGCTTTTTGGTAGCCTCAGATGAGCCATCCAGCTAACCATCTCCCACAGCTCAGAGCGTTGCTTTCTCTATAAGGCAATATGAACATCTTTAAAAATACTTATCCTTTAATTTGATGACTCGTAACAATTACTTGATTCTCATACGAGTAGTCAATTATTTTTAGGTACCCATTCATTTCTCTGAATAAAATGACTTTCATTTATTTACTATATCAGTTCTCAACTTACATATTATTATATTATCTACTCATTTTAGACTAAAGCTTTACCAATTCATATTTATACCCATCATGAAAGGTTAGGTTTTAGCTGTGGTTTTTAATTAAATATACTCAATTTATTTCTCTCCATGAATCAACTAAACCTTTATATAAAGTGTCTTTTGTAGTTTGTATAATTTTAAAAATTTAGATTCTTTATTAGGAAATAAGGTTCTTTGTTCAAAAAATTGCTTCATAAAGAGTGTTCTGCTTCGTATTACTACAAAATATCTACCAGTATTTTCTCATGAAAACCTTTGTTGTCCCCAGTTTTAATTCCACAAATTTCAAATTAACAGTGTCAGCACTTAAACCTATGTTCTAGCAGTTACGAAATTTCAAATCACGTAACAGTGAAAATGAGGCTGCAATTATATTAAAAATAAAGAAAATAAAGTGATAATGATAGAGATTTCCTCTGCTTGTCTAAGGATATTATCTCCCAGAAATTTGTGAGAAGACTATTCGGGGCCATTTATTTATCTTTTATCCATATATTATTTCATATTTATTTTTAAAATTTCTCTTCCCTTTCCGTTGGTAATGGATATGCCAGAACACATTTCATTAGGAAGAAAATTATAACCCTGATCTCTATGCTTGGGTTTAAAATTTTACTTTTCAAACTGTATCTTATTGTTGACTTAAAAAAATGCACAATGTGAGAGTTGCAAGTTAAGTTTTATTTGGGGCAAAATAAGGACTGCAGCCCGGAAGACAGCGTTTCAGGTAACTCTGAGAAACAGCTCCGAGGAGGCGAGGGGTGAGCCAGGACACATAGGAGTTTTGCAACAAAGGGCAGGTAGTTGGAACATCAAAAGATTACTGTTGATTAAAGAAACCCAGACATCTCAAGTTAAGGAATTTAGCACTTTTCTATGTATGGGAAGATGCAAGAGTCTGGGCTCACTGAAATCATTCCTTTGATATGCACCTCAGCTATCTGGGGCCAGTATCCTGTATTTTCACATCCTGAATTTCCTCAGGGCTCACCGCAGGGAGTGGCTGCAGACTGATGGCTGCTAGATGGCAGGTATTCTTTTCAGCCCTGAGTTTCCTCAGGGCTCACCAGCTCAGCTGCAGGGTTGCAATCGTTGATGACCATGACATCCTTGTTTATTGATATGGCAGGATATATTCCATTTATAAATATTCCATTCCATTTTTAGATATTCCATTTAACATTATCATGCATTTATAATGAACAGATAAATGTGAACCGATCTCCCATCTTGTTACTAAAATACCGAGATTGTTATGATAAATGAAAGTGAAAGCAGTTCAGTAAGAAAGCCTTTCTGCTCTTATTTTGCCATTGGTTGATGGGGAAACCAACTCTTATGCAGGACTCTTTGTATTCCTGAGGTTTGACAACTTAAGATTTGTGATATGTAGTGGCTCTGAGGTTTTAATGTTCCTTTTGTTACCAAGTCCAAGCTCGATATGCTCGCCACACGACAGGAGACGAGGTATTGAGGCAAGGAATATGACTTTATCTGGAAAGCCGGCAGACCGAGAAGATGGCAGACTAAAGTCTCGAAATAACCATCTTATCGGGGTTTGGATGCCAGTTTCTTTTATAGAACAGAGAAGGGGAGAAGATGAGGAAGTAAAGTAAAAAGGCCATAAGTTTTGCAAATATCCCCTGGAATGGCCAGCCTCGGGGAGGAGATGGGTTAATTTCTTCTTTCTTGCAGCCATCCACAGGTGGACAGGGTCCAGATGTTTCCCTGAACAAAGGCACTGTGGTTTAACATCCAGGCAGAGGGGCAGGGTTCCCCGAGGCAGGCCCTTATGTATAGATAGTATCCTTTTAGTGAACAAAAGCAACCAGAAGCAAAGGTTAAAGTAAAAGAAACAGATCCGGGCTTCCCTGGTGGCGCAGTGGTTGAGAATCTGCCTGCCAATGCAGGGGACACGGGTTCGAGCCCTGGTCTGGGAAGATCCCACATGCCGCGGAGCAACTGGGCCCGTGAGCCACAACTACTGAGGCTGCGCGTCTGGAGCCTGTGCTCCGCAACAAGAGAGGCCGCGATAGTGAGAGGCCGCGATAGTGAGAGGCCCGCGCACCGCGATGAAGAGTGGCCCCCGCTTGCCGCAACTGGAGAAAGCCCTCGCACAGAAACGAAGACCCAACACAGCCAAAAATAAAATAAGTAAGATAGGCTATAACTAATCTTAAAAAAAAAAAAAAAAAAAGATCCAACATGTAGTCAGATTTGGTTCTTCACTGTAACACTTTAATTTGAAAAAATAATTACTCTTCTCATGATTCTTCTCAAGATAGATGAAAAATACTGATACTGAAAATACTGAAGTTCAAGTGAGCACCTGAGGTGTACTTTACAATCCTTTCACTTTGCAAAATCAAAGTAATATTTGTAAAATTCTGTATTTTCAAACTAAGTTAAAGCAAAGCTTGTATTTCACAGAAATTACACAAGAGAAGTTTACAGTTTTCATTGTAATTTATTTTATACCGTTTAAAAAAAATTTTATTATTTAAATATTAAATATTATATATCTAATTAGTGTTATTCTTTAAAAATATTATCAGTATATATTCCAATGCTTATATGAAACAGATTTACAGGAAATATACATATTTCATAAGAACATAAAAGACAGAAGACCATTTAGGACTGTGTTTAATGATGGCTTGTGACCCATAAAGCTCAGAGACAGCTGGGTATTAAATTAATATTTTTCTGTTATTTCTTCTGGGCATGTCACAGGAGCAAACCCTAATTTGATGAATGTGTGAATAGAGAAAACTATACCAATTATTCAATACTTTGGAAAAAGATTAACTTTTTCTAATACCATTATGAAATTTCTATTTTAGAAAATCAAAAATTCCCAAAGGCTATAGAACAAGTACCAACCTTGGATCTGAATTTTTAATGCTATCTCATGTTCAGAACAACTAAACATCATAGAACTCCTTGCTAAGTATCTGTGAAAATATTTTAGCCTTACATTCTTGATTTACAGATAACAAATCTGTGAAAAAGTCTAAAGCCATTTTACGATGTTATGTACCTCATATTTATAAGGCTTGAATTAAAGTAAATACTTGCTTTGCACAGGGAAAATATCCCACTTGGCTATCACCAAATTCTCTAGTATAAAATTTATGTTTGGTCCTCATGACTAGCAAGATATCAGTGCTTGCTTGAAGGAAACCTGCATGCTTGAACCCCTGTATCGAACTCCTATGAAAGAAACATCTTTCAGGGTGGGGTGAACAGCAGTTTTCTAACTAAAACCTTTAAAGAAAATAACCCAGAATCTATTTAAATTGCTGTTATATTTACCACCCTGGTACCACATTCCAAAGAATAGAGAGAAAAGAAACTTGAAAAAGTGTTCCTGCTAATGATTAATAACTTGACTCTGCCCACTAAAGTAGTGTTTTCTGGTTAGCTAATGAAAATATGTAGGATGTGAAGTTATCTTGGAGGATTCCAAGAAAAGAGCAAAATTCCATCAGAGCCCTATGAACAGAGATTGTTAAAATAGTCTACAATTTGGGTAGTGATTTCCCCTCTCTCTTGAGGCAGGAGCAGAGCTAGGAAATTATTAAGAGAACTGCATCAACTCTCCCAAGTCACATGTATGAGGAACTAGATAATAATAAAAACAATACCTAACATTTCTATAGAGACCCCCATGCATCACACACTCTTCTCTGTTTGGCACATTTACTTAATCTTTAGGATAGAGGTAATGTGGTTTACCGAGTTCTACATGTGAGATAAATAACTGAGGCTCAGATGTGTTCAAGTGGCTGCTCAGAGTCACACTTGCGTGCTAAATGTCCAATCACACATTTAATTTCAAGCTGCCTGACTTCAGGGACCATACTTCTCAACATTTAGTCTTTGTATATTTGGTCTGACAATAAATAAATTAGAATAAAGATAGAACTGAGATAATATAGCTCTGTGCATGGCCATCTAGTTGACACCCTTTGTTTAAGAGGATCTGATTTCCACTTTTATGCATTTCTCCTCACTCTAATTCAACAAAAATTACAGAGCTCTTATTACATATCCAGCATTATATCAGGTTTCTGTAGATACAAGGCAAATTGGCTGTGTTTACTATAGAGGAAATCTTAGATACTATGCAAGCCTGGCCATGGGATACACAATCCAGTGAAGATTGGTAAGCGGTGAAACTAGGGAAATATTGGGGATGGCATTTGGCAGGGCAGGCGGTGGGGGTAAAGTAGTCTTATGCACTGAAGAGTAGAAGAGAATGCATTGGGATCAACCCACCTATTTAGATGATGGCAATAGTGCTGGTTGAGGTTGTTGACATTGGTCATATTTGTGATAAAGAGTTTTTCTTGAGTTTCTCCTCAGGTATTTACTACATGCTTATTTTCCCCCATAAAGATGAATGAAAATAACAGACTTCCCAGTTTCACTGGCATAAGAAATGCCTTTTTCCCTAAAGTTGGCATTGGGATCTCAGCCAATACCATCCTTCTTCTCTTCCACGTCCACAATTTCCTTCTTGAGCACAGACCCAAGCCCACTGATCTGACCATTGGTCACTTGGCCCTAATCCACATAGTCATGCTACTAACCATTGTGTTTATGGCTACAGACATCTTTGGGTCTCAGAAAACTTGGGATGACATCAAATGTAAATCGGTTCTCTACTTATACAGGTTGACAAGGGGCCTCTCCATTTGTACCACCTGCCTGCTGCGAGTCCTCCAGGCCATCACCCTCAGCCCCAGAAACTCCTGTTTGGCAAAGTTCAAACACAAATCATCACATCACAACCTGTATTGCATTCTCTTCCTGTGGGTCTTTAATATGTCCATTAGTGGTCACTTCTTATTGTCCACTATTGCCACCACCAATGTGACCTCAACCCATCTTCTATTTCTCACTGAATCCTGCTCACTTTGGCCCAAGATTTACTTCCTTAGGTACATATATTTTGTACTGGTGACATTCCAAGATGTCTCCCTGTTGGGGCTCATGGCCCACTCGGATACATGCTGATTCTCTTGTACAGGCATGAGAGGCAAACTCAGCACCTTCACAGCACCAAGCTTTCTCCAAAAGCATCCCCAGAAATAGGGCCACCCAGACCATTCGGCTGCTCATGAGTTTCTTTGTGGTCATGTACTTTTCAGATATAATTGTCTCTTCGTTCTCAAGAATGTTGTGGAATAACGACCCTGTGCATATGTGTGTCCACATGCTTGTGGGAAATGGCTATGCAAGGATCAGTCCTTTGGTGCTAATCAGTACTGAAAAATGAATAACTGAGGTCTTAAAATACATATGGGTGAAATGACATTAAACGTGTAATTATTCTGCAATGATGACTCATTTAAAAGATGACTTAAGGCACTGACTTCAAAATGAGTAATCATGGTATACAGCCTGTGCTCTCTGGGTTAACTGAAATATGTGGACTTAGGCTTCTTCTGTTAAGCCTCTTTACTTTGATACATGTGGCTCACAAGTACATAGCAGATCATTTAACAACATATCTATTTGAGATAATTCATGGGTCTCATTCAAATCACAGTCTTAAGAATTGAACCCCTTACCCAGTAACAAACTGTAAAGAGATGGAAAGGATATCAATGATTATCTGGGAATGCATGAGGGGAAAAAGAAAAGCAGAAAGTAAGATTTATAAATGGCACGAAGAAAATTTGGGGAATGACTGTGGTAATTGTTTCACATGTCTTATATATGTTGAAAAGAATCCATTGGTATGCTTCAAATATGTACAGTTTACTATATATCAGATAATTCAAATAAGGTGTTAAAAAACAAAGTTAAAGAAGAACAGACAAAGACCAAAGTCAGCAGAAGGAAGGAAGTCATAAAGATCAGAGCAGAAATAGAGACCAAAAAAAAGAGAGAGAGAGAGAGAGAAAAGATCAATGAAACCAAAAGCTTTTTTTTTGAAAAGATAAATAAAATTGGTAAGTCTTTAGCCACCCTCATTAAGTAAAAAAAGAGAGAACCCAAATGAATGGAATAATAAATGACAAAGGAAAAATTACAACCAATATCAGGGAAACACAAACAATAATAACAGAATACTATGAATACTCATATGCCAATAAATTGGACAACCAAGAAGGAACAGATAGACTCCTAGAAACATACAATCTTCCAACACTGAATCAGGAAGAAATAGACAATCTGAAAAAACTGATCACTAACAGTGAAATTGAATTAGTAATCAAAAAACTCCCAGCAAACAATGTTCAAGACTGGGCAGCTCCAGAGGGAACTTCCATCAAACTTTTAAAGAGGAGCTAATATTGAAGAGTAGGGAACTATTCCAAACTATTCCAAAATATTGAAGAGTAGGGAACACTCCTAAATTCATTCTACAAGGCCACCATTATTACCCTGATACCAAAAGCAGACAAAGGGATCACAAAATAAGAAAATTACAGGCCAATATCTCTGATAAATATAGATGCAAAAATCCTTAACAGAATATTAGCATACCTAATTCAACATTATATAAAAAGGATCATATACCATGATCAACTGGGACTTTTTCCAGGGATGCAAGGATGGTTCAATATCCAGAAGTCAATCAATGTGATACACCACATTAACAAAAGGAAGGAAAAAAATCACACAATCATCTCAATAGATGCCGAGAAAGCATTTGACAAAATCCAACATCCATTCATAATAAAAACTATCATCAAAGTGGGTAGAGAGGGAACACACCTCAATAAAAAAAAAGGCCATTTATGACAAACCCACAGCTAACATCATACTCAGTGGTGAAAAGCTGAAATCTTTTCTCTAAAATCGGGAACAAGGCAAGGATGCCCACACCTGCCACTTCTATTTAACAAAGTATTGGAAGTCCTAGCCACAGCAATCAGACAACAAAAAGAAACAAAAGGCATCCAAATTGGAAGGGAAGAAGTAAAACAGTCACTATTTGCTGATGACATGATACTACCTACAGAACACCCTAAAGTTTCCATCAAAAAACTATTAGGGGCTTCCCTGGTGGTGCAGTGGTTAAGAATCTGCCTGCCAATGCAGGGGACACGGGTTCGAGCCCTGGTCTGGGAGGATCCCACATGCCGCGGAGCAACCAAGCCCGTGCGCCACAACTACTGAGCCTGTGCTCTAGAGCCCGTGAGCCACAACTACGGAAGCCCACACGCCTAGAGCCCGTGCTCCACAACAAGAGAAGCCACCGCAATGAGAAGCCCGTGCACCACAACGAAGAGTAGCCCCCGCTCGCCACAACTAGAGAAAGCCCGCTCATAGCAACAAAGACCCAACGCAGCCAAAAATAAATAAATAAATAAATTTATTTAAAAAAAAACTATTAGAACTAATAAATGAATTTGGTAAAATTGCAGGATACAAGATTAATATATAGAAATCTGTTGCTTTTCTATACACTAATAATGAACTACAGGAAGAGAAAGCAAGAAAACAATTTTGTTTAAAATTGCATCAGAAAGAATAAAATACCTAAAAATATACTTAACCAAGGAGGTGAAACACCTATACTCTGACAACTATAAAACACTGATGAAGGAAATTGAAGATGATACAAAGAAATAGAAAGATATCCTGTGTTCATGGATTGGAAGAAATAATATTGTTAAAATGTCCATACTACCCAAAAGAATCTACAGATTTAGTGCCATTCTTATCAAAATACCCATGATATTTTTCACAGAATTAGAACAAGCAAACCTTCAGGATTTTAAGGTATATAGAACCACAAAAGACCCCAAATAGCCAGAGTAATCTTGATAAAAAAGAAATAAGCTGGAGATATCACGCTCCCTGACTTCAGACTATACTACAAAGCTACAGTAATCAAAACTGCCTAGTATTGGCACAAAAACAGACACAGAGATCAATGCAACAGAACAGAGTGCCCAGAAATAAACCCAAACACCTATGGTCAATTAACCTACGACAAAGGAGGCAAGAATACCCAACCGGGAAAAGACAGTCTCTTCAATAAGTGGTGCTGGGAAAACTGGACAGCTACATGTAAAAGAATGAAATTAGAACATTTTCTCACACTATATACAAAAATAAACTCAAAATGGATTAAAGACCTCTATGTAAGACTGGAAACCATAAAACTCCTAGAAGAAAAAAGAGGCAGAACACTCTTTGACGTAAATAGTAGCAATATTTTTTGGAACTGTTTCCTAAGGCAAAAGAAACAAGAGCAAAAATAAACAAATGGGACTTAATTAAGCTTAAAAGCTTTTACATAGCAAAGGAAACCATCGACAATTATGAAAAGACAACCTACTGAATGGGAGAAAATATTTGCAAATGATACAACTGATAATATCCAAAATATATGAACAGCTCATACAATTGAATATCAAAAAAAAAAACCTACAACGTTGGTAGAACAATGTTTCTACCAAACATTTAAAGAAGAGTTAACAGCTCTTCTTCTCAAACTATTCCAAAAAACTTCAAAGGAAGTAACACTTCCAAACTTATTTTTGAGGCCAGCATCACCCTGATACCTAATTCAGACAAAGATACCACCAAAAAAGAAATTACAGGCCAGTATCTCTGATGAATACAGACGCAAAAATCCTCAACAAAATATTGGCAAACTGAATCCAACAATACATTAAAAGGATCATACACCATGATCAACTGGGATTTATTCCAGGAAGCAAGGATGGTTTAACATTCACAAATCAATCTATGTGATACACCACATTAACAAATTGAAGAACAAAAATCATTTTATCATCTCAATAGTGCAGAAAAAGCTTTTGACAAAATTCAACATCCATTTATGGTTAAAAACTCTCAATAAAGTGGGCACTGAGGGAACATACATCAACATAATAAAGGTCATGAACGACAAACCCACAGCTAACATCATACTCAACAGTGAAAAGCTGAAAGCTTTTCCTCTAAGATCAGGAACAAGAAAAGGTTGTCCACTCTTGTCACTTTTATTCAACATAGTATTGGAAGTCCTAGCTACAGCAATTAGACAAGAAAAAGAAACAAAGGAATCCAAATTAGAAAGGAAGAAGTTACTGTTTGCAGATGGTATGATACTATACATAGAAAATTCTAAAGATGTCACCAAAAAACCCTATTAGAACTAATAAATGAATTGAGTAAAGTTGCAGGATACAAAATTAATATACAGAAATCTGTTGCACTTCTATACACTAACAATGAACTAATAAAAATATAAATTTAGAAAAAATCCCATTTACAATTGCATCAAAAAGAATAAAATACTAACAAACTAGGAATAAATCTCAGAAATTAAAAGACCTATACTCAGAAAAGTATAAGACTGATGAAAGAAACTGAAGATGACACAAAAAAATGGAAAGATATACCGTGGTCAAGGCCTGGAAGAATTAATATTGTTTAAATCACCATACTACACAAGGCAATCTGCAGATTCAATGCAATCCCTATTAAAATACCAATGGCATTTTCCACAGAACTACAACAAGTAATCCTAAAATTTGTATAGGAACACAAAAGACCTCAAATAGCCTAAACAATCTTGAGAAAGACGAACAAAGCTAGAGGTATCAAGGCCCCTGATTTCAAACTATACTACAAAGCTACAATAATCAAAACAGTATGGTACTGGCACAAAAACAGAAACATAGATCAATAAAGAGCCCAGAAATGAATCCACACTTATACGGTCAATTAATCTACAAGAAAGGAGGCAAGAATATACAATGGGGAGAAGACAGCCTCTTCAATAAGTGGTTTTGGGAAAACCCGGACAGCTACACTCAAAGGAATAGAACTGGACTACTTTCTTACACTATATAGAGAGATAAACTCAAAATGGATTAAAGACTTAAATGTAAGACCTGAAACCATAAAACTTCTAGAAGAAAACATAGCAGTATGCTCTTTGATTTTGGTCTTAGCAAAAAAAATTTTTTTGATATGTCTCCTCAGGCAAGGGAAACAAAAGCAAAAATAAACAAATGGGACCTAATCAAATTAAAAATCTTCTGCACAAAAAAACCAAAAAGGACACCTACGGAATAGGAGAAGATATTTGCAAATGATATATCAGATAAGAGGTTAATATCCAAAATATACAAAGAACTCATACAACTCAACATCAAAAAATAAACAACCCAATTAAGAAATGGGCAGAGGACCTGAATAGACATTTTTCCAAAGAAAACATACAGATGGCCAACAGGCACATGAAAGGATGCTCAACATCCCTCATCATCAGGCAAATGCAAATCAAAACCATAATGAGATATCACCTCACACCTGGCTATTATCAAAATGACAAAAAAAACCCAAATAAGTGTTGGTGATGATGTGGAGAAAAGGGAACCATCATGCACTGCTGGTGGGAATGTAAATTGCTGCAGCCACTGTGGAAAACAGTATGGAGTTTCCTCAAAAAATTAAAAAGAGAACTGCCATATGACCCAGCAATTCTCTCCTAGATATTTATCCAAAGAAAATGCAAACACTAATTGGAAAAGATACATGCAGTCTATGTTCATTGCAGCACTATTTACAATAACCAAGATATGGACGCAACCTAAGAGTCCACAGATAGACAAACTGATAAAGAAGATGTGGTTTATATACACACAATAGAGTATTACTCAGCTGTAAAAAACCTTGCCATTTGCAGTGACATGGTTGTACCTAGAGGGTACTATGCTAAGTGAAATAAGTCAGACAGAGAAAGACAAATACTGTATGATTTCACTTATATGTGGAATCTAAAAAACAAAACAGATGAACAAACATAACAAAACAGAGTCATAGACACAGAGAACAAACAGGTGCTTGCTAGAGGGGAGGGGGTGGGGGGAAGAGAGAAATAGTTGAGGGAGATAAAGAGGTACAAGCTTTCAGTTACAAAATAAATAAGTCACAGGGATGAAATGTACAGTGTAGAGATTATAATCAATAATTATGTAATAGCCTGTTATGGTGACAGATGGTAACTAGACTTATTTTGGTGGTCATTTTGAAACGTACAGAAGTAGCAAATCACTATGGTGTGCACCTGGAACTAACATAGTGTCATAGGCCGATTGTACTTCAAAAATGAACAGACTCACAAAACAAGAGATGAGATCCGTGGTTACCAGAGGCGGGTGTGGGGAGCAGAAGTGTGAATGGGATGAAGGCAGTTAAAAGGTATAAAACCTCAGTTATAAGTAAGTACTAGGATGTAACATACAACATGATAAATATGATTAACGCTGCTGTGTGTTATAGATGAAAGCTGTTAAGACAGTAAACAAGAAGAGTTCTCGTCACAAGGAAAAACTTTTTTCCATTTCTTTAATTTTGTATCTGTATGAGATGACGGATGTTCACTAAAGTCATTGTGGTCATCATTTCATGATGCATGTGAGTCCAATCATTATGCTGTACACCTGAAACTTATACAGTGCTGTGTGTCAATTATATCTCAATGAAACTGGAAGAAGAAAAAGATTCTGTAAGACTTCCAAAATGTAAACAGTAAACATAATAAATAACTTACCCTTATTATATTTTTAAAAATAAGTAGACAATGGTCATAAAACTACCCAAATGTGATTAAAGATATGTAATTTCAGCAAACTTTAAACAAGAAAAATTCAAAGAAAACCATCCCTAGGCAGATCATAATTAAACTAACGATAAAGATAAAAGATACATTATACATTGGGAAACAATGATTTGAATGACCATAGATTTCTCATCAGCAATAACAGATATCAAAAGACCATGGAAAATATTTTTAAGAGCTGCAAGGAAAAAAAGACAAAAAAACCCTGTTCTATATCCAGAAATAATATCCTTCAGGAATAAAGGTAAAATGAATTAATTCTCAAAGTACAATTGAGAGAATTATTTCCCAGCCAATCTGCTCTGGGAGGAATGCTGAAGTATTTCATGCTAAAGGGAAATGATCCAGAGGGAAACATGGTACCTCAGGAATTAAAGGAGAGCAGAGAAATGGTAAATAGCTGGGTGCCTAGGAAAGACTACCTTTATCTCTTCTTAGATTTTCATTAAAATACACAGAACTGTTTAAAGGAAAATGTGTAACACAGACTAGTGAGAGTTTCACTATGTGTAATACATGTGAGGGCAATGGTGCTGTAACAAACCCATATGGTGTTGAGGTTTTGAGAATTTACATGAAGTAGGTACTATGCTAATTCTAACATAGATGTTAGATTTGTGATTGTGAAAAGTTAAATATATATATTGTAATCCCCAGGGCTACAACAAATAAAAATGTTCAAAGACCTGTGTGCCAAAATGCCACTTGATAATAGAATATTAATATTATTCAAATAATTCAAAAGAAAGCAGGAGGAGGGAAGAAGAATAAAAAACAGAGGAGACAAATAGAAAACACTTAAGAAACTGATAGATCTCAATCCAACTGTATCCATAAGTATATAAAATGTTAATAATCTAAAGAATCCAAATACATGCAATGATGGAGAATGATTTTTGAAAGTCCATATTATATGTATTCTAAAATAGGAACAGTTTATTTTATTATTTTATTTAAAGATTTTTTTTTTGATGTGGACCAATTTTAAAGTCTTTATTGAATTTGTTACAATACTGCTTATGTTTTATGTCCTGGTTTTTTTTCTGCGAGGCATGTGGGATCTCAGCTCCCCGACCAGAGATGGAACCTGCACCCCCTACACTGGAAGGCGAAGTCCCAACCACTGGACTGCCAGGGAAGTCCCAGAACACTTTACATACAGAGTGCGAGAGATGCCATGTAAAGAATGAGCACAAGAAGTCTCTTTTTAATGTCAGGTAATATAGACATAGAGTCAAAGCATTTACTTTTTTTTTTTTTTTTTTTTTTGTACATGGATGACCACAACAAAAGCAACAATGATTGCAATGACCAAACATGAAAAGCATTTACTTTTTAAATATTGGGATACAATACATAAAAAAAAAATTTAACATCTTCACCATTTTAAAATGCACAGTATAGAGGCATTAAGTACATTCACACTGTTGTGCAACCATAAGCACCATGCAGCTCCAGAACTCTTTGCACTTTAAATAATTGAAGCTCTGTCCCCATTAAACACAACTCCCCAATCCTCTCCTCCAGCCCCTGGCACCCACCACCTACTTTCTGTCTCTATGAATCTCACTACATTAGGACCTCATATAAGTGGAATCATTCAGTATTTGTCATTTTGTGACTGGCTTATTTCACTGAGCACACTGTCCTCAAGGCTTATCCTCATGATTCAGAATTCCCTTCTGACTCTCAGAGGCCCCTTCTCATTTTCCCTCTTTGCCAGAACAGCATGGTTTCTGTTATTACTTCACGAGAGAAAAGAAACGGGAAACCCACCCTCATGCAGGATGCATCTCCAATGGGCTCCCTCCATAACTGGCCTGCTTTTGTTTACTTTTCAGAGCCCTCAGAGAGCTGTCTTTTATATTTTGCCCAAAGACTTTATCTGTAATTGGCAAGAGCAATGGGTTTTACCATAGCAGAATTGAAACTTTTCCATTGTATTTTCATTTCAATTTTTTAATTTTTCATTTTACTTCTAGAATTTTCATATGGATCTGATAGTGAGGAAAGTCTTCCTTCTTGTTAGTTTGGACTTCAAATTAACAAATGTGTGTGATAAAGAATATACGTTCTCTAGTTGTTAGTCCTCAAGAGCAAGAAAGAAGCAAATAACAATCCATTCATAAAATATTCTCCAGAGTAAGATCAGCTATATATGAGTGAAAAATCTAAATTTTCAATACATTGAAAAATCAAATTTCTGTTGAAATTAAAGAGGAAAGAACTCCAAAAGTCCAGATCCTGTAATTAAGATAAGCATGAAAAACATTAAAGAAATAAATATGGGAATTAAAACATGAGCAAAGATCTAAAGACGTTAAAAATAAACCAGATATATATGTATGAGGGCAAGGTTTCCATTTCTTTTCTCTCATGGATTTTTTTCACCCATGAATTGGCCTGGCAGTAGTAACAGAAACCATATCCATCCGGCCGGAGGATACAGAAGAGGTGCCTTTGAGGGCCAGAGAGTGTGGGAAGGAATTCCAGAGGAAAAAACCTGCAAAGGGGTCCTAATCCATCTATGTCCCTGCAGGTGTCTCAGCCTAACCTCTGAACACATATGGCTCACACCCGAAGCAACAGAGCTGTTTGATCCAACACACAGAAGCTGAACTAGACACACAGGTTGAACCAAACCAGGCTGATTGCCTTCTACAGCAAAACAAAACCTCAAGAGGTAGGGAACAGGACTGAGAACATAACATTCAAAAAGTTTAAATATAATTAAAAATAATTAATATACAAAGAATCAGGAAAATGTGACCAATTTTAAGGGATAAACATCATCAACAGATGCCAAACCTATACCATACAGATGTTGAAAATATTAGACATCTGTTATCAGGTCAGACTTCAAAAATGGATTTAATGAAAAGCACAAAATCACAGAAAGAAGTCCAATTCACTATTTCAGCACAAGATTTTTGGTAGAGGGAGAAAGACTTCATTTTGTGAATTAGGGCTCAAATCCAATGCTCTTTCTCTCTATACCTAATGAAATATTACTGAATTACCATGTAGGTGGGAGATTCTACAATGCACTTATGACCCACATCTCAACAACTCTGTATCATGATGCATTTTATAATCATTGAAATGACATAGTTTAATAGGGAAGTTTTTAAAAAAGTCTTAGTGGTACATAAAATAGTGTTACATTTTATAATTTGTAGCAATTCTGATTTGATAATATGTGGTGCATGACCCTCATAAAAATGTCTTTCTTAATTTGTTGTTTAAAAGAAAAGTAAGATATTAAGAAAATAGTAACTGTTAGTTATATCCTATTATATTGCTATTCCATTCGAATGTATGGAATTTTTACTCTGCTACCTGAATTATTTAATTTAACATGGAAAAATTTACAAACTTATACTGAAGACTTATGGTCTTATAAGTTTTTATCTTTAGTTTGGTATCAAATAATATCAATTTTGAATATGTTTATATGAGTTTCACATTTTCCAAATTAATAAAACAATTAGGTTTGCATTCAAGAGAAATTTAGTGATGTACAAAGAGGTTTCATTTCCAGATGATTTTCCCAGATTGGTTTTCCACCTACATGGGTCTCACGTATTTTTTATTCACATGTATGAGTTCTTGCATGGTAAGGAACTTAGGAACTTTCACACATTCTGATGAATTCATTACATTAGTAAGAGCAGTGTAAATTGGTGCAGCCACTATGGAAAACAGTATGGAGGTTCCTCAAAAAATTAAAAATAGAACTACCATATGATCCAGCAATTCCACTTCTGGGTATTCGTCCAAAGAAAACAAAAATACTAATTTGAAAAGACATCTGTACCCTTATGTCCACTGCAGCATTATTTACAATAGCCAAGATAGGGAAAAAACCTGTATCCATCGATGGATGAATGGATTTTTAAAATGTGATATATATATATATGAAATATATATAAAACGAAATACTATTCAGCCATAAAAAGGAATGAAGTCTTGTCATTTGTGACATGGATGGACCTTGACAGCATTATGCTAAGTGAAATAAGACAGAGAAGGACTATACAAATACTATATGATCTTGGGCTTCCCTGGTGGCGCAGTGGTTGAGAATCCGCCTGCCAATGCAGGAGACACAGGTTCGAGCCCTGTTCCGGGAAGATCCCACATGTCGTGGAGCAACTAAGTCCGTGTGCCACAACTACTGAGCCTGCGCTCTAGAGCCCGCAAGCCACAACTACTGAGCCTGTGTGCCACAACTACTGAAGCCCGTGCACCTAGAGCCCGTGCTCTGCAACAAGAGAAGCCACCGCAATGAGAAGCTCAAGCACCACAATGAAGAGTAGCCCCCACTCGCCTCAACTAGAGAAAGCCCGCGCGCAGCAACGAAGACCCAACACAGCCAAAAATAAAAACAGATAAATAAATTTTAAAATAAATAAATAAATAAATAGCTCTATTTATACTCCCTTTACTCCACCTGTGGGTATCTTTGAAAATCAAGAGCCAGCAATCAGGGTAAAAATCTACAGTCCAGCAGCCACTGAAGGGGAAGGACTGGGCTGGAACACATTCAAAGCCCCATTCCAAGAGAACTGTTATTATTTCACCTGTCTGGAAGTTCCTGAGATAACCCCACTCAAAGGCCTTCTCTTATTTTACCTTACTCAGAATCACCCACTGTGAAAAGCATTTTCTCCAGGTGCATCTGTCAAAAAAAATCAGCAGCAATTGAGCTAGCTGAGGTGGTGATAACAGGGTAAAAAACAAGCTAACCAAAAACTTTTAAAAAGTAAAATCTGGAGAATGAGCTGTCCCTAGGGGGCTTTGAATTCCCGGGGGATATAAGAGGCCACAAGCACACACACGGTCGTGAGCGTACTCAGGGCTGTAGGTATGCTAGAAAAGACATTTTGCACAAGCAGGAAGCAAAGACTAAGAGTTATAAACTGCCTCACCACGTTGAAGGCATGTCCCAACACACAGAGCGCGTCTAAACTACAAGACTTATTAGCTCCGTGTTTTTAAGCAAATCTCTCTCCAGTTACGAGCTGACCAATATGCTAACACAGCAGAGATTTCAGTGGCCACACATGAGAAAAAAAATGCAGATTTTACAAAATTACGCGAATCCCACAGCTCCAAGATCAACAATGTTAACACCCTGGGCAGGGTGTTATCTCATTCTCCTTAATCAGAAAAATATCACGTGTCACCTTCATGTCCTCCACCCACATTCTCCCATCAACTCACCCAACTGGCTTCTGCTCCCAACACCTGAAGGACACTGGTTCCATCGAGAGCATCCGTAACCTCGTTGGTGCCAAATCTAATGGTCTCCTCTGGATCTCCCTCTGCTCGCTCCCAGTGGTCCTTGGCTTGAGGTGGCCCCACCTGTCTTTCTGAAATCATCTCTTCTCTGAAATCCATGTCATTACGCTCACCTGGTGTGCCATCTACTGACCGAATGTCCGTTCTCTGTCTCTTTCAGAGACTTCTCTGTCTCTAAGTGTCCTGTGCTCCAGGACTCAGGGCGAGGCTCCCCAAGCTTCTCTAATTGGTCACCCTGTCTCATGTATTACAGTTGACCCTTGAACAATGCAGGGGGTTAGGGGTACCGACCATCCACATAGTCGAAAATCCACATGTAATTTAATAGTCGGCCCTCCCTATAAGTGGTTCCTCCCTATTCGACATTCAGCCTCTGGGGATTCAACCAACCAGGGATCATGCAGTACTAAAGAATTTACTATGAAAACAATCCAAGTAGAAGTAGACCCATATGGTTCAAACCTGTGTTGTTCTAGGGTCAACTGTAAATATTATCCAATGCCCGTGACTTCCTGCCGCCCCGCTGACCTGCAGTCCTCGCCACACGGATATCTAATAGTATCTCAAACTTCACAGCGCAAACACAGAACTCTCCAACCCCAGGAAAAACCAATAATATTTTTCCTGCCCCGAGTCTCCTCCCCTCTCTGTCCAGTATCAGGTGGCATGAACCACCTGTGTTGCCCAAACCAAAAACTCAGGAATCAACTTTAGTTTCTCTTATCCCTTATTGGTCACATCCATCTCTCAGCAAACCCTGCCTAATCTAAAGCCAAAATAATCTATATCCCAGATCCAACCACTCTTACTCTGCTCTCAGCTAGTCATGCCGTCACAGAACACAATATATATTCTATTGATACCCAGGACTATTCTGGCGAGATCTGCTGGATGCTCACAAATCGCCCCCACCGCCCAGATTTCATTCCCAGTCTCTCTTGCTATTACTTTAGACCATATGACTGAGTTCAGGCTGCTGGTATCTGGGGAAGGAAGTAGCATCAACTGCCTCCAGCCTGGCCCCTAAAATGTCCCCCTCAATCTTCCTTCCACAGGACAATTTCTCTTTGGAGAAAAACCACCTAAAAAAGGATGACATGTTTCCTCATGAGCTGGCAGCAGAGGCTACGTCAGGACCACTTCTGAATTTCGGATGAAATTCCATTTTGTGGTCCCTCCTAAGATAGGGAGGGGCCTGCATGTTCACACATTTGAAATGAAAGAAATTTTGCTGAGAAAGCAGCGCAAGTAATATCTGATTTTTACCTAATACTAGCGTGGGTGGAAGATAAATGGGGTCGGGGGATGGGGGGGAATCCTTCTGATTGAACTCTGTTTCCTGGCTTATGAAAAACAGAGCCAGACAAAGAGAAGGGAATGTCCCCAACCTTGGCCCAAGTTCGCTAAATCATCCTGGCAACGGAAGTTGCGGGAAGAGGCTGTGAGTTCGGACTTTGGGCCAGGTTCTGAGTACAATTACATGGCCCGCTCTCCGAGGGCTTGGTGATGCTACTGAAACAGTGCGGGCAGGTAAGCTGTATAATACTCCCATCTCTGTTTATCTCTGGAAAATTAATTAGATACATAAAATTCATTGACAGCTGTGCTAAAAATATATAAGCTGCTAATAAAACAAGTTTTAAGTGGCTTCCTAAAAGGTCCAACAACCAAGCCAGTTTCCAGGAAGCCCATGCTTAACGGCCACTAGAGAAAGCCTTGAGTACAGTTCTGGCGCCATCTCGTGTCAGTATTGAGCTCAGCACTTCTAAACAAGAAAAAACAAACAAACAAACAAACAACCCAGAGCAAAGGGATGTAGCGAAGCGTTCCTGAAAATCTGGGGAGGGAAAGGAGGTGCCACCGGAGAGGTAGGCTGTGGGAGCCCTGAGGGAGGCCTTTATCCCATAGCACTGAAGGGCTCTTAGCACCTAAGTGACATGATCAGGTGTGTGTTTTAGAACAATTCAGCTGTAGGAATACAGGCTGGGACTGCGAGAAGGGATCAGATGCCTATGGGGACAGCGTATCCAAGACTATGCTTCTGCCTGAATTTGGGGGCCAGACCACAGGAATAGTTGCCTCCTACCAGGATACAAGCAGGGATTACTGACTTGTTTGTTCGCGTCTGTGTCCCCACTGCTTAGAACAGTGCCTGGTACATAAGAGTTTTTATTAAAAACTAAAAGGGGTGGTATTTTACTATATAAAAGAACACAGGATAATACTGTCAAAATCCTGATCCCCTACCCCAACCATCCCCAAAACTCCTTTCTGAAAATTCCGAAGTTAGCTCCGGGCTGCACACCAGCCTGAGAGGCAGGGGTGTCTCCCCACCTTGCAGGCGAAAACTGAGGCTCGGCGCGGTTGCCCACATCTGGGACTCTTTCACCGCCCAGACCCCAGGGACAGCCTCCTGCTTCACGTCAAAACGCCGGCCTTTAGGCGCAGCCCAGGCTCAGCTGGTGTCGGCTATGTCCCACTCCCCGCTCCGGACCGGGGACAGTACCCACCGCACGACGAGGCGAGGACACGCTCTCCGAACAACGTGACGAAGAATTTCAGCCCCAGAGAAACAGAGTCTTTTAAGCGACATCCCCCAGAACCCTTCCCAGGTTAACTGGACCCGAGGGACCCCACCGAGAGAGGTGACAGCCAGTCCCACCAGAAAATGCGAAAGGTCTACACCATCCCGTGAGTCGGAGAGAGGCTGAGCCCCCAGCGGCTTCCGCCCCCCTCCACGGCTTCAGCTGTGCAAACGGGGAAACTGAGGCCCTCACAGGAAAAGGCTCCTCTGACGTTACCTCGCGGGCTTGGCGAACGAAGTGCCCTGCTTTCCCTGTTTAGCCTGAAAAGACGGGGTCTAAATGCGAAGGACCACAGGACTTCCACAGCAGCCTCACCTCTACCAACTCCCGCCGCCTCCGCTAGGCGGGACCCTCTCAGCCTCCTGGCGGTCACCAGCTCTGCTCCGCGGGATGAACTCGGCCCCGCTCGGCCCCGCTCGGCTCCGCTCGCCTCCGCTCGGCTCCACTCAGCCCCGCTCGGCCCCGCTCGCCTCCGCTCGGCTCCACTCGGCCCCGCTCGGCTCTGCCCGACAGGCTCTGTCCACGGGCTCGGTCCCGCTCGGCTCCACTCGGCCCCGCTCGGCTCCGCCCGACAGGCTCCGTCCACCTGCTCGGCTCAACTCGGCCCACCTGCTCGGCCCACTTGCTCTGCTGCTCTCCAACCGTAGAACAAATTGGATTTGCACGCTTGCCGCGCTGGGCCTTACGGTCGTGGCTGGGTCCGGCTCGGCCTTCTTCGGCCCCCCTCGGGTTGTGTCCCGCGCAGCCGCCTCCACCCGCAGCCTCGCCCCCTAATCCAGTCACCGGAGAAGCCCCCCGGCACCTTCCCACCAGTCACCGACCCGGCCGCTCTGGGGGAGCCCGTCGCACACGACCCGCAGGGTTCCTCCGGGTTTCCATCGTCGGTGAGGCCGCGCGGGCTGAGGGGCGGCCCTGGGTTCTGGACCATCGCGGACTCGACCCACATCGTAACTGGATGACCCTGGGGCCTCTGAATCTCCGTCTCTCCTTATGCAAAATGAAGCTGCTGATAACCCCGCGCTCCCGGGGCTCGTGGCAGGGCTCGTGGCGGGGCTGGGGAGCAGTGAGTGCGTGTTGCGCGCTGTCGGTGTGCCAGGCCGAGGGTGGACGCAGGGGAGAGCCTGGGACAGGAGAGCGAGAGGCCTGGGACAGGAGAGCGAGAGGCCTGGCCCTGAATGTGGAGACGCGCACGGAGACCTGGCCCTCTCTGCCTGTCCATAGCTGTGTGGCTTCGAGCACGTTGCTCAGACGCACTGAGCCCAGTTTCCTCTCAGTAAAGGCCTAACTCCTGGGCAAGCAAGAACTATCTGTGCGCGCCCTGCCTCCAACCCCAGACATCGCAGAATGAGGCTGCACAGGTGTCAATGCCATTCGTCGTCCTTCAGAAGGTTGGGTTGAGGGAAGGATAGCCTCTTACAATGACTTCACTGTGACTGAGGTTCACCCACAAACCTTTAATAGCCTGGAACTCAATGTTGGGGAGACAGGGCAACAGTTGGGTACTTGAATTGCAAGCTGCAGAAACTGACCTTAGGAATTTAAATGAAAACAATTGTTGAAAGGATAGTGAAGATAGTGAAGGAATTAAGGGAGGCCTGAAGACAAGCGTCAACAACGCAGCAGCCGGGCTGCCCCAGGTGGTCTCAGTACCCAAAACCTCTGAACAGTCACCCCTGGACACAGGGCTGCCACTCCTCAGACTATGTGTCCAGAGAGTGGATCTGATTAATGTGGTGTCAGGAAATTCTTCACACTGGAGTAGCTTTTGAAGGATAATAGAAATTTGCCAAAGGGAGAGGGAAGGCCTTCCAGGTAGGAGAAGCAGGTCCAGGGCATGTCCATGAGAGGGCAGGGATCTTGGGGCCATCGCAAAATTCTGCTTGCCACACTATGCCAGATGCTTTCCTGGCCCTCTTGTTCAGTGCTCACAAAACCCTACAAAAATAGGTGCTATTAATTTGGGGGAAAATGATTTTATTTTCTTTATAAAATTGCTAAATGCTTTCAAGCTTTACAGCAAAATGCTGCAAAAATGGGGGGTGGGGAATCACTGCGAATATTAGTACCCCAAATATCCAGTATTAATATTAGCAACATCATTCCAGATATCTTTCTAGGCATGTATATGACAGAAGGCAAGGAGGAGAGAAGAAAGGAGGAAGGTTGTGTGGAAGGAAGGGAGGGAGAGTAAAAGGAAGCAAGGAAAAGAAAGAATTCTATAAAGTGGGATCACACTCTATTTGCTAAATTTTAAAATATATGGAGCTTATTTATACTTGAATTTAACAAAATAAAAAGAATTTAAATGAAATAAAAGCAGTTGCTAATTTTACTTATTGTTTGTTACCATGACAGATGTTATTTCCTACAAGACTCCCCCAAGATTATGAAGAACATTAAGAGGTTGGGGGTCATTTATTTTCTTAAATTACATGTTTCGCTCTTGGCTCAATTTTTCCCTACTGTGGAGGATGAGAAAAGTAAGTCCCTCACACTCTCTTCCGTGCCCACGCCCAAAATTCTGCCGTTGGGCTATTGTTTTCATAATGCCAAGGTCTTCAATATCTACATTTACTCTGCCACCTCCCTTCCCTGGGATGTTTAGTCCTAGTTCTGGGTTTATTTGGAAGCATTACTCACCTCTAGCCCTGTTACCTTGGCTTTTCCCTCTCTGAGTTCCATGTTTAGATTTATCTCTTGGTGGCCATAGCCTCAATTGACAAATGTGAGCATCGCGATTTGTTCAAAGACACTTTGCCCGTGGCAGATGAGTGCAGGAGTCAATCCAGTGCAGGATTCAAGAGTCTGAGCTAGATTTTCCTGACTCCAGAGACTGCTCAGGAGATGGGAGCTTTTGGTATGAGGTTGGCCTCTGGGGAATGAGACAGTCACTCTCTCTTCCTGAACCTTCTGGGAGGCCAGAGGAGTCTGGACAGGACACAGGGCTGACTCTGCCCAAGGGGTCAGATTTGGGGCAGGGCAGGTTTCCTAACCCAGCCCCAGGGGTCTGAGGAGGGAATTAGTGACACCGGCTGCTGATCTTGTCCTACATTTATCTGGAGGCTGAGGACTGTGGACGGAAAGTAGGACAATGAGGAAGTTCAAAGCATCTATTTTCCTTCCACTAGAAACAAAAATTCCCAACCAGGGGTCTAAACAATGACAAGTTTCTTTCACTTGGGGGGGAAAAAAAATAAAGCCCAGAGGTGGGCGGTCTGGGCTGCTGTGGCAGCTCGGCCATGTCCCCAGATCCTTCTTGTTTTCCATTCTGCCCTCCTTCTCAAGATGGTGGCCAGAGGTCGGGGAGGAAGAGGGAACCCCAGGGACTAGGAGCCCAGAGACTTGCACCTGAGTCTCATTGGCCAGAGCAGAGGCCTGCAGAGGATGCTGGGAAATGTAGGTTTTTAGGTCAAAAGACAGAAGCTTCATCTTCATGATAACTGATATTTCATCATCACTTTTTAATACACAGTAACGACAACAGCTGCATTTATTCACTCACAGATGTTTGTTTGAAGTGCCAGCCGTGGGTCAGGCACAGAGCCAGCTGTTGGGTGTATAGTGGTGACTAGACAAGGGTCTGTCCTCCCACGGGTCACTAGGGTGCTATGTGCCAAGCACCTGATAGTGATTCCTCCCTTTAATTCTCCTAACAGCGCTGGGAAGTAAGCACTATTTTTCCCATCTTAGGGACAAGTAAACGGAGTCTCTGAAAGGCTAATGATCTATTCAAGGCTCCGTAATTACATAACAGAGTCAGAATTCAAACCCATGTTGGTTTACTTTAAAACTTCGGCGCTTTACAATTTTTCCATTCCTTGCTATGCCCAGTGCCTGGGACCTGCCCCTCAGAAATGCTGACTTAATTGGTTGGAGCGGTAGAGCCTGGGCATCAGTGTACTTGTATTACCTTATTTAGCCCTCACAGCAACTGGAGATGGTATTTTTCTCTCTGTTTAAAATTGGGGAAACTAAGATCCAGAGAGGTAGACTCACTTGCCCAAAGTCACACAGCAAGTTCACGGTGGAAGTGGGATGTGTGTCCACATCTCTTTACCTTCTCCAAAGAGCTGTCCTTGGCTCCAGAAGAAGATCGCTTCCATAAAGTTGGGGGTACACTGGCCAACCCCTCTGCCCCAGCCAACCCAGAAACCTCCCCGGGAATGTGTGTGCCCGAGGGGCAGGGCACCACGTGGCAGCCGGGTGATAAAGGGCCAGGCCAGGCCAGGATGTGCAGCGGAAGCCCAGCCCGCTGAAGGCAGAGGTGTGGCTGGGCCCAGGTCGGGGCCGGACGTGGGGATGCACTTTTTCCCCAGCACAACAAGCTGTGGGTTTCCTCCTCCCCAGCTGAGCCCTGCCTGATATGTCAGGCCCAGAATGGGTCCCTAAGCGAGGGGCTGGAGGGCTGGCAGGCGGGCAGGGGCCCAGGGCCAGTCCCCGGAGGAAGTCACATGGTGGGGGTCACAGGCCTGACCCAGGAACGGTGGAGGGAGGGAGATATTTCAGGCCTGAGAGGAAGGGCCCAGCCCACGAGATGAATCACCAGGGACAGATTATCCTGAGGAAGACCTTGGGGGTGGAATTGTGATAAGCACCCTCCTCCCAAGGTGACCAGAGCCCACGTCAGCCGCCAGTGATCAGTGAGGCCACTTGTGGCTTGAGCACTCAGCTGTGTCTAAGAATAGTTCCAGGTGCTTTCCAGAAGAGGCTTCTCGGTGACCTTATGCCATGAGGATGAACACCTCCACTTTCGAGATGAGGGAAAAAAAAAAAAAACAGAGACTTGGGGATAAGTCACTCGTTCAAGGTCACATGGGCAGAGATGGGATCTGAAGTGGGAGTCTGCCTATCTGTTGCCGCCAGCTCCCCCCGAAGCAGGGAGCTCCTGCCCTCCAGTTCCCGCCGCTCCCGGCCTGGATGTGAAGTCTCACAAATAAAACCACAGGCTCTAGACTCCTCATGGCAAACCAGGCCTCGAGTCTTATGCTTGCTTCTAGAAGAGGCACTAGACTTGTCCAAAGCCCTTGACGTCCAAATGGGAAGGGTGGAGTCCAGAGGGGGCAAAGGGGATTCTGATGCCACTGAACCCCAAGCTCCCCATTCCCCCACCCACACTATAGTTAGTTAGTGTAAAATGGCCTTGTAATGACTCTAACCCCAAGTTCAGTGGAAAATCCCATGTGATGGCCCATCTACGGGCTCACAAACCATGACGGTCCTTGGAAACCAACAGGGACAGTGTTTCTCGAATTTGAGAAAGCTGTCTGTGTGCTCCTCCCCTGCACCAAATGGTGGTTTGACCAATTTTTATTACAGGCATCCCTCGTTCTATTATGCTTCGCAGATATTGGTTTTTTTTGTTTTGTTTTTACAAATTGAAGGTCTGTGGCAACCATGCATTGAGCAAATCTGTCAGCGCCAATTTTCCAACAACATTTGCTCACTTTGTGTCTCTGTGCTACATTTTGGTAATTCTCAAAATATTTCAACTTTATTATTATATTTGTTAAGGTAATCTCCGGTGCGTGATCATCGGTGTTATGGTTGCAAAAAGGTCATGACTCACTGAAGTCTCGGTTGATGGTTAGCATTTTTCAGCAGTAAAGTATTTTTAAATTAAGGTGTGTACTTTTTTTAGACATAATGCTATTATACACTTAACAGACTATAGTATAGTGTAAACGTAGCTTTTATATGCACTGGGAAACCAAAAAATTCTTGTGACTCGCTTTATTGCAATATTTGCATTACTGTCTGGATTTTCAGTGGTCTGGAACCAAACCCACAATAACTCAGAAGTCTGCCTGTATTCCATTGTTTGATATACACTATCATAAAACTAAGTATAGGCTCTTCTAAAATCAGCAAGTTCCAGATTAAATATAGACAACTACAATCAACACAGAGGCAAACTCAAGCAGGGAACTCAGCGGAGGGTGGCCCTCAGTCAGAAAGCTGTCATCCCGATAGTCCAAGATACGTGGATGTTAGATTCACATTGAATTGAAATGACAATTTTAAAATTCTCACTCTTGGGGCCTTGAGCCCGTCTCTGGAAAACTAAGGGTCTGCAGAAGTCCCTTTTGGGGAGATGCAGACTTAGGGCAGCCACGCCTGGCCCCATGTCTGAGCTGGAGAAATCAAGGCCCAGAGAAGGTGGGGACCCGCTCTTCCCTTCCCTGATCCCTCTGACCCCCATCAGCTGCTTTCCCGTTGGTTTGACGAAGAACCGTGAATCTGCCACCGCTGTCCTCGAATGCCAGGGGCTCACCTGAAGTGAAGTAAGCTGCGGTCCCTGAGAGAGGTCTGAGCACAGTGGCCACCACTCAGTAGGGATGGCACTGAGGGAGGATGGGCGCTGCGTTAGGACCGGGCACAGCAGGGTTCCCCAAAGGCCTAGCTCCCCAGACGTGGCCGGCACCTGGGGAGCTGGTTATAAGCAGAGAGGTGACAACCTCCGCCAGGAAGCCCAGGAGGGGGACCTGGGCATCTTTTTTTTTTGTAACCAAGTTATTCTGATGCCACGGAAGTTTGAGAAATACTGACTTAGATGACCTTTAAGATTCCTGAAGGTCCTTAAGGGCTGGATTCCAATATACGTGTTATCACCGAAATCATCATCTTCTTCTTCACCTGCATTGTTATCATCATTATCATCATCAAGTAGCTACCATATGTCGCATGCATGGTATATAACAGACACTCTGCTAAATGCTTCACACATATGACTGCATGTAATTCATGAGGTAGCCTTATTATCATCATCCCAGTTTACGGAGGAGGAAGCTGAGGCTGAGGGAGGTTAATCACTTTCCTAAGGTCACACAGCAAGTGGCTGAGCCAGGACTCAAGGCTGGGCCTGCTGCCCCAACGCCCTCAGCAGCGTTTCACATCTGACCCTGCCTCAAGCTGGCCATGTGTCTTCGGAGCCTCCTATAGCGGCTTCAGGATTCAGTCTCCTCAAGTATGGAATGGGCAGTCTCTGTGCATCCTTTGTGCTCCACGATCTCTGTCCCAAATCTGCAAACAGGCCTTTTGGGTTTTCTGCCTAGGTGGGCAGTCAACAGGACTTTGGCAGCAGGAGTGAGGCGCTGCTTTTCCAGGCCTGATGCCCACGTTCCAACTCCTCCTGGTCAGGATGCTTCTGCCCTACCGTCCTGGCCCCCTGTGTTCAGCACTGACTCACTCACTGGAGAGTGGGAGGGCTGGGATGTGGATGAACACAGCGTGGAGGCCCCCATTCCTGGTAGGGGTGGGGAGATGGGGAGGGGGAGACAGAAAGGGAATTGACGGTTAACTATTAAGCACTGACTGTGTGCCGGGCACTCAGCTAGGTGCTGGGCAAGGGACTGAGCCACTCAGCAGCTCAGTTTTCTCTTCTGGAAAATGAGGGTGTTATAAGGAGTAAATGAGATCCTCTCAATTACTGATTTTCCAGTGATCATCCACTGAGGTCTGACCACGTGCCAGCCATCGTTCTAGGAAATGCAGCAGTGAAGTGACAAATATGCCTACCTCACAGGGCCAGTAGTGCAGGGGAAAACAGACAAAAATAAGTCAACAAATAAACATACCATGTAAAGTTGGGGGTGGTGACAATGAATGCTAGGAAGAGAAATAAAGCCAGGGTAGGAGGTGTCTAGAAAGTGCCGTGAGGGGCAGGACGGATGCTGGGGGACTAGTTGGATGGAGTGACCGCTGATAAAACTACCTGGGAGAAGAGTGTTTCCAGGGGGCAAAGGCACAGAAAGGGTCCCCTGCGGGGCCTGGCACATGGCAGGGGCTCGGTAAATGGTGCTGGCCTAGCTCTGAGGGAGGGGCGGCTCCTTATTCTACCAGCTGGCCCATCTCTGTTGCTGCTGCCCCCAGCTGTGGGAGTGTGGCCTGCAGGCCCCCTTCTCGTCCCATGTGCTCCCGTCCTGGGAGAGGACCTGGGGGGGAATCCACAGCCCTGAGACTGGAGAAGAGGGAGGAAGAGCTTCCATGGGAGGGGCGGCACCACACCCACCGGTCTGACCCACAGCAGGGGCTCCCCCAGCGGAGACTGCTGTGTCAGTCCCAAGGGGGCCAGGTGCCGGGCAGCCACAAACTAACGGAGGCTCGCTTGCTCGGAAAACCCACATGGGACTGTCACTGCCCTCCCGGCTCACATACAGGTGACATGGACGAGGAAGAAACAAGGGGCCCAGAAAGGAAGGCAGGGCCCCTGCAGCAGCCAGCGCTGTGAAGGAGCAGGACGGGCAAAGGGATAGAAGGAGGCTGGTGAGGAGGCCACTTGAGGTTGAGTGGCCTGGGCAGGTGGCTCTGAAGAGGTGACATGTAGCGACTTCCTTGAAGCCACGCAGAGTAGTGACAAAGGAGAATGTCACTCTCTCGGCTCCCACACGAGAGCTCTGCCCCACACCCCACGGCCCTGTGTTCCTTCACGCTGGAAAGGCCCGCGCTTCCACGACAGGCTGCCCCAGGCAGCGGGTCGCTGGGGGCCTGGCTCTCAGGAATCTCCATGCGCTACCCCCTGCTCCCAGCTGCTCCAAATACTGCAGTGATGCAAGCCTCCCCTCTGATTTGGGTTGCTGACATTTTCCTATAAGCACGAATGAAGGCAGAGACTGTTTTAAACACGATCTCCTTTCCTGATCGGTGGTGTCACCACGGGGTGGCTCTGGCCTCCCCATTAATTTAATGTCCCAAATGCATCCACGGCCCTCACCGTGCTCCAGGCAGCCTTCTAAGCACTTTACCTTAGCATCTCAAACCTCACAACCACCCTCGGAGGTAGAATCTGTTACCACCCCCAGTCTACAGACGAGGCAAGGAGGCATGTAAGGAGCTCTCCCAAGATCACAGAGATAAACGTGGACCCAGCTTAGAGCCCACACTTGGAGCAGTGTCTGGCAAGCAGCCGACCCAGTGTGTTAATACCTGCTAACGCCAGCCTTGGGATCCAAGCAGCCGCTCTCTGTGTCCAGCAGGGGGCACCAAAGCCCCCAGCCCCCAGCCCTGCCCCAGGCCCGCTAGGTGTGGCTGACAGGGAAAGCAGCTGAAGAGAGGATCTTTGAACGCCAGGGAGCCGAGTGTGGCCCCTTCTCAGACCTGGCCTCCCCTGCAGGGTCTGACCCTGCAAGCTCCCTGCTCCTCCTCTGGTTCTCTCAGCGGCTCCCAACCGGTTCCCGAAGCTCCTGCTCCCAGCTTTCTCTTTACACCACGCTCAGCCCCTGTGGCTCCCGCACAGCACCCCATCCCCGCCTTGGCTTGACGACTGCCCACTTCTAGCTGCGGAGACCCCGGGCACCCTCCCTCCTGCGTGCCCGGCACGCACGTCCACCTGTCCCTTCCGTGACCCCCAGACACACCCAACTCGGCACCTCCAAAACCAAGTTCATGGGCCTCAGACCAGCTTCTCCTGGGTTGTCCTCATCAGCCACACTGTCTCCCAGGACAGGATCCTGTCCTGGGGCTTCCTCACCCTGTCTACCCTGCCTTCAGACCACCTCCGGTCCACCCACTTCTCTCCTTGACTCTTGTCCGGGCTGGGCCTTTTCTCCCTGGATAACTGTTAAGACCTTCTGCCTCACTTCTGCCCCCTTCTACTGGTCCCGTAACAGCCGCCATGAGCCTTCTGAAACACAAACCAGATGCTGTCACCTGCCTGCGTCTCTTTCTGAGAAGGCCCAAACTTATGAATACGCTCTGAATGTATCCCCAGACCCTCTCTCGGGCCTCATCTCTGCAACCCTCCCCCACTCCGTTCCTCCATTCTCCAGGCCTGCTTCCCCTGGCTTCAAAAACTCTACCTGGTTCACACCAACACATCTCTTCCGGATCCCAGTCTAGGTATACCTCCTCCAGGAAGCCTTCCCTGACCCCCCATGCTGGATTTGGAGCCCCCTTCTCTGTGTTCCCGCAGTTCTCTGTGTGTCCCCCATCTTAAGGCCTGATACCGTTTCTATCGCAATGGCCCAAGTCTCTCTTCTCCAGGAGGTGGGCGGCATAATTGAGGGGCTAAGAGCAGACGCTAAAGCTGAAAACTCGCTAGGTTCAAATCTCAGCTGGACCATGTACTGGCTATGGGAGTTTGGGAGTATATTCAATCCCGCCACGATTCATTTTTCCCATACTGTAAAATGATGATAATTCTGACAATCATTGTATTAGCTAGAAGAATAACACCTATCTCATAGTATTGTTAGAGGACTAAATGAGTTAATACACTGACGCTCTTAATGACAGCACCTGGCACGTAGCACGTGCTACCTATGTGACTGATCATTAAATTGGTCCTCAAACTAGTTGCTTCTGGAGGGCGGACCCTGAATTTATTTGATCCACTGTTATGTCTCCAGCACCTGCCCCAACGTCCTGGTCATGAACATCCGCTAACATTTGTGACATGAGCGCATCTTTGGTGTGAGAATGACAGCGCATGTAGAAAAGAAAGAGCACATGTGAGTGATGTTCTGGAGGCAGACTGCTCAGGGCTGGGAGAAAGACAGGAAGAAGAAGGTGACCAGGACAGACCTGTAACTTTTTCTCCAAATCCTGGGTGGCTCTGTCCCCGCCCCAGTCACTGACTGCCGCCTCTCTCCACGCAGGCACCCCAGCCAGCATGGGGGACATTGCTGCTTCCTCGCTTCTCTCTCTCTCCCTCTGCCCCTCCCCACTGACTCCTTCCAAGTCCCATCAGAGCTGCTCATGTGCCAGCCTCCTCCCTCCTGTCTGCACCCCATGTCCACCCTAGTTGTTCCAGTTACAATTGCTATGCAACAAGGGACCCCAAGACACAGTGGCATAAAATAACCATTTCATTATACTCCCAGGTTATGGGGCTCGGAGCTTGGGCAGGGCACACTGGGATGACCACAGAAGCCACTGTCCACAGTACCTCGGCCGGGAAGATGGGAAGACACGATGGCTGGCGGCTGGGCTCTTCTAGAGGCTCCTTCACCCACACGTCTGGCGCCTGGGCCGGGGTAATTCCAGTGCAAACCTCAACGGGGACGGTGGACTGGGACGCCCCCCAGGGCCTCTGCACGTGCCTGGGCTTCCTCACAACATGGCAGCCTGCAGATTCTTCCCCTGGTGGCTCAGGGCTGCAGAGCAGTGTTCCAGGCAACAAGACGGAAGGGGCGTCGTGGTGTCACTCTGTCACCTTACTGAGCCAAGCTCTCACCGGCCCGCCCAGACTCAAGCAGGGAGACACGGAGGACCCGCCTCTCACTGAGGGGCCACACAAAGTGAAGCCACCCATGTCTGGTACCTGGACCACAGGGTAGCCTCCTCTCTGCTCTGTCCCACTTTGCCCAGCCCTCTCCATGCCCCCCGTGGACTCTCCACAAGGCAGCCTTTGAACACACAAGTCACATGAGTCCCCCTTTCTTTGATCCCTCCAACGTCTTCCCACCAAACTCTGTGCTGAAAGCTGAGCTCCGCACGTGCCCACACAACTCTGTGGGATCCGCATGCCCCCATCTCCTCCCTCGGGCCCGCTGCCCTTCCTTCTCTTTCTGGAGCAGCCCCTGGCCCTCCTGGGGCCCCGCCCACCTCTGAGCCTTTGCACTGCCTCCTCCTTCCTGCGCTGCTGGGCCCTTGGCTCCCGTGTCCTTCAGGCCACCTCCTCACGTCTAAAATCAACCCTCCAGCCCCAGTAGTGCCTCTCCCATCACTCTGCTTTATTGTCTGCACTTGCCCCTGTGATGCCTCAAATGATACATTTGTGTACTTCTGGTCTGCCTCTTCCACCAGCTCCGAGAGCAGGACGTTGTCCTTGTTCCTCATAGTATCCACGGTGCCCACCCTGGTGCCTGGCACAGAGATCTGTGGAATGGGAATGAAGGCAAGAATAGTGGTTTTCAGGGAACGTGTATGAATTTTTTTTTTTTTTTTTTTTCCGGCTGTGCCATGCGGTTGTAGGATCTTAGTTCCCCAGACTGCGGAATTTTAGTTCCCCCAACCAGGGGTCGAACCCGAGCCCCCAGCAGTGGAAGCGCGGAGTCCTAACCACTGGACCGCCAGGGAAGTCCCCACGTGTGTGTAATTTAGAAAAGCAATTCAGAAGTAATAGCCCTGGGGAGGGGTTTGTTAACTAGAGTCAGGCACGCCTTGTTTCCAATCTGGCGCTGCCATTCACCAGCTGGTGACTGTGGGAAAACACCTTAGCGCCCCTGAGCCTCGATTTCTTCAGCTGAAACTTGAGTCCAGCCGCCCCCTAGCTCACTGGACTGGGGTGTATATCACAGCAAAGGATCAGGACCTCTGGTCAGCCTGGACGCTGTCCCCGGGAGCGAGGCGGAGCTGCACCGCCCGCCGCGCCCGCCAGGTGTCGCCGCGAGAGCGCGCTGAGCAGCCGGCTGCGCCCGGAGCCTTACGGCTGCTCGGGCGCCCCACGTCTGGGTTGCGTGCGGGGCATTCAGGCCTCAGCCCGACTCCGACTTTCCTCTAGAAGCGGGATTCCAGAGGAGGCTGTCTCACCTGGGCACCCACCTGCCTCCCCGCCTCGAATAGACGGGGGCGGGGAGGAATACTCTGAGCCAGTCGTCCCCCCTCCGCCAGTAGCCCTGCGGAAGGGGGCGCCCTCCCCTGAAGCTGGGCTGGAAGCCAAGGGGAGGGAGGAACCTGGGTGCGCCCTAACACCTCACAGCTCCGAGCGCTCGGCCGGGCCTCGGGGACGGGGAGGCAGGCCAGGGCTAGAGGGTTCTCGGCTGAGCCCCGATTCCCGCCAACCCGAGGGCAGTCCCTGCGCGTCCGCTCGCCCAGCAAATTTACGAGTTAGCGTCGGGTGGGGCCCCTCCGGACTCCCACTGCCCCGGACCCAGCTCGGCGCCCCGGAGCCGGGAGGGGGCGCCGCGGGAGCGCGTGGGGCAAGCGCGAGCGCGCTTGGAGCAGGCGGCCCTGTCCCGCGGGCGCGGGGGCGCGGGGCGGGCGCTCCGGGGAGGCGGGTGGGGGAGGGGCGGGGGAGGGACGGGAGAAAGGAGGGAAGGAGGGAGGGAGGGGCGGGGGCGGGGGCGGGGGCGGGGGCGGGCGGCTGCAGCGCCCCCGCACTCTCCGCGCCTCGCACACTTGCACCGGCCGCTCGCGCGCAGCCCGGCGTCGCCCCGTGCCGCGCTCGCTCCTCCCTCCCTCCTCCCGCTCCGTGGCTCCCGCGCTCCCGGCGAGGCTCAGGCGCCGAGCGCGCGGACGGGCGCACGACAGACGGCCCCGGGAAGCCTCGGCCCGCGCCTCCCGGGCGGGCTATGTTGATTGTCCCGCCAGGGCTGGCCCGCGGGATCAGCACAGGCCGGCCCGCGGCCCCGGCGGCCAGCGGGGACTATGAACCGGAAAGCGCGGCGCTGCCTGGGCCACCTCTTTCTCAGCCTGGGCATGGTCTACCTCCGGATCGGGTAAGGGCCGCTCGCACCTCCTGCACGCGCGTCCCGGCAAAGTTGGCGTGGCTCGGGGAGGGGTTGCGCCGCCCGCGAGCCGCCGCCGGCCGCCAACTTCCTTGGCTCCTCAGAGAGGCTGGGTGGGCGCGGTGCGGGAGCGGTGGGCGCACAAAGGCCCCCCTCGGGCGGGAGCCCCAGGGGCGCGCACAGCTCCAGAGACACGGGCAGGGGGACCGGCCGTCCTGAGAACGCCTGAGGCTGGAAGCCCCCAAACCAAGGACAGCCAGTAGGGACGCACCAGCTTGGGAGACTCTGAAGAGGGCTAGCCGCTGCAAAGGTCAGCGTCTCCCAAGGACCCTTCAGACCAGGGCATGGGAACAGCAGGTCCAGCGGGAACACCCAGCCAGGACCACAGCCGCTCGCAGGGAGCTCAGCCGCCAGAGCCCGAAAGGAACTCTGTACACAGAGGCGCGGGCACAGCCGCTCCTAGTACAGGGCAGTCCCCGGGCGGCAGGCGGGGCCGGTCCGTGAACAGGGAACAGGTACCCGGAGGGAGGGACGTTCGCTGGCAAAAACACAAACCGCTGCTCAGAGCCTTGGCACCACCCGGTTTCCAAGGACCCTCAGACTCCCGGAGCCCCATCCCAGGCGAAGGGGACAGCGCCAACCACCCTAACAGACGCACACAAAGGTAGAACTAGAGATGGCCCGAGACACCCAGGGAGACAAGCTCGCAGAGCCAGCGCCAGAGAGAGGCGGGACACCCCGCCCCCTAAAACTGGGCACCCGAGGCGGCCGGCTCGCCCGCGGAGCAGCCCTCCCAGCCTCACCCCAGCCTTTCTAGGAGGTGGGGCCGGGGAGGCGCGCTGGCTGGAAGGTGGGAGGGGGCGGCTCGGGACGCGTCTTGGAGCTGCATTTGCACGGCCAGTCACCCTTTGTACTTCGGAGATAATGCGCGTGAAGCACAGGAGGTGGGGGCGGGGGCTTTAGGGATGGGCAGAGGTTCTGACGCTCAAGGGCCACCTTGGCAGGTTTCACGCAACCTGCTCCCCCAGCTCCGCTCGGGGAGAGATCGCACTGCAGGGGCTGCGGCGATGGTGTGTGTGTGGTGGATCCTTTGTGTTTTGTCACTACCAGTCCCCCGCTTCCCCACCCCGCGGCTCTAGCGCGGGGATTTCTCAAGTTGACCGGCCGTGGCGGCCAGCAGGTGCGCACAGAGCGGACCAAGCGGCTGCCAGCCCTGACCGCGGGCGGAGAGGCGGCTGCGAGGCTCGCGCGCTGCCTGCCTGCCGGTGTGTTTTAAGTGTTATTGATTCGCCCGCATCTGGGTGGCTTTTCTTTTTTTCCCCTGCTTTAATCTTCATCTTGGCCCGCGCCCCGCCGTCCCGCGCGCATCCAGCATCCAGGAAGCCGGTCGGGCTGATTGGCGCTGGCCGCGTGCGGCTTTATCTCCTTTTTAATTAGAAACGGGGAGGAGAGGCCCGGGAGGGGACAGAGAAAGGGAAAACAACAGAAAATAACCTCCCCTGGCCGCCCCGCCCGCCCGACCTCCCGCCGGCGGCGCCGAGACCTCATAGTCCCCGCAGGGGCCCAGCTGCCCGGAGGGAGGGCGCCGGCCTTCCGCCCCGCTGCCGCCCTTTGGGGTGGGGAGACGGCCAGGTCGGGAGGGCTTGCAGGGTGGTTTGGGGCCAGGCCCTGCTGCTGCTCTCTGTACCTCGGGTTATCCATCTGTAAAATGGGCATGGGAGGCCTTTCGGTTCCTCGGATGGATGGCGGGGCACCTGTGGTATTCTTATTTTATTTGGATAGTTCAAGTGACTCAGCACTAGCCTTTTTGTAACAATCAGATGCAATAATAATAACTACCACAGCAGCTCATTTACTGAGTACTCACTGTGTGCCTGACACCTTCGGAGCACTTCCCATGTTTTGACACATTTAATTTTTCAGCAGCCCTATGAGGTGAGGTCCAGTTAATATCCTCATTTTAGCGATGGGAAAACTGAAGTACAGAGAGGGGATGTAACTTGCCCAAGGTCACACAGCTACTAGGTGAAGGAAGCTTAGATGGCACCCTAGACCTGAGCTCTTAGCTGCGAGACTATGGTGCCTGTGCATTTTTTACCCCAATATATAGTTTCACTCTCTGCCAGTGTAGGGATTTCCTGGTGGTCAACTACGTGTCGAGAGGTTCCTCCTGACTTGTGGCCAGAACATCTCCACTTGACCTCTTTCTGTGCTGCGTCTTCCTGAAACATTTCAAACATCCTAGCTCCATGTTAGACTCTCTTTGAGTGGCTGAGACGAATGACCGAGAGCTCTTGCTAGGGTCCTCTTTTAGATCCAACACCTGCTAGCCTCCAGGCCTCAACCTCAGTGAGCCTCGGTTCTCAGCTATGCAAAGTGGATATGTGAAATGGAGATGGTGATTCCTGCCCAATAGGGCTGGTTAGAAAGGCCGAGTGGTCTAGAGTTAGTGGCAGCACCTGCCATACTGCCTTTGCATATAATAGGGATGCTGCAGAAGTTCCCGGATGCATTCAAGGCATAACTGGGGGCACCTGCCGTGTAATAGGCACTCACCCTGAGTGACATTTTTGAAGCTCCACCATCCATTTAGTGAGCCAGCAGACAGCCTCCCTGTCCTCAAGGAGCTGATGGTCTAATGAGAAAGACAGGTGATAAGCACACAGGTTAAAAACAAACACATACATTAAAACATTTCAGAAGACCATGAGTAATCAAGAGTATTAAGTAAACAAAACAGAGATTGTGATGGAAAGTTAGGAGGGATGAGGTGGAGAGGCAGGTTCCCTTAGGTGGGACGGTCAGGGAGGTGACCCTTGAGGTCACTTGGACGACGGCAAGAAGCCAACCGTGTGAAGGTCAAGGGGTGAGAGAGCTTCCAGGGAGAGGGACCAGCAAGGATCGAGGGCCCGAGGCAGGAAGAGGGCTGGTGTGTGGCAGGAGCGGCAGTTACGTGCTTCGAGAGGAGTGGGGTCACCTCAGCTCTTGTGGTGTTGGTCAGGGGACCCTCGCCTTGAGAAATCCCAATTCCAGGACAACTTTCCACAGCTGAGCCTGGACTGGAAAGACAGGCGCTTAGCCCGGCGGCGGACCATGGCCCACGTAAATGGGAGCTCACTATTCCAACCAGAGTGAGGTCTTCTCTTTCAAAGGATGCTTGATGACCTTTAAAGGATTATACAAAAGGAAGCTCCAGACAAGTGGACCATCTTTGTGTAAAGGGAGGGCTAGCTGCATTGTCAGGGCTACCATTGGAGCCTCTTTGGGGTTATCTTGATATTAGGAAATGGGCCCACCCTCAGGCCAGATACCCACGAGTCACACTGACGCCTCTCTTTCCCTTGTACCCTTCCCCAGCCCTCCCATCGGCTCCACCTCATCCATCAGCGAGCTGGGTCACCTCCATCTGCAGCCACCCCCACTACGGCCGCCAAGGCCAAGCCACCTCTGGCCTGCCCACTCTCCCTGCTCTTGTTCTGGAGCCCCGCAGTCCTCTCCCCCCCTGGGGCTGGAGGGATGGGATCCTGTCAGTAACCTGCTTCCAGCCCTTCAGTGCTTCTTGATGTACCGAGAAAGATCAGCCCTGAGGCGTCTCCTCTCCCCACACCCCCCCCCCCCCACCGAACCCTGGTTCTGCATTGGGTTCTGTGGGTTCTTTCTGTTCCTTGGCGATCCCAAGCTTGTTCCCTTCCCAGGACTTTGCATCTTCTGTTCCCTCTGCCCAGAATACTCTTCCCCAGACCTTCCCATGGCTGGTTCTTGACCATTCAGGTCTCTGCTGCACTGTTACCTCCTCAGGGAGGCCCTCCTTGACCACTCATGCTAAAGCGGCCCCTCTCCCTTCCCTCCCAGACCCACCACTACTTGTTATCACAGCATCTTCATTTATTTTCTTTGTAGTGCATGTCACTGAATGTTGTGTTGTGTTCATTTGAGACATTTGCATGGTCTCCCTCCATAGCCCCTAGAAGGCAGGGCCTTGCCAGTCTCCCAGCATGGTGCCCGGGAGCCTGGTGCCCTGACAGGTGCCTAGTATGTACCTGTGAATGAGTTGGGAAGATAGGAACCTCGCTGCGATAGTCATAAGCGTCCTCTAGGCCAGTTATGCCTGGAGTGGGATACACATATTCCATTGGCATGCAGGAAGGAAATACTACAACTTTTATTCACAGTTGCTTTTTTTAAAGATTTTTTTAAAATAAAACATATACATACATACATTATGTTGTACATATATAACACGTCTGAAGAGTTTTTTTTCTTTAATCAACATCTGTGCACCCATCCCCCTTTCAGAGGCAACCGCTACGTGAAACTTGGTGGTTACCTTCGCAGTTTTACCACACAGAGATGACCCCTAAACAGTGCAGTTCCATTTTGCATGATTTTAAACTTCATCTCAATTGAATTCTCCCATAGATACAAAGGCAACTGGCTTAGTTCATTTGACAGTATGTTGGTGACACACATCATCTTTCTTTGCATCTAAAAAAGAAATTAAGCCTCACTAATATTGAATATACACATGGTACAAGTACCGATGGGAATTATAAATGAGTGAATGTGGATTGGGGATGCAGTATCAAAAAAGTTGAGAGACCTGTGCTGGGAGCAGTGGCAGGGGGAGGGCAGGGCTGGACACCTAGGGAGGGCCTGTAGGTGTGCCCCCCACCTTGCTGGCCTAATGCTCCGTCTCTCTGTGTCCCCTGCTCCAGTGGCTTCTCCTCGGTGGTAGCTCTGGGCGCGAGCATCATCTGTAACAAGATCCCAGGCCTGGCTCCCAGACAGCGGGCGATCTGCCAGAGCCGGCCCGACGCCATCATCGTCATAGGAGAAGGCTCGCAAATGGGCCTGGACGAGTGTCAGTTTCAGTTCCGCAATGGCCGCTGGAACTGCTCGGCGCTGGGGGAGCGCACCGTCTTCGGAAAGGAGCTCAAAGTGGGTATGTGCTCACCCAGACACCCCAAGCGGGGTCTTATAAACTATGGGGAGACCAAAACGCCTCGGGAGTGCTCTGGGACCCCGTTCTCTGCCGCAGGCTGGAACGCCCTAGATATGGGATCCTGCAGGTGCCACAACTTGAATTCAGGTCTGCTGATGAGGGTCAGCTCTCCGATTGGAATCCACCACCAACTGTTCCCAGTAGAGTTGCAAACCAGCAGCCAGTGGCCCAAATGCTAACTGGCTGATACAGCACTGATACTGTTTTTTAAATTGAAGCCCAAATTTAAAAACTATCTGTTTCACCTAAAAATATGAACTTCTGGCTTCTTTTGAAAAATTGGCAGATCTACGGATAGCTTACACCTGTGCCCACTTAGTTACTAATGGGCTGCAGCTGAGAACACAGCGCCCTTTAGGTGGAGCCTGGGCAGCCCATTCACTCCCACAGTCCGCACCCTTCTGCATTGCCACTCAATCCCCTTGTATGACTTGCCTGGCCACCGTGGGCATTTGAATTTCCAGCCCCTGTTTTATGGGAATGGTGTGTCGTGCAGATATACACATACAGACACGCACACAGAGTGTTGGGCCACACATTTGGTTTCCAAAGCAATTGTGAGAAAAGCCTGGTGGAAAGGGCACGGGAACAATGTTGGTTGCCAGGAGGCCCCGGTCGATGTGGGGAAGGCCATGTTGTGTGTCTTCTCGCTTGTGTGCGTCTGGACTGCGGGGCCAGGAACCCTGCAGCCTCACTGCTGAATCGAGCAGTGAACTTCTCTGAAAGTCGGGTCAGGCTCAGGTCCCTCGGCTGCAGTGGTTCACCCAGCCTGCTCGACTGCTCACAGGGCACCCCTGTTGTTCTCTGTCTCCTTCAGCCCCGACATCAGCAAATCCAGTTCAGGTTGAAAAGATCCACCCCAAGTCTGGCCACTGGTCCATGCCCTCACTCCCTCCCCCTCGGGTCACACAGGTGGCATCTCCCAGCCTCCATCTGCCCCCGGCCATCCTGCAAACCCTCCTGCGGGCAGGGTTGTCCTTTGTAAATGGAAATCAGATCCTGTCATTTCCCTGCTTAACCTCCTTGGGAGGCTCCCCCTGGCCTCAGAATGAAATCCCAACTGCTCACTGGCCCGCCGCTGCCCTCTGTCCTCATCCGCTCCCATCTTCCTGACCCCCTTGCCCACCCAGCCTCATCCTGTTTCCCAAGCACACGGCACTGGGTCCTGCTTAGGGGCCTCGGCTCCACACATTCCTTCTGCCTGGTATCATCTCTCACCATCCTGCGCACCTTCCCTTGTGGTCGCTATGGTTTTCCTGCCTTCTCCTGCTCACACCCGTGCCCCCTGTTTCTGGGACCCAGGCCTGGGCTCTGGCATTATTTTGAGCTGTGTCTTTGCTGACATATGAGATGTTACATATGGGGAAACTGAGGCTCAGGGGGACTTGCCCAAGGTCAGCAAAAAGTGAGTGGCAGGGTCTCCTAGGACTGGGCTGATCCCAGTATCACTCGCAATCTTGGAGTAGCTAGCCCGTTGGTGGCATTGTAATAATGCCTGCCAGGGTGCAACAGGAGGGCTCCAGTGCAGGGAGCCCTGGGATGAAAGAGCCCCTGCTGTCCAGAAGCCCCCAGCTGCCCAGAGTTGTAGGATTGAGGGATCCGTTGCAGGCTGAGGCAGGGGAATACTGCCAGTATGCACCACCAGTTTATTTATTTATTAAAAAAAAATTTTTTTTAATTTATTTATTTTATTTATTTATTTTTGGCTGCGTTGGGTCTTTGTTGCTGCGCGTGGGCTTTCTCTAGTTGCGGCGAGCGGGGGCTACTTGTCGTTTCAGTGCGTGGGCTTCTCATTGTCGTGGCTTCTCTTGTTGCAGAGCACGGGCTCTAGGCACGTGGGCTTCAGTAGTTGTGGCTCGTGGGCTCAGTAGTTGTGGCTCGTGGGCTCAGTAGTTATGGCTCGTGGGCTCTAGAGCGTGGGCTCAGTAGTTGTGGCGCTCGGGCTTAGTTGCTCCGCGGCCTGTGGGATCTTCCCGGACCAGGGCTCGAACCCGTGTCCCCTGCATTGGCAGGCGGATTCTTAACCACTGCGCCACCAGGGAAGCCCCCACCAGTTTATAATACCAGTATACACCGAGCAGGAGCAGAGGCCTAGGGCAAGGAGCATTCTTTGAGAGCAGGACTTGGGTAGGATGGCCTCAGGGGATTTAAGCAAACAGAGGCGCCAAGAGAACCCCTGGGATTGCGATGCTAGAGCAGCAGGCCTGCGGGACCTGGGAGGGAGTGGGAGCCAGAGCCTGGAGGTGTGTGGGGTCAGGGCTTGCAGTTTCGATTTCTAGGTGGTAGGAGATATCGGGGAACTTTGAGCAGGGGCATGACTGCCAAAGTAAGGTTGCACCATATGAAATTGCCACAAGTCAGTGGTTTTAGGCCCATAGAAATAGCAACATTATATGATTCAATCAAATGGGAATTCTGGAAGAGTCATTAAAGAGTGGGTACAGAATTCATTCATTCACTCACTCATGCATTTACCAAAAATTTCTTGAGTGCTCTCTGTGGCTGGAGGCTGCCCTTTCAGCCTCTGTGGTCAGGGAAGGCCTCTGGATTTGTGAGGGAGGTGTCTGGGGGAAGACAAAGGGGACAGCAGGTGCAAAGGCCCTGAGGCAGGAATGTGCTTGGTGGTTTGACAAACAGCACAGAGGCCGGCGTGGCTGGAGTACAGAGAGACTCAGAGGTCAGAGAAGGAGCCAGGAGGCAGACAGTGTGGCACCTGTCAGGCCAAGTCCGGGGTTTAGATTTTCCTCTGGTGAGTGGAGGGGCAAGTGTGGGAGTGAGGAGTCTGGTCCAGTCTTCCAGGCAGGAGGTGGCAAAGTGGTAGCAGTGGAGACCCGCTTTGGCCGTGAGCTGCCAGGATAGAGAGAGACTGACAATCTGGAGGCTGGTTAGGAAGGAGTTACCCTGGTCTGAGCTTCTCAGGTGGTGGCAGTGGGAGCAGAGGAAGGGGAAGTCAAGATGAGACCCCTGCGAGTCTGAGGAGTCACTTCCCCTCTGAGCCTTGGTTTCCTCGGGTGTAAACAGGCATCCTGCTCCAGGACAGCAAGAAGCAAGCCTCAGATTTATGCTTTCCAGGCTTTTCAACACTGCTCTGCCCTCATGGGATTGCCTCTTTCTGGGAATGACCAGCCAACTAGGGCTGCCCTGTAGGGGTGAGGGATCAGGAGTGTAGTCTTTGGGCACTCTGGCCATCAAGTCCACACTCTGGACGCAGGACACATCACTGGCCTTTGAAGAGACTTCCCAGAAGCTCCACACCACACTTCTGCCTACCTCCCATTGGCCAGGACCTAGTCACATGACACACCTAGCTGCAAGGGAAGCTGGGAAGTGTAGTCTTTTTTTTTTTTTTATTCCGAGCGGCTGTGAGCTAAGCTAAGGGTCTGTGACGGAGAAGGAAGGAGGAGATTGACATTGGGGGGGTGGGGCAGCAGCCCTTCATGGGTTCTGCATCCCGTGCTGAGACCCAAAGGCTCACCCTTCTCTGCCTCCTCATGCCCAGTCCGGTCCCCGCTCTGCCTATGTTTCTGTCTCCCCTCCTGAGTGTCCTGGATTTTACTGCTTAGATCTGAGGAGAGGGCCCCAGGGCAGGACCAGGCAAGGTCCTCATGGATGCTGGAAACCGAAACCCAATTCAAGGTGCCTCAGGAGGGAAGGGGAATTGTGCATCCTCGAGAACTGAAGATCGGGGTGCCGACTTGGGGAGCCCTGGGACGTGAGCTGGCATCAGCTTCCTCTGGGGCAGAAAGGTGTCTGTTCGGGGGGGGTCAACCTCCAGGCTCAGGTCCTGTAGGAAAGAGCCTGACCTTTCTGTGGAAGCGCCTGCAAGAGCCCTGGAGCTGACTCTGATTGGATCTGGGGCCTGACTTCTGGGTGTGTGTCTATCCCAAACCATCACAGGGACCACTGACAATAGAGCTGTTGTTGTCCAGGCCTGGGAGCCACACCTGCACCATCTCCCAGGGAGGGGGACTATTTGTGGGGCTTTCAGGCAGCTTGGGCAGCCGGAATGAGGACCGACCACAGGCTGGGCGACTTCCACACACAGTCCTGGGGACTGAAGTCCAAGATCAAGGTGCTGGCAGGGTTGGCTTCTTCTGAGGCCCCTATGCTTGGTGTGTAGAGGGTCGCCTTCTTCCTGTTTCTTCATTTGGTCTTTCCTCTGTGCACGTGCCCTGATGTCTCTGTGTGTCCTAATCTCCTCTTCTAAGGACACCAGTCAGGTTGGAAGAGGGCTCACCCGAATGGCCTCATTTTAACTTAATCACCTCTTTAAAGGTCATACCTCCAAATACAGACACATTCTGAGGTACTGAGGGTTAGGGCTGGGCATATGAATTCTGGGGGGGGGGGGTTCACAATTCAGCCCATAACAAGCAGCCAGAGAGCAGCATGGTCTGCACTTAAGGGAAAAGCATATGGGGTGTGGTGGGTGCTCGGAGGTGAGATTCCCAGGTGGAAAGAGCAGATTGGACCAGTGGAGATGGCCTTGGTCTGGGTCTTGAAGGGTGGGAAGAATTTCACGGGTCAGTGAATGGGATCCCAGGCAGAGGGAACGTCAGGGCAAAGACGACGTGTGATTGCTAAGCGGATGGGGAGCGGGGGTCTGCAGCCTCAGGTGAGGTGACAGGCCGGCTCTCGAGCGTCTTAAATGCCAGGGATTATGTGACCCCACGACAAGTTTATCAACTGCTAACCAGGCTCAGTGCGGCCCTCGGGGACCCAAGAAGGCGTTCACCCCACTCCAGGTTTTTCCTTTTCTTAAATAAAACAATGAACTCCCCCTTGAATCCACCACCAGCATGACAATTAGAATAAGGACCGGTAGCTTGCACCCCTTGTGAACATCCCTCAGGTAACTCCTACTTCTGCCTCCCAAGTCACACTTTCTCTATCCTGAATCTTGATGTCTAATTTATCCTACTGATATATGCCCCAGAAGTACATTATTTAGTTTGAGTTTTGTTTAATTTTACAGGGGAAAGGCATCACACTATAGGCAGTCTTTTGGAATTTACTTCTTTCCCCTCACTATTAACAAAGCTCATCTGTGTTGTTCCTCTTAGCTGTTGTTGATTCATTTCAGCTGTGGTGAATGGACCCCATCTGTGCACCCACGCCTTGGTTGAGGGGCGTCTGGGTTGTCTCTGAGCACCTGCTGTCACCGTGCCACCGCGGGCCTCCCTGTGCGCGTCTCCCGGGGCCCACGTGTGTGCTTCTCTGGGGTATATGCTGAGGAATGGAATTGCTGGTCGCAGGGTATGAGGATGGACCTGATTTCTGCAGTGACCGTGCCATGTGCCACTCCCCCAGCCGGCAGTGTTGACCTACGGCCTCTCTAACACAGGGGACTGCCCAGACGTCTTCATTTTTGCCTGGGGGATGGGTGTAAAATGCTTTGTCACTGTCCTCTTGATTTACATTTCCCTGGGAATTCGTGTGGTTGAAATCCCTTCCTGTGTTTACTGGCCGTGCAGGTTTACTCTTCTGTGAGTTGCCTATTCGTGCTTGTTGCCCGTTTTCCCATCCGCTTGTGTGTGGTCGTGTCACGGGTAGAAGAGTGAGGGCTGCATCAGGCGGGACCCCAGGGAGGGTGGGTCACGTGGGGCTTCACACCCCTGTCTTTCATCTTTTCGTGGAGGATTGCTGGGTGGGGGCCAGGAGCAGAGGCAGCCCTTCCTCATCCGTCACCTCGTGGGTCTTCTCCATCCCCGAAAGGAGGCATGTCCACCTACAGCTCAGCTCAGAGCCAGGTGGAGGCTGACCAAGTCACGTGGGTGTTCTGTGGCAAGACTGAGATGGCCGGCAAGTTCCCTGCTGCTGGAGGGGTTCTTGTTTGTGTGGTCCTGCCAGACGTGAGATTCTTGAGGCCACCGTGTGTTGGACAACCTCGTTTTGTTGGTGGGCCCTGAGGCAGCCACATGAGCACTGGCATCCGAGTCACACAGCCCACCTTGTCAGGTGGCAGCAGCATTCACAGGACGTAAGACCCTAGCACCTGGTGGGTTAGGGCCCTAAGAGGATGTCCCTTCACCCTTCCAGGAGGCCCACGTGCCTGTCTCCTATGAAGAGGAACTCAAGGAACTGGGGATGCTCCGGATTTTATTCCTGGTGCAGCAGGACAGGAAGATATGGAGTAGAAAGGGGAGAAGCTATTGGTCCCATTTCTAATCTGAGCTCATCATTTTGATTCTACAAAGTGTATCCCCCAGTCTGTCCACTTCTCACCACCTCCCCCATCGCCTCCTGGTTCAAATCTCCATCTTCAGAGAGTTGTCACCCAACTCCATCCGCCCCCTAATGTACCCACCCACCCCCCTACCACCTGGCACCCAGCAAAGAATCTCCCCATGGTCGCTGTGACCACGGTGTCTCCCTGTGTAAAACCCTTCCTCTTGCTCTGAGAATAAAATGCCAACAGGTCCCCTGGTGCTTTGCTGACCTCCATGACCTGCATCCCGACCCCCTCTCCACCCCAGCTCTGTCACCCTCTTCCCACCCTCACACGTGACAAAGTCCTTCCCACCTCAGGGCCTTTGGCCCAGCTGGTCTCTCTGCCTGGATGCTCTCCCGTCCTTCCACCCTCGGCTCACATGGCAGCCCCTCACCAGGACCGCCTGTGTAGTGTAGACCATCCATTCTCCAGCTACCCCTCACCTTCCATGTTTTTCTCCTCATCGCTTACTACTCCAGTGCACATTCTCTATTTATTTGCTCATTTGTGCCGCCCAGAATAACAGTTCAGCCCTGCAGTTACCTGCCGGTTCTCTTCCCAGCTTCCCCATTGCCTGGCTGTGGACCAGGACCAAACGGCAATGATAGTATACCCATCTTGCAGGTGTGGGCAGCTGAGATTACTTACACCCCACGAGGCACCCAGGACGTGCTCCATAAATCACAGCTATGTTATTCTTGTGTCTCTCCAGCCAGAAGGGCTTAGTGGATATGGTGCACCCCCGGGTACTGGTGCAGACCCCCGCCCCAGCTCCTGGAGGAGAGGTCAGAGCAGAAGGGCCACAGGGAGAAGCTGCTGAGCGATGGTGGGTAACCTGCACACCCCAGCATTATGCAGGCCTCCACCCAGATGCCACCTTCTCCAGGAGGCCTCCTTTGACCATCTGGCTGAGACAGCCTCCCCCGTAGGTCATGCTGTGCTGTTGTCTTTATAGCACTTACCACTTCCAGAAGTGACTTTGCATACTTTTGCAAGGCTGTGTGTGTCTGCCATCGGTCCCCGGCTGTGGGGAAGTCCATGGAGCCCGGATCTGTCAGTCGTCTTCTCTCTGTGACCCCCAGCACCTGACCCATGGCCTGGCACACAGTAGATGCTCAGAACACATGGAGAGATGCTCGCCCCCCTGGCAGGCCAGCTCCTCTCTACCCTACACGCCCAGCTGCTCTGAGCCCTCCAGGGTCTTGTTAGTCTTCTGGCCCCAGGTCTGGGTGCACCGCACACATGGGAAGCGCTCTGTTCTCTTTGTTGAGTGAATGCTTTTCATTTCTGACCCAAAATACAAGACTGATCGTTCATTCCTGCATGTGATCATTTTGATCCATGTTAGGCCAGCATTCTGTTAGCTCTCCTCCCACATTTGCGTTGGCTTCAAATGGGATCAAATGTTGACTAGGTCAAGGCCTAGGGGAGATCCCCCCTCCATGGCGTGACTCAAGAGGACCTGTTCCCCAGTCTGTTCAGTGGACTGGTCTCTACCCCTCCCTACCCCCATCCGCTGCTCTGGGGTAAAAAGGAGGGCTCCCTGGATGATAAATTTGGGAACTCAGCATGCTATACTCCCTGCTTGAGAGAGAGCCAGTGTATTAAAGGCTCTGAAAAGTCCTGCAGACAAGAGAGTAGCTTGAGGAGGCTTCCCTGGAGGTCCACGCTCCTCTGACCTCAGACTCACTGACCATCTGGTGGAGCTGCTCTTCCAAGGCACCCACACCAGGAAACACTGCTCTGGAGACCCTCACAGATTGGCCATGCTCGTACTGTGGCTTTTGGACTAACCAGGGATCCACCAAAAGTATATTCACCCACCCCCAAGTCCGACATCCTTCCCCAAGGGCACAGCAGAGGCACGTTCCAGTATCTGATATGGACGTGGACCATGAGATCTATACGAGTCAGCATCACTCTGCAGGGTCCCTGAAATCAGCCACAAAATTCAGAATACCTGGTTTTCTATACAAGTACAGGAAAACATTCACATGTGTGTATAACGTATATACAGTAATGCACCAAATATATAGAATGAAGATGCACCCTATCCAAAGTATTCATACACTATTTTTTTTAGTTCAATTTTTTTTTTTAAGATTCCACATATACATGAGATCATACAGTATTTGTCTTTCTGTGTCTGGCTTATCTCACTTAGCATAATGCCCTCAAGGTCCATCCATGTTGTCACAAATGGCAGGATTTCCTTCTTTTTTATGGGTGAATAATATTCCATTGTACGTGTATACATATATATACACATATGCTTGTGTGTGTGTGTGTGTGTGTGTGTGTGTGTGTGTGTATCACATCATCTTTCTCCATTCATCTGTCGATGGGCTCAGGTTGTTTCCATGTCTTGGCTATTGTGAATAGTGCTGTGGTGAACATGAGGATGCAAATATATTTTTGAGTTAGCATTTTCATTTTCTTTGGCTAAATACCCAGAAGTAGAATTGCTGTATGCTAGTTCTATTTTTAATTTTTTGAGAACTCTCCATATTCTTTTTCCATAATGGCTGCACCGATTTACATTCCCACACATACAGTATGTTAAATTTACTTTTCCCTGGGTGCATTTGGTTGAATTCATGTAAGTTAAGTGCTCATGGGACACCCCCCCGCCACCCACAGTGTGTCCACCCATTCATTCATTCATTCATTCATTCATTCATTGGTCCCACAGATGTTTACTAGAATCTTCAGTGTGGTAAATGGCTGATGAATCGGCCACAGGGTCTGCCCTCGGGGCACTCACCGTCTGTTGGGGACAGACAGCAGAGTCGGGGCTGAATGTGCTCTGAGGGGTCTGGCAGAAGAGCAGAGGGCACCGGCCGGGTGGCCTGGACTGGAGCGTGGAAGGCTGCCTGCAGGGTCACCTAAAATGGGCCGCCACAGCCCAGGAGAGGAAGGGTGTGGTGGGGATGGGCAGCCGCAGCAGGCTTGCAGGTGTGACCCAGCCAGAGCTGGGAATCCAGAGTGATCCGGGCACTGGCTCCAGGCAGGGGGGCAGGGAGGGCAGAAAGAGGCTGGAGAGAGTAGTGGAGACAAATCCATCCTGCAGGGTTTGCCTGGGAGGGGAGCTGTCCGAAGAATCTCTCTCCCTTGTCTCCGGGGAGAGACAGGATGTGGGAAGATGATCAAATTCTTAGCACATATAGAAATTTGCTATGAGTCCAGCATTATTATCAACAAAGAAATGGTGATTTCCTGATGTGCGCTCCTGGGGACGGCTGCATTCTTTTTCAAATACTCACGACCTCCTGTTTGGTACTCCCCTGTGGAATTTTTCCAGGGAAGGGCACAGATGACCTAGGATTCAGGCCCTACGGGCCACCCTCCTCTGTCTACCAACTGGGGAACTTGGATGCATTTCTGGGCTTCTGCTCCTGTCCCGTTTCACCGCTTCTCCTCCCGAGTGGTCACTTCAGCAGCTCGCCCCTCTCCCTCGGGTGACCGGCTGGGCCCTGGATCCCAGGTCTGAGAATCCGTATGCCTCGCACAGTGGCTCCGTCTTTTCACCCGTCTCGGGCTGGGTGGGTGGATGGAGCACATGTCTGGTGAGCCGATGGCTGCTTGGAGGGATGATTTGAAGACCTTTCCGGTGAGAGACACAGAAGCAAGGGGCAGGCCAGCTCCACTTTCTCTCTGCCATTTCTTAACAATACGCCATCTTGCCGGAGCAAAAGACCTATTCTTTCCCTATTCTTGCTTAGAACGCAGCTAACAAAGGACTTTTTGTCTCGCGTGCATTTTTTTTTTTTTTTTGCAAGCCTCAGTTCATCCTGGGTTTTAGCTCTCCTGACACCATTCTTTGAGATGAGTCTTTTGTTAGAATGTTCTCTTGCCAGCTTTCTTATGGTCGACAGACACACACTCACACACTCCCACGCCTTTACATGCACAGTCATTCATTCATTCAACTGTCGAGGCTTCGCAGATGAATAATCCGGGTCTTCACAACCTTGTGGGGAGAGACTGATCTTTCAATTCAACACAGAGTAAGGATGGCGAAGGTGCTGAGCCAAAAGCCGAGGAGGGGATGTCAGGAAGGCCCTCGGAGAGGGGACCCCGAGCTGTGTCTTGATGGAGACAGTTAACCAATGCCACATCTAGTAAGAGCTGCTTCGTACTGATCCCTTCCAGGTGTGGTCTTGGCTTGGTGGCTGGTGCCTTGGCTTGTTTCGTCTTCCTAACGACTTTAGGAGGCAGGTGCTTTATTATTCCCATTTTACAAAGGAGGAAACCGAGGCCTTGAGAGGTCAGTCAACTCACCCCTGGTCCTTCCCCCCGGGGAAGTGGAGCCAGGATGTCAACCCAGCTTGATTGGCCCCCCCAGGGCCCTGCTCTGAAACCACTGAGCTACATGGCCTCTCACCAAGCCCGTGGGAGAGGAAGGGCATTGGCCGACTGAGGGAGCAGCGTGTGGAAAGGCTTGGAGGCAGGACGGCTTGGAGGAAGGAAGGAATGCCGTGAGCATTTTTTTTTGTAAAAATTTTTTTTTATTAAATCAGAAAAAGAAAGATACAGTTTACATGATATCAGTCAATCATATGGCTACTTTGACTTACATTTTAATACACTCATGGTCCTATTTACTCCTCTGTACAAGTATTAAAAAAAAACTCAGGTATTTGAATAATCTTCTGTAAGTTGGTTGTTGACCCTTGGCGGGTGGCAGCAGTGCACTCTGGCCTTCCTTGCTGGGAAGAGAGGCTTGGATAGAACGGAGGCGGGAGAGAAGGGCGGGGGCTGGGAGACCAGAGTCCATCTCTGTGGGCCTGTTACATCAGCCAGGCCCCGCCCAGACACATGCCCCCTGCAGCCCCCGTTCTTCTGTCTCTTCATCCAGAGGCCCCCTAGCTCCTCTGCTCGAAGACAGCCAGATGTGGTATTCTGAGCCCAGAAGGGCTGTGAGTGTCATGCCATGGGGCTGGCAAAGGCAACCTTTTTCCGTCTGTGTATTTTCCAATTCATCATATATTTCAGCTGGTGTCACTGCAGATTGCTCACCCTCTGACCCATTGGCTTTAAATAGCAAAATAGAAAAAAATACAATGCACTTTGTGGTTTCCAGTAAGATACCGTAAATACACCCAGATAATATTCCGGTGCAAACCATTTGCAGTGGCTGCACAGGGCGGTGGAATGGAATCTTTCAGGCAGGCTTGGACATCAGTTTATTTCCTCTGTACCCGCCGGGGTCGTTATGGAGCTGGAATGCGGGGAGGGCGTCAGCCGGGCTCCCCGGGTTCATCTCAGTGATAACAACGGTCTTCACTAAGCACCTTCTAGGGAACGGGGCCTCTCTGTACACAGAGGTTTCGTTTCGTCTTCAGGGCAGCTTGGCAGTGTCCTCCTGGTGGATCCCATTTCACAGGTGGGGAAGCTGAGGCCGGGGAGCCAGCGTCCTTGCTCAGGGTCACCCCGCCCTGAGTAAGGAGCAGGGCGGAGGGACTAATAGGCTCCATCTTACCCAGGTTCTGAGCTGAGGCCACCTGAGCTTCGGCGTGGAAAGTTACCTGGAGATGCCGGTGGATTGAGAGTGAAAGAAGCCGTGGTGGAGGTGAGGGCAGGACTCCACGCTGGGAGCCAGGAGACCCTGGTCCTAATCCCCCAGGTCTCGCTGCTGAGTCATTGATGAGCCTGGGCAAGTTTCCCGGCCTCTGTGAACCTCTCGTTCCAGGATGAACCCACGGGCCTTATGTCTGTGGCTCTGGGAGACTTTTCTCTTGTTCCGGGCACAGAGGGTCCTGTGCCAGGGCAGGATGGTAGGGCTGGCAGGACCTGCCTCTGCCCCAACAGCCCCACTTCCTCCCACCCCCGCGGGCTCACCTGCTCCCGCCACTGCCCAGGCCGGGTCAGTGCCACCGCAGGGGCTGCCCGTCAGCCGGGAGCCCCCTCTCCCCTCAGAGAGCCTCATGGCTGGCTCCTCCCGGCTCAAAAGCCCCCACCCCAGGTGGTCCCTGCTCCCGTCACCTCCCTGTCCTGCGTCTGCAGAGTCCTCGGCTGCCGCTGAGTGAGTGATAGGATCTCGCTCTCTGTCCCCTCAGAAGCCAAGGCCATGTCTGAATCCCTCCTCTCAGTTTCCCCAGCCCCCAGCACAGTGCCTGGCACATAGTAGGTGCTCAAGCAATATCTGTTGAGTGAAGGAACAGGGCACGTGGCTCGGTCAGGGGGGCCGAGGAGAGGCAAGGTGTGATGGAGGTTCTTCCTCTGCTCGTGCACGGGAGGGAGAGGTAGGTGGTCAAGGCAGGAGGGGGCTAGGTCTGTTCTTGGAGGGGCAGTGGTCAGTGATGGGCAGTAAGCCAAGCCCAGTGTCCTCTGCTTACTGGCCCCACGTGGAAGAGTCGGGAAAGAGCCTGGGCCAGGAGTCAGTAGGACTGGGGTGGGTGCCGTAACCTTAAGGCAGGAGAGAGGGTCAGACTGTGGAGCCAGGCTGACCAGGGTTGAATCCTGGTCAGAGTACACGCCTCTCTGGGCCTCAGTTTCCACATCTGTAAAATGGAGATAAAAATGCTCCATACCTCATAGTGTTGTTGCCAGAATGAAGCGAATTGATCTGTACTGAGTGCTTAGGAAAGAGACTGGCAAATAGTAAGCATTTTATGACTTTGCTGTTCTTCTTATGAACCGTGTGCCATTGGGACCATCACCTCATTCTGTTTCTGCAGCAATAAGACTCACCTTAGAACTGCCCTTGCAGACACCCAGTAAGAGACAAATAGACAGCTTCGGGAAATTGCCCAACTGGAGGGGCTTCCCCAGGCTGAGAGTGGGGTTGTCCCGGGAGCTCCGAGCGTGGTCAGGGTCGGGGGTGTCCTCCGCAGTGGTTGGAGGCCTGTGACCCCTAGGTTTGCATCCTGGCTCTGCTTCTGTAAGTCACCTCCTCGAGCCTCAGTTGCCCACAGACACAATAAGGAACTACTGCTTACCTGGGGTGGGCGAAGGAGGCATGGATGGATGGAGGTTAAGGTGGCCTCTCACGCAAGGAATCTGCGATGGTAAGATTCTGGGATCCTCGTCTACCTTCCTTCTGCCATCAAACCCTGTTCTCAGGAGGCCATCCCATTTGAATGGGTCCTATAAATTATTTATTGATGTTTTAACTGGTAACAATTGAATGGCAGAAATAAAGGCATTTTGATCAGGGTTGCTGCCTTAAGGCAAAGGAATCTCTCTCAACCGTGGGCTTTGCCACGCAGCGAGGAGCTGGAAGGGTGGTTGGAGCAGGGCCTGACTGAGGGAGGACACTGCCAGCTTGGGCCTGGAATCCCATTTCTGGCTGGTTTCTGGGTTGGCGGCCTCAGTGAATCAGTTTACTTCTCAGAGCCCCAGTTTCCTCATCGGTAACATTGTGGAGAGTGGTGGCCACCGAACGGGGCTGTTGGGAAACACCCGCAAGGGTGGGTCTGGCACATAGCAGGTGCTTAACAAAGGTTACTTTCCTTCTACCCTCTCCCTGCACCGAAAAGCCCCGAAACCCCAGGCCTTGGGCAGACTCTGTCCTGACGCCCTGGGGGAGGTCATGCCGAACGGGTGGAGCCCATCGCTGCTCCGCACCTGCCTGGTCAGAGACTCTCTGAACCTCGGTCAGCTGGTTTCCCTATAAATAGGTGACCAGAACACTCTCCCAAAGCACCTAGCGTGGAGCCTGGCCAGTAATAAGCACTAAATGAAGCTCACCTGGTTTTTGGCCACTGCTTGGAGCATTCATTCATTCATCCATCCATCCATCCATCTATTCATCTAACAGATACGTACTGAGCACCTCCTACATGTCAGGCCCTGGGGACACGAAGGGCACATGACAAAGCGCTGCCTTCAAGGACATTATGCTGTAGGGGCAGCAGGAGTGGTGGCTGTGGTGTGAGGAACAGACGACAAACAAATAAGTCTAAAACGGCAGGAGGGCCGTGGAGAAAACTGAAGCGGGGGAGTTTCTCTCTGTACCTCTCAGGGGGCCTGTAATTCCATCCATTGTGATTATTATAATACTCACTACCGTTTATTCATGCACTGGTCCCAGGGCTCAGAGATACCTGGGACCCCCACCTGCTGGGTGCCAGGTGGGTGAGACTCACAGATACGGAAATGGAGGATCAGAGAGGCCCAGTGACTTGCCCAGGGTCACCCAGCTTCTGGCGGGGTGGGGTTGGCAGTGAGGTCTGCTCATTCATTCATCCGTCACACACTATCGTGGGGCCTGTAAACAGCGGGAGACAGACAGACACGGGCCCTGCTCCCTTGGGACCCCCCAAGTCTTGCTGGGCAGCCGGAGGTGGGTCAGCCCCACACACTGGCCTCTGTGTGAGGCTATCGTGTCCTTCAGGGCATCATGGAGCTCAACGAGGCAAAACGGACTTGGTGGTAATCGTAATCACAGCAGCAGCGGCTAGTGTTTACGGAACACGTACCCCATGCCGGGCTCTGTGATTCAGTCCACTCACCAGCCCGTGATGCTGTTAAGCCCATTTCATGGAGGAAGCAACAGAGGCTTAGACAGGTTGACAGGCCTGACATTAGTTACATGGCCAGCCCACTGCCCAGGGCAGCTTTCCTGGTGGTCAGTGAGAAGGGGGAAGTATGGGGACTGGGCAGTCCTAGTCTAACACTGGTGGGCAAGGCCCAGGTCAAGGTCAATGGCAGGAGTCAGCAGTGACCCTTTAGCATCTGGAAGCATTGGTCTGCAACAGCTAGTACCTGGGTCCCGGGGAGCTCGGAAGCTAAGAATAACGGTCCCTCTGTTTCTCGGGGGCCGTGGGTGCGGAGGTGAGGGCCAGCTTGGTGGGGAGGGAAGGCCATGGCCCATGATGGACTTCACTCTGGTCTAGGAGTGCATCTTGAACTCAGGGGAGTTGTATGTGTGCAGGGTGCAGCTGCCCTTCTCCCACCCACCTTGGGATGTGCTGGGGGATCCCGGGTAGGAGCAGAAGCCATCTGCATTGCATGCGCTGCTCAGAGGGCTCAGAGATACCTGGGACCTCCACCTGCTGCGTGGTAGAACCCCACACACTTGTCCCCAGCCCCACCCCCAGGGAAGAGCCTGGGGGAAGGGCAAGTCTCAGGTGGCGGGCCAGGCTCCGACCCTTCCTCAATTTGCTGCTCTGTTCTGGGTCTGATAAAGGGGATGCAGTTTCCCTTTAGCTGCCGGAGGCTGCCAGCGGGGCCGCTGCACTTTGCAGTCATTTGCTCCCCGGGGAAAGTTCTTGGTCTGAACAGGGTGTCCGGAGGCCACGGCTGCAGCTCCGCGCTGCTGCCCACCAGTTGGGTGGCCTGGGTGAACCAGACTTTTCTCTTGGCCTCAGTTTCTTCAACAAATGAAAACTCCTACTCCTTACCTCACAGCCTTCTTATAAGGGACTGTTATTACCATCGTCAATAGAAATCATAATAAATCTAATGTTTGGGGTCACTGTCTCATGCCAGGCCCTTTGCTAAATGCTTTACCTTTGTTAATTCTTTCTAGTTCTCTCAACCTCCCTAATTAAAGTGAGTGGTTGTCATCCTATTTTGTAGAGGAGGAACTGGAGCACAGAGCAGTTAGGTGACTCACCCAAGGTCACACAGCTAGAAAGTGGTAGAACAGAGATTTCCTCCCCCCGTCTTATTCTCTGTATACTCTCCATCTGATGATTCTTTCTCTGATGTCTATGAGGGTCTCATCTCGCTGTCGCCTGGTTCCTCCAGTGTATCCTTTTCTCATGGGTTTGATTCTCAGTAGTGTGAGCTGGTGCCTGGAGACTGAGGCTCAGGCGGAGGAGGAACTGGTCCAAGTCACGGTCAGTCAGTGGCAGAGCTGGGATTGAATCCGGGCGTATGGGCTCCAGCACCCCTGTATTAACAGGGCTGCCGTGGAATGTCAGGGCCAGGCGTCGGCACACTGAGGCCGTCGGTCCAGCAGGTGGACAGGCCTACGTGTCTGCAGGGTGGGGAAGCGGTGGCTGGGGTCAGCGTGCAGGTTGCTGGCATCCTAGCAGCCTGGGTGAGGGGGCTGCGAAGTGAAGGAGGGGCGGGTGAGAAGGTCCACCTGAGTCGGGGTGACGGCATCCTGAGACACTTCTCCACCTCCGGGGCCTCTTCCTCCGGGGTCCTTCCCTGACCCCCACCCACCCTGGCTCTGAGAGCGAACGCGCTGAGCACCCACACTAGGCACGGGGTCTGGGTTCATCTCCATCCCGGCAGGAGGTGCCTTTCTGGGACCCAGGGAGGCCGGGAGGCTGGGTGGCAGGGCGTATCTGCACCAGACCTAAGTGACCGCCCCCCACTCCTGCACCCCAGCTACTCAGGACCCTTCCACCCCACTCAACAGCCCAGCACCGCCCTGCAGCGCCCTTATAAATTCTTAACGTGTGGCTCCCAGCCCCCCAATAGGGCCGTCTCCACCTCCACGTAGCTGGGAAGCCCTGCGGGGAAGTGACACCTCAGCAGCTCCCCAGGCCGCCACTGACCCTTTCCATTGCTGTCCTGTCCCTCCCGCCTGCCCGCGAGCAGCCCCTCTCCCCTGAGGGGATCCTCCCTGAGAATCCTGAGGATGCAGGTCCCAGCCTTCTCTGGAGATGCTCACAGTCGAGTGAGGGGGCCACGGGGGTCCAGACCTATAAACGGCAGGTGACACAGCGGCGATAGCAAGGCCACGAGCACAGGAGCTGCTGTGTCAGGCAGGTGCCACGAGCCAGGCAGGGCGCTGAGAGCTTCACATGGACAAACTCTGCTCTCTTATCATCCCCGTGAGAAAGGGACTATTGCTGTGTCCCCACTTTCCAGCGACGAGACTGAGACACAGGGAGGGGGTGGTGGCGGCTGAAGGTGACAGAGCTACAGACCGATGTTCTGGGGTTTCAGCCTAGGCCTCTGGCTCCAGAGCCTGGGTACACTGTGGTGGTCAGAGTGCCGCTTTACAGTCTGTCACCAGGTGCCACGAGTGCTGTGCGTGTGTGCAGCGGGCATGGCCACATCAGCCGGGGGGGAGTGGGTGGTCATCCACAGAGGAGTCCCTCTTCTGGCCTCCAGCTTCTCTCCTCCGTGGCCCTGTCGACTCCCCAAGGGCGTTCAGTGACTGGGGATTGAACGGGGATGTGCGTGATGGGGGTGCCTGGGACGGAGCTTTCTCGGAGTGAGGAACGGGCGCTCAGTCAGTCTCTGTGGAGCCCCGACAGTGAGCTCAGCCTCCCTTCCCATCCCAGGACGCCCTGGACCTGAGCCCAGCCTTTCCACTCTTATCCCCGCAGGGAGCCGGGAGGCCGCCTTCACCTACGCCATCATCGCAGCCGGCGTGGCCCATGCCATCACTGCTGCCTGCACCCAGGGCAACCTGAGCGACTGCGGCTGCGACAAGGAGAAGCAAGGCCAGTACCACCGGGACGAGGGCTGGAAGTGGGGTGGCTGCTCTGCCGACATCCGCTACGGCATCGGCTTCGCCAAGGTCTTTGTGGATGCCCGGGAGATCAAGCAGAATGCCCGGACTCTCATGAACTTACACAATAACGAGGCAGGCCGAAAGGTAGGCAGCCAGGGAGGGGAGCCGGGCGGCTCTTGCAGAGATGCTGCAAAATGGCTTATTCATAACAACTGGTGTTGGGTCTCTGGCGATGGGCCACAGGGCTCTGCCCGTAGCCTCATTCTGCTTGCATCTGTTGTCGATTTGCTGCTGGTCAGGATCTCTGTGTGGCATGATGCTTGTCAGTTACCGACAAGGTTGAATAATCGAATCTCTGTTTAAACATTGGATGTAACTCAGCAAGATGGAAAGAGGGACGGATGTGAACTCTCATCCTCGGGCCCACAAAATCAGCTGTACAAAACTCTGATTGTGGGGAGGAGTTGAGGTGACTTCAGTAGGAGTCATTGCTGTGGGGCAGATGCCAGGGTTGGTGGTGTATCCTTGGTCGCCTTAACCAAGATCTGGAGCTCAAAATAATGGAGGTGACCATTCCCTCTTCACCGCCTCCTCAGATCCTCCTAGATTCTGGGCTCAGCTTAGAAGAGAGTCCAGGCTGTCGCAGGATGCTTCTAATGGAGGTGGCTGGCTTACAAAGGGTATGGACACCCCACCCCATGAGGCAAGGGAGCAGGCGGGTTTGCCGGCAGAGTACAGTGAGGGCCTATGGGGTGGGGCTGTCACAGGAGGGCGGGTCCTGCCTGTGTGAGGACCCGCAGGCCCCGGAGGTACTGGGCAAGGAGGGGCTCTGATGGGCCAGGCCAGACAGGGAGGGAGGGCTCCATGCCACCGGGGTGGAGGATGGACCGCTGCAGTGACAGGGTGTGTGTGGGCACCACTGGTGGGGCCAGGCAGCAGCAGCAGTGACGAGAATGGGGGAAACCGTGCCCAGGGCTGTAGGAACCAAGGAACACAGACCCCATCCGTGGGGCCCCCAGCTTGGCTCCAGCCCGTGGAGGCTGTGTGGGAATGCCGGCCCAGGGTGGCCTCATCCTCTGGTTTTAGACCCAGATTTTCATGCACAAGCACTTCATTTTTTTAGGCGTTGGCATTTAAAACTGGTAGTCACCAGTGACTCTTAAAAAATGTAGAAACAGGGAAAAAGAAAGACGATTGCTATAGGAGCTCAAACACACACATGCTGGCTAAGGGTGGGCCTCGAGCTGCCCATTTGGGTGCCAGCTGACCTGGTTTTGCTAGAACATGTCCGTGGGCCAGCAGTCTTCTCGCTCAGTCCTCACGGCGTCCCTGTGAACGGCAGCATCGTTATCCCATCTTGCAGGTGAAGAGATTGAGGCACAGAGGGATTGTCACGTGCTAATTGGGAGCAAAGCCAGGATGTGAAGCCTGGTGTCTGGTTCTCGGGTTGGTGTCCTTTGCACAGTGCGGGCTGGCGGTGGGCTGCCTGGGTTCAGATGCGAGCTCTGTCGCTCGCTTCTCCCCGGGAAGGAAGCAGAGCTGGCAGGAGTGTCCTCGTGGGGAGAAGGCAGGAGAGCCCTTCCCCAGGGCTGGCACACAGCTGGTCCTCAGCACGGGGTGGGTGTGACCCCAGACCGAGGGAGGGAGCTGTCTGGTAAGCGGTGTTGGGGGGTGGCTTGCCCACCCGTGTACAGACGAATGGGAGGCACCAGCAGCCCTTCCTCCTGCCTTGGGATTCCCTCTCTCCCTCCCTCCTCTGCAGTCTCCGGCCACATCCGGTGTGTCAGAGCCTCCCAGGCGGCCACGGTGAGTCACGCAGCAGGCTGCTCACCTGGTCTGTCCTAGGGTGATGGCCGGGGTAGATTGCAAGGCCCTGCCCTGCGCCGGGAGCTCCTGCTTAGGGCGGTACGTTCCTCCAGGGTTCTCAGCTCTTCATTCCTCCCGATTTCTACGCTCAGATCACTTCCTAGGGCTGAGGTCATAGGTCATGGGGTCCCTCCTGGCCTTGAAGCTCCCATCCCTGGGAGTGGACAGGAGAGGGACAAGTGGCTTCCCTCTCCCCCTGTTTCCTCCTGTGTGGCTACCTGGTCCGGCCACAGTGAGAATGAAGGGAGAGAGCGCTTAGCTGGGGGAAGGAAGGTCCCACGCACATCAGGCGGGAGAGGGTTTCTTCTTTGGATTTCCTTCCCATTTAGGTCACCTCAGAGCACTGAGTAGAGTTCCCTGTGCTATACAGCAGGTTCTCAGTAGTTATCTATTTTATACATAGTAGTGTATATACGTCAATCCCAATCTCCCAGTTCATCCCACCCCCCTTCCCCCCTTGGTCTCCATACATTTGTCCTCTACATCTGTGTGTCTATTTCCGCTTTGCGAATAAGTTCATCTGTACCATTTTTCTAGAATCCACATATAAGCGATTTTATTTTATTTTATTTTTGGCTGTGTTGGGTCTTCGTTGCTGTGCGCGGGCTTTCTGTAGTTGCGGTGAGCGGGGGCTACTCTTCGTTGCGGTGCGCGGGCTTCTCATTGTGGTGGCTTCTCTTGTTGTGGAACATGGCTCTAGGTATGTGGGCTTCAGTAGTTGTGGCCCTCAGGCTCAGTAGTTGTCGCTTGCGGGCTCTAGAGCGCAGGCTCAGTAGTTGTGGCGCACGGGCTTCGTTGCTCCGCGGCATGTGGGATGTTCCTGGACCAGGGCTCGAACCCGTGTCCCCTGCATTGGCAGGCGAATCCTCAACAACTGTGCCACCAAGGAAGCCCTGGTAGTTCTACTTTTTTTTTTTTTTTTTTTTTTTTAAATTTTATTTATTTATTTATTTATTGTTTTTGGCTGTGTTGGGTCTTCGTTTCTGTGCGAGGGCTTTCTCCAGTTGTGGCAAGCGGGGGCCACTCTTCATCGCGGTGCGCGGGCCTCTCACTATCGCGGCCTCTCTTGTTGCGGAGCACAGGCTCCAGACGCGCAGGCTCAGTAGTTGTGGCTCACGGGCCCAGCCGCTCCGCGGCATGTGGGATCTTCCCAGACCAGGGCTCGAACCCGTGTCCCCTGCATTAGCAGGCAGATTCTCAACCACTGCGCCACCAGGGAAGCCCTCTACTTTTTTTTTTGTTAAGGAACCTCCATACTGTTCTCCATAGTGGCTACACCGATTTACATTCCCACCAACAGTGTAGGAGGGTTCCCTTCTCTCCACATGGGAGAGGGTTTCCTGAGCCACCAGCTCCAGCAGGCATGAGGGCTGTGCTTGCTGTTCAGGGCAGCTCTTGGGTGATGCAGATGATGGGACCGTCATACGTTGTAAGGTCAAACTCAGGGGCCTTCTTGGAGTAGGTGGGCCCCAGAAAATGAGTGAGGTTTGGCTCGGCAGAGAAGAGAGGTGGAGGCAACCCAGGTAGTGGCCAAAGGCCCAGAGGAGGGGCTTGGGGCCAGTTCAGGGGCCCAGACTGGCTGGTCTGTGAGTCCCTGAAGGGGTAGCTGCAGCCAGAGGGCTGCAAGGTCACCTTCCAGGCCAGGGAGTGAGAGCCGTGGGTTCTCCCCTCAGGGCTGCCCTGTCCTTACTGCTTGAGTTCCAGCTCCGATATCCCCTCTTCAGAGAGGCTTCCCTCTCAACCCCTTCCTAGCCTTTCCCTGGGCAGTGCCTTGTTCCGAGGCCTTCTCCCCTCCCCAGATCATAAGCTTGGTAAGGACAGAGACCTCGTGCATCACATTCACAGCTGCACCCCAGGGCCTGGTGTACAGAGGCGCTCTACATACGGAGTGAATGGTTGAGTCCCCTGCGGTCACTGGGGAGCCACTGATGCTTCTGGAGCAGGGGGTCAGAAGTCACAGAGACTGACTCCAGGGCAGCAGAGTTAGGCCTTGGGCGGGTCAGGAACGGGGTGTGGGCATCCTTGGTGGGGTGCACGGGTTGGGCCTCACTTGACACTTCTGAGCAGGAATGGTTTTCCCAGCTCAGGGTGCCCCCTGCACTCCCACCATCCCCTGCTGCCTAGCTCCACTCTGGTTCAGGAGGACGTTTGAGGGTCACCTCCTGGAAGGGCAGTTCAGCCAGGCACTGTATGTTTTCCAGAGCCAAGAGGTAGAATTTGGGACTCCCCAGTGTACACAGGAAAGGCCTGATTAACCACCAGTCGAGCCCCTTTGTGGTTTGGGGGGGCAGACAGAGGCCCAGAAAGGATCCCGACTGGCCCTCAGCTACGCAGGGCAGTGGCCACACCCCTCGGCCAGGGCACGGCAGGAAGGTGGTCTCCCAGCCTAGCCCCTCACTCCCAGCCATGGGGCACCCCAAGGGCCCAGACACAGATCCGAGCGGCCACGAGCAGGGCAGCCGCCTAGCCTGGGGAAGGTAAGGCTCAGTGTGTATCAGCTCTGGGTTCCATCCCTTCTGGGGGCCTCAGTTTCCTCATCTGTCAAATGGCACTATGACCCTCAATTTGTTCTGGATCCCAGGTGCCAGTCAGGGCCAGGCGAGGGCACACACTGGAGACCCCCCAGGATCCTGCAGCCTGCCATTTATTCAAAGGCGCGGGACCCTGTTCCAGAAACTCTGCCCACAGCAGGCTTCCGTGGGCCCCATGCACAGTGGAGCTGGAACCGGCAGGAGGAGAGGGGCCAGCCCGCAGCCGCTCCTGGCTGAGTGTCTTGGGAAGGATCACAGATGTGTTTATCACGGGCTCCCTCCTCCTGCTGTGAGAAGACAAGACTCAACCTGACCACAGGCTCTGGGGCTTGTTGGCAGCTGGTGCGAGAGAAAAGGGGGAGGGGGAGGTGGGGAAGGGGTGTGTGTCCCAGAGCCGAGGTGGTGGCCGGCTGAGTGAGCGGAGACTCAGGGCTTGTCCTCCGGGCGGCCCTTGGGGTGGCAGGGTGCCCCCGACTCAGCTGGCAGATCAAGAGGAATAATGCCGCAGGGGGCACCTGCCCTCACAGGTCTCCGGTTTGGGTCCAGCCCAGGCAGAGCCAGGGTTTCACCTGCAGATGTGGACGCAGGGCTGGGGGTGTCTGTGCCCTGCCTCCCACCCACTGTCTTGTGCAATTGTGTGGTCTGCAGGGTTGAATCAGAGGGGTCACGGTAGAAGACAGGAATGGGGGAAGCCAACAGGTCCTTTGGGGACGTGATTTTTGAATCAGAGTCTCTCTCTATTGGAATTTTAGGGCCATAGTATTTTGGCATTGAAATCACAGATGGTTCAGGTTGGGACTGTAGAATGTTAGGTTTACACCCTCACACGGGGGGCTTGGAATCAGGATCTTTGGTTGGGAGGGAGAGAGGCGTCAGAAGCGGTGGGTTGAAATCTTTGGTTTTCTTTAAAGTATAACTACATTTTAATGAAGTCATTTTTTTAAGATTAACTTGAGTAATTACACTGCAATTTAAAAAGCAAACAAAAAATGATTCACAAGAAATTTGCACTGGACTAACTTTGAATTGTATTTCTTATTAATGGTTGAAGGTATAGCTCATAGTGGGTGGTAGTCCGAAGGAGCCAATAAGAAAACTTTAAATTGCTGTTTGAAATCTTTGGTTTTTTAAAAAATTTTATTTATTTTTGGCTGCGTTGGGTCTTGGTTGCTGCGCGCGGGCTTTCTCTAGTTGCGGCGAGCGGGGGCTACTCTTTGTTGCGGTGCACGGGGTTCTCATTGCGGTGGCTTCTCTTGTTGTGGAGCACGGCCTCTAGGCGCGTGGGCTTCAGTAGTTGCAGCACGTGGGCTCAGTAGTTGTGGCTCGTGGGCTCTAGAGTGCAGGCTCAGTAGTTGTGGCGCACGGGCTTAGTTGCTCTGTGGCATGTGGGATCTTCCCGGACCAGGGCTCGAACCCGTGTCCCCTGCATTGGCAGGCGGATTCTTAACCACTGCACCACCAGGGAAGCCCCGGGTTGAAATCTTTGGATGGCAGAATCTTTGTGGCTTTGAATCGTTTCTTTACCACCTTTGGGGCAGTGAGGATATGAACTCACCGCACTTCTTGCCCTTAAGGTGCTCTGTCTGGTGACAGAGGCGGTTAAGAGGAGCAAAAATGATGATTCAGGGCTAAACACCACAGGAGAAATGCAACACAGAAGGTGCATAACAGCTCAGAGGGGGGAACGGTTTCTTCTCGGAGGAGTCTGGACACTTTTGGGGCAAGAAGAAGGGACCCTTTAGTAGGGCTTTGAAGGATAAGTAGGAGTCCTCCAGGTGGACAAGGCAGGTGGGAGGGAGGGCAGTTCAGGGAGAAGTGACAGCATCTATAAAAGCATGAAGTCCTGAAAAAGCATGGTCAGGTGGGTGCGGACTGCGTGTATCTGGGGAGAGGGGCTGATGGGTGATGAGACTGCAGAGGCGGCTGGGGTCAAGTGGAGGGCCTTGCCTGCCGGGTCCAGGAGCAGGCTTCCCCCTTAGGCTGGCAGTTCCTGAGGAGACTTTGCAGGAGGAGTGCCGTGTTCAGGTTTCTGGCCCTCTCTGGGACAAAGCGGAGAACAGAGTGAAGGGGGCAGGGTAGCAGCTGGTGCCCCAACCCAGCAGGGACCACGGGTAGGCGGGAGGGACAGCTGTTTTGGAGCAGAATAGGCAGGACCCACCTTGGGTTGCACTTGGGGTGGATGGGTGGGCGCTCTACCTCACTGGGGTCAGGCACTGGGGCGTGCGGAGACTGGACTTGAGGGGAGATGATTATTAGGGTGCTTTTGGGCATGTGAGTGGGAGAGCCTGTGGGCATCAGATGGGGATGCCCAGGGGCCACTGGTGCCTGGAGAGAGGTCTTGGTTGGAGCCACTTGCTGGCAGCCACCAACGCGAGGCAGTTGCCGAAGCCCTGGCATTTGGCAGGATTGGCCAGCAGGAAGATTCTAGTGGGAAAGCCCAGAGCCGGGCACAGCCCTGAGGAAATGAGCACTGGGGCAGGAGGGCTCTGGGACACAGAAGAGCAGCAGGGAGGTGGGTCCTTGTGGATGCATCCCGAGCGCTGAGCTCAGAGCCAGCTTCTGGTGCATCCTGGCTCTGGAAGCTGGGCTGCGGGGCCGGGGGTCCGGGCTCTCCGTGCCTCGGTGATGCTACTGCACCAGGCCGGGGGTGCCATCGAGGCCTTGCCGGCCACTGAGGGCAAAGTGTGCTGGGAGCTCTGGGGGCCCCAGGGAGGGAGGGGGCCTCCACAACCCCTCCCTGGGAGCGTGGTGACTGAGCCCAAGAGAGGCAGCCCTGGGGATGGGGGCCCAGCTGGGACGGGGCTGGCCCCTGCTGGAATGTGCTCCAAGGGAGGTGAGCTCAGGGGGATGGAATTCCACGCAAACGAGAGTCACCTCCCAGTCCCTGCCCAGCCTCTGTGCGGGGAGGGTGCTGGTCTTGTCCCTTCCTGCCCTGCCCTGTCTGGTCTGGGTGCTCCTGGGAGCTGGATTCCCACCCTGCCCTGGCTGCAGGCAGGCCTGTGAGTCAGGGGACACCAGGGACCTGGCCTCTGGCAGCTGGGGCGGGGCCCCGATAAGGCTTGCTCAGCTATGCTCTCCTCTGCTGTCCCGAGGGCCACTTGCATATTTGACCGGATAGAATGGTCAGTGGTGGCACGTTGAGGGCCCGAGGAGCCAGGCCCTGCCTGGCCTGAAGCCAGCTGACCAGGCCGGGCTGTGAGGAGGCCTCCGCAGGCCTCCGTGCCCTCCCTTCCTGCTCCAGATCTGGTGCAGATGTGGGTTCTTCCCTTCCCAGATGCAAAGGCTTCCAGCTGGAACTTGAGGGACTTGGACCAGGGGTGGCCTTGGGCAGATCCCGGCCCTCCAGGGCCTCAGTTTCTCCCATGGTGGGACCTCGTGTCTCAGAGGGTCTTCTAGTTCTGACATGTGGGGGTGGGGAATACAGGGTTCTTAGGACCACTGGACGCCAACCATGTCTCCAGCCACACGCTCCTGGAGTCCGCCAAGCTTGTTCTTGCCTCAGGGCCTTTGCACATGCTGTTTCCCCTGTCTGAAAGGCCCTTCCCTCAGATGTTTGCATAACTAGTTCCTGCTGTTCCTTCAAGTCTCTGCTCAGATGTCGCCCTCCCGGGGAAGCCCTCTCTGACTTTCTGACCTTCCTCCCCTTTCTCCACCTCGGCTCTGTCTGTACACTGTCTTGCTTTATTTTCTCTGTAACACTTACCACCATATGAAATGATTTTATTTGCACAGTTCTTTACGTCTTTATTCCCTCTCTCCTCCCACTACAATGTCAGCACCACGAGGGTAGGGGTGGCCTGAGTTTACAGCTGTATCCCCTGTGCCTAGAACAGTGCCTGGCACATAGTAAGTGTTCAAGAAATATTTGTTGAGTGAATGAATGACATGACAGGTGTCTCCTCTTACCTGGGGGAATTTCCCAGTAGGGTTGCCAGATAAAAAACAGGACTCCCAGTTAAATTTGAGATAACAAATATTTTTTAGTACAAGTATGTCCCAAATATTGTGTGGAACATACTTATAGCAAAACTTTATTATTTATCTCAAATTAAAACTTAAATGGGTTTCTTGCATTTTTAAATGCAAATTTTTATGTTGAGATATTGTCAACTCATGTTCAGTTGCAAGAATTCAGAAAGATCCTATGTGCCCTTTGCCCGGTTTTCCCCAACAGCTCGTAAAATTATATGGTATCCCAACCGGGTATTGATATCAGTATAGTCACGACACAGAACATTCCACCGTGAGGATTCCTGTGCTACCCTTTTGGAGCCAGATCTACTTCCCTCCCTCCTTTATCCCCTCCTAATCCCTGGCAGCCACTAATCTGTTCTCCATTTCTACAGTTTTATCATTTCAAGATTGTTATATAAATGGAATGGTACAGTGTGTAATCTGTTGGGATTGGCTTTTTTCGCTCAGCATAAGCCCCTCAAGATTCATTCAACTTGTTGCATTTATGAGTAGTTTGTTCCTTTTTATTGCTGAGTGGTGTTTCACAGTATGGAACCGTTCATCTGTTAAAGGCCGCCTGGGTTGTTTCCAGTTTGGGGCTATGACAAATAGGCTGCTGTGAACATTTGTGGACAGGTTTTGGTGTGAACGCAGGGTTCCATTTCTCTGGGGTAGATGCCCAAGAGTGTAACTGCTGGATCGTACGGTAGTTGTATGTTTAGCTTTGTAAGAAAGGGCTAAACTTTTCCAGCGTGGCTGAACCATCTTACATTACCACCAGCAAGGTGCAAGGGATCCTGTTTTGCTGCATCCCCTCCAGCACTGACGGTCGTCACTGTTTTTTGGTTTTGCCGTTCTGAGAGGTGAGTGCAATATCTCACTGTGGTTTTAATGACTGTTTCCGTAACAGCTAGTGATGTGGACCGTCCTTCCACGTGCGTATTTGCCGTCTGTACATCCTCTTCGGTGGAATGTCTGTTCATGTCTTATGCCCATTTTCTAATTAGATTAGGTTTTTACTGTTGAGTTTTGAGACTTCTTTGTATGTTCTGGATCCTAGTCTTCTGTCAGACACATGGTTTGCAGTTTTTTCCTCCCAATTTATAACTTGTCTTTTCCTCCTCTTCATAGGCTCTTTTGCAGAGCTAAAGTTTTTAACTTTGATGAGGTCCAATTTATCAGTTCTTCCTTTTACAGATAGTGCTTTTGTGCTAAGAACTGTTTGCTGAGCCCTAGGTCCTGAAGATTTTGCCCTGTGTTTTTTTCTAAAAGCTTTGTAGTTTTACATTTTACATTTAAGTCTGTCTTTTGTTTTTTAAAATTAATTAATTTTAAATCAACTAAGGTTTGTTTCTTTTTTAAATTGATTTTTTTAGTTTGCAAATTAGATTTTTTTTTTTTCTTTTTTTCTTTGGCCGCACCTCATAGCATGCAGAACTTTCCTGACCAGGGATCGAACCCGTGCCCCCTAAGTGGAAGTGGAAGTGCAGAGTCCTAACCACTGGACCACCAGGGAAGCCCCTTAAAATTGATTTTTAAAATGTATTTATTTTTTATTATAGTAAAATACCCATAACATAAAACTTACCATTCCGACCATTTTTAAGTGTCTGGTTCAGTGGCATTAAGTATATTCACACTGTTGTGCAACCGTCACCACCATCCATCCCCAGAACTTTTCATCTTCCCAAACTGAAACTCTGTCGCCATTAACCACTAACTCTCCTCCCCCCTCCCCGGGCCCTGGCCCCCACTGTCCACTTTCTATGTCTATGAATCTGACTGCTCTAGGGGCCTCATATGAGTAGGATCTTACAATGTCTGTCCTTTTGTGGCTGGTTTATTTCACTGAGCATAATGTCTTCAAGGTTCCATGATCCATTTTGAATTAACTTTTATATAAGGTGCATATATTAGGTCAGGGTTATCGTTTTGTCTGTTTATGTTCTCAGCCTGGCAACCCTGCCCAGCCCCTGCTGCCCCGTGGAGGAGGCTGGTCTCCAGACAGTACTGAGAAAAATCCTTTCAGAACCAGACTCCCTTCCTTGGGCCCATTTAATAGATGAGAGACTGACACCACCACGGGCGCCCTGCCAAGGCCACACACAGCAAGGGGGGCGGAGCAGGATTCACACCCAGGGCCCGGCTCCCAGCTCCTCCTGCCCCCTCCTCCCCACATGACTGGCCGGGGCAAGTGGGGCTGGGTGGGGCTGACATGTCCACTGGGGAATGCCCACTGGGATGACCAGGCCGGGATGTGCAGGCCTGGAGGAAAGAGTCAGACAGGTCCAGAGCGGAAGCCACTGAGGAGGGGCTGGAGGGGAACCAACTCGGGCCTGGGTGGAGGACGCCCACGAGGCCTGAGGGTTTTTTTCCAGTTTTCTCCGATGACACAGCGAGGGCAGGGCCCAGCCAGGTCCGGTGGGTGACGCTGCAGTGATAGCAGTGGATGGTGCCGGGGAAGGGAGGGGATGAGATGGGGGACGGGGGTGGGGAGCAGGGGCGGGGCAGGAGCGGCCCTTCCTACAGAGAAGGGAAACGTCTGTGGGCCCCCAGCTCCGTGAGGCCTGGTCCTCAGCACCCCACTTTGCTCTGGGCTCCTGAGACCCCCTCCCCACCCCAGTCTGGGTGGGCGTGGGCGGCCCGGGGCAGGCCCAGAGGAGGCAGCTGGACACACCAGCCTGGGAGGGGCTCGGGAGCTCAGCCCGGAGTGGGCCACCTCGGGGGGCTGTCACTGTCCTGCAGTCAGTGAAGGGCTGGGGGCGGGGGCGGTGGGAAGGCGGCAGGCAGGACCAGAACCACGGAGTAGAGGAGTGTGGGAAGATGCAGGTTGCAGCTCTGATGAGAAAATGGGATAGGCCGGAGGGCAGGTGCCTGTTTGCCGGGAGAATGTAGACGATGGGGTACATGCTGACTTCACCTCCACGAGTCCTGTGAGGTTGACGTTCTCCGTTGTTCTCTCCATTTTACAAATGGGAAAATGGAGGCGCAGAGAGGTAAAGAAATTTGCCCAAGGCCACACAGCTGGCAGGTGCTGCCCTAGGGTCTGAATCCAAGTAGTCTGGCTCCAGACCCAGTTCTTAACCTCTGAACTGTTTCACCAGCCCTGGGGCTTCTTGGACTCAGATATGTTTATCCCCAGACCCAGTTCTCACATCCTGCCATTCCAAAATGTTGTCCTAAGATTCTCCAATCCCCTGTTTGGGGCAACTTGGAGACTCTGGGGTCCCCAGCCCCCAAAAGCCCCCAGCGTCTGGTGGTTTGGGGACTGTAGATTATTCTGGCACTGTTTGTGCTCCCCCCTCCTGGTCACTGCAGCCCTGGGACAGTCCTTGGGCCACTGTCGTCTGCCTGAGAGAGGACTCTTCCAGGCCAGGAGGGCGCTTGGCCGTGTGGAGAAGAAGATTCTGTGCGTTGTTCCTCCCCAGCAGGAGAGGGGGCCTGGACCGCCACGGGGGGTGCAGGGGCTGGGCAAGGAGGTGCCCAGGAGTGCCCACACCTGTGCAGAGACCCGGCACACCTCCTGCTGTCACGGGGTTTCTGGGCTGGCTCAGCCTAGGGAAGGCAGTGGGGGACCCACATCCTGTCCCCCTGCCGGATCCTCTCATCCTTCCGGGCAGGCGTGAGAGACACCTCGCCATCTCCCAGAGCCCAGCCTGGAGCCTGGCACCCAGTGGGTGCTCTCAGCGATGTGGCGTGACGTGAGTGCAAGGCCGGCATCCAGGAGGGGACTTAGAGGATTGGCAGCCCTGGGGGTTGGGAGTGCCTGTCCTCTGCCTTCCTGGGCACGGCTGTGCAGCGGATGGGGATGGACTGAGGATGGCTTGTCCCGGTGTGGGAGGTGGCCTCCGGAGACCATTCCCGGCTTCCCTGCTTCTCAGCTATGTGGCCTTGGGCGTGTTCACTTGCCTCTCTGTGCCACAGTTTCTCCATCTGTAAAACAGGGACAATGATGGCTTTGTAGAGTATTGTGAGGGTTAAAAGATTAAATGCATTTCAGGTGCTTGCAGCTCTGCTGTCCTATATGGTGGCCACAGGCCACGTGTGGCTATTTAAATGTAAATTAATCACAAATGAATAAGATTGAGCATTCAACCCCTCAGTCCACATGTCCGGTGCTAGGTAGCCACGTGGCTCGTGACTTGCTGCAGGAAGGTCCAGTGGACAGACCGGCTTGGAGCGGCGGGCGCTGGGCTTAGGCTTCGGTGTCACTACTAAGGGGACCCGGAAAGGTCTCAGCAGCGAGGGGAGCAATCCTTTCACCTCCCTGGGCCCCTGCCAGCCCAAGGCAGGGTCTCCAGTAGTGGCTGTGTCACTTCTCTTGGAAGGAATCCCCACCATGGCTGTTGGCCCTTCAGAGGGGGCACATTTGAAACCGGCTGAGATGGGAGGGGGCGGCGTGACGAGGCCCCGGGAGGCCTCCCAGGTGAGGTGCAGCCGAGGGGGCTCGGTTACACCGCGGTGAGACCAAGTCAAAAGGCGCCCACCGGGGACAATTACCGCCTTTGTCCTCTGCAGGGGGAGTGGGACTCTCGGGTGTTATCAAATCTGCCCAGACAGGGGACGGGGAGCCACGTGGTGGAGGGTAGGCAGGGGCGGGGCGGGGGGTGCGGAGGAATTGGCACCCAGGCGGCAGCGTCACTTGCCCTAATCTTGCACACTTGTGTGTCCTTTGAGGAGAAATCCAGGTACTATTATGTCCCGAAAAAGGACCCCTTACCTGACACAGGGCCTTCTTCAAGTCTTTACCCTGCAGTGTGCCTTCGAGACACTAATCCCGTGCTCTGTCTACACGCGTGAATCCGTTTCACTGGCCCGACCACCTTGGGGGTCCTTGTGAACTCCATTTCACAGATGGGCAGCTGAGGCCCAGGCAGGGACTTGAGCAGCGTCCCAGGGCAGTCCCCGCTGCAGCAGATCAAGGGCTCACCTGATCTCAGGACCTCCCCAGGACGTCGTGTGGAGGGGGCAGGCCCAGGGCCGGCTGGGGGTGGGAAGGGTCAGGCCAGCCCTCAGCTGCTCTGCGCGCCTCTCCCATGGCCTGATGCACCATGTGCTGCCCCACTCCTAGCGCTCTCCATAAATGATCCCCCAGGGAAGGTGTGGTTAGTCCCATTTTACAGATGAGGAGAGTGGAGGTAGAGTGGTTTTACTGAGGTGGCCCAGGTAGAAAACATCGAGCCAGGATTCCCTCCCAGCCATCCTGCTTCTGTAGCCCACGCTCTGCCCGTCCTCTCTGGGTCTCTTCTTGGCCCTCAATTGTGTGTGTGTGTCTAGTTTAGACCTGGAAGGATTGGTAGTATTTTGAAATAATGATTCTAACAACGTTTGTAAAAACACATTATAATTTGCAAAACCTTTTCTAACACTTTTCTTTGGCCAAGCCTCACAGCTTTCCTCCAAGCAAGTGGTGGAACTGTGCCCGTTTTTCAGGCGACATACCTGAGGCTCAGGCCGGGCGGCTCTCAGCCTGCAGGGTGGGTGGCTCTGCGGGGCATAGAGTCCTAGGTGGGGGGGAGGCTGGGGGCTCCTAGCAGGAATGACACGGCTGAGAAAAGTGGCCAGAAAAACCCTGACTTTGCAATTTGTTTGCTGCGTGCCCTTGGGTAATCTCTCCCAGCCTTGGTTCCCTCAGTGGCAGAAAGGCCGTGATAACCTGCACTTCTCAGAGCCATCATGCTGAGTGAATGAGATGATGCCCGGGAAGTACCGAGTCCCACGCTCTCGGGTGATGAGTGCTCAGAAGACAGTAGCTCTTGTTATGAATATTGTTATTACTATTATTAGTGGTGGTAGCAGCAGTAGTCATTTTAAAGCCACAGTTAGGTTTTAATTCCTATATTCCATTCCGCAGGATCTTTCTGGCTCTAAAGCTCCATGTTTCCCACGTACCATTTGTGTAGCCTGCTAGGAGGACTTGGGGAGGAGATGTCTGGGAATCCATGGAGATTTGTCACTTCACTGAAAAGAGGGGGTCGCTGGGGACAAAGCTGTTGCAATACCACATTGGCCCTCCTCACTTTGTGACAGGTGAAGTCCATCTGGGTCTCTCGGGGGGTATCTGAGCTGCTCCCTGTGGAGAGAGCCCACCCAAGCCCGTGCCACACTCCGGGACCTGCAAAGTTGTCTGTAAAGTCCAGTCTCCAGCCCAGACCTCCTTCCAAACTCAAACCTCGTGCATCCAGCTGCCCCCCACCCCCCGCTCCTGGATGTCTGCTGGCCCGGAACCCACCTGTTCCAAACCTCGCTGCTGGTCCTTCTCCCACAGCCATGCTCCTGCCTTCCATCCCCTGCCAGCTCAGGAAACAGCAGCCCCGTCCTCCCGGTTGTCTGGGCCCAAAACCTTGGCTTCGTCCTGACCCCTTTCACACCCCACATCCAGCATGTTGGCTCTGCCTAAAACATCTGTCCAGGACCTTCCCCGTCTCACAGCCCGCACCCCTGCCCCCATCATCTCCCACCTGGAGCAGCACAACAGCCTCCTAACCCGTCCCCCTGCTTCCCCCTTGGCCCCGGCAGTCTCTTCAAATGTAAGTTAAATCGTCTCCTCTCCACTCATAACCTCACAGTGGCTCCCAACTCAATCAGAGGAGAAGCTGAAGTCTTCACAAAGGCCGACAAGGCTCTTCATGACCTGGACCCCTGGGACCCTCTGACCTCATCTCCTACTTCCCCTTCACTCACTCTGTTCCACCTACATTGTTCCTTAAACACACCGGGTGTGTCCCTACCTCAGGGCCTTTGCACTTGCTGTTCCCGCTGCCTGGAACGTTTGCCATCCGGACATCCACCCCCCTCCCCTCCTCAAGTCTTTGCTCAAATATCACCTTCTTAAGGAGGCCTTTCCTGACCACCCTATTTGAAATTGCCCCCATCTGCCTCACCACTTCCTTTCCGCTGTCACGTTTTCTTTTTCTACATGGCACTTATGACCACCTGACATAATATTGGTAAGTCGCCAAATGATCCCAGGGTGGCTGGGGATAAAGTGCTGTAGGAGGCTTCTGTGGGAACAGGCTCAGACAGAAGCTTTCCTCTCACCTGTGTCTTCAGTATTTGTTCCAGGGGGCTGGTAGTAAATAGAGATTTTATTTTTAAATTCCTATGTCCCCTTATCTTACTCCAGGCACTATTCTAAGTACTTAATATATATTAACTCATAAAATTCTGATAAGAACCTAGTGAAGTAAGTACTATTTCAAAAAAAATTTTTTTGAAGTATAGTTGATTTACAATGTTGTGTTAATTTCTGCTGTACAGCAAAGTGACTCAGTTATAAATATATATATATATTCCATTTCATGTTCTTTTCCATCATGGTTTATCACAGGACATTGAATATAGTTCCCTGTGCTATACAGTAGGACCTTGTTGTTTATCCATCCTATATATAATAGCTTGCATCTGCTAATCCCAAACTCCCAATCCTTCCCTCCCCCACCCCCCCTTCCCCTTGGCAACCACAAGTCTGTTTTCTATGTTTGTGAGTCTGTTTCTGTTTTGTAGATAGGTTCATTTGTGTTGTATTTTAGATTCCACATATAAGTGATATCATACGGTATTTGTCTTTCTCCTTCTGACTTACGATGTAAGTAGTATTATCTCACTTTTACAAACGAGGACACTGAGGCACAGAGAGGTTCACTAACTCACCCAAGGTCACACAGCTAAAAAAATAGCCAGGATCTGAATCCAAGCAGTCTGGCTCCAGAGTCTCTACTCTGGCTATAGTTCTTCTCTTGTGTGCATTCATTCACTCACTCATTCACTAAATATTTATAACATATCTACTTTGTGTCCGGCACAAGATTTTAGAGACCAGCAGATGACTAAAAAATGGTCTCTGCCACCTCACACCAGTTAGAATGGGCATCATCAGAAAATCTACAAACAACAAATGCTGGAGAGGGTGTGGAGAAAAGGGAATCCTCCTGCACTGTTGGTGGGAATGTAAATTGATACAGCCACTATGGAGAACAGTATGGAGGTTCCTTAAAAAACTAAAAATAGAATTACCATGTGACCCAGCAATCCCACTACTGGGCATATACCCAGAGAAAACCATAATTCAAAAAGACACATGCACCCCAATGTTCATTGCAGCACTATTTACAATAGCCAGGTCATGGAAGCAACCTAAACGCCCATAGACAGACGAATGGATAAAGAAGATGTGGTATAGATATACAATGGAATATTACTCAGCCATAAAAAGGACTGAAATTGGGTCATTTTTAGAGACATGGATGGATCTAGAGACTGTCATACAGAGTGAAGTAAGTCAGAAAGAGAAAAACAAATATCGTATATTAACGCATATTTGTGGAACCTAGAAAAATGGTACAGATGAACCAGTTTGCAGGGCAGAAATAGAGACACAGATGTAGAGAACAAATGCATGGACACCAAGGGGGGAAAGTGGCGGGAGGTGGTGGTGGGATGAATTGGGAGATTGGGATTGACATATATACACTAATATGTATAAAATGGATAACTAATAAGAACCTGCTGTATAAAAAAAATAAAATTCAAAAATTCAAAAAAAAAAGGTCTCTGCTATCAGGGAGCTCACAGTCTAGTAGGAAATGCAAAACAAATAAATAAAGGGAATGGAAAAATATATTCATTCAGCAAACATTCACTGACATCTACTAAATGTCAGCCCTCTGTTAGGCACTGGAAATCAGAGATAAGACACAGTTTCTGCTTTCAAGGTGCTTACATTGTAATAACAGCGGGAAAGTGTGAATTACTGCATGTAATCATGACAGCATGAGCTGAATAGGGTAAAGGAGAAGGTAGGGGACTCTGGGACCCCAGGATAGGAGGTCTAACCATTTGGGGGTTGGTTTGGATGGGTGGATGGCTGAGTGGTTGGGCAGATGGATATGTGGATAGTTGGATGGATAAATAGATGATAGACAGTATTTTGAAGGATGGTTAGATGAATGGTTATATGGATGGATGAACAAATTTATGATTAGGGGGATAGATGTTAGAAAATGGTTGGATGAATGGATATATGGATGGATGGATGGATGGATGGATAGGTATTCGGAAGGGTAGGTAGATAGACAGATAGAAAGAAAGTGTTTGGAAGGATGGTTGGATGAATGGTTATATGGATTGACAGTTGGATGGATGGATAGATAGATGGATGAATGGATAGTTATTTGGAAGCATGCTTGGGTGAATGGATGGGTAAGAAGCTGAGCTCATTGCTGGCAAGTTGGACATTATCCCAATGAGATCACCAGAACAGCTGAAAGGGATGGAAATCCATGCATTCATTCTTTCAGCAAATGTTTATTAAGCACCTATTTATGTGTCTGGTACCATTTTAGGCTCTGGAATTAGATGGTACTTGCCTTTATGGAGCTGACATTCCAGAGAGAAAGCAGAGGACAAACAAATAATCAAATATATATACAATCTGCTGTCAGAGAGTAATAAATACTATGATGAAAAAGTAAAGCAGGTCGAGAGGGCAAAGATGATGGAGGGAGCATTTTATATTAGGGAGTCAGGAGAGACCTCTTTGAGAAGGCGAGTTCTGAACAGGAAGTGAGTAAGTGTGCCGTCTGGGGAATAGCATTTGAGACAGAGGGAACAGCAAATGTAAGAGCCGGAGGCAAGGAGGCCATTGTCGCTCACTGAGTGAGGGAGAGAGGAGATGAGGTCCCAGATGGTGTGTTTGGAGTCTGAGGTCCGGGTGGGAGATACGGGCAGATCACCTTCTGGGCCCTATAAGGAGTGTGTGTGGGTTTGGTTATGTCTCGGAAAACCAATGGCAGACTTTGAACCTGGGCTGATTTGTGTTTGGAAAGGCACCCCCCCCCTTCCCTGCTCCCCTCGGTGGGGGTCCCAGCCCTGCTTCCTCCTGGCCTGTTCACAGCTGGGAGGCTGTCAGCATTTTGATTACAGCTCTCAGCTCTCAATGGTTTACAGCTCAACGGTGAAACAGGCCCTGGGCCACGGGTGGCACCTCGGAGTGATTTACTTGCTCACCATTTCTATATTTAGTGCTGTTTAATGCCTCTAGGCCAAGTTTTCAGAAAGAAAAAGGAGGAGGAATTTAGGGGGAGTTGGTTACTTTTTTTTTTTTTTTAACACGTAGATCCATTTTTCAGTTGTTTTCTGAGATTATTGCCCAGCCTTTAAAAAAGTTGCAGGATGCCAACTAATGGTGTATTCCGGGACATCATTCGTTTCTAAGAGAGCCTAGTCTCTGCTAAGCTGCCCTTTTCTCTTGAAAGTTTGTGTTTGCTTTCTGGTGAGAGCGAGCTGGACCGAGTGTGTGACTCAGGGGGCGAAGGTATCCATTACTTAATATTTCACAGAATACGGCTGGACTTCAGGCCATTTGCTCTCACTGACCCCTAAAGCGGGGTCCCTCAGACCCCCAGCCAAGGCATCTGCAGGGCGTCTCAGATTTTAACTTGCACACGAATCGCCTGAGGAGTGTGAAAATGCAGCTTCTGATTCTGCAGGTCTGGGATGAGGCCTGAGAGTCTGCATTTCCAACAAGCTCCCGGGTGATGCCCTGGGACCACTCTTTCAGCACAAGGATTTTGATCAGCGCTGTCCAATAGAAATTAATACGAGCCACACAGGTAATTTAAATGTTCTAGTAGCCACATCAAAAAGGTAAAAAGGATGACAGTAAACTTAGTAATATCTTTTATTCAATCTAATATGTCCAAAATATTGTCATTTCCCTAGGTAATCGATATGAAAATACTGAGATGGTTTACGTTCTTTTTTTTTTTCCCATAATAAGTCTTTGAAATCTGGCAATTGCTTTACACTTAGAGCGCATCTCCGTTCAGACTAGCCACAGTTCAGGCGCTCGTGTGGCTGGTGGCTCCCCTCCTGGACGGCACAGATCTCAATCTGGCTTGAATACCTCTGGTGACAGGGAGCTCCCTCCCTCCTGGGACGTTCACTCCATCCCCACAGGCTCTTAGTTGGGATTTGCCCCCAGGCCAACTGGGAAGAGCCAGCTTCACTCCCTGGGTCCCCGAGCTGGGTGGCATCCTCTGCAGAGAATAGTCCTGCAAAAATGCGGAGGGCGCCTCGAAGCCCTCCCCTCCAGCTCCCTCCTGTGAGGGGGCCCCTCACACACTCTGCCTCAGCCATGGTCTCTGTTGTTGTTGTTCTTTCTTGTTGAAGAACCGGGGTCAGGGAGTTTCAGTGCTGTTCCCCCGATCACCCAGCCAGGAGGTGGCAGAGCTAGGGCTCCAAGTAAGGACATTGAGACCTCTCCTCCCTCTGCTGTAAGAGGCTCCAGGTCCTTCATGACACAGTTTCAGCGGATCTTCCTGGCCCACTCGAGCTCCTCCAGGCACACGGGGCCGGCCCACCTGGACTGACGGAGCCACAGAGCTGGCCGGGAGGGTGGGCATCAGAAGCCACATGGCCCCGGGGCTCAGCTTCTGTGTCAGCTCCTTGTTGCCGCAGAGCAGTAAGAAGCCAGCTCGTCCCCCCACCATGCCCACCCCCCGCCCGGGGGAGAGCCCCCGCCATCTCGGTTGGAAACTGCCCTGGGACAGAGATAACCCAGGGTGTTTTTCCCAGTCCCCGGCCTGGAAAAAAACCTGACTCCACTGGGGGCAGGAAAGAGGCTATCTCAGGGGAGGTGGCCCTGTGCCCGTGTCCTCAGGCCTGGCTGCAGGGCAGCATGGAACTGCGGGCCAGGCCAGCCACCCTCCTGGACACCAACACAAAAGGAGCTTCTGCTTGGGGATGGGGGCTTCAAAGGGCTTCAGTGGTACCTGGTCAGCCGGGCAGGGCCTTGCTGAGGTCAGGGCAATTCATCTGGGGGTGGCCAGGGGCACAGAGGGTGGTCAGCCAGAGGGCGGATGCCTCTGTGCTCTGGGGCATCCGCTCCTATGTCCTCTGTCCCAAAGACCCTCCCTGGGGGCTTCAGCTTGATCTTCTGTGGACTAAGTCAGGGCCTCTTCTACCAGACCCCACCGTGAAGGAAATGGTCATCCAGGCTCCCGAGCCAGGGTGAATTCATTCATTCACTCATTCGTTCATTCGGCAAATGCTTGCTGAACATCTCAGCCTCGTCTTGGTGCCTCCTGAACGAGACAGATGAGGAACCGGAAGAAGGGTGTTACAGGCAGAGGGGACAGCAGGTGCAGAAGCCCTGGGGGCTGGGAGTGGTTCAGAAGGACCTGGCATTAAGCGTACACAGAGGGATTCACAGAGCTGCACAGCCATCAACACTAGCAATTCTAGAACTTTTCATCGCCCCAAAAGGAACCCCCGTACCTGTTAGCAGTGACTCCCCATCCCCCTTTCCCCCAGCGCTGGGCAACCAGTAATCTGCTGTGTCTGTGGGTTTACCTACTCTGGACATTGTGTGTAAACGGAATGGTACAATATATGCCTTTAGGGGTCTGGCTTCTTTCACTGAGCGTGATGTTTTCAAGGTCCATCCATGGTGTAGCAGGTGTTGGCAATTCATTCCTTTTTATGGCTGAATAATACTCCCCTGTACGGATAGACCACATTTTGTTTCTCTGTTCATCCGCTGACGGACATTTGGGTTGTTTCGCCTTTTGGCTGTTTGAATAGTGCTGCTGTGAACACGCGTGGACAAGTTTTGTGTGTTTCTGGACGCGTGTTTCTGGTCTGATTGTTGTGCTGCACTGTGGTCAGTACCACACACCCTTGAAGTCCATCCTCTTCAGGGCTGTCCCTGAAAAAGCCCATGTCTCCGGGTCAAGAGAGGAGGAGGGTCTGGACAGACGCAGGCAGGACCTGCGCCCTGGGTACTCTGGCTCTGCATCCCCGTGGGGCTGGCCAGAGCCCCGCAGCCCAGCAGGTGCCGTGGCCGCTGGCTCGGCCTCCGTCAGCTGGTTCGCGGGCGCTGCCCCTGGAAAGCGGCGAGCGGGCCTCTGGCTTCTGTGCTTCCTCGCTCCCCATCTGTGGTTCTGCCTGGCTGAGCCACTGTCCTACTTCTTCCCGCACCTGCTCAGGCCTCTGGTCTGCCCCCCACGTGGCTGCCTGAGGGAGCCTCTCCAGTGCCAAGTACCCTGTCCTGTCCGGCGGTGGGTCGGCCCTCCACCCTGACGGCTGGCTTCCTCCCCATTTCTGGGCTCCCCCTGCCCCCTTCCGCACCGCCCTTCACCCATGCCGTTCCCTCTGCCCGGCCTGCCCTTTCCTGCTTTCTGTCCAGCCTGGCCCTCCTCAGGTCCTGTCTCAGCTCAGGGGTTATTTCCTCACCTCCTCATTCCAGTCGGGCCCCTTTGATCCTGCTCTCAGCCATTCACTCAGCAAGAATTCACTGAGCACTGGCTGTGCTCTGGACACCAGTCGGAGTGCTGGGGCCACGGCAGGAGCAGACAAACCGAGTCCCTGCCCTTGGGCGCTTGGCATTCTGGTGGGAGACAAGAGAAACCGAAGGCAGAAATGTGTGCTATGTCAGATACTGATGCCCGTGGGGAGCAAAACGAACCAGGGCGGGGGTCAGGGAGAGTCCCTGCAAAGGTGAGATTTGAGCAAAGGCCCCTAGGAAATGAGGGCGGGAGCCATGGAGAGGGTGGGGAAGAGTGTTCCAAGCAGAGGGAGAGCTGTGCAAAGGCCCTGAGGCAGGAGCATGCCTGGTGTGTTGGAGGAGCAGCAAGGAGCCCATGGCGATTAGGGTGGAGTGAACAAAGGTGTAGGGGATGAGGCCAAAGAGGTAGCAGGACCACGGGGTGTAGGTGGAGAGAGAACAGTGTAAGGGACCACGGGGTGTAGGTGGAGACAGTACAGTGTGAGGGACCATGGGGTGTATGTGGAGAGAGAACGGTGTGAGGGACCACGGGGTGTAGGTGGAGAGAGAACGGTGTACGGGACCACGGGGTGTAGGTGGAGAGAGAACGGTGTATGGGACCACGGGGTGTAGGTGGAGAGAGAACGGTGTGAGGGACCACGGGGTGTAGGTGGAGAGAGAACAGTGTGAGGGACCACGGGGTGTAGGTGGAGAGAGAACGGTGTGAGGGACCACGGGGTGTAGGTGGAGAGAGAACGGTGTGAGGGACCACGGGGTGTAGGTGGAGAGAGAACGGTGTGAGGGACCACGGGGTGTAGGTGGAGAGAGAACGGTGTGAGGGACCACGGGGTGTAGGTGGAGAGAGAACAGTGTACGGGACCACGGGGTGTAGGTGGAGAGAGAACGGTGTGAGGGAACACGGGGTGTAGGTGGAGAGAGAACGGTGTGAGGGACCACGGGGTGTAGGTGGAGCGAGAACGGTGTACAGGACCACGGGGTGTAGGTGGAGAGGGAACAGTGTATGGGACCCCACGGACCCAGCACAGAATCCCAGCATTGGCCATCAGCCATCAGCATTGTTCTAGTCTCCACCCCCAAGCTCCCACAAACTGGAACGTTATGGGGCGAATCCAACAAGATGTTATTTCACCTACTGTGTATTTCTAATCAATAAGGATTTTAAGAACATAACAGTGGCAGCGCTATTACTCAGAGCCACGTGAACAATCCCTCAGTGCTGTGTAACACCCCACCTGACTCAGATTCTTCCGTTGTCTTAGAAACATTTTTCAGCTGGGCTGTGGAGCGGGGGACCACTGGGCGACTGTGACCACAGGAGGGGCAGGTACGCAGTTCCCTTCAGAGCCGCTGATGGTGGAGGCTGGCATTGGCCTCGTGCCCATGTGACAGTTGGATGCATGGCCGCCTTAGCCGCCAAGAACGTAAGCTTCCGGAGAGCAGGGGCCTGGCCTCTTTCTGCCATCTGGCCACCAACCTCAGGCCCGCCCAGGGCAGGGATTAAATTAACATGTGGTAGAAAAATGAATTAGTGAGTGAATGAATGAATGAATGCCAAGGCCAATCCACTGATGCGTCAGAGGTCGGGAGGAACGTGTGTTTGATGGCTCCACCCACTCCCGCTGGCCTCCCTGCCCCTCAGGCGATAGTTGGGGTCCCTGACTGCCTCACTCAGTCCACAGTCCACACTCCACACTCCAGGGTGGCAGACCCCGTCCGAGGCCACCCCCAGGTGACAGAGCAGCAGCCAGAGCGGTGGCAGGGCTGGGCTGGGGCAGGGTTGCCCGTGGGGCTTGTCTGTTCCCCATCGACAGTGGACCGTGCTGGCCCCGGGTACAGGCGAGCACGGCGGAGGCTGCCCGGGCCCTGGCGGGCAGCACGGGGACCCTCCTGCTGGCTTCCACCATCCAGGAATCCGTGTGTGAGCTTGTGTGGGGGGTGGTGACTGTGAGAGTCACGTCAAGAAAGACACAAGTCTGGGGGTGAGGGGTGTCGGTCCCCGAGAAACGGTTCCTCCGAGACCCCAGAGCTGGCAGAGGCCAGTTCGTGGAGGCCTCGAGAGCCAGGCCACGGACTCCGGGCTTCAACCCCAGGATGACTGGGAGCCAGAGACAGTGTTTGAGCAGCCGTAATCCGGCGAACACTCCTTACAGGAGGTCCCAGTCTAAACCAGGAAGCTTGTCCCTCGGGATGGGGTTGACACCCCTTTTCCTGAGGCCCTGGCCGGAGTCCACGCCTCCCGTGCCGTCGGGCTAACCCAGCTGCATTCCAGCGGCCTTGTTCTGTGGAACGCAGCTTACCCTGCCATCCCCACCCGAGGCAGACAGGAATACTTGCTTGAAGTCGGTGCATCCAATGTGACTCAAAGAATGTGACCAAGAAGAAAATACTCCAAATGTTTACTAAAAAAAAAAAAAAAAGCTGCCTTTTCCCCTCTTTCATGTGAGTTGCCCAGAGGAATACAGCTGCAGCTGAAAGAAATGAAGCTTTCTGCTCATGATGGATGGACGTGCAGGAGTAGGGGAGGTGGAGGAGGAAGAGGGGCAGGAGGGGGGAGCGGGAGGGGCAGGGGCGGTGGTGTCAGCTCTGGGCCCCCAGCCTGCAGCCCCCCTCCCAGGGCGGCGCTCACGCCTGGGGTCTCCTGTGTATGTTTTGTGAGGGCAGTGTCCACGGCTGCCTGCCCGCTGGCTTCCACGTTGTCTTAGGTCAACGTCCTTGGAACAGACCCCTGCATGCAGGGCATTTCCCAGGAAGCGGGAGCGAAGCTGGGCTGTGATGCAGCAGCTACAGAGGCTTCAGCTGGTCCCATGTGTGGCTCTGGGCTGCAATGGCCCTTTAGAGTTGTCTCCAGCATCAACCAGTCATCGGCTGGGGCTGCCCTGATGCGGGGCCATGACCGCGGGTGAGGCGGCTCCCGTGACGGGAGGACAATTCCAGGAGGGATGCGGCTGAGGGTGTCAGCGGCTGACACTCCGGGCAGCCAGGCAGTGAGTGCATGGTCCCAGTGGAGGACCTGGGGGGACACCACGGCGTCCACTGCACTATCCAGTCCTGTGACCGTGGCCTGGGGAAGCAACGCCATCCCAGCACACCCGCCTTCCTTCTGTTCAGCTGCATCCCGTAGTGCTACAGCCAGACTGCCTGGGTTCACATACCAGCCCAGCACTTCCCATCTGTGGCCCCTGGTGCCTCAGCTTCCTCACCTGTAAAATGGGGATGATGAGGATAAATCTGCCTCATAGGGTTACCGTGCGGATTCAGCGAGTTGCTGTCTGTTAAGGGCTTGGAACGCCAGCTGATGCTGTCAGTGGCTTTTATTGGAGTTGGACACAGTTCCTGCCCTCGTGGGGCTCACAGCCTGGCGGGAGGGATGGGTGTGCAGACAGGAAGTTATGACACAGGGCAGTTTGGCGTGGAGCAAGCATGGGGCGCTGTGTGCCCAGCTGTCCCTACTCTTATCCAGGAGGAACACAGGGAGTTCATGCAGCGCCGTCAGTAATCTAACCACCATGATAACACAGCTGCCCTTCCTGAGGGCTCCTCCGGCCGGGCACCACGCCTCTGGTCACTGGGTCCTGATGCTGCCGCCACTGGTTGTGTTCTGTTGAACAAGGAGACACGACCGAGGCCGGTGGAGGGGTGGCGCTCACCCGGTGTCCCAGCCAGGGTCTGTTGGGATCACGGAAGGAACTTGAACGAAGGGGTTACTTACAGGGCATACGTAGCATGCAGGCTCTCCTCCGAGGGGTGCTGCAGCACCTGGGGCTGGCAGCCGTGGGGAGCTCGTACTGCCCGGGGCCTGCGGGGCAGAGGGGGGAGCTGTGGACTGGAGGAGAGGGGCCGCTTGGCGGGAGCCGTGGCCCCAGGTAGAGGAACGGGGTGACGGCCACCACGTGGCCCTACAGAGAGGGGATCCGGGGAAGAGATGTCCCTGCCTCTTTCTCCTCCTGCCGTCCAGTCTCTTGCAGGACTCCCCACTCCCTGCTCCCCACTGCCGGCTGGGCCTGACCAGACGCTGGAGGACAGGGAGCCTGTGGGCACAGGGTACACAGGTGAGCCTCCAGGGCCGGAGAAGGGGGCGCAGAGGTGCCCAACACACCCAGGCCCTCAGCCTTGACTCCAGCATGGCCCCCACCTTGTGCGGCTCCTTAGGCAGGTGGCATGAGGGGCCCAGCACAGGGCACGGCCGTAGGACGTGCACAGTGAGGGACACCTTCTGTCACACACAGAGGACGAAGGACCAGTGCTGGCCTCTGTTGTTGCAGGTGGTTTGGGTCATGTGCAGCTTGGAGACGAGAAACATGGGCAGCTGGGGCCTGGAGCCCTGGAAGAGGAAACCAGCGGGACTCGGGGACCATCCTCCTGCCCACGTCCCCTGAGTCTAGCCCAGGCGGGGCCTTCTGTGGAAAGCACACAGCCCCGGAGGAGGAGGCCTCGGCGCCCAGCAGATGTGCCCCCTGCTCTCTGTGTTCTCCACGACGGTGCCGCCTCTCCCAGGTGGCCCGGCTGCCTCCGGTCGGGGTGGGAGTGGGTTTGGAGAAGGTTCGGGAGCCGGGTCTCCTGCTGGGGGAGGGTGGCTGGCAGCTGAGAGCGGGAGAAGGCACAGCGGCAACACGGACGGGAAAGGATGCTGCAGGGAGTGGGGCAGATGGGGTGAGGGAGGAGGTGGTGACCATGGAGGCTCTCCGGTGCAGGTGGCAGCAGCGCAGACACGCCACAGGAGCTGGGGGTGCGGGTTACGACAGGACAGGCGTCTGCATGTGGGAGGAGGCAGGAGGCAGGGCGACGGGCCGAGCTGCTTCAGGGGGCCCATTGGCCACTCATGGTGGCCCCGGGGGGATGGTCACTCCCTCGTGTCTCTGCACTACCGCACTACCCAGAGGTCGACTCCCACCCGGCAACGTCTGGGAGAATGTGCCCGCCTTGTCCCTCTGTGTCACTGTCTTCTCTCTTGGAAATCCCCCTCTGGCGCCTTCATTGTACAGGCGGGGAAACTGGGGCCCAGAGAAGAAAAGGGGCTTGCTCGCAGCCACACAGCAATGTGGAGGCAGAAGCAGGACCAGCGCCTGTCAGCTCCTTCCACCCCACAACCCTGCCCCCTGCCCCTCCAGCACCGCACCAGGCTCACCCCGGCATCCCCAGCATTCGTTGTGCGGAAACGAGAACTCACGGGTTAGGGGCCTGTAGTGTGAGACGCGCCACACCAGGCCCTGATAGCCCTTCTCTCCTTAATCCCCACCATTTCCTCTGAGGAAAGAGCTGCTCCTACTTTACAACAAGGAGCAGATTGCTGAAGATGCATGGGTGCCAAGTAACAGAATGCTTAACCAGATGTGGCTTCATTGATAGAAGCTGGCTTTTTCTTGCAAAATGAAAATCTGGATGTAGTTTCTTTCAGACGTTCAACAATCTCTTCAAGGCCCAAGCTGTTTCCATCCTTCCGTCTGCAGATTGTCACCTTGTTGGCCTCTGGTTCTCTTGCCTCAGGGTCACAAGATGGCTGCCTAAGCTCCCAGAATCACGCTTTCACACCACAGCATACAAAGACGGAAAACAAGAAGTTGCTCTCTCAGGTCTCTCTTTTTATCAGGTAGTTTCCTGTGTTTTCAGCCTCTGTGGTCAGCAGCAGGCAAGCTGTGGTTAGGCTGTGGAGGGCCAGACAGGGAGTGTGCCCTGTTCCCTCTGGCTATTTCTGCCATCACCAGCATGTGGTGGCCAGAGGTGGGATTCGAAGCAGGTTCTTGGGCTACCTGGCTCTGACACTGGTACCTTCTCCCCTGCTTCAGGCTGCTTTTTGTCACAGTGTGCTGCCATGTTGAGACTGATTCTGACTGCCTGGGTCACTGCTCACCAGCTGGGGTGCACGCAGCCCAGAACTGACCTCTCCCTGCAGAAGAGTCAGGCTGGCCAACAGTGGGGGGTCAGACGGACAGAGCAGCAGATGCCCAGCTAACCCGCAGCCTCCACCTTCAGGGCCTGGCCTCCCCAAGGCCCTCAGATCTGCTTCCTGCTGTGACTTCAAACCCATGAACTAAGGACTGTCTATTGGGTCTATGTAAAACATCTTACTGCACAGACGAAAGGACCTCTGGGACAGTTAGGACATTTTAATCCATAAAGGACAGAAACCCAACTCAAGCCAGCTTAAAAACAAAGGAAATTCGTTAGTTCATGGAACCAAATGGTCCTGAGGTAATGGATTCAGGGCCAGCTTGATCCAGGGTACAAATGATACTCCCAGGAACCAAGTCCACACACCCCTCATACTCTATTTCTCAGCTCTGCTTTCTTAGTTAGACCCACATGGTTGCAAGATGCCTGTCCATAGCTGTCCACGGCTCTGCCCTCTGTATCCCATCCTGTTCCTCTGGCACGAAATTACCAATAGTTCTCGTCTTCTCTTCACACCAAATCCCCAGGACTCACTCTGATTGGTCCTGACTTGCCTGAGTCACCAGCCCATACCTAGCAATGACCAGAGGGAACTGAGAGTGATGACCAGAGGGAACTGGGATTGATGCCTAGTGGGATCTGGAAGTGATGACCAGTGGGAACTGGGAGTGATGACTGGTGGGATCTCGGGGTGATGACCGGTGGGATCTTGGGGTGATGACCGGTGAGATCTGGGGGTGATGACCCGTGGGATCTGGAAGTGATGACCCGTGAGATCTGGGGATGATGACCCGTGGGAACTGGGGGTGATGACCGGTGGGATCTGGGGGTGATGACCGGTGAGATCTGGGGGTGATGACCCGTGGGATCTGGGGGTGATGACCGGTGAGATCTGGGAGTGATGACCCGTGGGATCTGGGGGCGATGACCGGTGAGATCTGGGAGTGATGACCCGTGGGAACTGGGGGTGAAGACCGGTGGGATCTGGGGGCGATGACCCGTGGGAACTGGGGGCGATGACCGGTGGGATCTGGGGGTGATGACTGGTGGGATCTGGGGGTGATGACCCGTGGGATCTGGGGGTGATGACCGGTGAGATCTGGGGGTGATGACCGGTGGGACTGCTTTAGCGTCTGCGGCTGGGGACAGGCTCACCGAGGAGTCAGAGTTTGCAGAGCTCGGAGGCCACGCTGCGCTCGCTGTAAAACAAGGCACAAAGAGAAGGGTGTCAGGGGTGGGAGAGGTCGGGAGAGGTCCGTGCTGGAGGAGTCCTGCTGGGGCTGGACGGGGCGCGGGCAGGGCACTCTGAGGAAGAGGTGGAAGAGGTGGCATTTGCCGGGGCCCTGGAAAGGCTGGGATGGCCCGGGCCATGCCGGGATGAACGGAGGTGCATTCCTGGAGGAGGGCAGGTAGGAGGACCGGCTGCCCTGAGGTGGGGAAATCCTCCTGGGCTGTGTTTTTCCTGGGGACTGCAGTTTGGCGGGGAGGTGAAGGGGGGCAGTGGAATTCAACACTGGCAAACTGCTTTTGGCTTTAATACTCAGATGCCTTTCAGAATGCTGTGGCGGGTAACAGAGACTCCTGGTCCCAGGAGCGCCATGTGGCAGGGACGTGTGGGAGCCAGAGGTCGCTGTCTGACCTCCCTCCCCTGAGAACCCCTCCTCCTCCAGGAAGTTCACCCCTAGATCGTCTGGGCAGCCCCGAGAGTTTGGACAGCCCGGGAGGCCAACCTTGATGGTATCTGTTGGGTGTAATGAATCAGGAATCTTTCTGGAGCCAAGTTTCTCCGGAGGCCTCTCCCAGGCCTGGGAGCCCCGCCCTGGTAATTCTGGGCTCTGGGCAGCACCTGGTACATTGTTGGCACTTCCTGGGGGACCTGTCAGAAGGAGATTGATTTTCTTCCCTCCAGCGGTGCAGAAAATCCTTCCTACTGCTCCAGACAGGTTTGGGGCTGGGCTGGGGGACAGAGAAGCAGGGTGAGAGCAGCCCTGCCCCACCTGGTTCAGGAATCCCCACTGCAGACCCCACACCCTCCCAGGACAGGTGCTCACCCCGCCCCCCAGCAGCCCCTCCAGTGCTGGTCAGCCTAGTGGGGACGGCTGGCATCTCACGGAGCTGGGACCTGTTGCCTATGACTCCCCTCCAGCTGGGGTCCCAGTCCTGTCCTCGGGACAGACACACAGTCCCTCCCATTCACCCTGCACCAGGACAGGCCTGCAGAATGTATGGGGCGGTGACCAGGACCCCAGAAACTGCCTTCTCTAGGCGGGGCAGCTCCAGCTCCTTTAGCCTGGGCTCTCCAGCCCCTTCCTCTCCACGTGTGCTCTGGTTCTGTCCGTCTGCTGGGGCGTAGCCCAGTTCTGAAAACGATAGAGCAAGACCATCGCCTCTCGAATTGTGAGCGCCAGGCCTCTGTTAATACGGCTTCAAATGCGTGGCTTTTTAGCAGCCTCTTAGTTCACAGTGCTCTGGTGGTCAGCTAAAGCTTTCCATCTTTCTCAGTCTCCCCTATCTTGTGCTTCCGCAATCTTTTTTTTTTAATACCAAAAATTATAGGTGTTCGTCCTACTTTTGGCTGTTTTCAACCACACGTTTTATGTAGTCTTTGGAAGTGACTGAATCCTGACTGGGATTATCCACTGTGGACACCCAAGCTGGCTGGGGCCAGATTTCAGTGGCACCAAGAGACCCTTCCGCTCCCCGAGAGGCCCCTCTTCCTGGCCACTCACTGTGCCCCAAATTTTCTCATCACACCCTCAACACATGCCCTTCCCCAAGCCTGGCCCCTCCTCCGGTCCCTCGTCTCAGTGCACGGCCTCCATATCCATCTGAGGATGTCCCCATCCTCCCGCAATCCTCCCCCACCGAGTGTTGCCTTCTCTTCCCTCCACTGCAACCTCTTCGTCGGAGCTGCCATCATCTCTGGCCTGGGTGATGGGGACATTCCCTCTGGATCTCCATCCTGCCACTCTGACTCTCTGACCTCATTTCCACTCTCTTTGGCATGATCTTTTGAAGTGTCAGTCAGACCTCATCACTCCCTGCACGAAAACCCCTTGGCTCACAGGTACTCCAGGTGCATCCCTGCCCTGAGCGTCCAGCCCCGCCACCTCCCTGCTCCATCTCTTTTCACGCAGCCCCAGCCGTGTCTCCTCCGTTCCTCTCGGGGTCGGGCTGCATCCCTCCCACCTCTGGGCCTTGGCGTGTGCTCTTCCCTGGTTTGAATTGCCGTTGCCCCATCCCAAGTTTGGCTGATTCTTTCTTTTTTTTTAATTTTTATTTTATACTGGAGTATAGTTGATTAATAGTGTTGCATTAGTTTCAGCAAAGTCGTTCAGTTATACGTATACATGTACATGTATCCTTTTTCAAACTCTCTTCCCACTTAGGTTATTACAGAATATTGAGCAGAGTTCCCTGTGCTGTACAGTAGGTCCTTGTTGGTTATCTATTTTATTTTATTTTTTTAATGTCAGGTATTTATTTTAAAAGATTTTAGTTTCTTTTCCTTTACATTTTTACGTTTCTTCACTTTCCTCAGGTTCCATAGAAATTTTTTAAAAAATATTATTCCAAGTTCGAATTTAAAAAAAAATTTTTATTTTATATTGGAGTATAGTTGATTATCAATGTTGTGTTAGTTTCAGGTGTACAGCAAAGTGATTCAGTTATACATATACATGTATCTGTTCTTTTTCAAATTATTTTCCCATTTACGTTATTACAGAATATTGAGCAGAGTTCCCTGTGCTGTGCAGTAGGTCCTTGTTGATTATCTATTTTAAATATAGCAGTGTGTACATGTCAATCCCAAACTCCCAATCTATCCTTCCCCACTGCCTTACCCCCTGGTAACCATAAATTCATTCTCTAATCTGTGAGTCTGTTTCTGTTTTGTAAGTAAGTTCATTTGTATCATTTTAGATTCCAGATATAAGTGATATCATATGATATTTGTCTTTGTCTGACTTATTTCACTTAGTATGATAATCTCCAGGTCCATCCATGTTGCTGCAAATGGCATTATTTCATTCTTTTTTATGGCTAATATTCCATCGTATATACGTACCACATCTTGTTTATCCATTCATCTGTCGATGGGCATTTAGGTTGCTTCCAGGTCTTGGCTATTGTAAATAGTGCTGCTGTGAACTTTGGGGTGCATGTATCCTTTCGAACCATGTTTTTCTACGGATGTATGCCCAGGAGCGGAACTGCTGGATCATGCGGTAGGTCTATTTTTAGTTTTTAAAGGAATCTCCATACTGTTCCCCATAGTGGCTACACCAGTTTACATTCCCACCAACAGTGTAGGAGGGTTCCCTTTTCTCCACACCCTCTCCAGCATTTGTTTGTAGACTTTTTAATGATGCCCATTCTGACTGGTGTGAGGTGATAACTCACTGGAGTTTTGATTTGCATTTCTCTAATAATTAGTGATGTTGAGCATCTTTTCATGTGCCTCTTAGCCATCTGTATGTCTTCTTTGGTGAAATGTCTATTTAGGTCTTCTGCCCATTTTTTGATTAGGTTGTTTGTTTTTTTGATATTGAGCCGCATAAGCTGTTTGTAAATTTTGGAGATTAATCCATTGTCGGTCGCATCATTTGCAAATATTTTCTTCCATTCTGTGGGTTGTCTTTTCGTTTTATGGTTTCCTTTGCTGTGCAAGAGCTTTTGAGTTTAATTAGGTCCCATTTGTTTATTTTTGTTTTTATTTCCATTTCTCTAGGAGGTGGGTCAAAAAGGATCTTGCTGGGATTTATGTCCTAGAGTGTTCTGCCTATGTTTTCTTCTAAGAGTTTTATAGTATCCAGTCTTACATTTACATCTTTAATCCATTGTGAGTTTACTTTTGTGCATGGTGTTAAAGAGTGTTCTAATTTCATTCTTTCACATGTAGCCGTCCAGTTTTCCCAGCACCGTTTATTGAAGAGACTGTCTTTTCTCCACTGTATGGTCTTGAGTTTGGCTGATTCTAACGTGTCCTTCCTGGTATCTGGCCCTTGCTGCAAACAGCGCAGCTCCTCCTGGGTCAAGTTTTCTTCGCTGTGTGTGTCACTCCTTCACAGCACTCACCAACTTGTAATTAGATTTGGGGGGAGCATTAATTCCATGGCTGCTTCTGGTGTGGGTCTGCAGGCTCAGAGAAGGCAGGGGCAGCATCTGCTTGTATCATGGCCCTCCCAGGGCCTCCACAGCAGGAGTGATGCCAGCAGCACACAGTAGGTGCTCAATGCAAAATGAGTGAGCGAGTGAATGAATGCACATCAGAGCAGACACACAGTAGGTCCTTCTTTCCCCTCGCAGCTGGCCGGCACCTGTTCCACGCCAGGCTCTCTGCCCGAGGCTAGGAGGTGGAGGGGAATGTCCTGGCCCCAGCCCCCCAGGAGTGTCACAGGTAGGGTTCTCCAGGAGGAGAGGCTGAGATGGAGTTTGGTCTAAGCTGTTTATTAGGGGTCAGTGAAGAGGACGGGAGGAGCAGGACAGGGCAGAAGTGCAGCTGTGATGCTGGCCTGCAAAGCCGCGGTGGGAGCTCTGGAGCCGCAGTGGGAGTGGCTGGACCTTGGGACCCCCGCCTCTCTCTGTCCCCGGCTGCCGGGAGGGCTGCAGGGATCTGGAGCTGGGACAGACCCTGCAGGCTCTGACAGCTGGAGGCTGCCCTGTCCCGTGGTGTGCTGGTGCCGGGGCTTATCACTTGTAAGACCCAGTATTAAATATTAGAGATTTGCAAGCTGATTGGGAAACCACCGGTAGCTTAAAATTGGCCATGGTGGGAGCATTTATCCCACAGGAATTGGCAAACACTACAAAACAGGGCTTTTTTTTTTTTTTTTTTTTTTGAGAGCCTGTTCACCAGCACATCTCTACATGTAGCTGTGAAGCAAGACCTCCCTTGAAGGGGGTTTGGGTGGTGTATCTCCATGTCCACCACAGAGAGCTGCTGGCCTGATGAGGGAAGCTAACAGGTAGATAGTCATCACAGGAACAAAGTGAAAATTACCCAACAGCCCAGGACAGTTATGGAAACCATGAGGGAGTCAATGACTGCCCTGGCAATCAGGGAAGGCTTTGTGGAGGAGGTGACTTTTTTTCTGACAGCGTAGAATATTCAAATGGTACAAAGAACAATCCTATGAAAAGTAAGGCCCCTGATACCTGGCATCCTCCCCGGAGGCAGCTACTCCTACCAGTGTCTCACGTATTCCTCCAGGGATGTTATTCTGTGTTCTTAGGAACACGCACGCACAGGTCTTTTCTGTCTCGTACAAACAGCTCCTGCTCTGCATACTTTCCTGCACCTCTGTTCTCTCCACCGTGTACCTCACTAGAAAGTACAGGGCCGCCTCATTCTCTCTGGCAGCTGCAGGACATTCCAGTTTATCGGTGCACCATGATTTGTAGAACCAGTCCCCATTGGTGGATCTTTAGATCCTTTCGGCCTTTTGATATTTCAGATAATGCCTCTCTGAGGCTGTCATTTTACACATGCATGAGCCTCCCCGGAGGGTACATATTCTGTGGTGGAATTGTTGGGTTGAGCCTCTATAATGGCAGTAAAGATTGGCCTTCCAGATAAGGGCCGGCAGGTGCAGAGCCCAGAGGTGGACGAAGGGGAAAGAGGACAGGCTGGGAGTCCCGGGGTGGGCTCGTGCTTGGCTCTGCCACGAGGAACAGTGTGAAGTGCCGGGGTCAGGGCCCACGCAACGGGCACATTCAGACTAGGAAATTCGGGAGAGTTTTAAACAGAGACTGCAGACCCAACTGATGAATGGGTGGATAGAGTGCGGCCTACCCCTACAATGGAATATTATTCAGCCATAAAAAGGAATGAAGTGCTGACACCTGCTACACCATGGATGAACTTTGAAAGCATTATGCTGAGTGAAGGAAACTGGACACACAATAGGCCACATATTGTATGAGTCCAGTTATATGAAATGTCCAGAACAGGCAAATCTATAAAGACAGAAAGTAGATTAGTGGTTGCCAGGGACTGAGAGGAAGGGAGAAACAGGAGCGACTACTGATGCGCATGGGGTTTCTTTTGGGGTGATGAAAATGTTCTACACTTAGTGGTGATGGTTGCACAGCTCTACAAATACTAAAAACCACCGAATCGTGTACTTTAAGACAGTGAATCGTATGGTATGTGAATTATATTGCAACAAAGCCGTTTTGTAAAGGAGAGGTTGCTAATAAAACAAAGGACAAAGTTAAAGGAACCAAGGGGGATGGTGCAGCACCCTGGGGCTGGCACCAGGGGTCCCGTTACTCCTTAGGGAGGTCGGGCTGCTAGAACCCAGGGGGACTCACAGAGAGCATGTGGGAGCCGTGACCTCTGCTAGAGGAACGCACCACCCTGAGGGCCAGCAGGGAGGAATACCAACCAGGACTCTGCTCTGCCCTCAGGGCTCCCTCCAGCACCTTCCACTGGCCAGACCCACCTGGAAGGGGCGCGGCTGCATTCGGCCGGTGTGCCCTGGGCCAGGCCACTCACCGATAACCATCAGGGAACTAGATCAAGCTCAGGGGTGCCACCCTCTGGTCCAGCCCCCTGGGGAAGGGTGGGGAGTGCTCTGGAGAGACGTATGGAGGAGATCCAGCCTGCTCTGTGGTCTTAAGTCCCTTCCTTTCTCTGAGACTCAGTTTCCTCACCTGTGAAATGGGATGGATATGCCCATCTCTCAGCAGGTATCAGACTACCAGATGCCATCAGAGCTCTGAAAACGCTTTGTCTGGGTTAAAAAGCAGTGTGGATGCGAGGTCAGGATTCTCGGAGAGAGTCAGAAGCAGCCTTGTAAATCATTTAGTTCAAACCCTTGAGTTCAAATTGGGGAAACCCAGGCCCAGCGAGGACATCCAGCCGGTCAGCTGCAGAAACAGACAAATCTTGACTCCAGAAAAACTCCCTCCCTGGATTTTTTTTTTTAAATAGACTATTTTTTCAGAGAAGTTTTAGATTCACAGCAAAATTGAGGAGAAGGTAGAGAGCTTTCCTATATTACCCTCCACCCCCAAACACACACACACACACAGTCTCCCAGCACCAGAGTGAGTGGTGGATTTGTTACAGCCAACGTGAGGTCTTTTTAAAATCGTAAATCCTGCTCCTGGCCACCACTGGCTGCCCTGTCCACACACAATAAAATCCCATCTCCCGGCCCAAGGAGACAGGATGACTAAATGCCATGTGGTGGCCTGGATGGGATCCTGGAACAGAAAGGGGACATAAGGTATCAACCAAGGGAATCTGAATAAAGTATGGACTTCAGTTCATAATAATAAATTAATATTAGCTAATTAATTAATTTACCACACTAATGTCAGATGTTAGTCATAGGCAAAACCGCATACAGGATGTATGGGAATCCTCTGTACTATTGTCACAATTTTTCCGTAAATGTAAAACTAAAAAAAATTCAATAAAAAAACACTGAATAATAAAAAAATCGCACCTCCTTAACATGGTTGGTAGAGCCTCTGGGATGGGCCCCCCTGCCTGTGCCACCTGGGCACCTGCACTGTAGCCCGGTCACCGCAAGGCCTTGGCCCTACTGTGCAGAAGCCTCGGGCCCTTTGCCCTCAGGCCCTTGGCCCTGCCTCAGTCCGTCTTTCAAGTGGAGAGGAAACGAGGGAACGGGTCTGTGCTGCCCTCCGCTCGGGTGTCCCCCTCCCGTCAGTGTCGCGTAGCGGCCCTTGCCTCCTCCCGCGCTCTCCAGCCCTGATCCTGTCCCACCTTCTCCTCATTCTCACTTATTTACTCTATTATCTGAAGTGGCTGCCTGCTCCCCTCTCCCCGCAGCATGTCTTCTTTACACGGGCGGCAGCTTCGTGGCCTTTTTACCGAGACCCCAGTCCTTGCACGGTGCCGGCACACAGTAGGTGCTCGGCGTGTCCCTGGTTCCTGTGGAGGCCAGTTCCCTGCCCTGCCATGACCAACCAGCAGCGACAGATGGAGGCGAGAGGCGGAAGGAGAACTGGGTGTGTACCGAGGCCAGATGCCAGGCTCCGGGCCTCACGATCTGTTTTCTCATTGGCTTTCCTTTTGCACTGAGGCTTCTCTGCATCAAGGATGGTGAAACAGCAGTGCCCGAGCAGTCTCAGGTGCCCGGTCTTTAAGCCAGGACCCACCAGTGCAACCACTGACATCGGTCCATACCAGCGGCTCCAAGCCCCCCACTGCCCCTCTCCCCGCACAGCCCCTCCCCAGGTCCTCCGACTTGCCCTCCATCCGGCAATGCAGGGCCGCTGCTCAGCCAGGCAGGGCCTCCAGGACCCTGGACGTTCAGGCTGGATGCTTGGGCTGGAGGTACCAGTTGTGCCAGGGTTTGAAGGCACTCCATTGCTGATTTCTCTCTGGGCATTTCCTGAGAGCACCCGCCATGTGCCAGGCACCTGGGAAGGTGCATGGAGCCATGTCCTCTCAGAACCCGCAACCCCTCGACCGCCTGACACAGAATCACAACCCAAGCTCTTCAAGTGTAAGGGGGGTGCCCCGGAAGTCCCCCTGGGCAGCTTGGAAGCTGGGAGCCAGGCTGGCCTCACGGTGGGAGCACAGCGTGGCTTTGTCCCACACACCTCCTCTGCTGTTGTCCCCTGCGTTGGGCAAAGGGCTCGGTGCCCGTCTGGGTGACCAGCCCTGGCCAGGGCGGCTGTGATTATGCCCAGCTTAATGCGGACACAATGTGATCACTGAGGCTCTCAAAATGCAGAGTTTGCAGCGTTAAGGGGCTGTGTGTCATCTGATTAGGGGCCCACACAAATGCCACCACGGCCTCAGGTCATGGGTGGCCACAGAGGAAGAGGAAGGCAGCTGCCTGCCCAGCCCGGGCACCTGGTCCTGGCTCTGGGGCTCGTTGCCCAGGGGCCACCACCGAGGACACATTCAGTGTCACAGACGCACAAACACAACCCAATGCTTCTTCACGACATCCTACCAGGGACTTTTTTTTAAAAAGCCAACTCAATTAGTCTAATTCATATACTGTACCATGCCCTCACTCAAAGTGTACAGTTCAACACTAATATATTCACAGATATGCGCAACCATCACCACAATCAATTTACCTCAAAAAGAGACCTACACCCTCTTCAGCCGTCTCTCCGCATTTCTCCAACCTCCTCCCAGCCCACTAGTCTACCTTCTGTCTCCACAGATTTGCCTCTTCTGGACATTGCCTATAAATGCAGTTATACAATACGTGGTCTTGTGTGTCTGGCTTCTTTCACTGAGCATCATGTTTTCAAGGTCCATCCATGGTGTGGCAGGTGTCGGCACTTCATCCCTTTTTATGGCTGAATAATATTCTGCTAAATGGATGGACTTCATTTATCTGTTCATCAGTGGTCATTTGGGTTGTTTCCACTTTGGGGCTATTTTAAAGAATGCTGCTATAAACTTTGTTTTATCAGTTTTTTATGTGGATGTGTGTTTTCATTTCCCCTGGGTATATGCCCAGGAGTGGAACTGCTGGGTGTCTTAGTGTGCCCGAGTGGCTACAACAAAATGCCCCAGACTGGGTGGCAGAGAAACAACAGAAATTGATTTCTCCCAGTTCTGGAGGCTGGGAGCCCGAGATGAGGGTTGAGTCCTGATGAGGACCCACTTCCTGGTTCATAACTGGGGCCTTCTCACTGGGTCCCCACGAGTTGGAAGGGGCTGGTGTCTCTCTGGAGCCTCTTTCATGAGGCACTAATCCCATTCACGAGGCCTTCACCCTCGTGATTTAAGAACCTCCCAAAGGCCCCACCAAATACCATCACTTTGGGGGTTAGGATTTCAATGTATGAGTTGAGGGGTGGGGAGGGGGAGACCCAGACATTGCGACCATAATCCTGGGTCATTTGGTAACTGTATGTTTAACACTCTGAGGAACTGACAGGCCATTTCCACAGGGGCTGCACCATTTCACATTCCCACCAGCAGTGTTTGAGGGTTCATTCCCTTTTCTCCACATCCTCGCTAACAACTGTTCTACCTGTATTTCCTCTTGTAGCCATCCCAGTGGGTGTGAACTGGTGTCTCACTGTGGTGCTGATTTGCATTTCCCTGGAGCTAATGATGTTGAGCATCCGTTCATGTGCTCACGGGCTACTGTACCCACTGCGTTTTTATAAATTGCAAGTATAGCTTACATGCAAAAAAGCACTCAGATCATCCATTTGGATTTAAAAAAATAATTATAAAGCACTCATATCAAGGAACAGAATACTGCCAGGACACCAGGAGCCCCCTGGGTGATCCTCACCCACCACAGCCCCTCACCTCCTACCCGACGGACAACCACTGCCTTGATATTTATGACCCTCATTTCTTCACTCTCCATTGCACTCACCCCCTCTGTATGTGCCCCTAAACAACACAGTCCAGTTTTGCCGCCTTTGAACTTGATACACATGAAATCATTCTGTGGAAATCATCCACGATTGCCTCTTTCCCTCCCCACTGTATTTCTGAGGTTGACCTCTGCTGCCGTGGCTGGTCATGGTCACTGCCCTCGAGTGTCCCGTTGAGCCCACACACCTCGCTTATCCATTTTACCGTGGATGGACATCAGATCATGCCCAGTTTGGAGCCACAATGAACGCTGATGCTCTGAACATCCTTGAACCTGTTTCCTGTGCACACAAGCATATGATTCTCTAGGGCATACATCTTGGAAGGGACACTTCTGAGTCATAGCTCTGTGCATCTCAGCTTTCCAGGTGCTCTGTGGCCTCACCCACACTCAGTGTCAGAATCTGTTCTCAATGCCCCCTGCCCCCAGGCATCCGTGTTGGAGTCTCTGACGCACTAAGATCTACCAGCCAGGCCGGGAGGCCTCAGAAACGCCTGCCCAACTCTGCCCCCAGCACACACCACACCTCTGCACCTCGCTCTTCCCCACGCTTTTTAGGCCAACACGGAAAGGTGACATTTGGGAACTATCTCCTCACTGATGACCAAAAGGGACATCTGTGTGATTTGGGGGGCTGCTCACCCACCACCAGCTGCACGTGTGCGGAGGATGCAGGACAGTACGTGCTCTGTCGCTCTAGGTGTCCTGGAACCAGACATTCAGCCGACCAGAATCCATCCCTGTCCCCGAACACTCTGGATGCCCCGGCCTCGCTGGCTTGTTTGAGTGCAGACACTGTGGTCTTCCCTTCTGTTGAGTATACTGACCAGCACTGGTCACCTCCTCCTGGAAGCTGAGCATCTAGGGTTGGGAGGACCCTGGACATGGGCCCATCCTTGGAGACGGGAATCTTGTCACCTCTGTGTCCCCAGCACCAGCATAGGCCCAGACCCAGAGGCAGAACTAATGGCTATTTTTGGGATATCTGATTTTGTTCCAGCCCTCTAACTTTTGTCAGAAAAGATGGAATTGCCTTCACTCCGTGCTCACTGAAGGCAGCTGAGGCCCAGAGAGGGGGTGTGACAATCTCAAGGTCACACAGCAAGTAAGCAGCCATCAAGCACTTGATTCGCACCCCTTGGCAGTAAGACCCTCGTTCCCGAACACCTCATAGACCAGCTCTAGGAGTTAGCCGAGCCTCGGTTTTTGCCTTGTTAAATGGAGTCACACTAACTCCATGGAGTTAAATGAGACGCCACGTATAAAAGCATGGACCCAGTGTGTGGTGTGCACAGGTGACGAATAGATGTCTAGTCATTTACTCATTCATTCACTTATTCTTTCACTATGTAACAGGCAAAGGCAATTGGGCGGTCTGGATGAAGAACCAGGAAAATGACCCAGAAACCACGTTCACTAATACATCCCCATCCCAGTGCCTGGCACACAACAGCAAGTGTCCATTAGGATGAAATCAGGCTGAAGATGAGGAGGAAGTAGGAGAAGCTTTAGTTCCAAAAATGCCTCCTTACACATTACATATAGTTTTTAAAAAAACAGAAAGAAAGAAGAGAAAAATTGGAAAAAGGAAAAACAAACCTGAAAGCAATATAAATATCTTCCGTACTATGGGGGGTTTGGTAAATGGTGTCTTCTTTTATTGCTGGGATATTCCAAAGCAGGGGCCAGCAAAATCCAGCACGTGGACCATCTCTGGCCCACTGCCTATACATGTAAATAAAGATGAAGTGAAAACCAGTCATTAGCTTTGCCTGTCCTTGAACTTCCTATCAGTGGAGTCACGCAGTATACTCTCTTTTGCATCCAACTTCTCTCATGCAACATTACATCTTAGCGATCGGAGCTTCTTGTGTGTGTTAGAAGTTCATCCTCGTTTCTGTCCAGCATCTCACTGTGTGATTATAACGAAGTACCATCATCCTGCCCGTTCTGCACGTGGGGAAACTGCAGCTCTGCTGAAGCAAGTTGCCTGAGGGCACACAGCAGGTTCATGTTAGATCTGGGATTTAAACCCAGGGTCCACGTCTCTGCTTTTCGCTCCCTGTACAATGCTGCCCCTCATGCTGTGATGATGCCTGAGATGTGCTGGGAACTCAGAAGAAAGGAAAGCATCATCCAGGCTGGGAGTCAGGGAAGGTGAAATCAGAGTCAGGGTTCCCAGACTCAGATGTCCATAAGGCCTGGCAGCTGTCACAAGTGATCAAAGCAGATGACTTCTGAAAAAGCATAGCTGGCGGTCAGGGAAGCGATAGGGAGTGGTAAGGACTGTGGCGAGCTGAGGGATGCCGACCCGTGAGGGAAGCAGGTGCTGATAAAACTGCAGGTATCATGCCATGCGATGACGCTGGCTGAGGAGAGCCAGATGCAGCAGGACTGCCGTGCTGGCCTCTGTGGCCAGCAGGTCAGTGCCCACCTGCACTGGTTATGAAATAATTTGAGTATCACTCCAGAGTTGCCAGATGCCCTTTGTGTTTGCCAACAAACCTGGCAGTCTGTCTTTGAAAGTCTCCTGGTTTTTAAATGTTGGTTCAAAAATGATTTTAAGCCTGTGCAGCCCCGAGAGAACCTATGTGTGGTCTGGACTGGCCTGAACTGATCTACGCGCCGGCATGAGGACCACTCAGGGCGGGCTGGCAGGGAGGGGAGGCGAGTCCTGGGGAAGGCACAGCACGCAGGCTGCAGGTGAGAGCGGTTCGAATCCAGGTCTCAGTTTCCTGCACCAGAAAGAAAAACACACGCCAAACCCAGCCAGGCGGGGCAGGGGGCGGGCGGGCCAGGGGCCCCACTCGGCCGGCCACGCAGTGACGCGCTGTGCTCTCCCTGCCACCCCCGCAGATCCTGGAGGAGAACATGAAGCTGGAGTGTAAGTGCCACGGCGTGTCGGGCTCATGCACCACCAAGACCTGCTGGACCACGCTGCCGCAGTTCCGCGAGCTGGGCTACGTGCTCAAGGACAAGTACAACGAGGCTGTTCACGTGGAGCCCGTGCGCGCCAGCCGCAACAAGCGGCCCACCTTCCTGAAGATCAAGAAGCCGCTGTCCTACCGCAAGCCCATGGACACCGACCTGGTGTACATCGAGAAGTCGCCCAACTACTGCGAGGAGGACCCGGTGACGGGCAGCGTGGGCACGCAGGGCCGTGCCTGCAACAAGACGGCCCCCCAGGCCAGCGGCTGCGACCTCATGTGCTGCGGCCGCGGCTACAACACCCACCAGTACGCCCGCGTGTGGCAGTGCAACTGCAAGTTCCACTGGTGCTGCTACGTCAAGTGCAACACGTGCAGTGAGCACACCGAGGTCTACACGTGCAAGTGAGCGGCGGGGCGGCGGCGAGGACCGGACGCTCTCCACGCCGCGGGCACGGCCCAGACCTCTGCAGCCGCGCTGAGCTTGTCTTGTCTGCTGTGGGGTCCGCTGCGGGGGACCCCTCCAGGGCCCCGAGTTGTCCACGCCACACCCAGCGCCGCTCCCTCGGCCCCAGACGCCGCCTGGGGCCTCCTCGGCCGGAGCAGAGCCTTCGCTCTGCTCAGAAACTCTGGACTCCGGGGCCTCAAGAGAGCAATATTTAACAATTTATTCTGATAAAAAATAATATTAATTTATTTAATTAAAAAGAACCCTTCCACCTCGTCGGGATCCGTTTTCTGCAATCAAAGTGGACCGCTTGCTTTCCTGTGGGATAATTCTGTCGCTAGGACAAGGAGCCGAGTAGAACTGTACATAATGATTCTTTCTGCAGATACTTCTACTAGTTGATTTCGCAAGCACCCCCTTGCCGCACTAGATGTTTAAGTGCAAGGGCAGACATCCTGTATACCTATGTAGACATATACACACACACGTATATTTTTTTGCTGTTTGCTGCTAATTCTCCAGAGATTTAAGCTGGTCCAGAAACGGAGACGTTTTCCAGGATACGTTTCCCATCCTGTAGTCCTCCCCAGCTCAAACGTCACCATTAGAAAAGTCCAGTTTGGAATATATAGAGAGAGGAAAGGTAATACTAAAACTCCCAGCAGTTTCCATCTTTTGGAAAGTGAGCCACTGGATAAGAGAGAATATTTTGTAAGAGACTATTTTTATATGAATATTTTATTTATATTGAGTCTGCCTGTATCATTCCACGGCTTGTGCTTCTTCTTAATTCCAGTACTCCCTTTGGGGTGAGGAGGGGCGAGGCCTGGGTGTGGGGTCAGCCCCACGGGGACCCTCACATGGCTGGGTTCTCAAGTTCTGTTGGCCACGTGGGCAGAAGCAGCCCCAGATGCCTGGGCTGCAGTGTCATCGGTATCCCCAGGAAGGAAGCAGGTCCCTGGCCACAGCCTGTTGAGCTCAGGCCTTTTGAGCAGGGTCCCTGAGCGGTGACCTCGAGTTGAGCCATGTAGTGGGCAGGCTCCTGCCCTCGGCATCACGTGACCATCACAGGGCCAGGTCATCGTCACTCAGCAGAAGCCAGCTAAGGGAGCCCGCTCCTCACCAGGATGCCCTGCCTTTGCCGTGTATCCTCAGTTATGGGGCAGCAGAGCTGGGGTGAGGGGTCCCTCGAGCAGCAGTGAGTTAGTGGATGGGTGGTTGGTGTCATGGTTCCAGGGCAGAGAGAGGTGTGGATGAGGCCTCTCTACACTGGGTCCAACTACATCCAGTGCCTCTCAATCTGGGAAGCTCTCCTCCAGGAGGGTGTGGTGTCCTAATGTGTGTCCGTTTGCATTTCCCTGTGTGTGTGTGTGCGTGTGCGTGTGTGTGTGTGTGTGAGTGAGAGAGAGAGAGAGAGAGACTTTAACTATCCTCGGGGTTGCCATGTGACGGCACCCTCGAGCACCTCCCGGGTGCTGATGTGTGTACGTCTTGTGTGCTCCTGCATGTACACAGCTATCTGTGTATCTCTCTCCATGTGCCTGGGAGATTCAGGTTGCTGTGTGCCCGTGCATCTGCTGGTCCCGGGTTGTCTCTGCTTGCGGTTGAGGGCTTGTGGTGTGAAGCAGACAGCGGGGACCTTTGGTGATTGTGTTGAGCCACCAAGAGATGGCACCTCTGAACTACGTGCCCATAGACACTGATGAAACTCAGATACCTCTGAGACCACAGCCCCATGGCCCCACACACTGGGAGCCCCTCAGTGTCTAAGCTGTGTTGGACTCCCCAATGTTAGCACTGGGCCTGGATCACAGCATGGACAAATAAAATGGCTGGACAGTTGGTTGACTACTTCCCTTGGACCATTTTTTTCTTCTTTACATGGGTGTCAGGATGGGTAGGCATGTAAAGGGATGAGTGGATGGATGAATGAATGAGTGGATGGATGGATGGATGGATAATGACGGGTGGGTCGGTGGATGGATGGATGGACGGATGGACAGATGGATGGATGAGTGAGTGGATGGATGAGTGGATGGATGAGTGGATGGATGAGTGGACGGATGAGTGAGTGGATGGATAATGGATGGGTGGGTAGGTGTGTGGGTCAGTGGATGGATGGATGGATAATGAATGGGTGGGTAAGTGGATGGGTCAGTGGATGGGTAGATGGATGGATAGGTGCGTGGGTAGATGGTGGATGGATAATGGATGGGTAGGTAGGTGTGTGGGTCAGTGGATGGATGGGTGGATGGATGAATGGGTGGGTGGGTGGGTGGATGGATGGGTGGATGGATGGATGGATAATGAATGGGTGGGCAAGTGGATGGGTTGATGGATGAATGGATAGGTAGATGGATGGATGAGTTAGTGGATGGGTGGTTGGATAGATGGATGGATAATGCATGAGTGGGTAAGTGCGTGGGTCAGTGGATGGTAGATGGATGGATGGATGGATGGACACATGGATGAGAGCGTGGATGGATAAGTGGATAGATAGATGGTTGGATAATGGATGGATGGGTAAGTGGGTGGGTTGGTAGATGGGTAGATGGATGTGTGGATGGATGAATGGGTAGGTGAATGGATGGATGAGTTGATGGGTGGATGGATAATTTGATGGATAAAGGATGGGTGGGTAGGTGGGTGGGTAGGTGGGTGGGTTGGTGGTTGGGTAGATGGATGGATGGATGGATGAATGGGTGGGTGAATGGATGGATGGAAACTAATGGGTGGGTAAGTGGATGGGTTGCTGGATGGGTAGATGGATGGGTGGGTGGATGGATGGATAATGGATGGGTAGATGGATGGATAGATGGATGGATGGATGGATGGATGGATGGACGGATGGATGGACGGATGGATGGGTGGATGGATGGATGGATGAGTGAGTGGATGGGTGGATAGATAAGTGGATGGATAGATGGATGGATAATGGATGAGTGGGTAAGTGGGTGGGTCAGTGGATGGTGGGTGGATGGATGGGTGGGTGGGTAGATGGATGGATGGATGGATGAGTGAGTGGATGGATGGATAATGAATGGGTGGGTAAGTGGATGGGTCAATGGATGGGTGGATGGATGGATAATAGGTGGGTGGGTCAGTGGATGGGTAGATGGATGGATGAATGAGTGGGTAGATGGATGGATAATGGATGGGTGGGTAGGTGGGTGGGTCGGTGGATGGGTAGATGGATGGATGAATGGGTGGGTGGGTGGGTAGATGGATGGATGGATGAATGGGTGGGTAGATGGATGGATGGATGGATGGATAATGGATGGGTGGGTAAGTGGGTGGGTCAGTGGATGGGTAGATGGATGGATGGATGGATGGATGGATAAGTGAGTGGATGGGTGGATAGATAAGTGGATGGATAGATGGATGGATAATGGATGGGTGGGTAAGTGGGTGGGTCGGTGGATGGGTGGATGGATAGATGGGTGGGTAGATGGATTGATGGATGGATAATGGATGGGTGGGTAAGTGGGTGGGTCGGTGGATGGGTAGATGGATGGATGGATGAGTGGATGGGTGGGTGGATGGATGGATGGATGGATGAATGGGTGGGTATATGGATGGATGGATGGATGGACAATGGATGGGTGGGTAAGTGGGTGGGTCGGTGGATGGGTAGATGGATGATGGATGAATGGGTGGATGAATGGGTGGGTGGATGGGTGGATGGGTGGATGGGTGGATGGATGGATGGATGGATGGGTGGATGGATGGGTGGGTGGGTGGGTGGATGGGTGGGTGGATGGATGGAAGGATGGATGGATGGATAAGTGAGTGGATGGGTGGATAGATAAGTGGATGGATAGATGGATGGATAATGGATGGGTGGGTAATTGGGTGGGTTGGTGGATGGGTAGATGGATGGATGGATGAATGGGTGGGTGGCTGGGTGGGTGGGTGGATGGATGGATGGATGGATGGATGGATGGATGGATGGATGGATGAATGGGTGGATGGATGAATGGGTGGGTGGATGGATGGATGAATGGGTGGGTGGATGGATGGATGGATAATGGATGGGTGGGTAAGTGGGTGGGTTGGTGGATGGGTAGATGGATGGATGGATGAATGGGGTGGGTAGATGGATGGATGGATGGATGGATGGATGGATAATGGATGGGTGGGTCGGTGGATGGGTAGATGGATGGATGGATGAATGGGTGGGTGGATGGATGGATGGATGGATGGATGGGTGGGTGGGTGGGTGGGTGGGTGGATGGATGGGTGGATGGGTGGGTGGGTGGGTGGGTGGGTGGATGGATGGATGGATAGATAAGTGGATGGATGGATAATGGATGGGTGGGTAGGTGGGTGGGTTGGTGGATAAGTGGATGGATGGGTGGATGGATGAATGGGTAGGTGGATGGATGGATGAGTTGATGGGTGGATGGATAAGTGGATGGATAGATGGATGGATAAAGGATGGGTGGGTGGGTGGGTCGGTGGGTGGGTCAGTGGATGGGTAGATGGATGGGTGGATTGATAAGGGAGGAGAAAACATACAGAAGTTTCTTGAAGCCCCCCACCCCATGTCTCAGTTTACCTCTGCCTTGGAAAACCTACCGTGTCTACCATGAGCAGAGACTTCCCAATCCTGTGGCCCTTCTGCTCCTGGTCTCACGGCCCCTGAGAATGGGGGAGTTTCCGACCAGACTCCCCAGATGACCATTTAATGCTAATCACGTAACATGATATCAGAAATCACCCCACGATTCCCCTTCAATCCGGGTGAGGAGCGGGCGTGGCATGAGGGCAACCAGGCCTTTGAGAAGAATGACCAGGTCGCTGCCAGGCTTCCCATGGCCCCTTAGAATACTGTTAGTTCCCAAGCCTGGGGCCTGCCTTCTCTCTCGAGGTGCCCAGCTCAGCTGTGCTCTGAGACTCAGCTTCTCCATCTGTAAAGGGGGAGAATAATCTCTCCCTCACAGGGCTGTTGTGAAGGTCCTCCCTCCCGGTAATGACTGCATGGCCCTTTGAGTGGCAGAGCAATGGATCAATGCTAAATATTAGTATTATTAATTATCACTACTACTGTTACTATATTCTTCCCATAATGATGAGATTCTTCAAACATGGCTTATGGTAATAAATATTTGGCTCTGTGTTGGGCAAAGGTATTTTTCCCCTCTTTGGTTTATTCCTAAAGTGGCTTTTCAAGAAAACTGACTTTAAAAAGGCCAAAATCATAAGAGGCTGAATCAAAAATTAGAAAGCCCCAGGACTGTGGTGCTGAACACTCAGATGCCGGGGCCCAGGTGTCACAAAACTGCAGGAAGTGAGCCCGCAGTTGAGTTTTTCAAGAAGGGCTGAACATTCAGGTTTCTGAGTAAAATCTACTTTTTCTGTATGTTAACAAACACCATGAGGCTGGAGCAAAACATGACTGCAAGCTGAACTTGGCATTTGTGTCGGCGCCGTACAGCCTCGGACTTGGACCAAATCTCTTGTTTTAGAGACAGAGAAACTGAGGCCCAGAGAGAGGCAGGACTCTACCCCAGACCACACAGCAAGCACAGTAGAGGGATGACCAAGGCCAATCTGTTGTTCAGACATACATGAGTACACGTGCGTGTGCACACTCTCACATGCCCCCTGGACTAAAGTTTAAAATCAGCTCAAGGCTCCCCAGGGAGGGATCTGAGTCTTCCCACGGCCCCGCAGGGATGGGCTGTGCCCTGCACCACTCTGCAGGGGGTGCCCCGGCAGAAGGCCTGGGACCACCCCCCCCAATCTTCCCATGCTCCCTGCCCCATGCCCCTCCACTCAAGGGACTCCCTCAGCAAGACCCGGGTCAGGAGAGTCCTGGGACAAAGTTTTCTCCACCTGAGGTACAGCTGTCCCCTGCCAGCTTCAGGCAAGTCCGTGACATGTTTCCTGAGCCCCTAGGAGGCTGCTCACTCCCACGTACAGGTGAGAATCTGTATTTCAGACTTGGCGGCTATAGGCTGATCTAGAACAACTTTAGCTAGGATGGCTGGGTCCTCTTCCACATGATCTCATCCTCCAGCAGGCCTCATTCACATCAGAGAAGAAGGATTCCAGAAACAGGAGCAGAAGTGGCCAGGCTCCTTGAGGCCAGGCCCAGCACTGGCACTGCGTTAATTCCGCTACATGCTAAGCGCCAAAGCAAGCCACAGGGCCAGCCCAGGTTCCAGGCATTGGGAAGGAGACTCTGTCTCTTAATGGGAGCAGCTGCCCAGCCACACAACAATGGGTGTGGCACCGGGAGGGGACTTGAGACAGGACCTCTGTGAAGACACTGGCACATGCTGTCCTGAGCAGAAGACAGTCTTAGCACTGACCATGTGGCAGGGACACAGCCACTCTGTTTGACGGACCCCCACTCCCACCCCAGAGCCTCAGCCACCTCCACCAGCCGCTTGGTCCTAGAGTCAGTCATGGGTTTTGTCTTCCTCCGCTCCCCCAGCCATCAGCAAACCCCACAGGACTACTCTCTGTCTGCAAACCCACCATCCACTGGTGTGGCTGGATCTGGCTGAATTCCCGCCACACAGGTCCTCTTCCTCCAGGTGACACTGCTGGACCACACTTCCCATCTCCTGTGCACTTGGAAGTGGCCATGGGACTAGGTTCTGGACCGTGAAGTAGGGGTGGTGTGCTCCACTTCTGGGCCCATCGGCACCCCACACACTCTTTCCCTTCCACTAGCTTGACACAGGGGGCCATGAGGTGTGGGCAGTGGTGCCCCAGAAGGAAGAGTCCTGGGTCCCTGAATGGCCACCTGGAGGAGAGCCACCTGCTGATCAGGAACACCCAAGGGCAAGAAATACATGTCTGTTGTGGGGAGCCACTGAGATTTTGGAGTTCATCTGTGACAGCACAGAGCCCCTCCTTCACTAGGCTCCAGCCTCAGAGGCCTTCCTTCTGTTCTTCCAACATGCCATGTTCCACCCTGCCTCTGGGCCTTTGCATGTGCTATCCCGTATGACCTCTGCATGGCTGGCTCTTTCTGGTTAATGAGACTCAGCTCAAATGCCAACACTTCAAGTAAATACCTCTACCACCCTGGCTTCCAGCACCCCTCATCCACTATTTTTCTCTCTCTGTGGCATTTACCACTATCTGAAATGTTATATCTCATTTACTAGAGGTTGTGCAGTACAGGTGGTTAAGAGCATGCACTCTGGAGCCAGATACTCTTATGTTCAAGTCTGCCTCTGCTATTTATTGCTGTGTGGTTTAGGGCAAGTAACATAACCTCTCTGTGCTGGTATGTCCCTATTTGTAAAATGGGAGCAGTAATAGGATTATCACAGTGATTAAATGAACTAACACATGTAAACTGCAAAACACAGTGCCTAGTACACTATAAGAACTGAGGAAGTGTGAGGTTTAATTAACATGTTTATTAAATTTCCTGGGGGCAGGACTTTGTTTCTCTTTGCGGCCACTGGGTCTCCAGTGCCCAGCACACAGCTGGGGGTTAATATTGGTTGACTAAGAATGAATGACAATAAAAGGGACAACCTAGAAGAAATGGATAAATTTCTAGAAATGTACAATCTCCCAAGACTGAACCAGGAAGAAATAGAAAATATGAACAGACAAATTACCAGTAATGAAACTGAATCAGTAATTTTAAAACTCCCAACAAACAAAAGTACAGGACCAGACAGCTTCAAGGTGAATTCTACCAAACATTTAGAGAAGAGTTAACATCTATCCATCTCAAACTATTCCCAAAAATTGCAGAGGAAGGAACACTTCTAAACTCATTCTAGGAGGCCAGCATCATCCTGATACCAAAACCAGACAAAGATATTGCAAAAAAGAAAATTACAGGCTAATATCACTGATGAACATAGATGCAAATATCCTCAACAAAATATTGGCAAACCAAATCCAACAATACATTAAAAGGATCATACGCCATTATTAAGTAGGATTTATCCCAGGAATGCAAGGCTTCTTCAATATCTGTAAATCAATCAATGCATTCATCACATTAACAAATTGAAGAATAAAAATCATATGATCATCTCAATAGATGTGGAAAAAGCTTTTGACAAGATTCAACATCCATTTATGATAAAAACTCTTCAGAGGGAGCATACCTCAACATAATAAAGGCCATATATGACAAATCCACAGCCAACATCATACTCAATGGTGAAAAGCTGAAAGCATTTCCTCTAAGACCAGGGACAAGACAAGGATGCCCACTCTTGCCACTTTTATTTAACATAGTTTTGGAAGTCCTAGACACAGTAATCAGAGAAGAAAAAAAATAAAAGGGCTCCATTAAGAAGTAAAGCTGTCACTGTTTGCAGATGACATGATAGTATACACAGAAAATCCTAAAGATGGCACCAGAAAACTATTAGAGCTTATCAATGAATTCAGTAAAGCTGCAGGATACAAAATTAATACACAAGAATCTGTTGCATTTCTAAACACTACCAACAAACTATCAGAAAAATTTAAGGAAACAATCCCATTTACCATTGCATCAAAAAGAATAAAATATCTAGGAATAAATCTACCTAAGGAGATAAAAGGCCTGTACTCAGAAAACTATAACACACTTATGAAAGAAATTGAAGACGACACAACCAGATGGAAAGATATACCATGTTCATGGACTGGAAGAATTAATATTGTTAAAGTGTGATATGATATCACTCGTATGTGGAATCTAACTTAAAAAAAAAAGATACAAATGAACTTACTTACAAAACAGAAACAGACTTACAGATATTGAAAACAAACTTATGGTTACCAAAGGGGAAACGTTGGGGGGAGGGATAAATCAGGAGCTTGGGATGAATATACACACACTACTATATATAAGATAGATAACCAACAAGGACCTACTGTATAGCACAGGGAACTCTACTCAATATTCTGTGATAGCCTATATGGGAAAAGAATCCAAAAAAGAATGAATGTATATGTGTATAACTGAATCACTTTGCTGTACACCTGAAATTAACACATTGTAAATCAACTATACTCTGATAAAATTAAAATATTAAAAAAATATATTGTCAAAGTGACCATACTACTCAAGGCAATCTACAGATTCAGTGCAATCCCTACCAAAATACCAAGGGCATTTTTCACAGAACTAGAACAAATAATTTTAAAATTTGTATGGAAACACGAAAGACCCCAAATAGCCAAAACAATCTTGAGAAAGAAGAACAGAACTGGAGGAATCATGCTCCTTGACTTCAGACTATACTACAAAGCTACAGTAATCAAAACAGTCTGGTACTGGCACAAAAACAGACACCTAGATCAATGGAACAGAATAGAAAGCCCAGAAATAAACCCACACACTTATGGTCAATTAATCTATGACAAAGGAGGCAAGAATATACAATGCAGAAAAGACGGTCTCTTCAACAAGTGGTACTGGGAAAACTGGACAGCTACATGTAAAAGACTGAAATATACAAAATAAACTCAAAATGGATTAAAAGACTTAAATGTAAGACCAAAACTAAAACTCTTAGAAGAAAATATAGGCAGAACACTCTTCGACATAAATGGTAGCAATATTTTTTTTGGATCCATCTCCTAAAGCAAAGGAAATAAAAGCAAAAATAAAACAAATGGGACCTAGTTAGACTTAAAAGCTTTTGTACAGCAAAGGGAACAAAATGAAAAAACAACCTACTGAGTTGGAGAAAACATTTGCAAATGATATGACCGATAAGGGGTTAATATATAAAATATATAAACAGCTCATACAACTCAACATCAAAAAAACAAACAACCCAATTAAAAAAGTAGGCAGAAGACCTGAACAGACATTTTTCCAATGAAGACGTACAGATAGCCAACAGGCACATGAAAAGATGCTCAACATCATTAATCATCAGAGAAATGCAAAAATCACAATGACCTATTACCTCAGAGAAAATGGAACCCTTGTACACTGTTGGTGGGAATGTAAATTTGTGCAGCCACTGTGGAAAATAGTATGGTGGTTTCTCAAAACACTAAAAACAGAACTACCATATGACCTAGCAATTCCACTCCTGGGTATATATCTAAAAAAATGAAAATACTAATGTGAAAAGATACATGCACTCCCATGTTCACAGCAGCACTATTTACAATTGCCAAGATATGGAAGCAACCTAAGTGTCCATCAATAGATGAATGGATAAAGAAGGTATGGTGTACACACACACACACACACACACACACACACACACACACAACGGAATACTACTCAGCCATAAAAAGGAATGAAATTTTGCCATTTGCAACAACATGGATGGAATTGGAGGGCATTATGCTAAGTGAAGTAAGTCAGAGAAAGACAAATACTGTATGATATCACTTACATGTGGAATCTAAAAAATAAAACAAACTAGTGAATATAACAAAAAGGAAACAGACTCACAGATACAGAGAACAAACGAGTGGTTACTAGTGGGGAGAGGGAAGTGGGGAGGGGCAAGACAGGGGTTGCAGATTAAGAGGTACAGACTATTGTGTATAAAATAAATGAGCTACAAGGCTATACTACAGACACAAGGAATACAGCCCGTATTTTACAATAACTATAAGTGGACCATAACCTTTAAAAATTGTGAGTCACCGTGTTGTACATCCGTAACTTACATAATACTGTACATCAGCTTTATCTCAATAAAAAAAATGTTTTTTAATAAAAATAAAAACAGGGGAAAAAAAGAAAGAATGAAGACCTGGATCTGTTCCCAGACTTGCCCGGCCCCTGCCCAGATCCAGGCTGGGGGGCAGTGGGCTCAGGCAGGCTTCTGGAGCCCAGGAGCTGGGGGACAAGAGGTGGCCTGTCCTGAGGGTTGCCTGCCTGCTCAGGGAGTGGCTGGGAGTGTAGAGACAGCTCAAACCCCCTGGACGTGGTCACAGGCACATCTGTTCCATTGACAAGGTGGCCACTGGTTGCCATGACGACGCTCCTGGCCCCAGAAGAATGTGTTGAAGACAACGGGAGAACTCTGCAGCCACCCCCAGCTTAGCCTCCAAGATGGCAAGCCACCTCTGACCCAGCGTAAGTGTCACACCACATGCTCATGTGCAGGCACACACGGACCCACGGTCACAGGCGGACTGAACAAGACACCCAGAGGGACCTGCACACACCCAGAGGGCCTCACGCCCAGGGAGAGGCCAGACACCCACATGGGAAGGGCAGACACACATCCGCCCTGACCAGAGCCCCAGACAGACCCCCGCAAGAGGCCCTGAGACGCGCACAGGCCTCCCCAAGGGCACAGGGTCACTCACAAGATGCACGCCCACCCAGAAGCCAGACGCGGACTAAGCAACCTGCATCACCTGGGAGGCCACGGCCTGACCTCGCCCGCCATTCACCTGTGGTCCCTGGAACCTGCTGTGCAGCAGGCCCGCAGCGAGCGTGTGTGCGTGTGTGTGTGTAAAGAGAGACAAGCCCTGAGGCTGAGCCCTGCCCCCCACAGAGCAGTGTGCCCCCCACCAAGCCCCTGCTCTCAGCCCCAGACGCAGGGTTCCAACCACAGCTCGCCCCCTCTTACCTGGAGAGATGGGGTACACGGATGATGCCAGGCGGGGCTCGCCGTTGCTAGCAGCGCAGTCAGCAGCATCGCCCGGACCACCTCGACACCGCAGGCCCGGCTCAGCCCCACTGCCATTGCGGCCGGGTGGGTTCAGGGGCCGTGCGGGCGGGCGGGGGGTGGGGGGGCTTTGCCCCAAACGAGCCTCAGACAGTGATTCTCAAAGCGAGGTCCTGGCGCCTCTCAGGGGATCAGGAGATCAAAAGGTCAAACTATTTTCATGGTAATAACTCGGATACTTGCGTTTTTCACACTCACACGCTCACAACTCACAGGCGTACCGTGGAGTTTTCTAGAGGCTACGTGAGGTGTGATATCGCGAGAGGTGGAAAGCAGCGGCTGGTGTGAGAATCCAGCTGACTTCTATTAACCACACGTTCAAGAGATTTGCAAAAGTGAAAAACAGTGCCACTCTTTTCGCTAAGTTTTATTGTATTTCATTGGTTTTAAAAGAGCTATTTTTCATTAAAAATGTATTATTTCTGTAAACACAGTGGGTTCATTGTCATTTAAAATGAATGCATAAATATTTATATTTTTTCTCAGCTTTAATTTCTATCACTGTAAATATTGATAGATATACACATACACAACAGCTCTGGGTCTGCAATAATTTTTTTAAAAGCTAAGGGGTCCTGAGACCCCCAATGTTTGAGACCTGCTGCCTTAGACACAGGGCTAATGATTGATTATAGTTCCTCTGTGCACCCAAATTCAGTGAATAATAGGGAGCATGTATTGAGTCCTTACTGTGGCCAGGCCCCATCTGAGGGCTTTAGAAGGGTCATCTCAGGGAATCCTCACACCAGTCCTATGAGGAAGGTGATCTGAAGACGAGGAGGAAACCCAGGCTGAGCTTCCAGTAACCCGAGGGGACTGACCGTGGGCCCAGTAAGTGGCAGAGTCAGGATTGAAACTCAGGCAGTCTGGCTTGAGAGTCTCCCACCCGAAACCCCACCATCTTCTACCCCTCCCTGTGCTTAAGGTTCCAGATAAGATACAAGATGCCCAGTTAGGTTTGAATTTCAGATAAGCAAAAAAATTTAGTACAAGTATGTACCAAGCATTACATGGGACATACTTATACTAATGCATTGTTTATCTGAAATTCAAATTTAACTGGTGTCCTCTATTTTTATTTGCTAAATCTGGTGACCCCAGCTGTGCCGGGCCTGCTCTGGGTGCTCAGGGCCCCTGCCTTCTGGACATCTGTCCTCAGCAGCATGACCTGACCACTTTCTGGCTGTGCACCCAAGGGGCAGTCCCTCCACCTCTCTGATCTGCATTATAGTCCCTCTCCCCAGAGCAGAGATGAGGGGGTGGCGGGAGCAGAGTTGTGGTGATCGTGGGCACATTTCATTCTAGTAACATTTTCCCTAAAATTCAGTGTCCACAACATCCACTCACCCACCCTACACACCCGCCCCTGTACCCCACACGCTATAGCCAGTCAGGTCTACTTGGAGGGGTTGTCCCACAGCTGCTGCAATCTGCTCTCCCACCCTCTCCCCAGCCCTGGATGACTGGGAAGGACTGTGTCCTCTGCAGCCTTGCTTTGACTCTCTCTGGCCTCCAGCAGGGCACGGCTGGGGAGGTGCCACCCGGCAACAGGCTCTTGAACGTCCACAGGTCCTGGGGCTTCCCCATCACAGTGACACCCATTTTACAGACAAGGAAACTGAGGCTCGGCTCCCAGGGCCTGTGATTTAGCACTTAATTGGGCGCCAGGCCGCTGCATCCTGAAACGCCACGCCCTCCTCTCCACGGGAACGTCTTCTGCCCAGAGCAGCCTCCAGCCCACCTGCCAGCCCCCACAAGCCGGCACACCTGGATGGTGGCAGAGAGGTGACTTACAGCAGACACTCTGACACAGCTCTAGCCCCTGGAAGGCAGCCAGGGCTGCACATCTGACAGGGACATGGCAGTGCTGAATCACTGAACACACTGGTGGACTTTTCCACTTAATATATAATTACTTCCTTGAGTAAGATCCTTCCTCCGCCAGCCTGGCCCCCTTCTCTGCTGTTTCAGTTTTTTCCTTTGACCTCTGAAAGGATGATCGATTGGTGTGGTTAAGTACCAACTACAGGCAAAGAAGGCCCAGGGTGGCAGGAACCCCACAAAGCGTACTTGGAGAGAACTTAGATTGGAGCTCAGTAGGGTGATCAAGAGATCAGGAGCACAGGAGCTGTGTGATCCTGGGCAAATTGCTTAACCTCTCTGGGCCTAAGCTGCCTCATCAATTATTGCGTGTTGGTGTGGGCCAGGCCCTTTTCTAAGCACTTTCACACATCTGCTCTCGTGTAATCCTCTCCATGTGAGATAGGTACTGTTATCAGCCTTGACATATGGGTTTACCAAGGCTGCTGTAACATAGTACCACAGACTGGGTGGCTTAAACAACAGAAACTCCTTTCCTCACAGTTCTGGAGGCTGGAAATCCAAAATCAAGGCATCAGCAGGCTGGTTCCTTGTGAGGGCTGTGAGGGAGCATCTGTTCCAGGCCTCTCTCCTTGGCTCGTACGTGACACTCTTCAACCCGAGTATCTGCACACTGTCTGCCTTCAATGCATGCCTCTGCGCCCAAATTTCCTCTTTTTATAAGGACTCCAGTCATACTGGATTAGGGCCCACCCTAACGGCTTCATCCCAGTTTAATTACATCTTCATTGAGCCTCATTCCAAATAAGGTCACATTCTGAAGTTCTGGGGGCTAGGACTCCAACATATGAATTTGGGGGGAAAATTCAACCTGTAACACTTGCTTATAGGTGAGAAAACTGAGGCTGAGTTTAAGTGACTCGTCCAAGATCACACATGCTTTAAAAGCTAGAAGCAGGATTCAAACCCAGGTTCCAGAGGTCCTCTCTCTCTCGAACCCTTAGCAGCACTGCTGGTTCAGTACTGAGGCAACCACTTCTGCCTGACAGGGCTGTGCTGGGGATTAAACATCATGAGCCACAGAAGGCATTTCAAACGGTGCCTGGCACAGAGTAAGTACTGAACAAATGTTAGCTATTAACACTATGGTCCGCCAGGCCTGGGTTCAGATCCTGCCCTGACTTCTCATGCTGTGTGACCTTGGGGGGGTGGCTCCACCTCTCTGGGCCTCAGCTTTCTCACCTGTGAAAGGTGGGGTGGATGACACGTGTTGCCGGGTGCCTGGACCGTGCTGACTGTGACCCCTCCTTCTCCCCAGGCGCTGGGACCTCTCCAGGCCCAAGGCTCTCTGGGCCTCCATGTGGCCTCCCTCAGGGGTGGCAGAAGGTCTGACCCAGGGTGCACATCAGCCTTGGCTGGCAGAGGGAGGAGAGAGAAGAAACAAGTTTAATTCAGGTGCAGAGGCCCAGAATCACTGGGGGTTGTCTGCTCTGGCCAAGATGGAGTCACAGGGACCGATTTAGCACCTGAAACAAACCAACTAAACAGATAAAATACATGACTCAGCGATTATCAAGACACTGGCTTCAGGCCACAAAGGACCATGATCGCTGCAACACAGGAAATGAACACGGTGAGCTCTCATGATTACCCACCTTGCTGCCTTGAGAGCTTCCAGGCTGGGTCGTGGGGAAGGGGAGCTCACAGGGCTCAGAGAACTCCTGGGGTACACGGAGACTACAGCAGCCATGGTTCAAGGGCAGAGCACAGGAGGAGAGAGCGCCCAGAGGGAGAACCTGCTGATCCAAGGAGGGGCCCCCTTGAGCACCCGCAGGTAAGCTGTGCAGGTGTGTGAGGATGCTATCTGAGGCTGGGGAAGAGCCAGCTGAAAGGATCAGAGAGACGGTGGCCTGGTATCACACAGGACTGGGAATGGTGCCTGTGTCCACCAGCCAGACCAAAAGTCTCCCATTTCACAGGGCGGTAAGTGGAACACTCAGAAAGGCCTGGCCTCAGGAGCCAGGGATGACTAGCCATAGACTGAGCCTTGCTCCAGACCCACCAACCAGGTCATAAAAGCAAGACCTGAAAGAACCAAACCATTTCCAAGTGACTTGACTGCATCTCTGAATAAAGCTCAAGAAGATTCACAGGACACAAACATACTAGCACCCAACCAGGTCAAATTTACAATGTCTGGCATCCAAAGATCACCAGGGGGGCAAAGAAGCAGGAAAACACAACCATGATGAAGAGAAAAAAAATCAACTAATCAAAACCAAACCAGAACTGACATAGACACTAGAATTAGCAGAGAAGGATGTTAAAATAGTTACTGTAACTGGGTGCCACGGGTTCAAGAATTTTAAATGTGGAAGATATTAAAAACACCTTCTCAAGATAAGAACTATGAGGTCTGAGATGAAGAAATATACTAGACAGGGATAAAGGTAGATTAGACGCTGCAGAAGAAAAGATTAGAAACTTGAAGACACAGCAACAGAAACTATCTGACATGAGAGACACAGAGAAAACATTTTAAAAAACTGAAAAGTGCACCTGTGAGCTGTGAGACCACTTTCAGCCACCTAACATACAAGTCATTGGAGTCTGGGAAGGAGAAGGCGGGGAGGGAGGCAGAAAAAATACTTGAAGAAGTATGGTTGAAAACTTTCCAAATGTCATGAAAATTTATAAACCAATAAGTCTAAGAACCCAACCAACCCCAAGCATAGGAAACACGAAGATAATCACAGTAAGGCACATCATATCAAACTGCTCAAAAGCAGTGATAAAGAGAAAATCTTAAACGAAGGCAGAGGAAAAAAACATGCTACTTTTTCAAACACACAAAAACTAAACTATTTCATCACCAGCAAACAAAGACTACAAGAAATGCTAAAGAATTAGCATTTAGTCTTTTCGGAGGAAGGAAAATGACACCAGATGGAAACTTGGATTTACACAAAGGAACAGATTGCACTGGAAATGGTGACTCCATGGGGAAATGTAAAAGATGATATTTTGCAGTAGTTAAATGTCTTTCAAAATAACTGACTGTTTAAACACAAGCGACGACGCATCTATTTTGGGAGTTATCATTTAGACGAGGAGCACGTGGCAGAGAAAGGTTAAGTTACCTGCCTAACAGGTGAAGGCAGGTGTGAATCCAGGTCTGCTTGAAGCTTACGGGTTTGGTTTTATTTTTGGTGGAAATAAAAGTGTTATAGTTACGAATACTTGTATATACATACATATATATGAATCTATATGTGTATAATTAATATATTTACCTGTGATTTGCCTGTAAGGTTATTCACAGTGATTTTCCCCCAGGTGGTGGACTTGGGCATTTTGTGTTCTTTTTCCTTACCTGTATTTTGTAATTGTCCTTTATGCCGATTTAGTGTAAAAACTTTCAATTACTTTGAGAGGAATAAAGCTCCCAGTTACACGGGCGTGTGGGAACTGTTTTCACAATCTGCTTCCTTTCTTACCCATTTTTTGAAGTCGATCCCCACAGGGTCCCCTTTTAGGAAGGCCCAAGGCAGCGACGTCCACTGGGAAGTGTTCTGACCCACGTGGCCGGAGACCAGGGTCTGCAGCACCAGGTAGGACCTCCCTCCAGAGTTAGCTCTCCAGCTGCCTTCTGGATGTCGCCATCTAAATAGTGGTACAGAAAATAACAGCATCGAACCTGAAAATGAAAAGCTCCCCAGTGTGCCAGGCAGAGCAGGTGGCGCAGTGGTCCCCAATTTTGGCTGCACTTGGCCTCATCCACCAAGCTCTGGAAGGACAATGCCTCGCCCCCGCCCTGCGACTGAGTGGGGCTGGGGAGCCGCTGGGGCGTGGGGTTCTCTCAGAGCTCCCTGGTATTCTTGTGAGCAGCTGAGGCTGAGGGCCACCAATGCGGCACATAGGTGACATCAGTTAACCCCCCCCCCCGCCCGCCCATGCCAGAACTTTGCAAAGTGCATAATATTCATTCCCAGGTTACAAGTGACAAAATAAGGCTCAGAGAAGGACTGGCTTCTGACTTGTCCCAGACCGTGCAGCCAGGCAAGGGCAGACCCAGGTTCGAACCCCGCAGGCCTCCAATGAAGCAGCACAACGTCCCACCAGACACCATGTGGTCAAGTCTATACTCATCATTTTCTGCCAAGATGTTTCTGCATCCCACCTTCTTTTTTTTTTTTTTTCTTTTCCACCGTGGTCTATCACAGGATATTGAACACAGTTGCCTGCGCTGTCCGGTAGGACTGTGTTGTTCATCTTGCATCCCACGTTCTTAATCTTCCCTTCTCAAGCTTCCCAGTTACCCCAGGTGGGACCCCCAAAGTCACCCTGGGTTATCCCTTCTCCCAGCCTCCATATCCAATCAGTCACCAGGTCCTGCTAATCCCACCTCCTAAATCCCTTCCCTCCAGCCCCACTGTTATAGTCAGCCTTCGTCATCTTTCCCTGGGACTGTGGCCCAGGTCTCAGAGCTCTCCAAGCCCCAGGCCCCTCTCTGGGCAGCTCTGACCTCTGTGCTTCTCTCTCACACTGGATAGCAACTGCCTTCCCTGCCAGGCTGGCACAGACACCTGTGCCAAAGCCCCCGTACCCCACACAGAGCAGGGTACTCTGTGGGCACTAAATAAATGCTTAGTGGATGGATGGATGATTAATTCATTAATGACCAGGCCTTTCCTTTCTTCCCCACTGGGCTCTGAAGTCTTCAGAGTTAGGGATTATTTCATTTGGCTCTGTGTGCCGTGCTCTCAGCACTTGCCCAGCCCGAGTAGGGCCTAATAAGTGCTTGTCGACTGAGTGACAGAACGGGCCTTTGCACGTGCTGCTCCCAGCGTCTGGAATGCTCTTCCCAGACATCCCCACGGCTCACCCCCACACCTTCTTCAGTCTTCGCTCAAATGTCACCTTCTCAATGAGGCCTGACCACCCTACTTAAAACTGAAGGGCCTCCTTCCATCCAGGATGCCAACCTCCCCTCCCTGACTCTTGTTTCCACCTTCTCACTGAGGCTATCCCTCACTCATTTATTATGTTGACTGCTTATGTCTCTGTTCCCACGACCACCAGAAAAAAATAAAGTTTGTTTTAAACACAGAGCTTTTTGGCTCCCTGTTCTGTGTGATTTCTCCAATGCCTAAGACAGGGTCTAGCACACAGTAGCTGTTCAATAAACAATCGTCAACCAAGGGAACGGCTCTTGTTCTGCCGGTGACTGCCCTGTGGTCTGGGGCCGGCTCCTTGGTCCCTCTGAGCCCAACGTTTAGAATAACGAATAGTGATGACAGTGATGAAGGAGGTTGGCTGGGCAGGCAGTCACTGGCGCTGCTTATACATAAGCTGCCTCTCCATCCTCCAGGTGCATCCAGGGCCGTGCTCCTCCCTTGGGACTGGCCATGTGACCTGCACTGGTCAGTCTGAAGGAGAAGTGATGTGTCTCACGTCCAGGCAGACACTCTAAGAGCCAGTAGCAGCCTCTGCTCCCTTCTCTCTGCCACAGCAATTGGCAGTGTTCCTGACGCTGGCTGCCCCGTCAGCCTGACTCGATGACAGAACAAAGCCACAGCTGAGCCATTTGGGGCGTGCTGAATGAGTGAAAAATAAACTTTTGTTGTATTAAGCCCCCGGGATTTGGGCTTTTGTTACCGCAGCATAACTTAGCCTCTCCTGACTGACAGTCCTGATGAATGGGATGCCGTGGCCCACGTGTTCGCCAGAGGGCTTGGTGGACGTGCAAGAATCACAATGACAGTGGCTTACCTGTGTCGTGTGCCTAACGCAACAACTGCCCTGCTGCGTGCTCACAGCAACCCAGTGACTAGGCCTCGCTGCCGTCCCTGTGGTGGCACAGGCAGGCGACACACATGTGCGGGGAGCCGCGGGAGACGGGCGGGCCGCGAACCAGGCCATCTGGCCCCAGTGCCTGGACTCTTCACCGTGAGCCACCCTCCGCTGCTTCCTGTTTCTTCCCTGACGGTCTGAAGGTTCCAGCCACCCCAGCCCGGTGGCCAGCTTGCCCCCCGAGGAAGGCTGGCAGCTCAGTGTCTGGCCTCTCTGTTCTGTTTGGGCCCAGGCGGAGTGCAATGGGTGTCAGGTCCAAGGGTCTCTGCTAAGGCAGTTATGTGGGTGAGGCTCTGCTCGTGAGAAAAGGGCTGGGGCCTCTGGCTGCTGTGAACCCCTCAACATGCCCCCACGTCAGTGTGCAGGTTAGTCCACACTCCCTTGGGGAGTCTCCCTCTCCCCCCACCCCGGGCTCTTTCATCAAGAGCACCCAGAGCTCCTGGCCCCCAACAGGAAGCATTGCTTGGGTCAGAGAGTGTCAGCTCCCCTGGACCATCTGGCCTAATACTGGGGGGGCGGAGGCCCGAGAGTGAAGCCCTCACAGCTGAGTCAGCCTGGATTCAACTTCTGCAAAACCAGTTTCTATGATTCCCCGGCTGAGAAGCCTTCCTTATTGAAATTTGGGGTGGTGATGGGAGAGTTCCCCCGTGTGCATGGGGAGTTGGGGAGAAGGGGAAGACACATCAGTTGTGTCAGGGGCTGGATGTAAGAAACCCACTAAGGCCTCTGAGGTGGGTCCCCCTGTGCCCACCTCACAGGTGGGAAGCCTGAGGATGCCCAGCAAAGGGGCAACTTGTCTGAAGTTGTGGGGCTGCTGAGTAGCAGGGCCACAACTCACACCAGGCTCCTGACGATGGCCAGGGCACAAGACCACCTCCTGCCCGCCTCACAGCCACCATCCCTGCAGGAGCTGCCCCTGTGATGGGGAGCAGGTCAGGAGCTGAAGCCACCGGGACAGCTGACTCTGGGTCAGACCTTAGCTCCGGACACTCAGTGCCTTGGGCCAGGGGTCCCACCTGCTGAGCCTCAGTCTCCTCGGCAGTACAATGGGCACAATAGAGATTCTTTCTGCAGTGGAATCCTGAGGTCAAGTGCACAGCACAGTGCCTGCAAGTCACAAGTGATGGGCACTCAGGTACCTGCAATGCCCGCTGCCCCAGACAGCACCACAGGGCGCCATAGGGACCTGTGAGGAAGTCTTGGGACAAGTGTCCAGGAGCAGAATTGCTGAGTCCCAGGTCGGGGGCACTTCATTTGCATGAGCCCCAGAGCTGGCTCTCGTGATTGGCTCCAGCAGCTGCTGTTCCCGCGCAGGGCACCAGGGGTCCTCCACGCCCACACCCATGCCCGCACCCGGCAGCACCCAGCCCTGTCCTTCCCAGTCTAGTGGATGAAAGTGAGACTGGTGAGTTTGCCCATCTCTGCACGTGCTTTGGGGCCTTTTCTGTCTCCTCTGCCGTGAATGGCTTTGCTTACACCCTTGGCCTCGTTTCCCACCAGGGCCACTACCTGAGAAAACATTCCTGAGCTCCCTGCCTGGCCAACCTCCCTGCTCCCCGGCATCGTCTCCTTATGTCTGGGGGGCTTCTGGACTCGGGTGGTGCCCTGCGCTTGCCCTCTCCCCGCCGGGGACAGACCACGCTGCCTTCTCACCCCTGTCTGCTCTTCTGCCTCGTTCATTCATCCACTGGTTTCCCACCACAATTGGAATAAATTCAAACTCCTTACCGTGGCCGAAGGGGCCCCGGGACCTGGCTCCTGCTGCAGCCCACCTCTCCTGAACGGCCTGCTGGCGGCCTAAGCCGGGGCTTCCAGGCTGGGTTTGACCTGCCACGCTCATCCCCACTCTGGGGACTCTGTCCGTCCTCCCCTCCAGGCAGGTCCCTGTTCCCAGAGGCGCCCCCCACCCACCCCAACATGTGCCCTCTGCAGACTTAGGAAAAGCAAGGGGCTGGCCTCAACTGCATGAAGCCACCAAGATGCCGAGGCTTCGCTATTAGAGCAGCAGGAATGACCAGCTGGAACAGCGGGACTGGGGCCGTGTCCATCTCGGCAGCTTGGGGCCTGGCCCTAAGTCTGGTGACAGCGCTGACAGATGGGATGAATCGAGCAGCCCTTCCCTCTCCTGTGCTCGCTCCAGGCACAGGAGGGACACCCTCTTTCTTTATATCTTCAGTAACAAAAGTTAATACTTGTTCCCTGGTTTAAAACCCCACAGAAGTGTCTAAAGTAAAAGGTGGAAATATGCATGTCTCCTCCAAAATCCTACCCCCGGGAGGGAAGCCCCAGGACCGCACCATGTCTCTGTGAACACGGACGTGCACATCCTCATCTCCACCCCGGGCCCGTTTCCCAGGCTGTTCCGCTAACTGCACCATCCATGTACGTAGACTTACCTCCTTCTTTTTACCAGTCGTAGAGTATCTCACGGCATGGAGGGACCCAAATGATTTCATCAGCCGCCTGATGATGGACACGGGAAAGGGCTCTGTGCACTTTTCCACCAACACAAACAACACGGTGACAAAGACCCCTGAACATTTACCTTTCTACGCTGGTGTGAGCCTTGCTGTAAGGCTGCCTCCTAGAAGTGGGGTTTCTGGGTCAAATGGTGGTGGCTTTTACATTTTGATGGACCTCCCAGGAAGGGGGTTGATCATCCCCTAGGATGACCCTGGATCAGCCCTGAGGTAGTGAGCTTTCCTTTGCTGGAGGAATTCAAGGGATTTTTAAACCGCCACTCGACAGGGTGCCGCAGACGGGGGCTCCTCCATCAACGTCTGAGTTGCCCTGGACGACCTTTCATGTGTCCCCACTAGCAGCTTTTATTTTTGTACAAACCTACTGCAGGCTGATCCTGGCTGAGACCTGCATGAGGTTCCTTCACAGCCATGATCTGAAGGGGGGGTGGGGTCTGCTGAGGGAACTAGAGCAGCCTCAGCCTCAGGATGACACGCCCCCCCCATCCTCCCCCGGGACGGCCCTGTGAAATCCACACAAGAAATGCACAGCCTTGTAGAATCAGTGCCACTGTTTGTCACCAGATGTTCAGAGGCAGGGGTGCTAATTTATGCAGGCAAGTAGGAAGGGGAGATGGGAGGAAGGCTGCTAGGAGGACATGCGGGCTGGGGAGGTGGGAGAGCCTCACAGTGGGGCCGTGCAAGAAAATGCATCCTAGGAGGGACTGAGCAGGAGGGGGACCGCAGGACATTCAGGGGCTCCTCGTAGTGAGATGTAAGGAGCCTGTGAATAAGGATCTCCGATTTTACTACAAGATCTTGTAATACCATTGAGAATTTCCATCATCGGATTCCTGTATCTTACGACTCTGCTTTAAAATGCTCTGATAACGTCATTCTGAGCCTCTGAGTCTATGTGAAAGCTCCACGGGGGCCACACAGAGCAGGCGGCTTTGGGTCGAGGTTCCTGGAGGTCACATCCAACTCCCAGGAGTGGTGAGAACTTGGGTGCTCTGCCTGGTGGCTCTGTGCCTTGGTTTCCTGGCTTGTCGATGGGGACAGAAGGTACCAGCTCAAAGTGTTCCAGGGAGGGTTCAAGGAGCTCACCTACGTGGACGGCTGCAAAGGGGGCCTGGCACACAGTGGGTGCTCAGCAATGCTGCTTCAGCTGCTTTACAACTCGTCTCAATGGCCAGGAATCCAAGAGCCGAGCCTGGGAGCTGAGACCAGGGGCTGAGCTGTCCTGAGCGGCCTCTGCGGCTCTGGAAGCATCTGGGGCTCCAGGGCCCGGGTCCACTGGGTGGCCAGCCCTCCACAGCAGACAGCTGCTGGGAAGTAAAGCAAACACGCAGAGGGAAGGAAGCTCCCGGGGCTGCAGGAAAGCAAACAAGGGCCACTTCCTCCAGCCGTGCGCTGTGGACAGCCAGCCTTTCCCAGGGCTGCTCCTTGGGAGTCCTCCTCGGGCGCCCGGCCCGTGTTTGGACAGCTTGAGGGGCGCGGGGCAGAGCAAGCAGAGATGCAGACAGCCAGACCCAGCCGGACCCTCATCCTGCCTGTCCCCCGGGCGGGGCACTGCCCAGCAGCCTTCCTGGCCGCACGCTCAGCTACGCCCACGGGCCCCCAGGATGGGGTGCCGGGGCTGGGAATACAATAACATCAATAATAATAACTAGCGTTGATTTAATGCTTACCAGGGGCCAGGCACTATTCTTAGTGAGGTATGCAGAGTATTTCATTTAATCTTTTTTTTTTTTAGTTTATTTATTTTTATTTATTTATTTTTGGCTGCGTTGGGTCTTCGTTGTGGTGCGAGGGCTTCTCATTGCGGTGGCTCCTCTTGTTGCAGAGCATGGGCTCTAGGCACACGGGCTTCAGTAGTTGTGGCACGCGGGCTCAGTAGTTGTGGTGCACGGGCTTAGTTGCTCAACGGCACGTGGGATCTTCCCAGACCAGGGATCGGACCCGTGTCCCCCACGTTGGCAGGTGGATTCCTAACCACTGTGCCACCAGGGAAGTCCCTCATTTAATCTTAATAACATCCCATCACCAGTGCAATTTTACAGATAAAGAAATCCTTATGAGTAATTTTACAGCCCAGATGGTCCAGTTCTGGGCACTATACGCTCAAGAAACCACATATTGCCTTTCAAGGGATAAAGAGAATGATGCCAACAGGGGGCATTTTCCGAATAGTCTGCTTGCACGATACCCTATTAGGTGGGTATCATTATGAGACCCATTTTCCAGCTACAGTAAACTGAGGAACAGAGAAATGGAGCCACTTGCCCAAGAGTATCCACTTAGTAGCTGGGGGACTTCCCTGGAGGTCCAGCGGTTAAGATTCCATGCTCCCAATGCAGGGGGCCCAGGTTCGATGCCTGGTCAGGGAACTAGATCCCACGTACTGCAACTAAAGATCTCACGTGCCGCAATGAAGATCCCGCGTGCCGCAACTAAGACCCAGTGCAGCCAAATAAATAAATAAATATTTTAAAAAAAGAAAAAAAAGGTAGTAGCTGTATTCAAACCTATTTCTGTCCAGTGCCAAAACCCATGATGCTGACCACTATGCTAGTGTATTAGTTTCCTCTTGCTGCTGTTAACAAATGACCACAAACTTAGTGGTTTAAAACAACACAGACTTACCCCCTTACAGCTCTGGAGGTCAGAAGTCTGGAATCACTTTTACTGGGCTGAAGGCAAGGTGCCAGCTGGGCTGGTTCCTTCTGGAGGTTCTGAGAAGAGAATCCATTCCCTTGCTTTTTCAGCTTCTAGTGGCCGCTTGCATTTCTTGGCTCCTGGCTCCTTCCTCTGTCTTCAGAGCACATCACTCCCTGCCTTCCTCAGAAAGCCATTAAGATAACATCAGGCCCACCTGTGCAGTTGAGGGTCAACCCCCCCCCATCTCAAGACCCTTAATCTATTCACATATTCAAAGTCCTTTTGCCATACAAGGTAACATATTCGGGTTCCAGGTATTGGGACACAGGAGTTTTTGGGGGGCCGTTATCCTGTCTCCCACAGCTAGGTTGGGCTGTGTCTTACCAAAGTAAAGGTAGTGATCTCCCCGTCCCCGGAGGCATGGAAGCACATCTTAGGCCCACTCAGAACCCTGGTGGTGGGAGTCATGGGTGCTTAACTCAGACCTGAAACCTTGGAACTCACTCTCAGCCCATCCTGCACATTTTGGGATGGAGAAACTGAAGCATCCCTTGCCCCAGTGGGGGTGACTCCTCCCCACCAGGCCCCCAGCCCTCGGCCGGCACCTCCCTCAGGGATCATCACACCCCAGGGCCATGTTACCCCACATGCATCCGCTGCCTGCTGCGAGCCTGCCCAGGGCCCAGCTGGCATCCCCTCCCTCCAGTGCTAGCACAGTGCGTGCCCCACACATGCGCGTGGGAAGAGCAGCCGCGAGGCTGGAGGGCACCTGTGACCGGCCAGCTCACGGGCAGCCTGGCTGGGGCCTGGCACACGGCAGGTGCCCAGCAAATGTGTGTTGGTTCACTCTCCGCAGGCTCTAAAGCAGCGCCACCCCAGAGAATGTTCTGCAGTGTCCAGGGTGCCAGCGACAACCATGCCTGGCTGCTGAGCTCTTGCAATGCGGCCAGTGCGAGTGAGGAACTAGTTTTTATTTTATCTTTCTTAAATGTGTGTAGCCGCACGTGACAAGCAGCTCCTGCATTGGATGGTCTGGCTCTCCCAGGACCTGGCTCTCCCACAGACTGAGAGCCTGTTTCGGGGACAGGCCACCGCTTAGACTGAATTCTCTCAAGAAACCCCAGTCCTGGCCTGAAACTGGACCTCTTCAGGCCACCCTCCCCACTGCCCTGAAAGTTGTGTCTTTGAAGGTCTCAAGCCCAGTGCTTGGAGCTGAGCTTGGCCTTCTCGCTGCCCCGTGTGAACGCCCTCACACCTGACTGTGCGGCTGCCAGGCCTGTTGCCACTGCTGCCAGTGTGAGCTGAGGGCCTACTGTGCGCTGGCGTGAACAGGCAGGCCTGCAGCCATGAGGCAGGCAGCCGTCATCATCACCGACCTGCAGGTGAAGAAAAGAGGGTCCAGCGAGGGCTGGAGGCTTCCCCCGTTCATCCAGGAGAGCTTGGCCCCGCTCGACCACAAATCCCAGTCTCCCAGGTGCTGCTGCGGAGAAATTCCTCGAGCAAAGGAGCCCAGCATCTCGGGGGCAGGAAAGAGACAAAATCAGGGCCACCTGAGGCGACTGCAGCACCCTGCCTCACCCCCCCCCACTTGCCTCCTGGGCCTGGTGTCCCACCGAGCCGGTCACAGCCCGAGGGCCGCGGGGGGCAGGAGGCTCCATGGGCAGAGGCAGGGCGGGCCCTCGCCGGGCCGGGCCCTGTTTCGTCCAGGGCTGGGAACAAAGAGCTTTCATGGGGTGTAATCCAGGCCGAGGGGAGAAAAATGGTCAGGTGTGTGGAGAGGCAGGTTCACATGGAGGGGAAGAGGCCGCCGTGCGGGCCCGGCTGGCACGGGGGCCCGGGTTCCGGCCGCTCCCCGGGCGCTGGCAGCCGGTGAAGGCCCCGTTTGTGCGCCGTGTCAGCAGGGAGGGCTGGCCTTCTAAGGGGCGAGATCGTGTGGCCCGATAGCTCGCAGGGGCCTCTCCCTGGGGGGGCCGGGCCCCCCGTGAGGACTGTCAGCCATTGTTAGCTGCCCTCGTGTGAAGGAAAACGGGACACAGGTGGTCAGCTGATACCTGTGCGATCCGGCGCGGGACTGGCTCCCCGGGCTGTGGCTCCGGTTACACGGCCGGGACAGGGGAGGGGGGGCGCCTGCCCCAGGAGGGGCCACGGTGCTGCTGGCCCTGCGGGAGGCCCCGCACATCCACGCGAGGGAGGGAAGGGGGAGAGCCTCGAGGCCACAGAGCCCTCACCCAAGATCCCTCACCCAGAGAAGAGAGGACATGAACACACCGTCCAGGACCGCGTGGCCACATCCACCCGACCATCAGCGTGGAAGAGGAAGTCGAGGAGAATTTGGGGAAATGGAAGAGGCCCCATGTGTCGTGTTGGCAGCTTCTACGGTGTAAATGAAGGCAGGCGCCCACTGCACCCCACAGACCACGGGCACTTAGCCTCTCACCAGCACACACGGGCACCCATGACCGCTAGGGAATGGCAGTCACAGCCCAGTTGGTAAGTGTGCTTAGTCCTCACGTGACAGGTGTTCTAATAATTACCACCCCCATTTTACAGGTGAGGCGCAGAGAAGCTGAGTCATTTGCCCAAGGTCACACGGCTATGACATGGCCGAGATGGAATTTGAGTCCAGACCGTCTGGCTCCAGAGTCCATGCTATTGACCACTGCTGTACCCTCCCCACCCCCATAGCCCAGTTAAATAACAGCCACTTACCGTGCACTAGTGATGGGCTGGCCACGCCGCTGGATGAATTCTCTCACTTAACCTGTTCAACCAGGTGTAGCTCCTGTGATCACTCCCATTTTACAGAAACCAAGACTCAGCTATGGGAAGGGGTGTGCCTGGTGCACCAGGCAAGGTCCTGGCAGGAAACAGACAGCACCGTCAAGTGGGTAATTAACACAGGGGACAGTTACAGAGGCGTGGGCAGTGGCTAGAGAAATCAGTAGGGATGGTGAGGCACCTGGGGGCTGGCAGCAGCGGGGAGCTGTTCCCTCGAGGCCTGAGGCGCAGAAAAGCTGTTCCTGGGACCAGAGGCAGCAGAGGAGTGGGCTGCCGGGCAGGAGCCACAGGCCTTGGTGGACGCAGCCACCTGCCGCCCTGCAGGAGGGCCAGGGAGCCCCACTCACGCTCTGACCAGCAGCTGGGAGGCTGTGGACAGCCCCAGGGCCAGCCCCAGGACGCGAGGGGGTCTGGAGGGGCTGATGGAGAATAGCCAGCCCAGCTGTCTCCACAGAGCTGGTGAAGGCCAGAGCTTGGGCTCCCGCAGGGCGCGAGCACCTGCCCGTGCGCACGCTTGCCATTGGTCCCCAGCTCGCCTCAGCAGTGCTCAGCCCTGGCACTGGCCACAGAGATGACGCAAAGTCCCAGGAATATGGTGTCTCCGTTTCTTTCTGTCCAGGGGACTGGAGGCACCGAGCCAGATGCTAGCTGGACACAGAGTGAACCAGGTAAGCCATGGAGGCTGCAGAAAGCATTCCATCCTCCATCCAAGGATGGAAGCCGGCTCACCCAGGCATCCAAATGGCATCTGCAGGGCACAGTCTGGACACTTACATGGCATTTTTTAATGGCTTTTACAAATTTTACATACGTACATACATACATATGTATATACATGTATACACGTATTATGTGAATGTGTACATATGTGTATATGTATATACGTGCACATATACACCACATATGTATGTATAGGATTATATGTACATGTGCGTACATATATGCGCACACACACTGGATATATGTATGTGTATATGCGTGTGCGTACATGTGTGCATATACACAAGCTTGTATATACCAAGCTTACTCACGGACGAGGGTATCACACAAGCTGCTACAAAGCTGCACACGTGCGGGGCCAGGACAGAACAGCAGGTGGGACCTGGGTGTTAGATCCAACCGGATGAGGTGATGATGCCAGAGTTTCAGGGCGATGAGGTTGAGGAGGGGCTCCAGGCTTGGTGAGGACCCCCTTGGGGCTTACCACGACCTGACATCCTGGAGACGGGAGTGGCCACTGGCATTGCTACCAACCTGAACGCCCTGAAGCTGCAACCCAGCTCTGAAGGCTCCTGGTCTCTGCCTTAAACCCCCGCGTCTGGGGGCTTTGTTTTCTAGAGCCCCCGCACCGAGACGGGGTCCTAGCACAACCACCCAGCAGGGCGCCTTCAGCAAGCCCCTCCCTCCTCCGAGTCTCCTCCCTGTCAGTCAGACTAACGGTATGGATGTCATGTCACGGGGTTTTGTCGGCTGAAATGAGTCCCCATGCTCTGTCCACAGCAGCTGCTACTGTCCTTGCTAGTTTGTGGTCACACATGTTAGTTTAATATCATTTCCAGTAGAAATACAACGCAAGCCACACAGTTCGCTTAAAATTTTCTAAAAAGTGAAAATGGGGAGGGGATATGGGGATATATGTATACATATAGCTGATTCACTTTGTTATACAGCAGAAACTAACACACCATTGTAAAGCAATTCTACTCCAATAAAGATGTTAAAAAAGATAAATAAAAATAAATTTTAAAAAAAAAGTGAAAAGAAACCAATGCAAGTAACTCTAATAATATATGTTATTTAACTCAATATTATTTCAAAACATGGTACCAGCCACATTTTGAGGACTCCGTAGCCACATGTGGCCTGTGGCTACTTCACTGGACAGTGCAGGCTAATGAATGCCTGCGAACATGAATGAATGAATGAATGAATGAATGGGTGTTTGCTTCAGGCTAGGACACTCAAGAGACTTCCTGTAGGAGGAAGTATTGGCGCTGGATATGCAGGGTGAGCTGATTTGGACATGTGGAGACGGGGAGGGTCGCCCAGGCTCATGCCCTTCCCGTTCTAAAGATGGAGAAACTGAGGCCCAGAGAACCTGAGAGCAAGAAGCCTTGGCATGAATTGCAGAGAGAAGGCACAGTATTTAGAAGGTGAGTAGGGAATAGGTATGATCCCTACTGCCAAGTACAGGGTTGGTGAGAGGGAGGGAGAGAGGGAAAGAGGGAGGGAGGGAGGGAGAGAGGGAAGGAGGGAGGGAGGGAGGGAGCGAACAGTGTTAAGGAGACAGGGTGGTACAAGGGGAAGGGGAGGCTGGGACGTGGAGAAAGGAGGTGTAGAACCCTGAAGAGAAATCATCTACGGCTTTAAAAGATCCCACGGCTACTTAAGATGCTCAGCCTGCTGTCGCCCTGGTAACGGGAGAAAAATCACAGAGCAATTTGTAATCAGTGGTGGTTCTTGCTGCTTCCTGGGAACATTGTTCCCCGCTGGAGGCCGCATCTTTGAGCAGGAGGGGCCCTGCGGATCCCGGAGTCCAGCCCCCACCCAATGCTGGAGACCACTTGCATCACCCTCCAGGTGAGGCTCCCTGAACAGGGAACTGACCGCTTACTGGTCAGCCCGCCCCATCCCTGCTGGGTCTGCCTGGGATGACGCTCTCCTTCACACAAAGCTGGAGCCTGACTCTCTGTGCTCTGGCTGCTGGAGCCCAGCTTGGCCCTCTGGGCCCACGGCCCACCTCCTCCCCCGCCTGGGGCAGCCGGCAGAGACTCCGGACGGAGCTCGGCATCTCCCCAGCCCCACTTATAGAATGGTGTCTGCAGACTCCTCCCAAAGCTGGTTGGTTCCTCTCAACCAGCCCCAGGCACAGGATCCAGGAGGGGTCTGAGCAGCCTAAAGCACAACTACACCTCCCTCATTCTAGGTATAGACCTTGATTAATGGGACCCGAGTTCAAGTTGGCCCGGCTAAGAGCCCATCCTCCCTGCTCGCTCCGTGTTCGTTTCCAAGTGATCTCATCCACTGCTATGAGACACCCACCCCAGTGAGATCAGGCCTCCCACTGCCTGCGTGTCCTGTCCATTTGAAGGTCTCACAGGCAACCTGATGAGGCCAGTGTGGAAATGCTGATTACCCCCCAGATCTTCCTGCTCAGACCAACTTCAGCATTGTTCCTCACATTTCCCTCAGCTCCCACGTCTGATCCTTGAGCCTGCCCTTCCCCGCTCCTAATAGATCTGGAATCCACCTACTTCTCCCTCCCTGTCCACTGCCACGCGGACGCACCACCACCATCTCTCGTCCAGGTTATGGCCCTGCTTAAAACAGCCCAGGGCTCCCCACCCCACTGGGAGCAAAGTGACTCCTCACCGTGGCCTGTCTCTGGCATTGACTCCTGCCCCTCCCCCTCCCCCCTGCTCCCAGCCACACAGGCCCTTTCTGTTCCTGGGCTCTGCTCCCACTCAGGCCCCTGGCACGTGTGGTCCCTCTGCCCAGGATGCCCTTCTCCCAACTCTGCGGTCCAGCCTCAGCTCCAGTCTCCTCTCGGAGGGCGCTCCTTGAGCCCCTGGCTCCCCACCGATGACTTTCTCATTTCCTCCATCACCGGTACAGGTTTTCACCGGCATTTGTTCCTTTGCCCCTACTCGGTTGATGGGGTCCCCAGTGGGCTGGGAGCTCCTGGGGGCTGGGACTGGTCTACAACACCTGGTGCTCAGTACACAGCAAGTGCTCAATAAATGCTCCAGGAATGAGTGCGTGGCCCCCATGTGCCCACCGTGCGCTGCAGGCAGGTGACGGACCACAAGCTTCAGGACCTAGGGACGCACTCACGCTCCGCCTGGGCTGCTCAGCCGCTCGGTGACCCTGGGCAGGCTTCCCTGGGACCCGGATCACTCTGCAGCACCCCACCTGGGGCCTTTCCCCCAGACTGTGTCTGGGCATCCTCTCCTCCCTTCAGGCACCAGCAGAGCCCAGGCCGCCTCTGTGGTCAGGGGGCAACTCCAGGGTCTGGGCCCCAGAAGCTCCAGGGGGGCAGGGGGGACAGAGGTCCACCCTTCTCGGGGCTATCCCAGGGCTGTCAGGACCCCCGCTTGAATCTGGGCTCCAGGATCCAGCATGCCAAGTGTCAAGGCTCAGGCAAGCGTGCCCCGAAGGGCAGAGGCCCTAATAGGCTTTCTCACATTGTCCCCAACTGCTCTGTGACCAGGTGTAAAAATCATTCTCCATTTTACACATGAGGAAAGACTCACGTGAGAAGTGATTTGGTTAATGTCGCACAGCACGTAAAGGTGAAGCAATGGGCCCAGCACCCTCCAGCAGGCAGACCCAATCCAAGGCCAGGGACAGAGCAGACTTGGGAGCCTCAGGGCTGGACCCCGCACCACTGGAGCAGGTAGGGGGAGGGCTCATGGCTCAGGCTGCTGGGAGGGTCCCCAGGCACCTCTGCACCAGGACAAAGGACCTCAGACTCTAGAGGTCACTTATTCTGTGACCTTGGACAAGCCCCTCCCCTCTTCCAGGCCTCAGTCTCCAATTCTGGATAACGGAGCCGCCTAGCCCACCTGGGGTGGAGGGGGGAGAGGATTGCAGGGAGGCTCAGAGGAGACTGGGGCGTCGGGGAGGAGCCAGGCAGGGAGGCGGAGGGCATTTCACACCTGAGTGCCCCCAGCCCCCATCACCTCCTCCGAGGTGGCCCCCCGCCGTGGCTGCATAACTCACTCTGTGGTCCATTACTGCCTGCCCCACTCCGGCCCTGGAAGTTGTCCAGTCGCAAATGGAAGGGAGCTGAGAGCAGGCGAGCCTGTGGTTCTGAGGACAGGAGCCTCCTGCGATCAATGGGGTCTGGCGAGGGTGGTGGGGCAGGAGAGAGAGGTGCTGTGTCCACACCTGCTCCCTTTGCCCTCCCACCCCTGGCCTGGGAACTGCCCTTCACAGCTTGCAAATGTCGCCCCCCCACCCCTGCCCTGGATGCAAAGACCCTGGACTTGCCCGTGGGAAACCGGGTGGGGCGGGCAATGACTTACCTACAGTTGTTGATCACACACACACGGAGGCTGCCTGATTCCTGATCGCAGGCCCCTCCCAGTTGCCCCACCCTGGGTTTTCACCCTGGGCAGTAGTGGCATTTGCATCTGTAAGTGAAGGAGCTTCACCAATCCTTGAAGAAACTGGAGTGGGGACGACTGTCCTAGCTAAACGTCTGCAAGAGGCAGGTCAAAGAGTGGCTCAGCCACGCCCTCCCCCTGTGTCTCTGTGCGAGTGGGCCTCTGTTTCCACATCTGCAAAATGGGTTCAGTAAGGGGAGGTTTGGCAAAGGGAAACCATCTTGGGACTGCCGCCTGGCTTAGGAGATACCCATCTAGTTCACCCCAACCTGCATTACCCCAGCGCTCCCACCCCAGCCCCCCAGAGGAGTGGGACAGAAGCTGTGTGGGCTCTGCTGGTGCCTGGAGAGGGGAGGGTCTGGGGGGAAGGCCCGTGGTGGGGGGGCATGGCTGCAGAATGATCAGGGGGCCCAGAGAGGGCCTGGCAGAGGGGCTACGCACAAGGTGCCACGAGCCAGGGCCCCGGGGATCGCCTTGCTCTTCGCTATCACCCGGCTGTGAAGGGAGCTCCAGAGGGGGAACTGATCCCGAGAGAGGCGGAGCGCCCTACCCGGGGTCACAGCGTAGGTGAGCAGCCCTGGCAGAGTGTGGGCGTGCCCGCTGGTCCCCTTTAGAGCTGAGCCATCCAGCACGACAGCCAGCAGCCACGTGTGGACCCTGGGCACTTGCAAGGGGACTGAGATGTGCAGTGTGGGTCCAATACCCACCAGATTTCAAAGGCTCGGTATGAAAAAAGTCGTGTGAAATGTCTTGTTAACGGTATTTTCAATATAGATTATGTGCTGAAATGCTATTTTGGGTAGAGTTCCATAAACTATCCTATTAAAATTCATCTTACCTGTTTCTTTTTACTTTCTTTTAACGTGACCACCCGAAAGTCTGAGATGATGTGTGGTCTGCGCCCCTTTTCTGCTGGACAGCGCTGCCCCCGCTTTGCACCCCGCAGTCTGGGGGCCCCCCAGCCACGCCTCCCGCGTCCCTCCATGCCACTCAGAAACGCTGGCTGTTGGGTGGTGATCGTTATTGTTGTCGCTGAGGCCCAGAGAGGGGAGCACCTGTCCTGCCGTCGTGCAGCAGTGCAGGGGGAGCCGCAGCCTCTCCGGGGTGGCGGTCTGGGAGCCCCTCCACCGCACGCACACGTCCAGGCCTTGTGGCGGGAGGAGGGAGGGAGGGAGGGGCTAGCTGGGGGACCCTTTGAATTGCTCAGGTCCAAGCTCCTGACACAATGGAAGTACTGACCAGGCCAAGGCCGGGTGGCCCAAGGCGGGCCGGCCCCTGTCTGCTTAGCATACGAGGCGGAGGCCCCCGCCCTTCCCGGAGAGGGTTCCAGGAGCAACTATAATGTCCTGATTGTCGGACAATGCCATGATGGAGGGCCCTGTCACATTTTTGTCCCGGTTACTGGGGTCCCCATTCACGGCCACTGTCACTGAGCTCAGAACAAGCCAGGCCTGGCAGCCTCCTTTGCATTAAAATGGGATGAGAAATAAGCCCTCTCCGCTGTTCAGCTGGGCAGAAAACGGGATTAGGCCGGGGGACAGGGCTGCAGGGCCCCGACGGGGGGCTGCGCCGGCAAAGGGCCCCTAACCCCCCCCCCACCCCAGGCCCGAGCAGGGCCTCAGCCTCCATGCCCCTCTCCCTGGGCCTCAGTTTCCCTGGGTCTAAAACATGGAGAGAGAAGAGCCTTTGGACATGGTTCCGTAGCTGAGAAACTCCACATTTATAGTAAAAAAAAAAATCCACATAAAACTGGGCGAAGCAGAGTCGCCCCAGTTGGCTGGTGGTGATAGGGGACGGAGATGGCAGAGATGTACCTGTCTGTCCATCTTCTCCCCCTCGAGGGTGTTTGCCATCAGAACCTCGGAGCTCCTGAACGGGGGCGGGAACCACAGGGATAAGGCTCTTTCTAAAGCAGTGCAGAACGAGCACTAAGCCGCTGAAAGACCCGCGAAACAGCAAAGGACTGAAAGCAACGGCAAGGCCCAGCAGTGGGGGGCAGGCCGGGCCAGGCAGGAGACCTCACCGCTGTCCGCTGCTTCACCACCAGCAGATCCGCATGCCGAGGGGCATGTACAGAGATGCCTGTGCAGCCTGGCTTGGGGGAGCAAAAATCAGAAACAGCCCAATGTCTATGAACAGGGGGCCAGCTAAATAAATCATGAGGCATCCGTACCTTGGAACTCCACGCGCCACTAAAACAAATGGGGGTGGTCTGTGAAATCTGAAATTGAAGGATGGTCAAGAAATATTAGCAAGTGGAAACAGGAGATGCAGACACGTGTGTTTTGAGGGTCCATGTGTAGAGAAATATACACTGCATGTAGATGTGTAGAAAAGTTCTGCAGTGAAGTACTAGAAACTATAAACATTGGCCACCTCTAGAGAATTCAAGAGGTTGAGAAGTTTTACTTTTACCCTATATAATTAGTTACTGTTAATACATACATTTTTCCTTACGAACATGTTTCCTTTAAAAAAAAAAAAAGTTAATTAGAAAGCATCTACCCTGGCACTGAGTCCTCTGAGGGGCCTCCTTGCTTGCTAATTCAATAGGACCAGTTCAACCAACACTTAGCAAGTTCTCCTGGGTGCCGCACCCAGTGTGGTTATGATGCCAGCCACCAAAACGCTCCCGAACACTTCCACTCGGAGACAGACACAAGCCAATGGCCCCCTGAACTGGATGCCACCAGAGCAGCCAGCATCCAACAGATATTACCCCAGAGGAGGAGGGGAACAGCCAAGACTGGACAGAAGAGGAAAAAAACAGCTGGGTGTTGAGGGATGAATAAAAGTTCTCCAGGCAGATCAGCCAGGGAAAGTCTTCAAGGAGAGGGAGTGGAGACTCATGCGCCCGTGCAGGAACTTGAGCTATCCTGTCTTCCACTTTACCCACAGCTCCCCGGACACGGTAGGTATTCACAGCTAACATTTCTTGAGTGCCTACTGTGTGCCAGGCACTATTTTAAGCCCTTCCTATTCATGAACTCATTCCATAAACCCTCTGAGCTAGACAGCACTCTTTACAACCATCCCCATTTTACAGATAGAGAAATGAGGGTGTCCAAGGGTATGCAAGTTTGGAAAGCCCACAGGTGCCAGGGCTGGGATGGGAACCCAGGTAGCTGGCACCAGAGCCCACGCTCTCATCCACGACGCTAGACTGCCTCTTGCAGCTGGAGAACGTGTTGGCTGACCCTGAAAGCTGGGCATTTTATACATGTGCATAATCTCTCTCACACACGGAGAGGCTCAGAGATCCCTTTCCTTGCCCAAGGCCACTCAGCCGGCAAGGGGCAGAGTGTGGATTTCAATCGTTGGGGGTCCAGCCCCAAAGCCCATGTTCCTCTTACCAGAGTCTCTGCCTCTGGAAGCGTGTGGGCGATTCAGTGCCGCCAGGGCCCGGGCAGTAAAGGTGCAAGTGAGGGTGAAAGACAGTGGGCTGCAGGGTGACCACAGGGGGCAAGATGGGATGCGGTTACAAGAGAGCGGGCGCCCCGTCCAAGGCTCTCAGATCCGCTCCTTCAGAACGCTGCGCAGCCCAAATAAAACACCTCCGTGGCCACTGGTTTCCAACCTCTAATTGGTCCACCCCTTCCGAGTACGAAGAAAGCCAACCCAGCCAAGCCCCTGTCTCCTGGCTCCCACCTGCCCAAACCAACCAGCAGGCCGACCTTCCTCCTCTTCCTCCAAGTCCTTCCGAATCAGCCTGGGTTTGACCTAAGTCTCTCTTGCTGCAGTTTCAACTGGGGCCTATGTGCAGGCCACTCTTCATGCACGGGGGAGGGGGGGAATGCACGGCAGCTGGCATTTGCAGCCCAGCACCATGCTAGTCACCTCCTTGGCTGTGACATTACAAGCCAAATGGAGGACGTCCCTAGCACCCTGCCCTTGTCTGCGCCCCACGTTAGATTCAATGGCATTTACAGCAACTGTAAGCACGTTTGAGTTGATTACCCTATAATTTGTATGCAGTTGCAGGTCATTGCCAAAATGACAATTAAACACCGGCATCCTGTAATTAGATGTTTTCGTGAATTAGGTCCTGCGGTATTAATGTTAAATTTCCGTGTTCTGCTCCTCCCCCGACTCCCATGTCCTTCCCCTGCCAGCCAGGGGCCCAACGCCCCCTTCAGCTCTTCTGAGCCCTGGGCTGGCTTCGGCCAGAGGCTCTGCCACCTCCCAGATGGCAGTCACCAGTTCCTGCATCTGTTGTCACCACAAGAAAGTTAGCTCCTTGAGGACAGAGACAGCTTCCCACATCCCTATTCTAAGCACACAGCATGTGTTCCTTCCGTAAGTCTTTATTGAGAACCTTCTACGTGCAAAGCACTCACCAGCTGCTGAAGTTATGGCAGTGGATGTATTGGATCAAAAACAAACCAAAAAAACCCTGTCCTTGTGGACAAACAGTAACCATGAAGATGAGTAATGTAATTGGGGTGTCAGGTGTGTTAGAGCACAAAAAAAGGCTAAAGAGTGACAACGAACCTGGGAAGGAAGATGCAACATGTCCTGGAAGATGGTGAGAAGTTTCAGACGTGGTGCCCAGAGGAAGTCTTCCTGAGGCCTGGGCTTCAGGCTCTGTGTGTGCGCATCTTGGAGGAGTGTCACCCACCGAGATGTCATGCCACACGGGCCTGAAGCTGTCTCCTGGGAACTGGCTTCCCCGCACCCCAAGGCTGCTGAGGGATCCCCCGAGTTGCCACCACCCCGCAAGGTAGTGAAAGGGCGCTTTATGCACCCACCGCGGCCTGCACTGCTCGCGCCCTGGCTCCGCCCGAACCCCACGGTGCATCCTTCCTCATCCCCGAGAGACAGAGCATCTCCGGCGGCCCTGCCAGGCTGCCCTCCCCACACTCCAAGCCCAGAATTGATCCGGCTTCCTGGGTGGCAGAAGGCAGGGCTCAGGGGCAGGGCAAGATAAAAGAGGCCCAAGCGAGTCCCCAGAGGCCCCAGCCCGCCTCCTGAAGCGCCTGGGGCAGCTGGGCTCAAACCTGGCACGGGGGGCGGGGGGCAGCTGGGCTGCTGTCCGGCACCCACCAGGACATGCCCCGTCTTCTGCTCCCCACTGGACCCCCCCTTCCTAGTCACGGGGCTCAGCAGGGGGGCAGCCGGGCACTCCTAAAGCGGAGGTTTCTGGGGTGCTGGCAGCAGAACGACAGGGCAGGCCCCTGGACGCAGGGCCACCTCTAGGTACACCCGTGCCCTGTGGTTAATAGGAAACTACAGCAGCCCAGTCAGTACAGGCAGAAGCACGAGTGGCACAGTCCCCTCAGGGACACAGCCACGAGGCCAGGAGCCACGCTCAGATGAGAGCCAACGGGACACGGCACGGCGAGGGCAAAAGGAAGCTCCAGACGCGGCTGAGGCCACAGGGCTAATGGCAGAAATGAGGACTAGGATTTATGTGCATTTTTCTTGCTTTCATATGAATATCCTTGTATATATTAACCCATTATTTTTCTCCTCCCCGCACCCCCCCCAACTCCATCCTGTCGAGATACAAGGCACACGAATCTCAGCATTCAAGTTGCAGTGTCAAAGGGCTCGTGGCTCGGCTGGAAGAGACCCAGTGACAGATGCCACGATTCCTCTTCGGGGGTGGGGGGCACTTTGCCTTCCGCTGGTGGAAGGGTAGGCATAAGCATGGTGCTGTCACATCGCTAAACAGAAGGGAACACGTTACGCACGTCTGGGGAAGCCGACGGGACGAAACATGGCTGTCGCCCAGCCTCACACCCCACACAGCCTGGGAACAGCGTTTCCCAGGGTCCCTTCCCCGTCCCGTTGGAGGAAGAGTTTCCTGGGAGCGGAATTCCCATGAGACGGGGTGGCAGAGTGGACGTGGCTCTGGCGTGGCCTGGGCTCACGTGGCAGCTTCCACAGACATCCACACAAGCTCCCGGGTCGTGCGTGGTTGACTCTGGGAAGCCAGACCTCAGAGCTCCCCAGACTTCTCTGCTTTTCCTGATTGGAATTTCTATACCAGCCGAGGTGTGATAAACGCCTCTGCAGGGTGCTGAGGGGGCAGTGTGGGAATCTCACCCCCGTGGGTGGGGGCCTGATCAAGCGGCAGAGTCCAGGGCCTCACCTCAAAGCTACTACACTGGCCAAGGTTTCTCAGGGTCAAGAAATGTGCAGTTTGAACAAGCCACGCCCCTCCAGGCAACTGGGAAGCTGAGGAGGCCGGGTGGGAGCAGAGACGGAGGACTCGGGCCTGAACTCCTAAAAGTTCTCAACATGCTGAATCTAAGAGGGATCAAGGAGGCAAACAGTTCTGACGGCTATGAGGACTCTTGGAAAACAATAATAACAAAATAAACCAGAGCAACATTGCGCAGTTCCAAAGATCCTACACAATCTAAAGCAACATTTGTCAAAAGTGGTGCACGTCGCCCTGGAGGGCATCGAGTTGATTTTACGTGGAACAGGAAAAAAGCTTTTCCATTTCAACAGCTATCGCATATCAAACCCATCATAATTCGGGGGACAGTGTTTCTTATGGTTAGATTAAGTCAGGCAGTGAATTTAAAAAGGGGATCCATTTCGATAAAAATACAAATGACAGCAGAGGTGGAGACCCCTGATAAGATGCGCCAAGAAGCATGTCTGCAGCACCTTTGCCAATAATGCGTCACCTCCTTCTAATCATGAGAAAACACCAGACAGATTCTCGCTGAACGTCCGTCAACAAAATAACTGACGGGCATTCTTTCACAACATAAAACAAAATATAAATGACCAAAGACCAAAGAACAATACCAAATTGGTAGAGACAAAGGAGACATTTGAAAAACCCTGCTCTAAGGCATCTGAACACTCTAGGGTTTGAACGGTTCTTTAAAAATCAAGACACTTAGAAGTTGTACGGAGTCTAAGCATTCTCCCCTCCCCCTGAGATCCCCCTGAAACACCCGAGGAGACGTTTCTCCCAGCCACGGGCTGCCCTGGAGGGAGTGGAGGTGTGCAAGCTGTGGCTGGACGGGCATCTGGGTACCAGAGACGAACTGCGGGCTGGCCGACTTCCCAGCATCCTCTCAGCAGGGATGCCTGGGCCCTCTGGTTGGCTCTCAGCAGACCCCGAGCTGCAGCTGCCACGGAGCCCCGGGGCAGGCCGGGGTCCCCTCCAGGGCACCCGGGCCCCTGACAACCCCTCTGGCCGCGCTCCCACCACCACCAGGGGCCGCGGCTCCAGCGTCACCACCTCTTTGCCCACCCCACGCCCCTCCATGCCTTTGCTCAGCTGCCCTCAGGCACCACCCAGCCTTCCCCTCCCAGGGGAAACGTCACTTCCTCTGGGAATCCTCTGCTCAAGCCAGGCAGAGGCCACACTCGCCTCTGGAATCCCGCAGCCCCTCTCTGCGGACCCCTTGCCATTGCCTCACTTCTTCGGAATTCTCGAGACCCCTGTCAAGGAGGAGGACCAGGCCATGTCCACCTGTGTGTGTCCCCAGGCCCCTCTGCCTGGCCCCTGCCCCCATCCCAGAAGGTGCGGGGACCGCCTGCCCAAATCGCCGGCTCCTCCATTCCCACCGCCCGCCGCGGGGCCACGGTAAGTGTGGCGGCCCCCCGGGGCACGGTTCACGCAACCATGCTGCCCGGTTCAGGTGCGAATCAGCGCAGACGGCAGCTTCCCCAGCCTCTCCCGCCCGCCGGAGCGCACGGCACAACCCCAAGAAGCCCGTCAGAACCTCTGCGCAGAACGAGGGCCTCACAGGACAGACAGTAAAATGCAGAGGGACAAAGCGAGCCAGGGGCACTGCTTGGACCCCAATCCCCGTCGTGCTCTGTCCCCCCACCCCTGTGGACCCCAGCCCTCCTCCCCTGACTCTCCACCCCTACCCCAAGTTCAGATGCTCAGGAACAAAGCCCAGGGCAACGCCAGACACAGAGCAGGCACCTTGTGCAGCGACAGCTACTGCCCCGTGTGCCGGGCTGCAGCCGAGGGAACAGGAGCGGATCTGTCCTCCTCCTGGGAGGCCCAGATTGTAGACAGACAGGCAGGGGCACCTGTAACGGGCAGGCGGGTGAGCGCTGGGAGAAAAGAGGTCAGAGTGAAGGCAGCACCACGTCATTCTCAATTTTCTCACAGTCACTTGGAAAAAAGTGAAAAGAAAGACAAAATTAATACCAATAATATGTTTAATTTAATCCAATACATCCAAAATATTATCATGGCAACATGTAATCAATACAAACAATTATTAGTGATTTGTTTTACATTTTTTTTAAAACACCAGGTCTTGGAAATCGGGTGCCTATTTGACACTCATGACATGCCTGGATTCTGAGTCGCACATTTTAAGTAACTGGTGGCTGCTGTCTGAGAGCAGGTCACATCACTGTGGTCAAGGAAGCCCTCTTGGAGGAGGTGATTTCTGAGCAGGGACCTGGAGGAGAGGGAGTGAGCCAAGCAGGTAACAGGAGAGGAGCATCCCAGGCAGTGGGGCCAGCAAGTGCAAAGGCCCTGAGGCAGCACATGGGCGCCGTGGCCACTGTGAGGGCTTTGGCTTCTCGTCTGAGCAGGTGGGAGCCATGCAGGGAGTTGAGCAGACAGCAGGCCCTGCCTGGCTTGGGTTCCAGCAGAGCACTCTCCATCAATGTGTGAGCTCTGGGTGTGAGGCCTGGCTCTGCCAGGCCCCAGGGGTGTGACCTTCGGGGCTTGTGGCAGCACTCAGTGCCATAAAGGTCACGACAGTGCCTGGCATGCGGTGGGCACCCCCTAAAAGCCAGCGTCCCCCACTGCTCTGTGAGTCTGAGTCTTTGGGCGAGACTTGCCTTCTCCAGATGCCAAGGGTCTGGGTTCTCTGCTTCTTGGAGAAAGGCGGGGCATCCCCGCTCCCCCAGCCTCCCTCCCTCCTCTGGCTCCGCATTCTTGGAATTGCTGCAGGTGATAAATGGCTCCAAAGCCAGGCTGCCCTCAGGCATTCTGACTCGGTAGCCTCTACTTCCTCTGCGATGATGGCTGGGTGGCTGCCAGGAAGCCCCTCCACTCTATCCTGGCCCCCGACCCTGCAGGGACAGCCCAGCCTCTGATGTCCAAGCCTTAGACGGTGGGCGAGGCCTCCTCCTCCCTGGTCTGGTCCATCTCCCCGCCTCTCCACATGGCACTTCTTGCCTCTTTCATTCCACAAGCAGGAGCGCCTGCCTTGGGAGCCCTGCTGCAGGCCATGGGGATACGGAGCGGACAGGACAGGCAGAGGCACCTGCCTCCCTGGAGCTGGTCTTCCAGGTTGCCAAGGTTACTTAGTGACCCTCCATCCCTCATTTTATGGGGCTCCTGGAGCCCCTGACCCTCTGACCAGATTCCAGTGAAGACCCTCTTTCTTGCCCACCACTGCAACCCAGGACGGCAGCTTCTCGGGGGTCCACTGCTTTGGAGGGCAGGACCCGCGGTGAACCCCATAAAAGGGATGTAGGTTAGATACAGGAGGACTTACTCATCCCCTGGGGATAGGCCCTGAAATAAGAAAGGAAAAGGTGGGACTTCCCATTGCCTGCGGAAGTTTAAGGAAACGCTTTGAAACCACACATGAGTAGAAAAAAGAGAGGAGGCCTGCTGGCCAGACCCCAGGTACAGTAATAGCAGCCATCTCCTGGGGACGGGTGCAGTTTAAGAGCCCTTCTCTGCTTTCTGCTTTTCTATTTTCCTGACTTTCTATGATACTTAACGTGTCTACGGTACTCTCAAGGGTTTAAAAAGAAGAAACAAAAATGTGATAAAACAATCACAGTATTAAACCTGCCACATCTGAGAACCTCCTGCAGCGACTGTGTCTCGCTGGCAGGACCAGGAACCCACCAGCCAAGGAGGGACGGGGGGCAACAGTGACCCAGGAGCCGAGGCAGCCGGGGAGCTGGGCCTGTGGAAAGGGAGAGGGGGGCTGGGCAGAGAGAGCAGTGTCGGTGGAGCAACAGGGTCAGCAAGACCAGCCGGACAAGGAGTGGCCAGCAGGTGACGTGGGCGGTGGAGGGTGGGCGGTGGAGGAGGACATAGGGCTCAGGGGACCCAGGGCCCTGCATTGGTCCCATAGGCACTGGGGAGCCACTGATGGTGTGTGAGCAGGAGAAGCTGTAGTTTGGGAAGAACAATGGGCATCTCCTAGATTCCTCTTCCCTCTGCTTTATGACGTTGATCCTGTATTTCTTTGCTATATAAAGATCCTGAGCATTTGTTCTCTGGAAGGCAGAGTGATTCCATGGTTAGAAGTAGTGACTTCAGAGCCTGACAGGTTCGGATCTTAGGGCTGCACTCTGCAGCTGCGTGTGGCATCCTCAGGCCAAGACCCAACCTCCCTGGGCTTCAGTCCCTCACCCCAGGGTTGAGAATGGCCATAAAATACCAGCCTCCTGGGTGGTGTGGTGGAGGCATTAGATGATTCAGAACAGGTGAAGCATTTAAAACGGGGGCTGGCACATAGCGAGCGCTCGAAAAACCTGGTCCCTGCTATCACCCCACCACCGTCATCCTCCCTGCCTTAATCTCCCACATTGCTTCCAGGCTTCCTTGGGGGCAAAGACGGGCTCAGAGTCTGTCAGCAGGCAGACGCCAACAACAGCCGCCCTGTCGCCTGCCCTCAGGACGTGGCGTCCCCATGCTCACTCTCTCTCCATCCCCTGTGCCTGCACAAGCTGGGCCAGTGCCGGGGAGCCCCTGATTCAGCTACTTCTCATCTCACTTAATCTTCTCAGTGACGCTGTTGGGGGGCCTGGGGACGTTCGTTCTTACCCCCATTTTACAGAAGAGGACACTGAGGCTCAGCGAGGTTAGGGACCTGCTCTAGACCACGCCCGCCAGCAGTGCATCCTCTCCGGGGGCCCCTGGAGTGCCTTGTGCAGGCCTGCACCCACCAGGCACCTGTGATGCCCCTTCCACGGCAGAAGGGACCCAGCTGGAGAGGCGGGCCCCCGGGGGGCACAGAATGAAAGAGAAGCACTTTGGTTTCCCAGAATGCTCTTGGGTCCTGAGCTCCAGGTGGGGAGGGGTGGAGATGGGGGGCACCTCTGGCCTTTCATCCGGAGCCCGAGGCCCCTCCTCCCCAGTCCTCAGTGGGGGGCCCCCCATCGCTCACCTGGAACCATAAATGAGCTGGTTCTGAGGCCCACCTGTTGCCTGACAGGTATGCCAGAACCCGAGAAGGGGAGGGGTCCCCAAGAAGGAAGCGTCACCCACCTTGAGCTGAACCGTGCCAAACTTCTGAAGCCCCATAAAAGCTCACAGAGCTTCCCTCTGCCAAACCTCACCTGCCTGCCTGTCGGCCACCCCCTCCCCCAGCCCAGCTGGGGTGTGAAGCTGGGAAGCCCAGCTGGGGATCCAGTCACCAGAGACTGGACCTCTCTGAGCCTCTGCTTCCAATTCAGGAAAGGGCAGAGGGAACATTCCAGGGTATCTCAAGGAGATGACTCCGGTCATCCAGAGTCTACTATGTTGCCTGCCTGTGGCCCGGCGAGGCCTTTCCGACTGTGTGGAGGAAGCTGGCATCCCGGCAGCTGGCAGCTGGCTCTGCGGTTCTGAGCTGGAGTCTGCCCTGTAGCGGGCAGGCTGGCTGGGTGGTCTGTGGGGAACCAAGCCCAGACACCAGGCTCAGCCTTTACCTGCGGGCTGCGCGGACTCTGTCTGCTCTGTCCTGACAGGAGAGGCCGGGAGCTCGGTGGACTGAGTACTTGTCATACGCTGGTTCCAAGGGACGCATCACCACCCTCATTTTGCTGAAATCCGGAGGCTCAAATAGGCGAGGCCCGGCCAGGGTCGCTGGTCTTGGAATCCTAAGTCCTAGCTGAAGCCCAGCATCCCAGCGGCAACTGGGAATCGGTTTTCAGCAGCTGGGGCCCCACCTAGAGGGAACCCAGATGCGCCTCTCCTTGCTCTGTGCACCAAAGTGCCTGGATTTCAGAAGTTGGATTTTCTAGAAAAACAGGTATGTAGGGGAATGGGGACACAGCCTGCCCTAGCAGAGGGGAGAGGTAAGCCTCCAGGTAATAACTGTCCTGATAAGGGACTACTGCGTGAATTTCTTTTCTTTCTTTCTTTTTTTTTTTGGTCTTCAAAGTGCTTTGCGGAACCCAGGCTAATTAATTTTCCCCAGAGCAGCAAGGACTGTCACCTGTCTCCTCTCCAGTGTCCCACTCCACCCCCCAAGCACACCCGAAGGAAGGGGGGGCTGCTCCCGGAATCCCAGAGATGGCAGAGAGGGTAACTCAGCTGGCAGAGGCCTGGGGAAGAACCAGGGTGGAACTGGCCCCTGCGAAGCTGCCCGCCCGAGATGCAGGGAGAGAGCGGAGATTAGAGAAAGCAGGAGGGCTGGGAGCAGGCAGGCCTCCACCTGCACCACCTTCCTGGGGCATCACCTCCAGATCATCGGAACAACCACGGTGCCAGCACCACCTCTGCGCTGTGCTCTGCAGAGGAGAGGCCAACCCAGCCTCTGCCCTCAGTCTGGCAGCTGAGAACATTCATTCACTCGCTCACTCACTCACCAACAAAAACCATTAGCTTCTGGTCTGAGCCCTCCGGTCCTTGAATTAGGAACAGGGACCACAGGTAGAAATGAAACCCAGTCCCTGGAAGGCCCTCAACTGGAGAGACCATCCACCAATGGGAGGGAGTGGCAGGGCAGCACAAAAGAGACACTGGAGCAGAGGTCTGGAGAAGTTTCACACAAGAGGCAACATTGAATCTCAAACTGGGCTTTGAAGGGTGAGTAGGAGTTTGCCAGAAAGAGCTGAGCAAATAGGGAATTCAGGAGGAGAGAACAGCAAGTGCAAAAGCACGGAGCTAGACAGGGCCTGGGGTTGTCTGGGGAAGCATGAGTAATTCCAAACAACTGGAGCAGAGGGCGATCACTGAAGATGGGCACGGTTGACAACAGTAGGATGTTGGACTTGCTGGGTCTCAAGCAGGGCTTCCCAACCTTCGCCCCATCCCTCTAGGGTGTGCAGAGGGATGATATTGTGGGTTGGCTACCGGGGGAAATAGAAGGCACTTTTGAGGTCAGAAGCTACCAGCCTGGGACTCCAGCCACTCAGCCTGCTCTACTGCCTGAGGCCTGCGGGAAGCCATAATTCAGCACACCTATAACCAGTAACACCCACTAATAAAAAAGTGTTATCTAAAACATTAGTGTTGACTGAATAAGGGCCTTGCTCTTGTTCAGGGGTTCAGTGATGTCACTGAGGTCACAAGTTTTTCTACTTTGCCACTCTGCCACTCTTTGCATGCCATGCTATCTCTACTCATGGTCACAAGATGGCTGCCACAGTTCCCAGTATCACATCCTCTCATGATAGCAGCTCAAGCAAAAAGTAAGGGAAGCTATGGCCAAAAGGCTTTCTCCATGCATATCTCTTTCTAGTAAAATTGTTCCCAGAAGCCCCTGGCAGTCCTTCCATTAAATACTATTGGCCAAAATGGGCCTGTGCCCACCCCTGAACACATCCCTGGCCAAGGGGAGTGGGACAGCCAAGATCAACCAAGTCCAGTCAGAATTCATCCTCAGAATTAGACACAAAACTTTCACAGGAACAAAATATGGATTTTTTTAAAAACCACGAATGACAAAATGGTATCTGATCAACCCTTAACATTTAAAATATACATATTTAAGAAAACTCCTTCCTTGCTCTGTCTCCTGACCCTGCTATATTTTTCTTACCTGCTCTTAACTCCATCATCTTATATTTTTGTGTTTTCTTTATTGTCTGTTTCCCTACCAAAATGTCAGTCCCATCAGATCAGGAACCTTTGTGTTGGGGTTTTACTAATTGCCTGGCCTCTAGAGCAGGATCTGGCACATAGTAGGTGCTCAGTATGTACTGAATGAAGAAACAAATAAACTAAAAGGTATGAACAAGTATGGAGGTGGGTCCAAGTCACCAAGGACCTGAACACCCCGCGGGAGATGGGAGCCATGGAGGGTCTGAGCAGGGCTACACAAGGTTAACAGCAAACTGGGGAAGCTTGCTCTTAGCAAAGGCATCAGGGGAGGATTGGAGGAGCACGCTGGAAGCCAGGAGACCAGGGAGGTGTGGTGCCATGGCACAGGCCAGAGCACAGCAGACCTGAACTCAGCCCCTGACAAACTGAGTGACTTTCTGACCACCTCCCATGTCCCGGCCTCTCAGCCACTGACCCCAACACTTCCTCTACCCACGATGCTCTTGTCCTCAGAGCTCCATGTCCAAACCTTCCCCACCTGCTGGGCCCTGCTCAGGTACCCCCTCTTCCAGGAAGCCCTCCGTGCTGCCTTCGGACAGCACAGGGCTTCGGCCACGCCTTAAATCTGAGCCCCAGTCTGTGCTCCTTTCATACCCTCCCCAGGCTTTCCCATGCCCACAGCAAGCAGGTGCTCTAGCAATATTTGAGTGAAGGAATCAGAGGGCTATAGAGGTTCAGGCTTCTGGCTGGCAGAGGCTTTAGGAGGGCAAGGGATCTCAGATGCAATGCAAGGCCAACCCACAGAAGCTTCTGGAAGCACACAGGGCTAGGTGGGCCTGCAGCCCAGCTTCCTGGAGTGGGAGGAAGAGTGAGGGCTTCGAGGCCTGGCCGAGGACTACAGGGGAGGGAAGAGAGAGCTCCTACCTGTTGAGTACCTGTCACGCGCCAACTCACCATCTTACCTCACATCAAAAAGCCCCATTCGGGCTTCCCTGGTGGCGCAGTGGTTGAGAATCTGCCTGCCAATGCAGGGGACACGGGTTCGAGCCCTGGTCTGGGAAGATCCCACATGCCGCGGAGCAACTGGGCCCGTGAGCCACAACTACTGAGCCTGCGCGTCTGGAGCCTGTGCTCCGCAACAAGAGAGGCCGCGATAGTGAGAGGCCCGCGCACCACGATGAAGAGTGGCCCCCGCTTGCCGCAACTAGAGGAAGCCCTCGCACAGAAACGAAGACCCAACACAGCCAAAATAAATAAATAAATAAATAATAATTAAAGGTGCTAATAATTAAAAAAAAAAAAAAGCCCCATTCAACAGAGGACAAAACCGAGGCTCAGGGAGCCCTTTACCCGAGGCTGTACAGAGTCAACTCTGGCCCCTGCAGCTGCCAGACTTTTTTCTAAACTAGGATTTCTCAAAGGGAGTTTTATCTCCCAGGGGCATGTGGACTTTTATGGGGTGTTTATGTTCATCCCGGTAGTTGGGGGGTGGAGCTACTCCCACTTAGCAGACAGGATCCCAGAAGCTGGACGTCTCAACACACAGGACTGTCCCACCAGGAAAAGCTGTCAGCACCCCTCTTTGTGATTCCCAGAGTCTAGAATCTCACTCTATTTTGCATTTAAACACAAAGCAGTTTTATTATTTTTTGCAAGGTTTTTTTTTTAATACATATGATCTTGCCAGGGGTGGAACCACTGTGTAAATCAAGGGAAGGCGATGCTTTCTATCTCCCAGGACTTTGCCAATAGTTGTTCACTGTTTCATAACATCACTTGCATTCCCCAGTTACTATAAACCACACCTGTGTCCGTCTGCATCTGCAGCTGTTGTATACATGGTACAGTCTATGCATATGTGTAAATACATGTTAGCCCTTGTTTGAAAGTATTACATTTTTTAGTTAAAGAACGTCCTATTTCTCTTAAATCTAAACACATTCATTATAAATAGGCACAATCACTTGACAACTTTATCCTCTCTTCTGGTGTAGTCCTGCCCGAGCATTCACGTGATGAAATATGTGTAATTTTGTTACAAATGATTTTCCTTTTATTTCTCTTTAATATTACAACTGGGGCATTATATTGATTTGTTTAGATTATGGGTTGCAAGTAGTTAATAATATCTATGAATTCGATTTCAGGAGAGAAGAGGAACCACTGCAATATACTTATAAGTGGAGGGGGGAAGGCAGCGGGTCTCAGCTCCAAGTCACGGGGCCTTGGCCCCGAGGAAGGCTCACTGTATATGCCTCAGGCAGAGCCTTGCAGTGTGTTCCCTCAACAAACACTTTTAGGGTCTCCTCTGGATCAGGCCTTCTGCCCGTGAGGGAGGGGGTACACAGACGGTTAATCACAGATTGAGGGAGGTGTGGTGAGCTCCTAAAAGAAATCACACCTCTGCCAACATCACTAGCATCTTCGAGGCTCCCTGGTCATAATGAGGAAAGTAGAGCATCTCTGGGGTGAGTGGAGACACACAAGTGGATAGAGAAACAGAGGGATAGATCAAGGGTTTGGGGGGTGTGATTTCCAGCAGGGATTCGACAAGGAGAAGGGCAGTGTGTGGGTCAGAAGGAAACTGCCTGAATTGAGCTGAATTGATTATTAATAAAAAGAGATACAAGGGGAGAGGTGATAATAATTCCTTCCTGGGACAGGAAAAAGGTATAGGAAAACACTGAGTCCGACACTGCTTGGCCATAGGGTGGCAGTGCTGGCACAAGACAGCTGGGTTGCAGCTCAGGATGCATGGAGGGTGTGGAGGGAAGCAGGTAACCCAACGGTTTTCAGAAGGGGGGAGGTGCGGAGACAGGCATTCAAAAGCTCGTCAAAGGCCAAGTATCTTGTGATTTCAGCATGCACTGTATTTTACATTTGCGGAATAAATTCTTTTTAAAAACACAAGTAGCAATACATGTAAATTTGTATGTCACACAGGCTTGGAATAACTATGGTTTAGGAAACTTTCAGGTGCCTATCCCAAGCTGCCTTAAGCATAAGGGGGATTTTTTTTCTCACTAATTGAAAAGGCAAAGAGTAGATCCACCTTCAGGTAAGCCTTAATGCAGGGGTCAAGGTATGTCACTGCTACTGATTTCTCTCACGTCCTCTATGGGGTCACCCACTCTGCACTGGCTCTTTGCCCAGGCAGGTCCCCTGTTGTGGTGAAGAGAGGGATGCAGAGGTGTCAACACCCCACCCCTTCCAGCTTTAGGTCCTTGGGGGCAAGAGAACTCAAAGACCTAGAGTCAAGCCTGGTTATTTCTGATTGGCCAGGCCTCGGTCATGTGATAACCCGGGACCCAATCGCTGTGGCTGAGACAGTGATGCACAGACTGACATGTGTCAGGGTTGGAGCTAGGGTGGACCCACCAGGACCACGGGGCTGACCCCTGGAGAGGCGTGAATTCACAGGTGAAGATTGGCACTTAGCAGAGAAGGGGTAAGGGGGGGGCTACAGAGAGGTTTATCCACTATTCAGACACATATCCACTGAATCCACAGTCGTCTGTTTCACACTGTGGAGAAGGCTGGAGGTGACGATGAGGAGGAGGATGGCAACTCCAACCGAACAGTGACTGAGACCTTGCCACCGGCCAGGTACTCCTCCGGGCATTCTCACATTCCTTATCTCATGCAATCCCCTCGGCCACAGATGGGGGTCGGCACTATTATTATCATCTCCATTTTACAGAGAGGGGAAACTGAGGCACAGAGACCGTACATAACTTTCCCGATATCCCCCAGCTGTGTAAGTTCAAAGTCAACCTCCCCGCTCCAGCAGATCATGTGGCCACTCTAAGTCTTTACTGAAGCTTCTTATGTAGTCAGGAAGATAAATCCTGGTACAAATAACTGATACAGGAGAAGAGGCAATCCACAAACAGACGGGCAAGGGTCTAGTATTCAGAACTTATCAAGAACTCTTACAATAAAAAGACAACCCAATTAAAAACGTGCAAAGGATCTAAACAGACATTTCTCCAGAGAAGATGTACAGAGGGTCAACAGCACATGAAAGATGCTCAACATCCTTGGTCATAAGGCAAAGTAAATCAAAATCACAAGAAGATTCCACTTCACACCCACCAGGACAGCTTTCATAAAACAGACAGACAATGAGGAGTGCTGGCGAGGATGTGGAGAAACTGAAAACCTCAGACATTGCTAGTGGGAATGCAAAATGGTGCAGCTACTGTGGTAAACAGTTTGGAGGGGCCTCACAAAATTAAACATAAGTTATCGTATGTCCCAGCAATTCCACTCCTGGGTATATATTGAAAACATATGTTCACACAAAAGCTTGTACATGGATGTCATTACAGCACTATTCACAGTAGTCAAATGGTGGAAACAACCCAAATGTCCGTCAACTGATGAACAGATAAGCAAGATGTAGTCTATCCACGCAGTGGAATATTATTCAGCCATAAAAAAGGAATGAAGTACTGGCACCTGCTACAACAGGAATGAACCTGGAAAACTCTATGCTCAGCGAAAGAGATCAGCCACCAAGGCCATGTATTGTGTGATTCCTTTTATATGAAATGTCCAGAATAGGTAAATCCATAGGGACAGAAAGTGGATTTGCAGTTGCCTGGGGAGAGGGGCAATAGGCAGTGACTGCTAAAGGGCTCAGGGTTTATTCTGGGGGTGACGACATTCTGGAAGTAGATAACGGTGATGGAAGCATAACCCTGTGAATATAATACAAAACCCTGAATTGAACACTTTAAGATGATAGATTTTTATTATATGTGAATTCTATATCAATTTAAAACACGAATAAATAACACACACAAAAATTACGTAGAATGCAAGAAGAATCAGGACATGCCTGAAGAAGAGGGTCAAGGACCTGCCTTATCAGATACCAGGATGTGTTAAGAACTCCAGTGATCAAGACAGGGATGCCTGGGGTTTCAGTGAAATCTGGCGCCAGCATTACCACGTTAGTGATGAGCCTCCGTGAAAATACCACCGATGACATTCCACAAATGTCTGTGTGCCTCTCATTCCAGTGACCCACAAGGTAATAAATCATGCTGTCAGTGGCGCACCTAGCACTGAAGGAAAAACAGACAAGAGCTGTAAATGGCTGTTTCTCAAAGTGGGGTCCGTGGCCTCCTGCACTGGGAGTCTCCTGTGGGGTGAGGTTTCAGGACCGCGCTGTGAAGGTTATGACGGTGGATGCTGCATGATCAAGTTCATCCTACTCAATCTAGGGCTCCAACTCCTCTGAAGATCATTCGAGAGGACAGTAGCCTGCCTGCATTTCTTTAAGATGCAAAGAGTTGGGATGTGTATTTCTCCAGCATGTTGAAGGCCTAAAGGATTTAGAACGCTTTTAAAATATTGGAAAAGACAAACTGATCCATGGATGTTGAAAGCCAATAGACAAGACATTTCGCTAAAGGGATGGACAGGACTTGGTGAAATCATGGACACCTGAAGAACAAAAGCATTGCCTTTCTAAGAAACATGTGGAAAATAGCTTTTTAAATTTGTGTTTCCCACAGCCCAAATTCCCTCGGTCAAAAGTTTGATAAGCTCTGATGATGTCACAGGAATTTTTTTTTTTTTTTTTTTTTTTTGGTTAGTCTTTAAGGCCAGAATTTATTTCTATTTTTAAATATTCAAGTCACTTTAAAAGGGCCCAAAGATGTTCGGGTCTAATAAAAGGTCACACTGAGGTGGTATCTGTTGGTCCCTCCGTTGCTAAAGGCTCGATTTAATCCTGGATAATCATACACCCTGATAATTCTTCTAGTTGGTGGCGGTGATTTCCTATGACTCCCAGCATCTTTCATAAATGACGCTCAGTCCATGAACGATGAAAAATGCAGTACCAGAAATAATCACGAAATGTCTGCAGATTCTACTTGACCATCCTTCCTGCATTGTTCTTTAAAACCAGGTTCTCTGATTATCAGTTTGGGTAGCTGAGATCATGATGAGTCTCATCTGGTATTAAATGCAGCTCTTTCACTACAGAAACCAGCAAACACCCTTCAAGATAAAATGCCCACAGAAATGTCTTGCATCATCTAATTCTGCGCATTAACCCAGGGAAAGCCCAGATGCCAAATCCCTGGTCTTAGGCTAAGTTTTCAAGGCATTTTTCACTGAACATTTGATTTTGTAAATACACTCATTTGAACAAGATTTCAAGGGCTAAGTATTCTTTTTGCAATTTCACTCCAACTGTATTAGCTTTGAAAGCACAAGAAAATTTTCAAATGAACTATCAGGGTAATTACAAAGGCAATGACCGCTTTGCATGAAACATTTAAAAAATCACATAGAGAAACTTCAAACCACCCTTGAGTCTGCTTAGAGTGTTCTTGTGATAGTGAGTCGTACGTTCCAATTTTTAAGTGTGTTCTTATTTTATCATTAACAACTGCCATCACAGTACCCACAATAAGATGCCCTTTTATCTAATTAAAAATTATAACACACCAATGAGGACCAAAAAAAAAGGTTTACAAGGCCAGAGTCCTCAGCTGAGAGACTCTAGCCAGTCAAAAACCTAAACATCTAAGAGTTCCTATTATATGTGTCAATCGATGATTTTGCTTATGTCAAATGATGCCAAAGTCTATTGGGCGTTTGAAGTACGACTGAAGCTGAGTATCTTGAATTACCTCTTCTAATACACACAAGATTTAGTAAACAGATAAAGGCTGGATAAAACGCAGTTTTAAATGTCTATATTCTTGTTTGATATTTTCTCCACCTACCCTCCAAATATTATTGTTAATGCAAAAGGCATCATTGCTACCCTTCAGTCAATTTATTTTCATTAAGTACTTATTAGAGGGCTTTTTAACTGCTTTTTAAAAAATACTATGTGAACTACAGAGCACTGCTGTCTTTTAAAGTAATTAAAGAAAACGATTTTAATGTGAAAAATTTTGAGTGTATTTGCATTGAAAAGTGTCTGTTTTAATAATTTGCTGTATTATTTTTTCAGCTTCAGCTGTTGGGTATGCAGTCATTCCCTTACTGAATAGAAAGACAGAGTGGTTAACGTACGCACAGTACGTTACACTCTTAGAGGTGCCTGAAGACAGAGGAGGGGTCGATTCTGCTGTATTAATTATAGCAACTAATTTATTATTAATTATAGCAATTATATATAATTATGTTATAATTAAAAAATTATATTTTATATATACTTACATCAAATAACAATTTATTATTATTATTATAGCAATAATCATACTTACTACTTGTTGAGCCCTTACCAGGCAGGCCTCTGCTAGAGGCTTTAGGAAAACAGGTGCTCTTACTATCCCTGTTTACAGATGAGAAAACCGAGGCTCGGCCATAAAGCAAATCATCCAAAGTCACACTGCTGGTAAATTTGGACCCTAGCCCTGTCTGATCCTGCCTACTGGTCTATAACCCCTCACAGAGAGAAATCCTGAGTCCCTTAAACATTATAAAGCAGGCAATGTGGATTATGTAATACAACCATTTCCAAATCGGCTGTGCTGTACAGTCCTGAGGAACTTGTTATAAATTCAGAGTTCTGAGTCTACCCTCTGTAATAAGGCCAGGGTTGCTGGTTTTATATGTGTATAGCCTTCCAGGTGATTCTGATGTACTCTATCCACAGCTGGGCTGAGGAAAAATTATCCCTGTAAACCAGGAACTGAGGATGCCAATTTGGGCAGAAGATGAACGAGTTATGACCCCGTCAAGCAACCCAGAGCCCAGCGCATTCTCCTCCGACTGGCAGAGCACATTCACGCCACCAGGTCATCCAGCCGCTGTGCACTGCTATCCATCCCACTGTGCAGACGAGAGCCCGATCTGGCTACACACAAGTTAGAGGCGGGGCTGAGTCTTCCCCAATCTCCACACTCTCCCCTCACATGCTGTTTGCAAAGAGGGGTTTCAACTCCAGCCCACGTCAGTGTAGACAAAGAGCAGAGAGGACTTGATGACGAGCTTTCTCCCCAACGTTCTCAGTCTTTGACTTTCTGACCCTGGCCACTTTTTCAGCCTTATTTCCGGGAAGAACTATTTTCCCAAGAGCAGCAGCTAACGAGGTACCAAGCCCTGTTCTAAGTACTTTATATAGACCGTCTCATTTAGTCCTCACCACAGCCCTGTGAAGCCAAGACTATTTCCATCTCCGCTTTATAGATAAGAAAACTATGGCTCAGAGAGGTTAAGTAACTTGCCCAAGGACACACAGTTAATAAGTGAAGAAGGCAACCAAACAATCTGAGCCCAGAGCCTCGGCTCTTGAACACCATGGTTCAGGGGCATTCACTCATTCCCTCGTTCATTGCATCACGCAACTGTGGCATATTCGGTTCCAAAATGGGATGTGCAGACCCAGAGGTTGTGCAAGATCCATTGTGGAAAGGAAGAACACATAAAAACATCTCTTTATCAACATCCATCTCTTTAATATTTCTATTTTTGTGCACGCGTATGTATAAATATTAATATATATAATTTATAAATGAAAAGATGGCAAAAATAGAGATCTACACTCATTTTTTTTTTAACCAATAAGGGTGTGCTACCAAAACAGTTTGGACCTCACCTGTTAAAATAACCTCTGTTCTTGGTAAAATGGGCAAGATGCTAACCATAGCTGCTTCACGGGGCTATTTTGAGGAGCGAGCAGGAGCAGGCAGGGCGCACAGCGCAGCGCGTGGCCATGGGACGTTCTCGATTAATTTCAGTGGTCATTACTGTTTGTTCTCCCTGGTCACCCACCTCCCCAGCCACTCACCCCTTTCATGCCCACATTTCGTCAGAAACATCTATTTAGCACCTGCTAGGATCCAGGGCCATGGCCGGTCCCTAGAGACCCAGAGGACATCAGCCTTGGCCCCGGCCCTGGGGAGTCCATGGCGACCGATTCAGGAAAAGACGGTGACTGAGTGTGGGGAGATCAAGTGTCTTCGACAGGACTGGGCAGGGAGGGTGTGCCTTTCTAGAGGAGATTCCAGGGAGCCTTCCTAGAGGAGGGGGTCTGTGGGTGCATCCTCGGTGATAATCAGAACTTCACGTGAAGCAGAGAACACGTGGGCCAAGAGCCAAGCCAGCTGTGAGCCACTTATTGGGCACCCACTGTGTGACAGGCACTGTTTCAGCCACTCGGGGCACAGCAGTGAGCCGGCCAGACAAAACCCCTTGGCCTCCTGGAGCTGAGAGGCTTGTGGGGAAACAGAGAGTAAGGAGAAACATAGAGGACGAAAAATAAAGGAGGTGCTGGAGGTCCTGGAGTGGATGATCCTGAGACGGGAGCATCCAAGCCAGGATCTGAAGGAGGCGAGGGGGCACGTGTCTAGAGGAAAAGCGTTCCAGGAGGAGGGAACAGCACGTGCAAAGGCCCTGAGGCAGGACTGTGTAGGCACGAGCCCAGGAAGCAGGCCAGTGGCCCTGGGCAGAGTGAGCTAGCGGAAGGTAGGAGACAGAGAGGGCCGGGCCGGATGATGCAGGCCTGCAGACCACTGGAGGGCTTTGTGGCTGCCTCTGAGGGAGGCTGCGGGGCAGAGGAGGGACGTGGTATGACTCCCAGTGGAGCTGCAGCCTTCTGGCTGCTTGTGGCGGGTGGGTAGTGGGAGGGTGTGGGACAGAGAACCCAGACTGGGAGGCCGGGGCCAGGATCCAGGCAGTGGCTTCGGGGCCCTCAGCTCAGCTCACAGGGAGGCTCCTCCCCCCACCCTCCTGCACCCCAGCCCAGGCAGCGTTCGCTCAGAAAGCCCTGCCAGCTCCCCGCCGGGAAAGGCCCGGCCTAGCGGAAAGAGACGTTCAGAAACCGCCAACCCTACAATTACCGATAAGATGGATTCTTCTCCCTGACAGGGTGCAGGAGATACCGAGCCTGTTATTACCAGGTCCTAATTACAGCGTCTCGGGCTGCAGTGCTCGTTGCAAGAGAAATACCGGCGGCCTGCAACGCGGGGCTAAGTGTTCCCTCCTCCCTCCTTCTTTCTGTCAGAAGCATTCAATCTGCCCGAAATAATTACACATCTTCTCCCCCAAGAGGCTGGAGACAGGCTCGCTCTTCTCTGGGGTCTGGAAATTCAGAACCTGCCTCTGCAATCGCTGGCAGGCAGCTTGGATGTTCGAGTCAAGGCCGCGGGCGGGTCTGGTCTCCCTGGGCCTGTGTCAGGGTCCGAGTCCCAGCGCTGCTCTGTGCCAGGCGGAACCTCCACTTCCTCGTCAGTTAAATGGCTACATGATACCTGTTGAGTGGAGCATGGGTGATGCCCCAAGGCAGGTGCTGGCGTGGAGAAGGTGCTGGTACTTGGTGTTTATTATGCCACAAAGTCACTTTTTACAAGTGAAGCGGTTCTGTGTATCGAGCACATACTAGGTGCCGGACACATGATGCTGAGTTAGTATCTGCTGAATGAATGGGTTCCTCTTAACATCTCACAACCAACCTGGAAAAGGGAGGGTTCTTGTTCCTACTGGACAGAAGAGAAAACCGAGGCCCAGAGAGGGCGGGCAGTCCTCCCAGGGTCACGGCCACACAGCAGTCACACAGCCCGGCTGGTCGCAGGGAAGCAGAGGGACCTTGCTGGACACGAGACTCTCAGCAGCAGCACTGTGGCTGTGCGGCCTTGAGTGGGCTCCTCACCGACCTTGGAGCTTCCCGTCCGGACCGTGGCATTGGGTGGGACCTGGCTACTAGGTGTCGCTGGCGTCGTGCATGGTGAGCAGGTTGTCCCCGTGGCTTCTCCCTCCCCCGACGGCTCCGTGGGGAGCCTGGTGCCTGCCTGTCATCGGCACCCTCCACGCCTCCCTCTGCTGTCAGAACCGAGAGGAGACCTCAGGCCAGGCGTCCTGAGACCAACCTGCTGGCTCAGGCACCACTGTCGCTTAAGAGTCACTGAGTTTATTTCTACCCTTACCTTTCATTTTTAGTAGGTGAGGCTGCGGTGGTGGTTTGTGTGGGTTTTTAAGATAGTCTATCAAGTTTCCACTTGTTTGAATTTTAAAAAAAATTGAATGTGCTTAAAGAAAGGTCAGTCCAAGGACAAGTGCTCCATAATATGGCAAAAATGGGGAGGGGCCGTGCAGCTCAGGGACCGCTCAGGAGAGCCTTGAACAACTGGGCACTAGAAACCCTCCCACGTGGGTCCCGAGTCTCAGAGAGAATCATCCCTCCGGGTCCCTCGAGCTGAACCCTGGCCCATCGGGCTCTGCAGTACCTTCTGCTGGGGTCTCAGCCTCAGTTTCCCCCAAGGGGAAAGGACTGGCCATCGGAGCCCTACCTCCCCAGCCTCTTCAAAGCCCAGGCCTGGGTCCCAGGCTGGACCTGGGTCCCCGCCAGGTGCCACGGCTGAGTGAGATGTCAGCGCTCCGTGGCTCTGTTCAGGCTGATGGGCTAATGAGGGGGCACCTGACAGCCCCGAAGACCTGACATGTCTATTTTCAGGAAACGTAACATCTGGTTCCGGGCCCCGTCCCTCTCCTCTGCACCACCTGCCCAGCCGCGGTGCTCCCTGCCGCCGACTGCGCCTGACAGATTGCCCTTTTGATATCTCTATTATCGCTTTGAAAAGACGCCATGGGGGCTCCTGACCCACCATCCTTTCCTGGAGAAATGCTCCCTCCAGGGCGTTCCGATGTCAGCGGGTTAAGGATGTGACACCACGGGCAGTCCCTGGCCAGAAGTTCCCCCTGTCACTCGGACATCTCCATAAATAATGCCCAGCCCCTCAGAGGATCCCCGCTCAGTCCAGGGAGCTGCAGATGCTCCGGGAGATGCTGCCGTTTCCACATTTCCTGCCAGAGGTCAGCTGCTTAGACAAGTTTCGGGAAATAAGGATTTCCGGAAAAAACAACCAATAAGTAAATGCAAGCCCCATGGGCTGTACGTACACACCCTCCAAAGCCTGAGTTTGAATTCAGTACTCTCCCACTTTTCCTGAAAAATTGCCTGAGAGGATGCGAGTGATCATTTGTTCACTAACTCATTCATTCATTCTAAAGCACGTACTGGTCTAAAGGACAAATAACCTGGTTTGCTTAAGAAATAAATGGCATGAAAATAAAAAGGGAGAATATGTTATGGATTCAAAGACACACAGGAGACTTATAAACCGAATGGAATATGTGAGTCTTGCTTGGATCCTGATTTGATTAAATCAGGTGTGGGGAAAAAAAAACACTTAACATGAACAGGAAGGACTGAATACATTCCAAGTTAGAAAATATTAAGAAATTATTGTCATTCTTTCAGACACAATGATGGTTCTGTGGTTACTTTTTAAAAATCCGTATGTGTAAAGTCTGGGATTTCCTTTCCTTGAAATTATGCCAGGTAACCCCCCGCACCCCACCCACTTCCAACACACACACACACACACACACACACACACACACACACACACACAGATACAGACATTAGCATAAAATAAGATCACAGAGTTTGATGCTGGTTGACTCTGATGAGGTGTGAGAGGGGATACTATTGTGTCACGATTATGCCATCTCTCTAATTCTGAGTACTCTTTACACACAATACCCTATATTGTTATATGTGATAACCACGTATGTGCAATCATCACATAATTTATCATATGATATAATTTTATATTATGATTATGTACATGGTATCATATACTAGATACAACACTATAACATATATAGAGACGATGTAATATACTTTATATAACATTAGATACAATGAATGCGATATTCTATGATTATATATTACCATATTTGTATGTAATAACCTCAGGGAGGTATATGCATTAAGTTATGGTTTTTAATTGAGATATAATCAACATAAACCCTGTGTAAGTTTGAGGTGTACCAGTGTTGATTTGGTACATTTCCATTTTGCAATAGGATCACAACAGCAGTAGTCTTAGCCAACACCTCTATCATGTCACATAATCATCATTTCTTTTTTGTACTGAGAACTACTAAGACCTAGTCTCTCAGCAACTCTGAAGTTTATAATAGAGTATTGTTGACTAAAATGATCACTCTACTGTGTATTAGCTCTCGGGTCTTATTTATCCACTGGTTGCAAGTTTGTACCTTAAACAACGTCTCCCGTTTCCCCCACCCCCAGCCCCTGGTAACCACCCTTCTACTCTCTGTTTTTATGAGTTAGGCTTTTTTAGATTCCATGTATAAGAGATATCACAGTAGCTGTCTTTCTCTGTCTGGCTTCTCTCACTTAGCATGACACCTTCCAGGTCCACCCACGCCGTCACAAATGGCAGGGTTTCCTTCTTTCCCTTGGCTGGAGATTATGCCATTGTATATACGTTGCCTTAAATTGCAGCTGGTCCCCCCAACTCTTTCTCCATCTCCCTGTTTTATTTCTAACAGCTGTTGTCATATCAGATATTAAATGATATTATATAATGGAGCTATTCATCCTGTGTGTACAGAATGGCAGGAAATGTTATTGGTTGTATTCACTCCTAGCATATTATAGGCCCCCAGTAAGTAGAGCTTCGCTGGGTAATTAAATGGCCTGGGATTATACAGACACAGAGCCATCTCCCTATTCTCAGCAGGGTACGGCCCCGCCACTGTCCTCCTGCCACACAGGGCTGACCCCTCAAAGAGGAGTTTCACACTAAGGGCCCGGGGATCATGGCATTCACTCACTCACCCCCATTTGAGCCTTCACCCCACATCCGTTGGTGTGACTGTTGTCTCCTCACCAGCCCCAGTACCGGGTTTCTGAGCTTAGGGAACTTCCTTCCGTAAAGGGAGAAGCAAACCAGAAACAAATATGTAAATAATTTCAGTAACTGTAGATGGGGATTAGAGACTTAAAAAGAAGAAAAATCAGATTTGTGATGGAGAACAAGGGAGACACACTTTATGCTGGGTGGTCAGGAGAGCTTCTGAAGAGGATGACATGGGAGGTGAGGCCTGTGGGGAACTGGGCAGGTGCACCCCAGGCCGAGAAGAGCAGGTGCAGAGGCCCTGGCGTTGGACAAGCCCAACACGTGCGGGGGTCAGAGAGAGAACTGCGAGGAGCTGGGTGGGGGCAGTGCCATCCATGCTGCAGGGGGATGCCAGGCTAGGAGGGGCATCTGCTCTTCTCATGTATCAAACCCTTCAAGGGTCACAGAAGTTGCCACTGAGGTGGTCTGTGGCCTGGGGGAAGAGCCAGCATCCTAGCTCTGCACCCCACTCAGAATCCCCTTCTCCACCCTGGGCCTCAGTTTCCACAGCTATGGTTTCAGTCCTGTGGGTACACAAATGGCATCTGTGGTCCTAAGGGGCAGCCTGAGGGACCTTCTAGACAAATCACCTGGAATTCTTTCTTCCAGGACAGCGGGATCATGTAGGTCTTTAAGGGAACCTACTTCCCTGCCTCTCCTACCCCCATTCACTGCCGCAAACCCAAGAAGCTCTTATGCTTGAAAAACTGCTGAGATTCAGATAAGAACAGTGGAAGGCTGTGTGGCCTTTGTGTTTGGGCCATTTCCTGTTTCCTCAAATCAGGTGACCAGGAGTCTGTCCGATAGCTTGGACCTTCTCCATTCTTTGCTTCACATTCGCAGCCTCAGTCAGGGATATCTTTACCCCACCAACAACCACAACTCAGGATAATAGACTCCTTGGCTCTCCCTGTTTTTGCAATTCTGAGATCATCACTTCCATCACCAGCACCCGTTGGCACGGGCATCACCCACAGCTCCAGACTGAGGGAGCCTCCTTAACCCTGGCCCACCCTGGAAGACCCTCTGTGCCAAATGATGTTGGATTTAGCAGAAAAGTCCTCGAAAGAAACTATTACAAAAATGTTCAAATAAATAAAGAAACCGTATTTAAAGAACTAAAAGAAAGTATGACAACAATGAATCAACAAAAAGATTATTGATTAGGAGATACAAATTATAGGAAAAAATCAAAATCAAATTGTGGAGTTGAAGAGCACAATATTTGAAATGAAAAAAATCCCTGTAAGAGTTCAACAGCAGACTTGAGGGGGCAGAAAAATCTGTGAACTTGAAGATATATCGAAAGAAATTATCCAGTCTGAAGAACTGAGAGTAAAAAAGATTGAAGAAAAATAAAGTGAACCTCAGAGACCCATAAGGCCAGTGGTCCACAACCTCTTTGGCACCAGGGACCAGTTCTGTGGAAGACAATTTTTCCATGGACCGGGGGGGCGGGGATGGTTCAGGCGGTAATGCAAATGATGGTGAGCGGCAGACGAAGCTTTGCTTGCTCGCCTGCCGCTTACCTCCTGCTGTGCTGCCCGGTTCCCAACAGGCCACAGACCGGAACCGGCCCACAGCCCAGGGGTTGGGGACCCCTGCATAAGGCAATATGAAGCATACCAACATATGTGTAATGGGAGCACCAAAAGAAGCAAAGAAAGAGAAGGAGGTAGGAAAATTTTTTTTGAAATAATAGTGGCCAAAACTTCCCAAATTTAATGAAAAACATTAAACTACACATCCAGGAAGCTCAACAAATTCCAAGTTGGAAAACACAAAAATATTCACACATAGACACATCACATTAAAGCTGCTGAAAGCCAAGGAGAAAGCAAAAATCTTGAAAACAGTAAGAGAAAATTGACTCATTATGTACAGAGGAGCAACTATAGGATTAATGGCTGACTTCTCATCAGAAAATGATGGAAACCATGAGGCAGTCGTATGCCCTATTCCAAGTGATAAAAGGAAAATGTTGTCAACCAAAATTACTATGCCCAGCAAACCTACCCTTCAAAAATTAAGGCAAAATTTAAACATTCCCAGATAAGCAAAAACTGACAGAATTCACTGCCGACTGGCCTACATTGAAAGAAATTCTGAAAGAAGTCTTCCAGGCTGAAAGGAAATGACTGCAGAGAGTAATTCAAATCCACAGGAAGAAATGAAAAACACTTGGAATAGTAAATACATAATTTAATAAAAGACTCTATTAATATATATTTCTCATGTCTTCTTTTAATGCATTTGAAATACAAAATAATGCATGAAGTAATAATTATAATGTTGTATTCTTGGCTTTACAACATATCTAGATGTAATATATATGGAAATACCAGCATAAAGTAGGGGGAGGAGAATAGAGCTATACTGGAGCAAATCTTTTATATTTTACTAGCATTAAATTAGTATTAATTTGAAGGAGACTGTTATAAGTTAAGATGCATATTAAAATCCCTAGAACAAGCATTAAAAAAAACCCTCAGAAATGTAGGGGAAAAAGCTACAGAAAAATTAAAATGGTACATTAAAAAATATTTACTTAACACAAATGACAGCAGTCAAGGAAAACAGAGAAACAGGAAAGATAAGAGACATGGAAAACAAATAGCAAAATGGCAAATGTAAATCCAACTATGTTGATAATTATATTAAATGTGAATGGTTTAAACATTCCAATCTAAAGACAGGGATTGTCATACTGGATAAAAAGGTGAGATCCAATTATAAACTGTTGACAAGAGACAAACCTTAGATACAAAGAGACAAGTTGAAAAGAAAAAGGATGGAAATATATATACTCTACAAACAGCAACCATAGAAAGCTAGAGTGGCTACGTTAAAATCAGACTAAATAGACTTAAAGCCAAAAAATATTACTAAAGGAACAAAGAGGAACATGTCAGAATAATCTAATGATCAACTAAAGATATACCAATTATAAATATATAGATACCTAACAAGAGCCTCAAAACAGTATTGCTTCAAAATACATGAAGCAAAAACTGACATAATTGGAAGAAAAATGGGCAATTCAACAATAATAGTTGGAGACAAAACTTCTTACTAGAGAAAAACAAGAACATTTTAATGACGGTAGAAGGGCCAATCCATCAGGAAGACACTACAATCAAAAACACGTTTGCAGGGACTTCCCTGGCCGTCCAGTGGTTAAGACTTTGCCTTCCAATGCAGGGGGTGCGGGTTCGATCCCTGGTTGGGGAGTTAAGATCCCACATGCCTCAGGGACAAAAAACCAAAAACATAAAAAGCAGAAGCAATATTGTAACAAATGCAATAAAGCCTTTAAAAATGGTCCAGATCAAAAACAAACAAACAAACATGTTTGCATCTAAGAGTAGACCCCTAAAATACACAAAGTTAAAAGAAATGAATGGAGAAATAGAAATTCAGCAATAGTAGGGGGACTTCAATACCCTCTTCCAATAATAGAAAGAACAACTAGGAAGACGAGCAAAAAGGAAATAGAACACTAAACACTATAAACCAACTAGCCCTAACAGACATCTACAGAATACTCCACCCAACAACAAAACAATACTCATTCTTCTCAAGTGTACATGGCATAGTCTTCAGGATAGAACACATGTTAAGACACAAAACAAGTCTCAATACATTTTTTAAAATGAAAATCATACAAAATATGCTCTCCAAACACAAAATTAAATTAGAAAACAGCCACAGAAAGAAATATGGGAAATCCCTAACTATTTAGTAATTAAATGACACACTTCTAAATAACCTATGAGCCAAAGAAGCAGCAACAAAGGAAGTTCGAAAATATTTGACCTGAATTAAACAAAACCAAAACATATCAAAATTTATGGGATGCAGTTAAACTAGTGCTTACAGGGATGTTGAAAGCTTTAAACACCTATATCAGGAAAGCATAAAGATCTCAAATCAATAACGTAAGTTTCTGTCTTAAGAAACTAGAAAATGAAGACCATGTTAAATGCAAAGCAAGCAGAAGAAATAAAATAATAAAGATTAGAGCAGAATCAATGGAATAGAAAATAGGCAGACAATGGAGAAAAACCAATGAATCTAAAATTTTTATCTTTGAAAAGATCAACAAAACTGACAAAACTTCAGCTAGATTGACTAAGAAAAAAAGATGGAAGATAATGATACAAATTAACAAAATCAGGAATGAAAGAAGAGATATTCTTACTCATCCTTTAATAATTAAAAGGATAATAAGGGAAGATTATGAACCATTTTTTGCCAACAAATTAGACAATTTAGAGTAAATTATCAAAAGACACAAATTACCAAAAACTAATTAAAGAAAAATAAAAATCTGAAAGAATTATAACAAGTAAATAAATGAGTTAATAATTAAAATTTCACACAGGACAAGATGGAGTAGATGTACTTCTGCCTACAGCTCTAAGTACAACTAAAAACACTCTTCCATATAGAGAATAAATACTCTGAAAGTTGGAGAGAAGAAAGCAGACCAGCTAGAGACCTCGAGACTCCAGAAGACGTGGCAGTGAGTTTCCCGAGTCTTCTTTGTTGTCTTCTAGATCTCAGACTGGGTGCTGGAAAAGCCAGCAGAAATACCAAGGGGTACAGAAATTTAAAAGTACTTCAAAAAGTCTGATTTTTCTAGCGAAAGAACCAAGAAAGAACAAACCTAGCCAGGCAGAAAATTGTTAGGCAACTGCCTTCCTCTAGCCAAACCAGCCTAATGCTTCGTGGAAAAAACTGTGCCCCCATCCCCATTCCTATCAGCAAAGGTTGAGTGGGAGGCCACAGCATTCACCCCCACCCCTCTGGGGAGGTGTCAGAGGTGGATAAGTAGGAGTCAGGATCTTCACCATTGCCTAGGTGTGATGAGACGCCCCCTCAATGTGAAAGGGACCATGTGAGGAGCAGTAACAAAGTCTCCCTCTCCCTCACATCCACATATGTCAGCAGAGGTCTAGTGGGAAACTTCAATGCCCAGCAATAACAAGGCATGAGCCTCGAAGTTATCAACGGAAGCCTATTAGAAAACCTGGATTCCTTTCCCACCTGACAGCACTGAGATGACTCTTCCTACCCCAGCAGTGCAGTGTCAGAGGAGCCCTGCTGAAAAAAAATAGTTAAGTGAGGTCCAGAGGCTCCTAACATAACACACAAATGTCCCAGATACCACTGAAAATAACTCACCATACCTAGAAAATCTCAACCAGAAAAATCTCAACTTGAATGAGAAAAGACAATAGCAGGTTCCAATAGCAACATGACACAGATGTTAGAATGACCTGACAAGCATTTTAAAGCAGCCATTATAAAAGTGCTTCAACAAGCAATTGTGAACACACTTGAAACAAATGAAAAAACACAAAGCTTCAGTGAAGAAATATGAAGTCTCAACAAAGAAACAGAAGAGATATAAAAGAACAAAATGGAAATTTTATAACTGAAATTGTAAAGACCCTATGGATGGGCTCAACAGCAGAATGGATAAGACAGAGGAAATAATCAGTGAACTTGAAGACAGAACAGTAGACACTGTCATATCTGAACAACAGAGAAAATAAACTGGGGGAAAAAAAGATCTATGAGACTATTAAAAAAAAAAAATCTTACATTCACATCATCAAAGTCCCAGGAAGAGAGGAGAAAGACAGTGGGATTGAAAAAGTATTCAAATAACAGCTAAAAAAATCCCCACATTTGGTAAAGACATAAACCTACAGATTCAAGAAGCTGAACAAATCCCAAATAAGATTATCTCAAAGATATTCACACCAAGACACACCACAATGAAACTGCTTCAACTTAAAGGCAAAAAAAAAAAATCTTGAAAGCAGTAGGATAAATACATCACCTCCCTATAAGAGAAAAACAATTCAAATGACAGCGGGTTTCTCATCAGAAACCACGGAGATCAGAAGGAAGAAGCAGCACATTTTTCAAAGCACTCAAAGAACAAAACCCTTAACCTAGAATCCTGTATCCAGCAAAATTATCCTGCAGGAATAAAGGGAAAATCAAGGCATTCTCAGAAGAAAAATAAGAGAAACTGTTTAAAAGGATGGCTTATGGAAGTTCTTGAAGAAAAAAGAAATGATAAAAGAAGGAACTTTTGGAACATCAGGAAAGAGGAACAGAGAGAGTAAAAATATGGGTAAATGCAGAAGACGGTCTTTCTCTTCTTGAGGTTTTTAAATTACGTTACATGGTTGAAGCAAAACTATAATATTGTCTGATGTAGTTCTCAATGAACCTAGAGGAAATATTTAAGGCCATTGTATTATAAACAAGGGAGGGTACAGGAATGTAAAGAGAGATAAAGTTTCTACACTTTGCTCAGACTAGTCAAATGTCAGCACCAGCAGGTGCTGATAAGTTATGTATGTATAATGTAATACCTATAGCAACCAATAAAAATTTATACAAGAAGATACAAGCACACTGCAGATAAATCAAAATGGGATTCTAACAGCTGTTCAAGTAACCCACAGGAAAGCAGGAGCAAGAAATGGTGAAACGAAAAACAGAGGGAATAAACAGAAAGTGAAACGGCATTACATTAAGTGTAAATTAAAGGACAGATTGGCAGAGTAAATAAAAACACGACCCCAGCTATATGCTTTTCTACAAGGACCTCACTTAAAGACATAGGTAAAGTAAAAGGATGAGAAAGTTATATTATGCAAACACTAAACAAAAGAAGGCAGGAATAGCTATTTAATATCAGATAAAGTATTACCATATCACTACAGTAAGCAAGACAGTGTGGTATTTGGTGAAGAGGTGGACACATCGATCAATGGAACAAAACAGAGAACTCAGAAATAGAGCCACACAAGTATAGCCAACTGATTTTTGACAAATACGCAAAAAGCAATTTGGTGGAGGAAGGCTAGTCTTCTCAACAAATGCTACAGCAGCTGGATATCCATAGGTGAAAAAATGAATCTAGACCTAAGCCTCACATCTTAATGCAAAAACAGATCATAGGTTTAAATGCAAAACATAAAACTATAAAGCTTATGGAAGAAAACCTAGGAGAAAGCCTTGGCTTTGTGAATAGTACTTAAAATGACACCAAAAGCATGACCCATAAAAGGAAAAGAAATCAATATACTGAATTTCATCAAAATTTAAAACTCTTGCTCTGCAAAACCTTGTTAAGAGGATGAAAAGAAAATTAACAGACCAGGAGAGAGTATTTGCAACCATGTATCTGGCAAAGGACTCATATCTAGAATATATAAATAATTCTCAAAACTCCACATTAAAAAAACAGAAAAGCAAGGAATCAAATTTTAAAGGGCAAAAGACACGAAGGGACATTTTACCAAAGAGTATATATGGATGGTGAATAAACACATGAAAAGTTGTTCAATATCATTATCATTAGGGAAAAGCAAACTAAGATCAGGATGAAATATCTCTACACACCTATTATAACAGCTAAAATTAAAAATAAGGAAAAGTGCTGGTGAGGATACAGAGAAATTAGATCTCCCATACATTGCTCATGGAAGTGTAAAATACTATAGTTACTCCGGAAGACAGTTTGGCACTTTCTTTTGAAACTACAATACAACTCAACAACCACATGCCTGGGTATTTACCTCAGAGAAATAAAAACTTATGTCCACATAAAAACCTTACGCAAATGTTCATAGCAGCCTTATAAGTAACAGGCAAAAACTGGAAACAACCAGAATGTTCCTCAACAGGTGAATGATTAAACAAACAATGATACATTCATATCATGGAATACTACTCAGAAATAAAAAGAAATGAACTACTGTTACATGCAACAACTTGGATAGATTTCAAAGACATTACACTGAGGGAGGAAGAAGCCAATCCCAGGTAACATACTATATGATTCCATTTATATAACATTCTCAAAGTGACAAAACTATAATTAAGGAGAAAAGATCAGTGGTTGCCAGGGGTTAGGGTTGAGGGAAGAGTGTGACTATAAAGGGGTAGCATGAGAGTTTCTTTGAGATAATATAATATTTCTGTATTCTTATTGTGATGATGGTTACCTGAATCTACATATGTGATAAAATTTCATAGAACTATAAGTACATTCCTTCCCACCCCCTATAAAAGGAGTGTATGTAAAAACTGGTGAATTTGAATAAGGTCTATAGTTCAGTTCATTGCACTGCATCACTGTTAATCACCTGGTCTGGTTCACTGTACTGTGGTTATAAAGATATCATCATTGGGAGTAGCTGGGTGAAGGGTACAGGGGAACTCTCTGAACTATTTTTGCAACTACTACGTAAGTCTAAAAATACCTCAAAACAAAAACTTTTAAAATATGCAGATAAGTCTAAATGAATACTGATAATATTAATACTACTACAATTAATATTACAGTGTTAAAATATATATGGAATTAAATAAATGACAGCAACAGCATAAAAGTCAAGAGGCTAATTTAAATTCAAATATGCCGGGCTTCCCTGGTGGCGCAGGGCTTCCCTGGTGGCGCAGTGGTTGAGAATCTGCCTGCCAATGCAGGGGACACAGGTTCGAGCCCTGGTCTGGGAAGATCCCACATGCCACGGAGCAGCTGGGCCCGTGAGCCACAATTACTGAGCCTGCGCGTCTGGAGCCTGTGCTCCGCAACAAGAGAGGCCGCGATGGTGAGAGGCCCGCGCAAAGCGATGAAGAGTGGTCCCTGCTTGCCACAACTAGAGAAAGCCCTCGCACAGAAACGAAGACCCAACACAGCAATCAATCAATCAATAAATCAATCAATAAATAAGAACGTGAATTTCTTAAAAAAAAAAAAATAGCAGGAACCACGTGCGGCTTGTAGAGAGGGGAATATTTAAAAAAATAAAAATAAAAAAAATAAAACAAATATGCCAAAGTCCTTGCATGGTCCAGGAAAGGGTAAAGTACCAATTAACATTAGACTTTGATAAATGAAGGATGCCTATTGTAATCTCTAGGGTAACTACTAAAAGAATATTAAAAAAGTATATACTTTCCAAATTAACAAGGGATAATTTTTTAAGTTCTTAAATAAATAAGAATTTATGAATTCTTAAATAAATGAAAGTGTCACTGAAGTAGAGAATAAGGAAAATGGCACGTGTTGGACAATTAAAAAGCACTTGGTAAGATGTTAAATTTAAACCTAAATGTAGGGACTTCCCTGGCAGTCCAGTGGTTAAGACCTGGCACTCCCAATGCAGGGGGCACGGGTTTGATCCCTGGTCTGGGAACTAAGATCACATGGCATGGCCAAAATTAAATCAATAATGTAGCAACAATTACATAAAATGTAAATTGACTAAAAACCTCCTACTATAAGAAAAACATTGTCAGATTGGATTTTTAAAACTATTACTATATGCTATTTTCAAAAGATATAAAGGAAATAAAAGATAATTAATGCATTGAAAATTAACAATGGAGCATATGCAGGCAAACAATAAGACCAAAAGTCAGCAGGTGCAATTATGTTAATACCAAGCAAAGTAGACATTAAAGCAAAAAGCATTAGTAGACATATAAAGTAGGGCACTTCACACTATTAAAAATTCAATATACCAGAACTCCATAGCAATTCTAAATTTGAAAACATCTAATAATCTGGCCTCAAAATATATAAAGCAAAAATTGTCAGAAATACAAGGAGAAGCAGAAAAGTCCATGATCATATTGGCAGATTGTGCCTCTCTCCATAATTGATTAAAAAAAAACACAAAAATCAGTGAGAATATATAAGATGTGAACAACATGGCAAACAGACATGACCTAATTAACACATATAGAACACCACACACACAAGTACAAGATGTTTCTCTTTCTTCTAGCACAGCTGGACAAAAAATTGACCATACTCTAGGCTGTAAGGCAAGTTTTGACACGTATAAAAGATCTGAAATCACCTAGAGTACACTCTCTGACCACAATACAATTAGGATAGAAATCAATAACTAGGAAATTCTCATTTTTTGGAAGTTAAAATATATAGTTCCAAATAACGAATAGGTGAATAAAGAAATCATGAAGAAAATTAGAAAACTTATTTAACTACAAGATAATGAAAATGTTATATATCAAAACTTTTGACCGAAGCTAATGCAATGCTTAAACATGAATTAAAATATTTTAGCATTTAAAAAGAAGAAAGGCTGAAAAGAAATCAGTGAACCATTATAAGAAGTTTGATGAAAAACGACAAAATAAATCCAAAGAAAGTAAATAGAAGGAAAATAATAAAAACATCAGAAGTTAATAAAACAAGAAACATATGATAAAGAGGATCAATAATGCCAAAAGTTATATTTTTGAAAAGCCTAATAATAAAGCCAATAAACTCCTTATAAGACTGATCAAGGAAATGAGAGAATGAAGACACAAATTATTAATATTGGGAATAAAAAAGGGACATCTCTACAGATCTTGCAGACATTCAAAAATGATAAGGTGATGTTATGGACAATTTTATAGCTATAAATTTGAAAATATAGGTAAAATGGAAAAATTCCTAGAAAAGTGCAAAATGTCAAATTGAGATAAGAAGAAACAGAAATGTGAGTAGACCTATAACTATTATAGAAAGTCTATCTGTATTTAAATATTTTCCACCTTGAAAACCCAGAAAAATTCTACCAAATACGTAAGAAAGAAGCAAAGTTTACTTTCCACTAATGTTCCAGAAAACAGAAAAAGAGAGGAAACTCTCCAATTTAGTTGTATGAGGTCAACATAATCTTGATACCAGCACCCTGGATTTAACAAGGGTATCATAAGAAAAGAAAAATTATAGGCCAATAGTACTCATGAACATAAATGCAAAATTCTTAAACAAAAGAAGAGCAATCAAAACTGAGCAGTTTGGCCTCCTTTGCATATTATTTTAAAACAACTCTTTAAACATGTAAAACCCATTCTTAGTTTGAGGATCCTACAAAAACAGGCTGTGGGCAGATATGGCCGGCTAGTCACAGTCTGCCAACTGTTGACCTAAATAACTATGTTCAGGAGTTCACTCTTAATTCCTAAAGAATCAATCAATGCAGTTCCAAAGTACAAGAGGATTATTTGGTGGAAATTGACAAGATAATTGTAATATGTGTATGGATATACAAGAGGCTTAGAACAGCCAAGAGAGATATAAAGACTAATCACAAAGCCTCGGTAATCAACACAGTGTGGTATTGGCACAAGAACAGATGAATAGATAAGTAGAGCAGCCATATTTGGACATTTGAGTTATAACAAAGAAGACTCATCTGAACAATGAGGAAAAGACCGTTTCTTCAATATGGGATAAGAAGAAATTCGACCCCTACCTCACATCATATACAAAAATCAAAGTCAGGTGACCTATGGACCTAAATATGAAAGGCAAAGCAATATAGCTTCTAGAAACTATTTTAAGACAATATCTTTGTGAGTTCCACTTCTAGCTTGACAGCGTGAGTGTTTCCATGGACCACTCGCCAGAGAAATAGGTGAAAATTAAAACAAAAAAACAAAAAAAAAACATTTAGAGTATCTGGAAATGAATAACATTTATTCAAGAAAATATACTAAGATTTAGTAAGAACAGCAAGAATCTGTAGTATTTAAACCAAGATCCACTCCGTCCCATCCTACTCCCAGCTCAGTGAGACAAACTGGTATAGCCAAGAACACAGGGTTTCCTCTTTCCCCAGCTCCTAGTCAGGGGCTGTCTTCCCAAGAGGAGAACGACATCAGCATTTCTCGTTTTGCCCCAGCTACCTGTTGCTGAGTCTAAGTTCCAGGCAAGTGCAGCCGAGAGGGAAGGACTCCTTCTTCCTTCTTTCACTCAGTCCCCACTCATGGCATGGAGGCTCTGCCTTGGGCACGGATCCACGGAGACCCACTTACCCTTCCTCCAGCTGATGGGGCAAGGGTTCCACGCCAAGAGAGGTAAGCCAAGACCTTGGACTGCTTCCCTGCATACACTAAGCACTCAGGCCCTAAATTTGCGGTGTCATTCAAGGAGAAGTTCACCATTGCCCCACTCCTAGCACCAGAACTATGCATCAAGAGATTCTGCTTGGAGGAAGAAGCAGGCCATAGAAAAGAGAGCTCCAAATTTCTTTCAAAGGAACTGATTTAATTTGCAATCAATGTGGAGAAGCTCAAGTCTAAGAGCACATTCAAAAACAGTGGAGGGCTTCCCTGGTGGCGCAGTGGTTGAGAATCTGCCTGCCAATGCAGGGGACACGGGTTCGAGCCCTGGTCCGGGAAGATCCCACATGCCGCAGAGCAACTGAGCCCGTGAGCCACAACTACTGAGCCTGCGCATCTGGAGCCTGTGCTCCGCAACAAGAGAGGCCGCGATAGTGAGAGGCTCACGCACCGCGATGAAGAGTGGCCCCCGCTTGCCACAACTAGAGAAAGCCCTCGCACAGAAACGAAGACCCAACACAGCCATAAATAAAATAAATTAATTAAAAAAAAAAAAAAAGTGGAAGTTGTGGTGAACAGCAATTGGGAGGCAACTGATAAATTCATTGGTGATATAGGTTAAATGGTAAACCAGCCATTTTGCTGAAGAGAACCATGGAAAGAGAAAGCTGGGAAGAGCCCTCCTGGGTGTTACAACAAAACTCCAACACTGATCTCAGGAACTATCTGTTCGAAGGAGCCTGGTTTTGATTGGATCAGTCTGTGAAGAAATGTATGCCCCAGGGCATTGCTGAAGACAATAGGGCAATCAGCCAGCAATTAGTGGAGCTTAACAGCTGGGTGTGGCCAGGGAAACAGACAGTCAAAGAGAGTCCTATAAAAACCATGTCATTCCAGGATGACCCTGGCATACCCAAGGCTGTGCCCTATGAGGAATGACATCAGAGGGTACACACTGTTGGAGCTGGGAGAAATAAACTTCAATGAGATAATACAGCAAGTCACAAGTAAACAAGGAAATAACAATAACAAGCCCTTAAAGTTAGGACTAGCATTCAGATTTGCTACAATACATTATTTAAGATGTCTAGTTTCTAAGAACAACAAAAAAATCATGAGACATCTAAGAAATAGGACATGATGACTCATACAGCAGAGAAAGGAAAAAATAAGTGACTATAACTGCCTGTGAGAATGACCAGATGTTGAACCTAACAAAGACTTCAAAATAGCAATGGCAAATATGTTCAAAGAACTAAAGGAAACCATGATTAAAGCAGTAAAGGAAGGTATGATGACAATGCCACATCCAACTGAGAATTTCAGTAGAGATAGAAATTATTAAAAAAAAAAGAAAGAAAGAACCAAGTAGAAATTCTGGAGTTGAAAAGTACAATAATTGAAATGAAAAATTCACAAAAGGGGCTCAACCATATATTTGAACATGCACAAGAAAGAATTAGTGAACTTGAAGATAAACTGATAGAGATCATGAAATCTGAAGAGCAGAAAGGAAAAAAGACTAACAAAGAATGAACAGAGCTTCAGAGAAATATGGGACATCATTAAGCACAACATACATGTAATAGGAGTATCAGAAGGAAAGGAGAGTCAGAAAGGAACAAAAAAATTTTCAAAAAAAAAAAAAAGCTGAAAACTACCCAAATTTATTGAAAAACATTACTCTATATATCCAGGAATCTCATTAAACTCCAAACAGGATAAACACAAAGAAATCCACAAGCAGGCACATTATAGTAAAAATGCTGAAATTCAAAGACAAAGAGAAAATCTTGAAAGCAGCAATAGAAAAATGACTCATCATTTACAAAGGAATCCCAATAAGATTAACACCTGATTTCTCATCAGAAATAATGGAAGCCAGAAGGCAATGGGATAATATATTCAAAGTGCTCAAAGAAAAAACTGTGAACCAAGAATCCTATATTCACATTTTAAAAAAAGGACTGATAAAACTAATTGTGTAATTATCAAAGGTAGTATAAGTTCATATTTATTCTCCTTTCTTCTATTAATTGATTTTAAAAGCAATTATATAAAGTAATATGTATATAATGTCTTGTTGGGCCTATAAAATATAGAAACGTCAATGCCAATAAATGTATTTATTTATTTATTTCTAAATGTAGAAATGCCAATAAAAGTACAAGAAGGTGGGTGGAAGCAAAGCTGTACTGGCCTAAGAAAATGACTCCAAATAGTAAATAATATCCACCAGAACAAATGAAAAGAACTAGAAATGATAAATAAGAAAGTTAACATAACAAAAGCTACAAACATATACTTACCCTCTTTTTTCTCTTCACTTCTTTAAAAGACATAAAATTCTATAAATTAATAATTATAACAATATATTCTTGGGCTTGTAATAGTTTTAGATGAATATGTATAACAATATCACAAAAAGGGAAAACAGTGAGTAGAACTACATAAAGTAACATTTCTATTTCTCACTGGAATTAAGTTAGTATAAATATGAAGCTGATTTTGAAAAGATAATATGTATTTAGTAAGCCCTAGAATAACCACTAAGGAAATAATTTAAAAACATATAGTAAAATTTTCAAAGAAACATAGATACTACATAAGCAAATGTTCACTTAAAAAGAAACCAGTAAAGGAGGAATAGAGGAATAGGGAAGACGTGAGACATAAAGAAAACAAAAAGTAAAGTGGCAGACTGTAAATCCAAGTGTATCAATTATACCGTTAAATGTGATTGAGATAATCCAATCAAAAGGCAAGGGTTGTTAGACTGGATTTTAAAAATGAGTTCCAACTCCATGCTATCTACAAGAAAAACACCTTAGGTTTAAAGACACAAAAAGATGGAAAGTGAAAGGCAGGAAAAAGATATATCATGTAACAAGCAATCACAAGAAAGCTGAAATGGGTACACTAATATCAGAAAAAAATAGACTTTAAAACAAAACATTACTAGAAATAAACAGGGATTTTTAAAAAGTCAATCCATCAGGAAGATATAACAATTATAAATAAAGATATGTGCACCTAACAACAGAGTCCCAAAGTACATGAAGGAAAAAAAATAGACAAGTCAATAAAAATTGGAAATTTCAATAAAAATTGTTGTATTCAAAATGGATACTACAACAAGTGAGAAGAGCAAAAAGGAAATAAATTACTTGAACACTATAAACCAACTAGACCTAAAAGACACCTATGGAACACTCCACCCAACAACAGCATAATATGCATTTTTCTCAAGTATACATGGAACATTTTCCAGGATAGACTATATGTTAGGCCACAAAACAGACCTCAATAAATTTAAGAGGATAGAAATAATACAAACTATGCTCTCCAACCACAATGGACGGAAATTAGATATCAATAACAGAAAGAAATTTGGAAATGAAACAACACACTCCTTAATAACCAATATAGCAAAGAAGAAATCATAGGGGAAATTAGAAAATACTTTGAATGAAATGAAAAATACTTCAAATGAATGAAAACAAAGACACAACATTCCTAAACTTGTGAGATGTAGCTAATACAGTGCTTAGAAGGAAAAAAAATTATAGTTGTAAATGCCTAGATTTTGAAAAGGGGGGTGTCAAATCAATAATCCAATCTTCTACCTTAAGACATTGATAAAAGAAGAACAAACTCTTCTAAAGTAAGCAGAAGGAAGGAAATAATAAAGATTAAAAAGGAAATTAATGAAATGGAGAATGGAAAAACAGGGAAAATCAATGAAACCAAAAGCTGGTTCTCTGAAAAAAAATCAACAAAATTGACAAACTGCTAGACTGATGGACCAGAAAAAAAATAGAGAAGACTTCAATTACTAGAATCAGAAATGAAAGATGGGACATTATTACCAACCTCACAGAAACAAAATGGAATACTATGAATAATTGTACACCAGCAAATTATATGACTTAGATTAAACAGCAGAGGTTGGCTAAATGAAGTTGTGAGGTGAGGGAGGAGCTGGGGGGTAGGGCAGGGAATAGGCATAGTTTTTCCAAGAAAACCCCATTCATCCTGTCCCAGGGAGTATAGCCGGGGTCCTGGAGCTCTAAGGTCTCTTCCAGGCTTTGCCACAAACGAACTGGGTCATTTTAAGTCCTCCCCGCCTTCTGAGTCTCAGTTTACTCCTGTTTCAGATGACTACATTGTCGGACTAGATGAAATTTTCCCGAAGTGTGAGCTTACACCACTGACGGGATGAAAATGCTGCATTAAATACCCCGAATTCCACGGTGGGAAAGATATTTGCCATCCAAATCTTTTTAGTCCTTTTGATTATCTCACAAAAAAAACAGCCTGGTGATGGATGCCTCTAACATTTGCTGGTCCCTCTGGAACAGAAAGAAGGTAGATCTCGAGTGCAGGGTCCTCACCAACAACGGGACCCCACCGGGATTTATTAGTCTGGTTCTGTTCCCACGTGGCATGGCTACCTTCTGCTTATAGGAAGTGGCGGGATATATTTTTCATTTAAATTCATTTAAGTAGGAAAGTTGATTTACAAAATCATATTAAGAGAAAAAAATCACCTTGTAGGACGGTGTGCATTGCATGCTTTGGATTGTCTTTAAAGTGGGGAAAATATATCAAATACATACTTTGTATTGTATTTACTGATGTAGAATAATAGCCTTGGCCCGTGGGGAGGGGCCAGGTGGTGGGAGACGGGGCCAGAGGCGGACTGTCCCGAAAGCGTTCATGAAACTTTTTTGATTTTTGAACCATGTGAGCATAACTCAGATCCCCCCAAAATTAAATGAAAAAATAAATTTAAAATTAAGACAAGCATGAAATAAATTATAGTAATGCTCACTCACGGGGCAAAGATCTCCAAGGTGGCGCCCAAATGGCTGAGGTTGGAGAGTCGCCGGGCTGGCCGGGGGGCGGCGGTCCCCTCCAGCTCTGGCCACAGGGCCCACGCCCCACCTCCACTGGGGCGCGGAGTGGAGGCACTGGGTCCCAGGAGGGGGCTGGGCGAGGCTCCCTCAGCTGGCAGGGCTCCTGTCACTGCACAATGTCTTATCTGTCCAGTGCCTGGTCAGCTTGGGCCTGCCCCTGGCCAGGCACTCCCTCCTGCCCTTACCCCCAGACCTCCACCTCCCCGCCAACCCCAGTTCCTGTGCGCAGCATTCGATGCGATGCGAGACCCCATCCAGGGCAGCTCGCCTCCTCCCGCCTCCTCCGTTGGAGCCTCTGTTCTCACGTTTACCCTGGAAGGTAAAAATAACAAACACGGCCCAACCCCTGCTCTGGGCCAGGCACTGCAGCCCAGTGAGACGACATCACCATCATCATAGTTATCGTCATCGCCATCACTGGCCCATTTTCCAGGGCAGAACACAGACGCGGGTTAAATAACTTACCCAAGGACACACATCTGAAAAGGCAGAGCCTGCATTTGAACCCAGGCCACCTAACCCTGAATCCAGAGTCCCTAATCACTACAGAGCCAGCTACAGAGCCCAAGGCTCTAAGAGGCCCTTGCATCTCAGTCCCTGGAGTTCAAATGGGACATCGAGGCCCAGAGAGGGAAGGGCCCTGCCCGAAGTCACACAGCAAGTCAGTGATGGGCAGGACAGACACTAGGCCAGAATTCAGTGCTGGGTGATGGGATTGCTCAGAAAAGACTGCCCCATCCACAGGGGCGCTCTCTGCACCTGCTTCCCTGAGAGAGAGAGAGAGAGAGAGAGAATGCGCACTGAGCCTAGATTTCCAGCTCGGCAGTTCCGCTGCCAACTATCCACTCCCCAGCCCACCCAGAGCCCCGGCCCATGCAGCCAAGCCCCTCCACCCCTCATTGTTCCCGTCTCACCTAAAAGAATACACGCATTTTTCTGCTGGCGCCACACCTCTCTCCGTGCTGCAATCCACCCAGGGGAAATGGAAAAGAAAAGAAAAAAGCAGGCAAGAAATTTGGGTTGGAATGTTGAGCAAGGAGACTCTGTCAGGCAGTGAGAGGGGCTGAGACTTGGGATCTCCTGGACTCGGGTTGGGTCTCAGAGCCTCAGTTTCTTCATCTGTAAATGGGGTTCCCAAAACATCCTTCACAGAGCTGTTGTCAGGGTTAGATGGATTTATGTGAAACGGGCCAGCTCAGTTCTAACACATAGTGGGTACTAATGTAGACGAATTTCTTTTTTTTCTGTGCCTCAGTTTCCTCATCTGGAAAGGGGGGGTAATAGCAACCCCCTTTATAAGGTTTGTCAGGATTAAATGAGTTAGTAGTTGTAAAGCGCATGGTAGATCACATCTGTGCTGTGGGACCATATGTCCTGATTTACAACCTTCATCCTGGGGCAACCGATTAATGGGGTCCCATTTGTTCTCAAACTATCCTAGTTTGGAGGGAAAACTATATATGCCCTATATCAAAATATTAAATAAGGAACTAGTGAATATACAAGAGCCATGCTCTCCCAAAGCCTCATTCCCCTGTGCTGCTCTTCTGCACAGGACCACCCTCCACCCCACCCCTGTGTCTCTCCTGGGGTGGGGCTGCCCCTCACAGAGGACCAGGATCCTGGGGTGGCTGGGGAGGGGTGTATCTGAGCACCCTCACCGTTACTTCCCTCTTAGACCACGGTTCATTTACAGAGATGGTTTCTCAGCCCATGCATGGCCCTCCTGGGTCCTGCTCCACTTCTGTCTCTCAGGCTGTGGTTCCTTCCTTGCCTGGTTCCCGTGATGCCCTGTGGTTTCCAGAATGATGGCCCTGGTTGGGCCAACTCTGGCTTCTTTATGTTGCCTCAGGCTTGCACACATTGTTCCCACTGCTTCTCTGCCTGGTGGACTCCTATACATCCTTCAAAGGCCAGGTCAAATGGCTCCTCCTAAGAAAAGCCTTCCCCTTCCCCCTGAAGGATATAATCACCCCCTTTCTGGGCTCCCTCACTGCTCTGAGATCCACCACTTACCGGCTTTCTGACCCAAGGAAAGTTTCCTAACCTCTCTGTGCCTCAGTTTCCTTGTCTGAAAAATGAGAATGGAAAATAACAAGACTCTCCTCCCAGGGCTGTTGTGAGAATTATATGGGCCAGTACATGTAAAGTGCTTAGAAACGTCTTGGGACATGGTGGGCATGTAACTTATTATTATTATCATCATATTTTATTGATTATTATCCTCATAACCATCCTCACAGCCCTCACCGC